>NC_137343.1:7234474-7834474 GCF_965287045.1 Carcharhinus amblyrhynchos | reverse complement strand
CAGGGCCAAAATATCCTTGCGCAGGTGCGGCGCCCAAAACTGCACACAGTACTCCAGCTGCGGCCTCACCAATGCCCTATACAGCTGCAGCAAGACCTCCCTACTTTTATATTCAATCCCCCTCGCTATGAAGGCCAGCATCCCATTCGCCTTCCTGACCACCTGCTGCACCTGCAAGCTGGGTTTTTGCGATTCATGCACAAGGACCCCAAGGTCCCTCTGCACCGTCGCCTGCTACCTCACAAACTTACTTGAATTCTTTTGAGGAAATAACAGAGCTGAGGGATTAGCCTGGTTTTGCAGAACACATTTACTGAAGGTCTGTACAAAGTTTTTGAAGATAATCATGATTAATAATGAATTATGTAACTGGGCCAAAAGTTTATTGGGCAATAGAGAGCAGAAACATGGTGCTGAAGAGCTAGGCAATTGGTGGCATGTGTTAACAAGACCAAAGAGGAAGAGGTAGGCAGTTTCATCCACTTCAGTTTAAATATCCAAGAATATCTCAAATAACATTCCCTCCCTTCTCCCCAGCTGATCCCACCCATATGTAGGATGTATTTTTATCTCAAAGATGGAGCAATGGGCCATTCAGCCCGTCAGGTTTATTCCACCATTAATAATATCTTGCTGATCTGATGGTAACCTATCACCCCCTTGCTGACCAAGAATCTATCCACTTGTGCCTTACATATCGTTTAAGGAGAGTGTTCCAAAGACTCATGGCCTGCTAAATGAAAATAATTCACCTCATCTCCATTTTAAATAGGCAACACTTCATTTTAAAATAGTGACCGCCAAGTTCTAGATTCTCCCACAAAATGAAATATCAGCTCCACAGCCACTTGATAAGGCCCATCAGGATTTTGTATATTTCAATCAAGTCATCACTTAATTCTTTTAAACTCCAACAATACAAGCCTGGTCTGTCTTGTTTCCTTATTAAGGTAACCCACTGAATTCAGATATTAGTCTGGTAAAGATTCTTTGAACTGCTGCATTAGTCTCACTAGTGCTTGTACAACTGAAGCATCTTATTCATATTCCATTCCCCTTGCAATAAATGATAACATCCTTTAGCTTTCCTAATTATTTGCTGTATCTGCATATTAGCTCTTTGGGCATCATGCATTCGGACACCCAGATCCCTCTGCATCTCAGAGCTCTGCAATCTTTCACCATTTAGATATGTGTCATTGTTATTCTTCCTGTCAAAATGGGCAATTTCACATTTCTCACATTACACTCCATTTGCCAGATCTTTGTTCACCCACTTGACCAACCTACATCTTTCTGTAGCCCCTTTTTGTGCGTGTCTGCGTGGGTTTCCTCTGGGTGTTCCTCCCACAGTCCAAAATGCATGCTGGTTAGGTGCATTAGCCATGTTCAATTCTCCCTCAGTGTACCTGAACAGGTGCCGAAGTGTGGCGACTAGGAGATTTTTACATCAACTTATTGCAGTGTTAATGTAAGCCTACCTGTGATACGAATAAATAAAAACTAAAAGCTTTTCACAATTTACTTTCCTACCTTTGTGTCATCAGTAAATCTGACAACCATCCCTTCAGTCAAATCACTTAAATTTTATTTAACGTTGGACATTGATGAGACCACATTTGGAATTTTGTGTTCCGTTCTGGTCACCTCACTATAAGGAGGATGTGGAAGCATTGGAGGGAGTGCAGAGGAGATTTATCAGGAACCTGCCTGGTTTGGAGGGTAGGTCTTATGAGGAAAGGTTGAGGGAGCTGAGGCTTTTCTCTTTACAGTGGAGGAGGAGAGGTGACTTAATAGAGGTTTATAAGATGATAAGGGGGATAAATAGAGTGGACGTACAGAGACTATTTCCTTAGGTGGATGTAGCTGTTACGAGGGGGCATAACTATAAGGTTCATGGTGGGAGATGTAGGAGGGATGTCTGAGGTAGATTCTTCACTCAGAGGGGTTGGGGTGTGGAATGCACTGTCTGCTGTGATCGAGTTGGACACTTTAGGAACTTTCAAGCAGTTACTGGATAGGCACATGGAGCACACCAGAATTATAGGAGTGGGATAGCTTGATCTTGGGTTTGGACATAGCTCGGCACAACACTGAGGGCCGAAGGGCCTGTAGTATGCTGTACTGTTCTATGTTCTAAATTCTAAATAGTTGCGGTCCCAGCATTGATCCCCGAGTACCCCTTGTTTCTTGTCAACTGGAAGACATGTCTATTCTCTGCTTCCTGTTAGCCAGCCAATCTTTTAACCATGTCAAAATGTTACCCCCTCTAACAGCACAAATGATTCAAAGTATGTTCATCTCCATAACACAACTTTTAAGGTCACTTAAATATTAATCACTGCATTAAAAAGATCTTGACATTTAGAAATTCTACTTTCACCACTTTGAAGCCTATTTGTTCGACTCCTGCAAGATCTCCACTGGATTTACATTCCTCATGCCATTTGCTGACCAAAATACCCCCACAGAGTCACCTTGCGATTTTTCAAAAGTGCAAATCTTTGAATTTTTCTCATAAAACAGATGTCTGGCAACAGAAATCAACCTGGGGTTTATGTTTTGGATTGCCAGCTGCGCTTGAATGCCCCTTGTGTCTCAAAGACTCATATGTGAATGAGCTTAAGCACAACCTCTTGCCTTACACACAACTGTTTGAGCTACATAATTCACCATTCTGTTTTAATGACTGCTGCTCTGTACATTATTCATTTATTCTCTTTTGTAAAATACTAATCCACATTGAATTTCATATGTCACTCATTTTGCCCAACTAATTTTTTTTGGCCAAGCTAATTCCTCAAAATCAACTCGTCTCCTGTTTTATCATCTGCTAAACTTGACCGTTTCAGAATCCAAGTCATTGAAACGAATGAACACTATTGCTTCCAACATTCTAAGTGCCCAACAATCAAGTACGTGCCACACAGAGGACAAACAGGCCACATTCAATTCCCTTTAAGACTCTTGCATGTTCTCACTTTCTCATTCTCTCCAAATGGCCATTGTTGGTGGTTTGAAGGTCCTGACATTTTTAATGATGGATCACCCTTTTAATTGTGATGGCGTTCTCATTTCCTATATGTTGTTAATAAGAGCAGACCTTCATTGGGCTTTGACTCATCTTTGGAATATTTAATTTGGCTCGTGTGGACAGGCTCACTGGTGTAATTCTGAGTAGAGAATCTGCTTGGGCAGTCTGATGTCAGGCATTCTGATGACATGTCACAGCAATTCATCTGATGTGAGATTACAATGGCTTCAATATTTGGCATGCGTGGACCTTGCATGATACTCATGTTTGTCTTTCTGTCCTCCTACAAGATTTGCAAGATCCTCTTAATGAGTGGTGTTTTCCAGAGCCTCGATAGGTTGTCTGAGTTCACCAACATTGACATGCATGGAGCAAACTACTGCTCGCAAGACTGAGTTTTATATCAGTCTGATATCACAACTCTGAAAAACTTGAGAACATAATTTAGCACAGGCCAAGCTAGCACACTGATAAAGAAACACATAACTGAAACAAATATCAGCTTTTTGAAATAAATAGCTTCCAAGTTATGGGATGCAAAGGACATTTTCTATTACTTCACTAGAAATCTCAGTTGAAGGCATTGGATTTAACATATTTGATGTGGATTTGTAGAGGACTTTGGTCTTAGCATTCAAGACAAGTATCACGCTATTACAAACTTGGATGAAGATATAAACTGTGTGTTGCAGTACTTCAGATTGGGCTTCATGAACATATGGATTTCTATTACACAAGTGGTTTGAAGATTTGGCTTTCAGCTGATTCTGTATATAAAAGGGTTAACATGTTAAGTTATTACCACACCTGATGGGAGTCTGTCAGTGGTAAGCTGCAGTCTTATTGTAAGAAAGATTGAGACTATTGTTGGTACAATTGCATACCTTTGTTTGACACCTGTTTTGGCAAGGAAGGAATCTGTAGTTATTGCACAGTACTATTAACGTAGCTTTGTAGTAGAGGGATGGTATTCGTAAACTTAGGTGGGCATCCATGTCACTGTAGCACCTTCCAACTGAGAATTTTATTTACAAACAGCCTAGCTATGACTCTAACACTACGTTCTGCACCCTCTCCTTTCCTTCTCCCCTATGTATTCTATGAACAGTATACTTTGTCTATATAGCACACAAGAAACAATGCTTTTCACTGTAACCCAATACACATGGCAACAATCAAATCAAATTGGAGGCTTCTGAGAGACTGAAGAAATGATGTGGGTATGCCGGCGTTGGACTGGCGTAAACACAGTAAAAAGTCTGACAACACCAGGTTGTTGTCAGACTTTAGACTGAAGAAAGCCATATACAAAGGCATGTTTTGCTCTCTGTATTTTTCTTAAGTTGCATTGTTGTGTAGATCCTGTTGGCGTTCTTTTGGTCAGCAGGAAGCCACACTGGGACTCTGAAAGGGCCATTTCTGCAGTTGCCAAGAGAAAATTGAGAACCAACCCAGCTAGGACTTTGCCAACTACAATGAATAATGTTATGTCCCTGCAGTTGCAATAGTTAAACCTGTTTCAGTCCTTGAAGACTGATCATTAGGGGATCTCTTTAAGTCACCTGGAATTTCTATGATTTGACAGAGCTTTACAAATAGGGGACATATCCAAAGGAACTGTACTTTCAGAACGGTATTACTGTTGTTGGGGAAAGCTGAAGCAACCATGTCAGTGGGTAGCAGATAGTTGGAACCCTCAGAAATGAAAGCTAGTTGCAAAATAAGTAGCACCTCACTTGAAAAGTATGCAGTCGTGGGCTGCAGTGGCAAGATGAATAGGGTGGAGTGAGATAGCGGGTGGTCGACATCATGCCAAACTTTCAAACGTGGCTTAGAGCACCCTGTGAAATTTAAGTCAGGGTCACCATTCAATAATTCCTCCAACAATAAAATTTCTCAAAGGAGGATTGGCTGGCAATACAGCCTTGTCCTCAATTATACAGGCTTGTCTCAGTAAAACCAAACAATGCTCACTCAAGACAGCACGGGGCCTGTTGTACAATAGGCTCCACATTCTAAATGACATGGGCCCTTTCACAGCCAGTGAATTCTATTAGGCAATTTCACAATCAGCTAGTGGAAATAAGGACAGGATCTTGATATTTGACGACTTCTAGATGCATCAAACACAAACATGACAGTTACCTTTAAACAGTATTTTATAAACCTATTTTTGGAAGTCTAGGTACCGCATTTGGCCTTTTTATAGTCCACTTGAAACGTCACAACAAAAATCAGTGAGGTTGCTCTGTCAGGATCTTGGCTTCCGAAGGCACGCTAACTGATATTTTTGTTGCTATTATGGTACATAACATTTAACAAAAGTCAATAAGTCTTAGTTATCCAATTCATTATTTTACACTTTGGAAACAAGAACTGTTTTACTGTGTTGAAGTCTATTAGAATCTCTCAAGTCACCTAATATTTGTATTTTTAATCTTCCTCAAACTTCCTTACCCAATCTTTCCCTGTCTCTCCTGTGAAGGTACTTCCCCTTGCAGAGTATAGCATTTTGGTAAAAGCAAAATACCGCAGATGCTGTAGATCTGAAATAAAAACAGAAAATGCTGGAAAAACCTCAGGTGTGGCAGCATCAGTATAGAGAGAAACAGAGCTAACGTTTCCAGTCCTCTTCAAAGCTCTGAAATGTTACGACTCGAAATATTAATTACAGCGTTTTGACAGTCTGGTGAAATGCCCATCCTTCATCTGAAAAGCTCCAGCATCAGGGAGCATACCACAATCACATCCATCATGGTTATTTCCATGCTTGCGTAAACACATTTTCCAGTGGAATCACTGCACAATCAGTACGGGGAATTCCTTCCCCCTTAAGTTGGGGACAAATGCTTTAACTGATTAAACTATATTTATTGCTTGCTGATGCCTCAGACCAACAGAAAACCCAATTCCTCCATTTTAAACAATAAGGATGTAGACTCAAGCAGGCATTCACTTGAAGCCTGACAGTTGCACTTGCATCTGACCATTTAACAGCAGGGGGACCAATAACAATCTGACCACACTTCAGCAAGAAGACTAAAATCTTGCATGTGAAAATCCTTGCAGCTCTGCAACAAGCTGCAATTAAAATAGAAATACAAATGGTCCTTTCCTCTTTGGGGAGATAATAACTCATGTAAGATACAAGGTGGAATAGCTACACCAACTAAAAGTTCAACTCATACCTTTATGTCAAGTTCCTTCCATAGAAACCAAAAAGATGACACTGACAATACTTCAGGCCGAGAAAATAAGAAAATCATCTGAAAGATTTTCTCAAGACTGCAAATTCCTTTTAGCTTTCTGTGGAGTCTTGCTGCAATGTATGCAAGGAAGAGATGTAACATGATGTAGAGTGGAAACAATGAAGCAGTGGCATGAGAGACAATAAAATTACATTTGTTTATCAAGTGTTCCAGAGTGTCATGACAAGGATAGCGGACATGTGTCTGTTAAGCTGCTCCTAAGAAGCTTCAGCACAGAAAAGTCAGAAAATGGGAAACTACACACATTGCTGTCTATGGGGAAAATCAATTGGCTAGTGTGGGTATGAATAAAAGAAACTTGTCTGACAACATTTGAGAGCTGGCTGCAGTGAGTGACAGACTGAAGTTAATGCCTTGAGTAAATGATAAAACAGAGGCAGCTGCTGGAAACACGATTGCAAAATATGCACAAGGGAAACACACGAGTAAAAGTGATGTTTTTCAACATCATTGGAGTTTTTAATGAGAATATGGAGCAGTGGAGCTCTTTTACTGAGCACTTAGATTATTTGGTGCTGGTGAATAAAATAGAAAAGACATCATGGTGTCCACTTTCCTGAGCATGATGGAAGGAAATACTTTTAATCTCTACCACAGTCTTGTGAAACCTGATAAGCCAGGCACTAAGATACCCAAGCAAACTGTGGAAATTTTGCAAGCACATTTTACACTAAGTCTCTGGTGAGTGCAGAGCACTTTAGATTCCATAAAAAAGATCAGAGGAGGGGAAGCCAATTTCACAATTTATTGCAAAGCTCAAGAGACTTGCAGGATATTGTGAATTTGGAGAGATGCTTAATGACACTATTCGAGAAAGATTAGTTTGTGTCATTTGCAATGAAGTAACACAAAAACGCCTATTCACTGAGTAATCCCACTCTGCAGAACGCCATTGAAATCATTGTTTTTATGGAGCTAGCTGGAAAAGGAAGCCAGCAATTCACTCAGCTGCACAAAACGCTTGTTGAATCAACACCTGAAGCAGCAGGTGCACATAGATGTTACTGGTGCAAAATCAGGGTATACTGCTGTTAAAAGCTGATATAATGACATGGAATGTCAAAGCGGTGGCAAAAAAAAGGACACAGTGCTTTTCATTCCTGCAAGCACGAACTAAAAAAGGATAAAAAGCAGGGAAAAACCAAGACAACATTTAAAGAAGAAACGTCCACGCTGCACAACAGAGTCAAGAGTTAAGTGTCACACTGTCAAGAGGAAGAGCTATCACAACAGGCGCTAGCCATCACCAGTACTGCACACACATTGTGGGCCACTCAACTGCTGGAAGGCCAGCCAGGATGGAAGTTGACATTAGGGTAGAAGTCTCACTGGTGCCAAAGAACATCTACAATGAGAAATTCCCATTATGTTCCCTTAAGGTCATCAAGGATGGTGCTGGTACACAGGAATAGACTAACAAAATGCTTCAACCAAACTCTGAAATATACTTTTTAAAAAAAAGGTTTACTTATCCAACGCCTCAACAAATTCTTATTGGTCTATTGAAACATCACACATGCTACAACCAAGACCTTGCCTGCATTACTTATGATGAAAAGGCAGTTGCATTCTGCACTTGACCTTCTAAAACCTCCAAAAACCAATGAGATTTTGAGACAACACAAGCACAAGTGGAACAGTTTGAAAGCAAAGCAAAGCAAGCAGTTTTCCACCAGGAACAAGAAGTTCTGGCTAGGAAGTACTCCTTGGGAGAAACGGATTCTGGCCACAGTCATTGCACAAACAGAATCTGTCTTTTACACAATCCAGACCTCAGATGACATCATCTAGAGGAGACTTGCAGACCAGTTACTGGAGGGAAAAACAGATCTGCTAAAATTGGAGCCTGTTGAGAATTCAGGTTCCAACTTACCAAGTCAGGACTTAATTGCAACCACAATACCATCAGATACTGTTGAGGAATTCAGTACCTCACCCTCTGTTACGCTGCAGAGACAACCTCCAATTCCCATGTCAATGCCTGTTAAACCAACCATCACTGACGTCAAGTGGACAGCACAGTGGTAAGCATTGCTGCCTCACAGTGCCAGAGACCTGGATTCAAGTCCAGCCTCGAGTCACTACTTGTGTGGCATTTACACATCGCACTGTGCGAGGAAGCCGGAACATCCAGCGGAAACCCACACAGACACAAAGATGTGCAGGCTAGGTTGATATGCCATGCTAAATTGACTCTACTGTCGGGGGATTAGGAGGGTAAACGTGTGAGGTTACGGGAATAGGGCGTGGGTGGGATTGTGGTCGGTACAGATTTTATGAGCCAAATGGTTTCCTTCTGTACTGTCAGGATTCTATGATCAATATGAAGATGAAAACGCCTGCAGTTCGCCATCGACTGTTCTGAGTGATTACCTTCAGACCACCTGAATTTATAGTAATGACTAACCCACCGACTATTGTGTATGTTGATTTGTTTTGAGGATGTTCAAATTAAGCGGCGGGGGGGGGGGGGGGATGATGTTAAAATGTTTGTCTTCTTTGGCTCACTGTGGTTCCTTGCTGTAATATATGCAAGGAAATGGTGCATGCCATGTGGAGCAGGGAACAAGAAGCAACAAGTATGAGAGAGAACACACCACAATAAAGTTACATTTAGTTTGTGTTCCTGAGTCATTTTTCAAATATACAACACTCATGACCTCAAATTACACTGGAATATGAGCATTCAAATTCATAATATATCTGTCTGAAACCCTTAGCTAACTTAAAATAAATAGATAACATGCTTCGCTAAAGTAGCGTAATGACAACACAAATTGAATGTGCATATTCAATCCACCACCAATGCCATCCCCCCCACCCCACTGTAACTTCCAAAGGCAAGAAAGTTCAGCACTTTAGTAGGACTGTGTTGTTTAATCTCCGATGAAGTATTCTTTCTCTCTTCTAAAGTACATACCTCAACATGCTGTTAAAAGTACTGACAGGTCACTCAACAGAATAGATCTCTGGGGCTAGCATGATTATCTGTGCGTTTTTCTTTCTGTCTTTACTTTGGTTTGCCAGTCATTTAACATCAGAAATAAAAACAGCACTCAATTTATTGACTAATTATAATGATAAAAAGGGCTGTCAATGAGCTTCCAAAGCAAATCAAATCCAAGTCTGTTTGCATAATCATTTGAGCGTCAAATTGCAGGATTCAGGCCTTGCCAAATGAATTACTATATTCTATAATCAAAATAATATAATTATATGCATGCCTCTCTGGATTACATTATTTTCTTAAAATAATATTAAATTACTCTATATATGCACAGGTTTTAAAGTGGAAGACTTCTCAAAGATAAATCCAACAGCACTTTCTGGTAAGATTTAGCATTTTCATTCCAATATTAAATTTTCCCACAGATTAATAATAAATTAAGTTCTTAAACTAAGGTGCAATAGGAAACATTTATTTTACAAGTGAAAATAACATTTTAAGAACTGAAAAGGTTAGTCCATAGATTGAGAAATGTAATAGGAAAGATCTAAAATCTTAAGGTAATTTGGAATTTCTTGATTCCATCATTAAGCCTAAAGAGGTAAAGAATTCTTATACCCCTCTATAAAATCCATGTCATTTGCTAATGTACATCACATTTTAGTTGAATTGAGCCATCTTGTGACTATAAGTTGAATTGTTCCTAATCAATTGGGGTGATTTTGAGCCTGTGTTAGCAGTCAGCATAAGAGATAATTCTGGCCCAAAATCCTGCAGGAGTCTGGAAGCTAGACTCTTGCTGGCAAGAACTTAGTCCATATCTTCCATAGAGTGGCAATCTCCGTCGAAATATCACTTTTGCCAGACAACTGTAATTACACAGCTCCTGTGTCGCCCAATGTTCCAGACTGGGGTTGGGTGCAGCGCATAGTAACTGAGGTGGACAACACCTTTTTACAGCAGCTGCTGTAGCGAGGATATTTAAAGGGACGATTGAGCAAGAAATTTTGGGGAGGGGCTAGTTGGCAATTTAAATCACTTCTGTCCGATGGTTCGCAGCCCAGTGGCACTGTCCAGAGGAAGTCAGCACTTGCGGGCAATTATTGGGTAAATTCTTGCATGAAAATTTCCTGCATAGATTTCCCTGTGCAACATTGGAGTACCCGCAAAATGTGATGCTGGAGATCCCGGAAGCTATATGGCCTTATTTTTCCTGCTCCCCACTACATGTCCTAATACTTGTGTGGTGGTGGAGCAGGGTGGCTGGGGGGAGGTTAACGTAAAGCTTGCGAAAGAGGGAATTACTGGGGATGTTTTAGCATTCTGCAACAAGGTCCTGGAACGCTATCTCTCTCTGAAAGCTTGAAGACTTATAGCAAGTATGCTTATGGTTGCAAACTGTAATTAAAGTAGCATTTAAGTCTCTAAGAATAATGTTGCTTATTTGGAAAAAAAACAGTGATAATTTAGAAATTAAAGTTGTTTCCTTTTCATGTTTTAATATTGTTCAACTGTTAATGGTCAAGTTGCTTCATTTGTTAGAGCTACATATAAACTGTGTTATTAAATAAAGTTTTTTTTCATGACTAAAAAACCCTACTTGGTCAATCAAATAATTCCTGAAAGGAAGTATACTTTCCTCACATTTATGACAAAATAAGAAAACTTGGGTTCTCCTTTGGCTTAATAAACCTTTGGGGTCTTGGTCCTAATCAGAAATCTTAGAGAAAAGTAAGTAAATAAAAGTACATTAGCTCCACATAAAATAAACATTTGCAAGGCTAAAATAAATAATTTTCCTGCTCTCCCAAAATTGGAGCTATATTCCTCTCAGACATACCAAATGCCTGTGGAATAAAGCTGACTTTTTATACACTCCCCTTAAAGATAAAAAATTATAACATATCTGTATCAGTTGCACTACTATCATCACAAAGTTTTTAGGAAGCTATTCCAGAGGTTTAGAATCTTGGCAGCTGGAGATATGATCACCAATAGTAGTGCAATTTCAAGCACAAATGTTCAAGTGGCCAGAATTGAAGAAACGCAGGTATCTGAGAATTGTAGGAGATTCCAGAGAGAGAGAGAGGATCCAAGGCCATGTGGAGGTTTGAAAGCAAGGATGAGATTTTAAAGTCACGTAACTTAACTGGAAGCAAATGAGCAGAGTTCTGGATGACCACAAGTTTAGAGGGTAGTGTGACCGGTTGGCCAATATCAACAGTGACAGCATCAATGAGAATGGTTAAGGGCTACAATCAAGTATGCTGGGAATTTTGGTCAAGTTGTGTTGAACACAGATGCAAGTCATAGAAGGCTTGTGACCTGTCCTGGGAAATGTGATCTGGCACTTCCTGTGTTGACTAAATAAGGGTAGTTATTTGGATGACTGCCAAACATCCCAGCGCTAATTATTCCCACCTTATTCCATATATGGTGAAACAACGTGACTAACAACTCGGTATATGCATTTGGACGTTGATTACAAGCAAATCCATTGGCTACAATCAAACACTGTGATCAGTTTCCGGTATCAGGCTAAGTGACAGGGAATTTTCTGGAAGAATGCACAATGTTTAGAATAAAAGATGTGCTTTTGAGTCTTTTTTTCTCAGCAGGAACTCGAGAATCACATTCGCAATCTACGCCCTGAAGGCAGCCTCAGAGAAGGACAAAGAACAAAAGGAAGGTTAGTACTGAAGAGCAGACCTGGCCAATTCACTCAAATGGTTAATAGCTGTTTTTAATCAAAAACTTAAAGTTAAATGAGTTAAAATTAAGGTTCACGTTAAATGAATTAGTTAATGTTATCATGAATGTAAATCTATGTTGATTATTGGCGCTTAACTCTTAATAAAACAGAGAGGTTGTTTAAGTGAAATCTGAGTCGACTCTCTTCTTCAATGGTCACACAAAATATTCTCGCCACAAAACAGTAGAATTCAGGAGGCAGAGAAAATGCTGGAAAATCTCAGCAGGTTTGGCAACATCTGTATAGAGAGAAAAGAGCCGACATTGAGCTCAGATGACATTTGAGCCCAAATGACCCACAGCTGGGCTCTGACCTCGAAACATCAGATCTTTTCTTTCCTTACAGATGCTACCAGACCTGCTAAGATTTTCCAGCGTTATCTCTTTTAGTTTCGGATCCCAGCATCTGCAGTAATTTGCTTTTATTTAGTATTCAGAGCTTTGCTTTGGAAAAGTGAAGTCTATAGCAATCAAGATCTAGATGAGGGTGTAAGCACCAGATGAGGGGTGGAATCAGGGGATGTTACTGAGATGAATTTTGATGATGATATGGCTGTCGTCAGAAGCTCACTGAGATTAAAGATGACAAGATTGCAAACAGTCTGGTTCAGCCTCAGACAGCTGTCAGTGAGCGTAATGAAGTCAGTGTCTAGAGGATGAGACTTGTGGCAGGGACTAAAGACAACAGTTTTTGTTTTCTGAGTTTATTCAGAGGAAATATTTGCTCATCCAAGCAGTCTGACAGTTCAGAAACACAGTGGAGGCAGTGATGAGGTTGAGCTGGGTGATATCACCAAGAAACAACACATGCTTGAGAAATGTACACAATGAGTTAAATCTAAGCGTTGTACACATTCCCATACTGATAAATGCAAAACGGTCTCAGATGCACCACAGCATTCATATTCCATTATGTCAAAATTGCAAATAAAAGTAACTTGTACATAACCTGACAGCTGTAAGGAGAAATTCAAAAGATGTACACATTATATAGGTCCATCATAGCTCTTAGACTAATTTTGCAAGACATGTTTGTATTAGAGTCATAAATAGAATATATTTCATACATCGAGTTGTCAAGAAGACATTCAAGCATTGCACACATTGTTTCCAAGTATTGAGGAGACAAGATGACTGACAATCAAATACTGTGTAATCTCCCAATAAAGCAAAATGGATTCAGGACATCTGAGTTTGTCAGAACATCACAGGAGATATTTAGTCATTTGTCCTTTGTTTACCTCACCTGAGTTCTATTTCATTGCACAGCAGTCCAAAATCAAAATGCTCAATTATCTACTCTTTCTCTTCATCACCTGCTCTACAAGTTACACTTTTTATTCCTCGCATGGACAACACAGCAGAGCAGGGACAACGCTGCCAATAGCAGGAATGAGCCAGATGTTACATTTTACACAAAATAATTCTCACCTCTTGATTATTCTGATTAAAAACTCCATGTGAAGATGAACCAGGGTGAACCCACATCCTATTATGCTCTGGCACAGCATCTTGGATCAACAGTGTTCTGAAATCTCAAGGCTAGCTTGTTCTCACATTATTAAACTGTACAGATATTTTGTTGATTCCATTGCAAAGCCAAAAGGCTGGTTAAGATTACATTAATGAAAGGAAACAGTAATTTTAGCTTTCCAGTTTGATCTGAGGGATGACAGTTGTTGGGTAAATTGCTGTTTTGGAGAGCTGGTGCACTTGATGGGCCGATTGGCCTCCTTCTGCACTGTAGGGGTTGATGATTCTTGCTTTTAGATGATGCATCTTTAAGGATAATATACATCATTTCAACAACCTCAACTTGCTGCCACTAAAGAGCAATGTATAAGCTTAATTTATATTTGTGTGTTAAGAAAGGTGGAACATGACTCTAGATTCAGTTAGAACTTCTTTTTTGGTGGGCTTGGTGCCAGGAAGCCTGAGGCCCTTTTAGTATATAAGCATTTTAATGAGATTGTATAACGCTTGAAGTGAAGAGGTGGGTGACAAAGGGATTAGTAGTTTAGTGAATTTAGTGAACAAATGAAAAGTAGAAAATCTGTGCAGTTGCCTAGCGACAAGGGTCCATGGAGACACAGAGAAAGGCAGAGGGCAGTTCAGTCAATGTGTACCAGAGAGTGAAGGCAGAAGTTCTAAACCCTTTAGTAAGAAATTCTGCAAGGCTGCTGAGGACTTTAATTTAGGCAACTTGTGTTTGCTCTGAAGTGCCGGTAACAGAGTTCAGATTGCAGGTTTTATTAGTTGTCTCAGAGAGATAACAGCTGGGGAAAAGCATTTAGCGAACACTCAAATCTATCAGAAGAAAAAGGTTTGCTGCTGAGCTGGCCCAAGGAAGATGCTGGTAAATCTTCCCTGGGGTTGTGGGTCTGTAAGAGTATTGCTGGGATAAAAGGAACAGTGAAGAATCCAAATCGTTTTTCTGGCGTTTCTACAGAAATCTTTCTAATGTCTTCGTTTAGTTTAATATAAGCTAATTTATCTTGTTTAATAAATACTGTATACAGTGTTAAAAGTAAACAGGCAGACTCTTGTGAACGTCTTCAGTAACAAACCTCCGTGGTTTCTTAAAGAGAGAGTTTGGATCTGTCAAGCCAGGTTTCACTTTGAGATCTGACTTGTCCAGTATTAACTGGCATCATAAAACCACCAGGTTTGCATACTTATGCACTCTGATCTCTGTTACTGCACATAACTGTCCTAAATGCCAATTGCATTTAAGTAGTCTGTTCCAATTTCCAATGCTATCCTTGAACAAACCACTGTTGTCTCTGAGAACCATGGTAACTTTGAAATTCTTTATCGATCTCCTGGGAACTTGCAGGTTTCTTCTCTACACTCTCCTTTAGCATTACATAAAAGAAATCATCAGTATGGCTGAGATAGGAACTTACAATGTTAGAATTACATATACAAAGCTATGTCCTAATATTCCGAGCCTTGCAGAATATCAATTCTAATGTAATCCCAGGGTTAAGGCTTGTTTCATTCTAAATTGGAAATTATTGCAGTGAGCTCATTTCAACTTTACTGTCATTTAGAATATGCAAGTTCAATGCATTTTACTCACCAAGCTTCTAAAACTCCTTCCAAGATCATGCTTAAAATACATTTTTTTTCCAAACTGAACATGCGACATCTTAATACCTCTTTTTCTCAACTTACAAGCAATGAATATCCTGTTTTGCTTTTTAAAATATGGATGCATTTCCAATAACGTTGCACAAAAGGGATATGTAGAACCTCAATTAAACATCTTCCCAAGTTAGGGGCAGCACATTAGCTTGGATAGAGGATTGGCTAATTAGTAGAAAAGAGACTTGGGGATGAGAGGGGCATTTTTAGGATGGCAGCCTGTACCTAGTCCAATGCCACAGGGATCAGTGCTGGGTCTACAATTATTTTCAATATATATTCATGACATGGATGTACAACTGTCAAGTTTGTGGATGACCCAAAATAGATATAAAGGCCAAGTGGTGATAATAACAAAAGGGGATGGATATAAAGAAATTGAGTAGGCAAAAACTTGGCACAGAACAATGACTCTTATGTAATGGCCCAGGGTGGCATAAAATACACTTCCATATAGTTCATTGGTTCCTATTCAAATTATCTCTATTCCCATCTTCCTGACATCTTCTCAGGGCTGCTTGCATGTTTCAGAAAAAAAATTAAAATAATGCTATTGCTACGACTTTATTTTCACTTTTGGTGAAGTGTGCCATGCTAACCCAATGTATGAATTCTTTTAGTTCAACTTCCTCCTTGTGACTCATGCCATTTCTAAGCTTATGTTTGCCTGTTATATAAATACCAACCAGTGGAAATGTTGACTAAATACTCTCAAGATTTGCCATAATTTTGTACTCACCTAATATTTACCCCCTTAACCTTTGCTATTCATTTTTATAAAGTATTCAGCTTTTCAAGTCTTTATAGTATAAACACTTATTCCTGACATTCCACTGAATCTTAGCTGGGTCCATCACAGCATTCCATGTTTCTTTTATAATAATGTCAGAACTGGGTGCAACAATCCAACTGTGACCCAAACACTGACAAGTATAAATTCTATGTTATGTCTTTGTTTTTTCAAAAATTAATTTTCCAGAATGTGGGCACCGCTGGCTATGCCAACATTTATTGCATATCCACAGCTGCCCATCACAAAGTAGGTAATTTGATACCCTTGTATACAAAATCCAAAATTCAATTGGCCTTTTGCACTTGCAATTAAAGACTTGCCTATCTGCACCCCTATATCTCTGTTCCCCCAATCTCTTATGGTCCCCACTAAGTCCTATTCCTTCTTCAATTATCCTCCTCTTCTTTATGTACTTATAAAATCAACTTAAGTTTTCCTTTATTTTCTTTGTCAATATTTTTTCATACCCTCTCTTTGCTTTTCTAATTTCCTTTCTAATGACACTTTACACCTTCTATATTCCTCCAGGCTTCTGTAGCATTAAATCCTCAAGATCTGTCACAAGCTTCTCTTTTCCTCCTTTACTGTCTACTTTTAAGCTCCTCGACATCCAGGAGGCTTGGAATTCATTAACTGTAATTAGATAATTCTAAGGAGACCTGATTAAAAGGACATATAGTTCAATTATCAAATTCAAAAGCTGCTTTGTGGCTTAATTTAAACTTACTTTCATTAACATAACTGCCGGTTTTAAAGAATTGAACATAATAACAAAGATTAAACAATGTACAAAACTTCATTTTTATCAGAACTACTGTATTTCACAGTGCATTTAAAAGAAATACTTTTGGATTGCTGTTTGAGATTGGCATCACCTTACAGGATTCCATGCAGAAACCATCACTCTTTCCAAACAAGATCAAAACTGTTACACTTTGTTAACAGTAGGTGTAGAAACAGATCATTTCTTCAATTAATCTTGGTTCTAAGTCCCAAACATTACTGCACAAAGCGTACAACAGTAAATGTATTCATGGGATCTAATAAAATTTCAAATGAGCCACAGCATTCGTGAACACTTGCAAATGAGCGAGATTGAATGCAAGAATGAGAGGACACCAACATTGAGAGTCTGAGGTAATCGAAAATAACAGCTGGCCCCACAGTCTTTTTCAACACCCTTCAGTTAAATTAGGAAGATGAGCGAGAGCCAGAGAAAGATAAGTCAAGGAAGATTTTTAATATTCAAAGAGCCATTCCATGATTTTTCATGGAATTTAAAATGAACTTTGGGATGAGGAGGGTTCGAAAAAGTGTGAGAAAACCAAGGGGAGGTGGTGAACCTAGGTACACGGACCCTACTATCGTACTCTTATCACACAAATGAGGATCAGCTAACCGAGCTCAAATGTGGAAATGAATTGTCTAGCAAAGCATTACACTTGTATGCATTCACTCAGTCATCCAGAACATAAGCTAAGCAAAAAAGAACAAATCATTAGATGCTGGAAATCTGACAACTCAAATAGAAAAAGCCAGAACCCATCAGCTGCATGGACTACATCAGTGAAAAAGCAGTCAGTCAACATTTTACATCTGAAGACCCTCTCCTCAAGAGGGGTGTTGTAGATGCACAGTACATGCAAAGTAGGAGTGAGCCATTTTGCTCCTCGAGCCTGCTCTGCCATTTGATTAAATCATGGCTGATCTGTTTTTAAAATTTTCCTGTCTACCTCGCCTTTCCTGTTTGACTCTCATTATTCAAGAATCTAACAGCTTAAAAATATACAATGATTTTGCCTCCACTGTTCTCTGGGCAAGAGAATTCCAAACTAAAAACTCAGTTTTTCTCATCGCCATCTTAAATGGGAGACCCTTCGTTCATGTCCCCTAGTTCTACTCTTTCCCATGAGCAAAGAAACATCCTCTCACCAGCAACCCTGTCTAGTCCCACTAAGATCCTGCGTTCATAAGATCACCCCTCATTCTTCTGAAAGCCAATGGAGAGAGGCCCTGCCTGTCAAACTTATTCTCATAAACTAACTCCTTCAATCCAGGGATCAGTCAAGTAAATCTTCTAATTCAATTATACCTTTGTGTTTAAAAAGACAATGTCAGAGTGGGAGAATTGAAATGGCAAGCACAAGAGATTCTGTTTGTGGTCTTTTGCATTATTTCCAGTAGAGTTGAATACAAGTTTCAAGCACATCTTTCTACTTGACATGTTACAGCCTTCTGACCTTGTCATTGACTAATTGCTTCAGAACTTAGCCATTTTCTGTGTAGGTTACGGGGATTAGCAGGGCAAAAAGTGCTGTTATGGGGATCGGGTCTGGGCAAAATGCTCTGTCGGAGAGTTGGTGCAGACTCAAATGGACTGAATGGCCTCCTTCTGCACTGTATGGATTCTCAGAACTACTTGAATGATCTATTTATCTACAATCTAATTGAATGGATGGATGTCTGCTCCTTCACTCTCCTGGTAGCATCATTTCTGCCATTTAATCATCTCTCATCCTCCACTCTGTGTGGTTTTTCTCCCCCTTCCCCACCACCCATCACATCCAATACGGCCAATCTACCTCACTGTCCACAGGGATGATCTTAAGACCTAAAAAAGTCAATGACTTCTGATTTTCCACAGATGCTGCCTGACTTGATATTTTCAGCCTTTTCAATACCTGGAAAACAATTTAACTTCACATTTTACTAATGTAATTTGTGAACACATTAAGTTCATTGTGTTTGGATTAGAGCTGGCAGATGTGGAGTGTATGCACAAAATAGCCTATTGCTTACTTAGAGTTTCATTCACTTTGGAAAAAGACATTTTAGAACGGCTTAAAAATCTGTTATGCGTAGCGTGGAACAGGAACAAAAGAACAGGAAACAAGTGAATGAATGACTGTTGGATATTATAATTAAAATGGATTTCTAGCATGCACTACATTGTGGGACATTTCAGTATACACACAAGTTACCTTTTACTGGTTCTATACGCTTTGGCAAGTCCAGGGTATCAAAGTTTTTGTCAGCATCTACATTCCTTTTACCTAAACACGGAAAAGAAAAACAAACTCAGGAAGATCGCTATCATATTGGGAAACATTCACAAGAGGCTTTAGGTGTGATACATTCCATCAATAAATAAGGTTTAAAAAGCTTGACAAATCTTGTTTGAAATCACATTGCTGTACGAAATCTCCAGTCTTCAACTTGCCTCTTAAAACTGGAGGTTCAAAGAGTCAATCAGTCCCTTAAGCCTGTTCTGCCATTCAATTGGATCATGACTGATTTCTACCTCAACTCAATGTACTTGCCTTTGCATCATGCACTTGAAGAACTTAACCCAACAAATATCAAACTGTTTTTACATGTCCAATTGACCTAGTCTCAACAGCTTAAATATTTGCAAGAGCAAATCAGGAACCAAATATGTTTACAGCACAGGAGGCCATTCAGCCCATCACGTCCACGCCAGTCGACAAAGACCTGATTACACTAATTTCCTGCAGTTAACCCATAACTCTGAAGATTATGGCAAGTAACTCACCACCTGACTCAATAAAAGACTTCCAACCATTTACAAGGCAAAAGTTTGAACTGAGATAGAATACTGGCCTGAATTCCAACAACACTCAAGAAGCTTAACACCACGGAAGACAAAGCAGCCCACTTGTTTGGCATCTCAACCACCACCTTAAATGTTTACTCCCTTCAACAATCGATGACAATACCCTCTACAAGATGCACTGCAGGAATTTACCAAGGCTCCTTTCATAGAACCTTACAAACAGATGACCTCGGGTATCCAGGAGAACACAAATGAGAACTCTAGCCCAGGTTTGTTTTGTGCTTTATCCCCTTTCAGGACAATATATTGTCTAAAATATAATGCCCAGTACTTCAGATGAGGTCTAAATAGAGAGAGAATTATTAAACTATAGAACTCCCATCACTTGATGTGTCTCAGTCCCATGGGATCAAGCATGACTTGTTTTCACCAAGGTTTGATTCTGAAATGGCTATTAAAGTCCACTGCGCAACCATAGAATCCCTACAGTGCAGAAGGAGGCCATTCGGCCATCAAGCGGCACTGATCACAATCCCATCCAAGCCTTATTCCCGTAGCACCACATATTTATCCTGCTAATTCCCCAACACTAGGGTCAATTAAGCATGGCCAATCAACCTAACCCACACATCTTTGGACCATGGCAGGAATCTGGAGCACCCGGAGGAAACCCACGCAGACATGGGGAGAATGTGTAAACTCCAACAGACAGTGACCCAAGGCCAGAATTGAACCCAGGTCCCTGGTGCTGTGAGGCAGCAATGCTAACCTGTGCCATCTGCAGACTCTAACATATATCTGATGCTTGAAAGGTTGGGAAGAGGAGTTGTTTGGAAGTTTATTGGATGTAGCAAATTGGCCTCTGCATGTGCCCGAAGTCGTTCAACATCCTTGATGCCTTATTTATTGAACCTTCGCCATTTCGGTCTGAGTTACCAGGTATATTTGACCCGATGGCATCCCAAAAGCATTTTGTTGTTCTTCGTTGAGTCTCCTGCTGTGTCTCAGTTCCAAGTGGGGCAATTGTGTTAAGAGCACAGTTGATGTTAAACACTAGGGTATTCCAAATCCCAGAAGGGAAGATGGAACGCCTACTCAGGTGTATTTTGCATTTTGGTATAATGTGAAAAAGATGCAAGAACCAATGTAGGATGTTCCAGATGATCTTATGGGGTTTTTAAAGAAAATAAATGTTCATTAAACAATAAAACACAGACATCAACTAGAAATGGTCAGGAAGGCGAATGGGATGCTGGCCTTCATAGCGAGGGGGATTGAATATAAAAGTAGGGAGGTCTTGCTGCAGCTGTATAGGGCATTGGTGAGGCCGCAGCTGGAGTACTGTGTGCAGTTTTGGGCGCCACACCTGCGCAAAGATATTTTGGCCTTGGAGGGAGTGCAGAGGAGGTTTACTAGGCTGATACTGGAGTTGAGGGGGTTGAGCTATGAGGAGAGGCTGAATAAACTAGGCTTGTACTCGTTAGAGTTTAGAAGAATGAGGGGAGATCTCATTGAGACGTATAAGATGATGAATGGGATGGATAGGATAGAGGTGGAGAGACTCTTCCCGCTCAAAAAAGACAGTAGGACTAGGGGGCACAGCCTCAAAATAAAAGGGGGGGCGGTTTAGAACGGAGTTGAGGAGGAACTTCGTCACTCAAAGGGTGGTGAATCTCTGGAATTCTCTGCCCGTTGAAGTGGTGGAGGCTGCCTCGCTAAATATTTTTAAGACGCGGGTTGATGGGTTTTTGATAAGAGAGGGGATTAAGGGTTATGGGGAGAGGGCGGGAAAGTGGAACTGAGCAGCGACAGATCAGCCATGATCTTATTGAATGGCGGGGCAGGCTCGAAGGGCTAGATGGCCTACTCCTGCTCCTATTTCTTATGTTCTTAAATATACACAACTACTTTAATGGTTATATACAATATCTTTAAATTTACCCAAAATCTCTTTACTTTCCTAAATTCAGAATTAAACCTACCCAAACAACATCCACAGGGTTTAAAACTATAGGCAAAATCCAGTTACCACACCAGGCAGTTATGTCGTTTGGGAATGCTTCCGACTTGGGGTCGAACAATGGGTTTCTCAAACAGGCTTTTCTCCAAGCACAACTTGTTGGGAGTTGATGATTTCCTGCTGTAGCACGAGGTCTCAAAACAGCCATATTACAAAGTGTGAATTTGCCTTGATGTACTATTTTGCCATCTGATGTTCCCTGATCTGAACTAACCTTCTCAGAAGTCAATCTTAATTACCTTTATTTTGCACATTTGCCTTTTAGAATGGAATTGTTTAACTCACACCCCCTTCTTCTGCTTCAACTTTTCACACCTTTTACTTGTAACTCTTAACATTCTGTTCTCCATTATTCCCGGCTTGTCCTAGGTGTACTTCTGCTTTGTGTTTCTAGGCTTATCAACACATCAGTTCCACCAACCCAGCAAGGAACTGACGTGTTGACTGCAATTTCCATTTAAAAAAGTGTACACCACCAGAACAGATTACTGGTTATTGGATTTCCTTGTCTTTCATTTTATTGTGATTTCTTAACAATTGCTTCCAGAGTCTGGCGTCAGGTATATGAACAACATGCCCTAGCCAACAGTTAAGAGTGATTAGTGCCCCAGTGCTGGGCATATTGACTTGGGAGGGGGTGCTGCAGTTAGATTGCCTTTGTTTCCACCAGATTTGAGGATTTTGTGAAAGCACTGCAGTTGGTACTTCTCCGGTGCTTTTGAGGTACCTGCTGTAGGTTGTGCAAGTCTCTGAAGCGTATAGGGTTACTGCTGTGGCCATGACCTTACTCTTGAGTTTAAAATCCTGGTCCTCAAATACTTTTTTACGTCGCTCAGCCTTCCTCAAGAGATGACTCCCATGATACAGATAATGGTCTACATTTCCTTTAATACTTCAGGTTCTTGTATTACCATAATGTTTCTCAATTACTTCCATGAAAATTGCACCTACTTCACATCAACAGGAAGTGAACAACAATAGTAGCAAACAAACAATTAGTAAAAATATATAATAGCAGCAGACTTACCTTGATTAAACCACTCCTCTAAATTGCAGAAGAGCAGCCAAGAAAAGTGCGGAGAAAAAACCAACAGTCAAACCAGGCATAAAAAGCAGCAAAATTTATTAAATAATGAGAAAATACACCCTCTCTCTTTCTCTAATTTTGTCATATGCACTTGCTTTTCATTAGATCACTATAATTATATATTTTATCAAAGCTATTCCCAATAGCACTATTGCTTTACAGATCTGCAGCCCAATTCTGAAACCCCAAATCAAGGACAAAACACAAGTATTAAAAAAGCATTTTTGTCAGCAATTATCAAGATCTCCAGGGAATATAACACTGCCTGCCAGATAACCTATACAGCATTAGTTAAAGAAATGTTTGGCCACTGCCCATGATTGCAAGAACATAATAAAGAGACAGGCAATGAGAGATAATGGGGAGAGGGGATTAGGTGGCTGGCACAGGCAGTGAACAGTTTCATGTGACCACATTTGTTTAAAAAACATGTACTACACTGAAATATTTCAGAGGCCAAGCCAGATGCTATATCAAGTTATTATTGCTTTGTGATCAAAAATATCTTCTAAAAACTTTTATTCTCTGCTGTAATCAAATCTTTTGAACTTAACAGCCATTTTTATTAAAAGCATTGCAATATGAAGCTCACACTCCCACATCACAGGTTGCAACTTAAACTACACTTCCCGCCATCACATTCTTACCTTTTGCCTTCTTTCCACCAAAGCAACCAGAATCATCTTTCTTCTTCTTCTGAGAATTTCCTGTTCCAGTTTGCTGATCTGTTGCTGGTTCTCTGAATTTATCAGCTCCTGGCACTTCTCTATGCACTTGATAGGAGAGGTTCCTCATAATACACACACAATTCTCAACTGACTATTAAACAAAAACAATTAAGTTTTCGTAAGAAATGTAAAGCAGTACATTTCAAGTCAATAGAGACTGCTCCATTTTCTTAATTCTTTTGACTTGCAAATGAAAAAAACACTTACTTTTCCTGAGTCTTGGCTGTATTTCAATCCAGTTCCAGATGCCACAAAGCTAATACCATAACCTTCTGCACCACCCAGTTATCTTGGCATATAAGGTTGCTGAATATTATGGCTATTTCTGTGTGGTTCATAAGACAGTACATACTACTGTGTTCTAGTAATGCCAACATAACTTATTGATGTGAAAATGAATAAACCTAGCAGCATGAGATCATAACGGTTGTACTGAAGAAAAAAACCTGGTTTGATTGAATGATTTCTGGTGATATCCCTGCAAAACATTTCCTTTTTAATAAGAGCTTAATTGTTTAGGGCTTTCATCCGTATCTCAGCAACTATTATCTTTCCACCCAAAATAATGTTTTGTCCTGCATCTTATTTGGAGTATCTTAGCATAGACTTCCTGGCAGGCATTGCCTACACTCTTCTGTTATGAGCTCTTTGTACAAGTTTATTTTTTTTCCCCTTGTTGCTGGAGAAGGCAGCATTTATTCTTAAGCCTCGAGTAATGCATGCTTCTTTGCAACTTTTGATACACTTAACTAATGAAATCCCTTAACAGTTGCAAAGTCAGCTGGGATTTAACTGAACATGCTACTGCTTTAACACTGAAGCTGCCACTGATAACCTATAATGTCTCTTTTTGGACTTGCTGTTTTCTTTTGCACAGTCAACAAAGCTGCAGCTGAGTAAAATGTCAAAGTACCATGCATGCCAGAGTTCAATGACAACTTGAATTCAAATTATGATATTGCAACCAATTAAGAGTCATTTTGAATTTTCTTGCGACTACAAATTACTTAGATAAAAGATTGAAAAACGTGCAAATTTATTCTAATACCAGGGTTCTAACTCTACAGCAGCAAATTCCTTTCAATCCAAACTGACACTTCATTATTTCTGCATAGACAGCTTTGAATTAGTTGAAGCGTACTTCATTCCCCCCACAAACTATAAATGTTTCTTAACTATCTGTCCTGTAGTGCTGAAGTTAGTGATGAATCCTGATGGACAATTCCATAGATGTTCACCATCTGATCACACCTAAACACAGTTGGGCTACTGTTAACTGATAAAGCTTAATAGTGTTGAAAGTTGAAATTGAAAGTTGAATAGTGCGAAAGCAGAGTCAGGCTTCACTCAATCTCTCACATTCTGAATTTCTCTGCAACTTAATTTGGTTTAATTTCAATTTATAATTTTCAGGAAAGGATTCAAAGAGTTCCCAAATTAGAAAATAAGCTTGAAAACTACAAGTACAATTCCTTTTCATGGAGGCCGAAAATCTCCAATTAACTGATAAAATAGTTTCTCGCGTCAGCAATGTATCCAAGACAATAAACATTTAGTGTAACTAAAAGGTAAAAGCAAATCAAATCAAACCAAACCAAACGGTCTTTCAAGCAGAAACCTATTAACATTACAGGAAGCTCACACCTTGGAACAATTCCAGTCTACTTATACATGCAGTTAAGTTCAAGACTATAAAAGGGTTAAATCCATTTACATTAGTCAGATAAGCAAAACAATGAAACATTTGAAGGACAAGTGGAGCCAACATGCTTTAATAGATTCTGCTTACTTTAAACATTTGAGTGCTGGCTTTTCCACTGCATGACTTAAATTTATGTTCATATTTGTCCATTGTTTAAAGAGATAATGAAACTGGGTTACCTTCAGCCACTGAGCTCTTTTAAAGATAAGCCTGCAGAGGCTGAGGCAAGTTGTATTTGTTATTGCATTACTTATTTGTTGGTTTGTCCTTTGTGAATTGAGTGATATGCAATTTCTAAAAGATTCCCTGTTGCAATCTTGCCTCACGGATGTAGAAACAATTGGTTAGCATCAGCAGTTCGAATTTTTTGCTAATTTAGATGTGGATTCAAATTTTATACACGGCTCCATGTTAACCACAACGTAACCCATGATGATGACAGACTTGGAAACTAGAGACAATTATGGACACAACTTACCTTTCGGTCCATGTCTTTCTTGCCCACCGCTGACTGCAGTGCGTGCAGGAGTGCATCTACCAAACCTTCGCATTCTCGAAGCCTTCTACGTGCATCACTTCCATCTGAACTCACATTTCTACCAAATAGAAAAAAAATTAGAACAAAAGCTTCTTACACACTGCAAGGTATCCAAGGTGGGAAACAACACCAATTCTTGAACTCATATTAAATACTTTTAAAAAATTAATTTATGGGATTTGGGCATTGCTAGCTAGGCCAGCATTTAACGCCCGTCCCTACTGGTCCTCGACAGGGTGGTAGTGAACTGCCTTCTTGAACCACTGCAGTCCACGTGATGGAGGTACACCCACAGTGCTGTGAGGAAGTTCCAGGATTTTGACCCAGCATAAGTGAAGAAACAGTGATATATTTCCAAGTCAGGACGGTGAATGGCTTGGAGATCTTCTAGGTGGTGGTGTTCCCATGTGTCTGCTACCCTTGTTTTTCTAGATGGCAGCAGTCATGGGATTGGTGCTATCTCTGAAGCTCTGGGGAGTTTGTGCAGTGCATTGTGAGGATAGGACACACTGCTTCCACTGTTCATCTGTGGTGGAGAGGATGCAAGTTTGTGGAAGGGGTATCAATCAAGTGGGCTTTATCCAGGTTGTGTCAAGCTTCGAGTCTTGTTGAACCTCATTCAGGCAAGTGGAAAGTATTCGATACATTTGAGCAGTAAGGCTAAAAGAAATGATACTTTTAACCCTTATTCCAATTTTTCAATGCATGATGTAAACAACATCATGTTTACATGTTTACAATAAACATTTAGTGTAACTAAAAGGTAAAAGCAAATCAAATCAAACCAAACCAAACGGTCTTTCAAGCAGCTGAAAAATCTGAAGATTCTGGGCAAAAAATGCATAACAACAATATATATAACTAATTCAACTTGGATTTTTAAGAAATGAACTTCTACAGGAGTATAAAAAAAGGTGACAGCACAGTAAGTCTTCCCACAATTTAAAAATAAGAGTTCCCTCTCAAATAAACGTGGAGAATTCATTTCTGATAGCTGTGAAATTCTCTTCCCCAGAAAGCAATGGAGGCTGGGTGGTTAAATTTATTCAAGGCCAAGTTAGATAAATTTCTGATAAACAAGAGAGTCAAGGGTTATTGGGGTTGGGTTGGACAGATAGAAAAGTGGAATGGAGATCAGCCATGATCTTGTTGAATGTCAGAACAGGCTTAATGCGCTTAAAAGTCTACTCTTGCTCCCAAGTCTTGTGTTCTAATTCAGCTCAATTCAATGGCATCTCTACTTGAGATAAGTAGAACTGACAACTTTCTCAAAAATTCCTGTTCCAGAAGGTAGTGGTGTGAAATGGCAATATTGAGATAATGTTGCCAACTCGACTAAGAAGTTTCATCACATGATCCTTTGGTACCAAGTGCTCACCCTCAGTCTTGATTACCTTTGGCTTCCCATAGTTCTAGTGACCTCCCACAAAGGGAAACATCCTCTCAGCATCAAGCCCCCTGGTATTTCAATAAGATCATCCCTCATTCTTCTAAACTCGAGTGGATATAGGCTCAGACTGCTCAACCTTTCCTCAAAGCAGCCCCTTCATTCTAGAAATCAGCCCAGTGAACTTTCCCTCAACTGTTTTCCATGCAAATATAATGTTCCATATGGAAGGAAACAGAATTGTACCAAGTACTCCTGGTGGATCTCTCAAATTCCCTGTACAGTGTACAAAGACTTCTAATTCTATACTCTACCCACCTTGCAATAAAGGCCAACATCCTGTTTGCCATCCTAATTACTTGCTATATCTGCATATTAGCTTTTTGTGATTCATGTACCAAGACATCTAGATTCTTCTGCACACAGATTTCTGCAGTTTCCCTCCATTAATTAATTCTGCTTTTCTACTGACTCTGCCAAAGTGGACAAATTCATATTTTTCCACATTTGTTGTACCTGTCAAATTTTTGCCCACTTAAAATTCAATGGCATCTCCTATTGGAGATAAGTTTTTTGAATTGTCAACTTTTGTATCAACCACAAACTTGGCTGCAATGCAACTGTTTCTTTCATCCAGGTCATTAATATAGATCATAAACAGTTAAGGCCTCAGCACCAATCCCTGAGCATTCCCATAGGTACCACTTCTCTACCTTGTTTAGCTTTCTTCTTACATCTTTAAAGAACAGGAATAAATTTGTTCCCCAAGCTTTGGTTCAGTTGAGAAAGGCGCAAAGTGTGAGTACATTCCTTCTGTCTGCAAAGGACAGAGGCCCATGTATGAATAGATGTGGCTTCTAGCATCTACAAGTGAGCCATACTGCGAGCCCAAATGATACACTGAAATCTAATTTAACGTTAATTTTTAGCAAAATCTGGGTTAAAGTCATTATATCCATTTATGAGTCTGAGGAATATACAGCAAGCAATGATCTGATCTGGGTAGCGATTATCGACTGGATGGCTTTGATGTGCCCTTTTTCAGCATTAAGTTTGAATGGTGAGTGGGTCCAGGCCCCATTTATAAGGTTATCGATACGGCCAATCTTCCAGCATGACAGACCAGGTACTGACTGTACCCGACGCCTCCACCACAGTCAACATGCCAGCCAATCAGCACTCTCTTTAAATGCAGTTTAGATCATAGTTGCCCCATTACTTAGCAATTTCTTTTCACTATCCCACCAGTGCAAGACAAAAAGCTTTGAGAACTTCGTTTTCAAAGCATACTCTAATAAACTTATCAAACACTCTTGCTCCTTCACAAAACCTGATTGCACAATGCTTTTCTAAATACTCAGCTACTTGCACCTTAATAATGGATTCCAGCATCTCATCAATGACAGACGTTAGCTTAACTGGTGACATTAAATTTAGAGAGTTTTCCAATCTGCTGGGATCTTCCCAGAACATGGGAAGTTTTGAGAGATTACAATCAAGGTATGCACTACCCATGCAGCCACTTCTTCTAAGACTCTAGGATGCAAACTACTGAGTCCAGGCAACCTGTCAGCCATTAACATTCCTCATAATGGATTTTAAGTTCCTCGGAACACACTGCTATAATAATGGATCTATATAAATATATTGACCTTGTTGAATAATTCTTGACTGTCAACCAGCTTTTTTCCCCATCAATTGCTGATTTTTTCCTTTGGTATCTATGATTTTCCTTCTGGGTTGCTGTAGCAGTGATCAAGAAACTAAATCCTAATTCTTGGCAATTCAAGGACAGGTCACAATATTAGTGAGAAAAATGCAAATAAATTCAAAAGATGTAGTGAGCTGTCATGAGGGTAGGTGAATCATAAAAATATGGCAAACCATGCTTTGTGATGTACTATTGAGATGTTGCCAAATCTGATAGGAAATCTTGCAGAAACCCAATTTCATTCAGGGTAGTTGTGCTTGAATGCAATTTCTGACCTCTGCTGGGAGAGGCACTTGAGAGAAACTTAATAAAGAGGAAGGTTCACCTGTGATCTTCACCCCAAGGGTGATACTGTCAAACTCATTAAGAATGGCAAATTATTGGGGAACAAACTGTAGCTTTGAAATTGTACTCCAGCAAGCAAAACAACAAGTTCAAGAGATTGAATTCAAAAAATTGAATAAAGTCATTACGAAATGTCAGCTAAGCAAGTTTCATCTGCAATTAGTATTGTAACATGTGAAACATGCATAACAAAAGCTGTGGGAATGAATATTTCTTGAATAAATGTAACTTAAAATCACTTCAGTTATGAAACATAGAAAAATTGTAGATAACCTTTTGCTGCTTTTATCACCACCTCTGGCAATTGAGTGATGTAAAGCAATTATCTGCCAATTTACATTCAAGTACATTGAAGAAACCCGTTTTTCATTTAATGATCTACTGCAATCGCTTTTAGAAAATCATTTGAAATGTCAGGCATGTTAACAAATGAATTCAACACTAAAATATTCCACAATCATATCGATCTAGAATTCCTCTAAAGACTACTTCAGACAATGACATGGCTAACACAATTTTCAGGGCCTCAACTGTTTAATTCTATAAAAGGTAAACCATTATTCACCCATTCAGGCTTGATGAACTGTCAGCACAATTTCATGTGGAACTTGCATTTAATGCTTGCAATATAAACAGGAAGAGTCAGTGTTTACTGGATAGTCATATACAAGGATGCTTGTTCACATTAAATTGGTTAAAATTCTTAGAAATGAAGCAGAAATTATGCACTTTTACTTAGCACTTCATGAAGATTCTAAACTAGAATGGGTACATTTCCAACCGTTTAGATATATTGCCTTATTTCAGAAACAATGGTGCACATGTACCAATGCTAAGAAAGTTCAGCATCTTGTTTTTGGAAATTGAGTGCTCATCACAGCCTCAGTCAGAAAGCTTCTATCCTTGCCCATTTAAAGGGGTGCACATAAACAAGGCATTTTCCAAATGAAATTATGAAGGTGAAAAGATCAGATTAATTGAGTTCATCACCACAAATGTAAAAAGTTTCAACTTGATTGAAGTAATGCCATCACTTGGGTTACTCCCCATCAAGAAACTACAAGATTTGTTAGCAAAATCACAGAAATACATAGAATCATAAACAACAGTATAGGTTGTCACCATTTGGGCCATAACCACTGTGCTCACTCTCTGAAAGGGCATCAAACCCAATGTTAGGAACAAAGCATAACTTTAGGCTTAATGACTACGAGTAAGTCAGGTTTTCTGGATTTGTTTTTATATATACATTTTAATGAGATTTTATAGACCTTCAAATGAAGAGATGGATTACAAAAGACTAGTAGTTTTTGTGGTCGTGGTCAGGGGTGGGGGCAAGGTTGGGGGGGAGGGGGTGGTGAGGTTTGCTGGTGGTGGTGAGGAGAGGTAGGAAAAACAGTGCTGTTGCCTTAAACAGCAGTCCATGGGGAAAAACAGCAAAGAAGTTCTGAATGTGTATGTCACAGTGATATCATGAGTTCTAAGCTCTGATAAGAAGAACTGCAAGATTGCTGGGGGATTGAGTTTAGGGAACTTGTGTTTACTCTAATTTAAGTAATAGGGGATTGGGAGCTTTGGATGTTTCCGGGAAATATACCAACTAGGGAAAACACATCTAATGAATGCTCAGAAATCTGCCAGAAAAAAATCATTTGCAACTGGGCAAGTCCAAGTTAAGATGGTGGTAAAAGTTCATTGGGATTGTGCGTACTGTTGGGATAAAAGGAATTGTGCAAATTTGAATCACTTTCTTGCATTGAGATTTTTTCATTTTTTTCTGGTTTAATATAATTTTTCGCTGTTTAATGAAAGTATTCTTTATGTTGAAAGTTTATCAGTAAACTCCTGTGAATGTTCTCAGTAACTTTTCTTAAAAAAAAATCAAAGTTCGGATCTATTTAGCCAGGTTTCACTCCGGAGTCTGACTTGTCCAGTGTTATCAGTTATAACATCACTTCCACAGCCTTGTTTTTTTGTATATGACCCTGGAAGTTCCTAATCCTCCAAGTACCTGACCATCTCATTTTGAAAATTATTTATGGAATTGGTTTACTCCACCTTTTCAAGCAAAAGGTTTTAGATCACAACAACTCAGCTGGGAAAAAAAAAACTTATTTCCCTCCTGATCTTGGATCTATGACAGCTGGTTCTTGATCTACTCATCAAAAGGGAATTTCTTTTGACCAAAAACTCTGCTACTGAATCACATCTGAATCTTCCCTGTTCCAACGACAACTGCCCTAATCTTTCCAGCCTCTTCTAATAACTAAAGTCCCACATCCCTGATAATATCCCGGTTAACAATGTCACTTCTAATACCTCATCTTTTCTCAAGTGTGGTGCCTAAAATTGTCCACGATACTCCAGATGAGGCTTAGTTAGAAATTTATGAAGCTGATTTGTGTATTGTTTTTAAATTTTCTCAAAATTAGAGCTCCAATTTATAACTTTTAAAAGCATCTGCCATCAGTATGAAGCATCCCATGCAATGAAGAGCCCTCTCTTATCATAGGCAGCCCCGTGGGATTGAGCATGAATTTGCTTCCATTCTGTTTCAATAGGTTCCAGGTTCCAAGATGGCTGCTAAGTTCAACTTGTGGTTGGCTACGTGGGAGTGGGAAATGCTTGAAGTGTCAGACAGAAGTCCTATACTTCAACTTTGCCTCTGCTTTCCCCATTGGGGTTTCCCGATTTGTTCAGTGCCTTCCCAAATAAACTTTCTCCCATTTGGTCAGTCAAATGTCAGGGACTTCCATGAGTTGCCTGAGACATTTTGCTATCTTTAGGGATGCTTTGAGGACGTCCAAAGTTTTTCTTTTCTCATGCTGGGAATCTAGTGCTGTGATCAAGTTCCCAGTAGAACAGTGGAGTCTGGTACCAGCTTACAAACGACAGGGCAGACAGAAACAGTTTAATCTGTACAGCCTATCCAAAACCAATTATTTGCAAACACAATTAGGTTCGAATCCAACACAGGTTCGAATTCCAACATCCTGCGCAAGAATTTAATGCTTTAGCATTTTAGCCACTCAGCTGAGTTGGTTGATTGGCAATGATCACTGGATAGGTTCCACTCTAAAATTCCCACCAAACGTTACTGATGTCACTCACTCAGCTGGAGAGGATACAGCATAGACAGTGTCTTGGGAACGGGTCACCAGATGAACCCTCAGTGTGAGCATAATATACTGGGATTCAAGTAGATTGGAGAAAACTACAAAATAAACTGAAAACATAACACACTGTTTCACAGAAACTGCAAGGAAACTGCTGTGTTCCAACTTTATTTCCTGTTCAGCCATACAATGGCTCCATTATTCGTATCACAAGGCCTTTGTATTATTTATGAATATAAATGCTTACTCTTCAACAGTCCCTGACCTTAAAAATGTACTTGTGGCAGAATCAAGTAGTGTTGATTCACTTCCGCTTCCAGCCCTAGGCCAAAAACATGTCACATTTCTGAGATTCTACAGAAGAGATCTCATAGCAGGAATACATTTGGCAACAAAAACTTTCCCTACAAAATACAAACCTTGAAGATATTCCTCATTTTTCTCCTAGTACATCTTTATACACTGTTACATCTCATGTAGACAACACAAGACATTCTGGTAAATATACGGGCTAACTAGATTTTAATTTCCCCCGAAATGTGATACATCAGATAAGGAATTGTAAATGGATAAAATTCTAATCCACAACCACTTTCTTCAATCCTTCAGTGTTTGGGATGCAGTTCAATTGTACGTGCAATTTTTCTTGCAAATCATCTTGCAGACATTTTTTGGATTAATTTTCAAAATAAAAATTAGAGACAAGATTAATTGGATATTTAATGGTATTGAGAGCATGAACTTGGGATTAATTTGTGCTCCGGGTTATACAGTGGCAGACTGAAACCATGTTGATTAAATTTTGGAGGCGCATGTTTGGAATGTGCATCTCTATGAATAGAAACTTAATGTATAACACTAGATTCTAGTTTTATCCTTCACTGCCTGGCTATCTGAAACAGAGCAATGATTAATGTCATAGAACCCTCATCAGTGTGCAACTTCTTTGACTTAACCGTAAGCTACCTACATGGACTTGGTGACAGCCTCACCTAGCATTTACCTGGTTACCCAAGTCTTAAGACACGAGTCACAGTTGTTTTTGCACTGCAAGGTAAGCAAATACCCAGCAAAAAACTGCACTGGGGCAGCACAATGGCACAGTGGTTAGCACTACTGCCTCACAGTGCTGGGGACCCGGTTTTGATTCCTGGCTTGGGTCACTATCTGTGTGGAATTTGCACATTCTTCCTGTGTCTGCATGGGTTTCCTCCAGGTGCTCCAGTTTCCTCCCTGCCCAGCCTGCCAGATGCGTGGGCTGGGCACACTGGCCATGCTAAATTCTCCCTCAGTGTACCCAAACAGGTACCAGAGTGTGACAACTAGAGGATTTTCACAGCATCTTCATTACAGTATTAATGTAAGCCTACATTATGTCTAATTATTGTGACTAATAAATCAACTTTAACGGTTCCACCTGCAAGCTGATGTCCGGCACCAGCTAGCTCTGGTATAAAGTCACAGGTTTATAGCATGAAAACAGGCCCTTCAGCTCAACGTATCCATGCCACCCTTTTTTTGAAAACCCCTAAGCTAGTCCCAATTGCCCACATTTGTCCCATATCTCTCTATGCACATAGTTACACGGGTACAATCTAAATGCTTTTAAAAGACAAAATTGTAACCGCCTCTACTACTACCTCTGGCATTGTTCCAGACACTCACCATCCTGTGTATGAAAAAATTGTCCCTCTGGACCCCTTTGTATCTCTCCCCTCTCACCTTAAACCTATGCCCTCTAGTTTTAGAACCCCCATGTTTGGGAAAAGATATTGACTATCGAGCTGGTCTGTGCCTCTTATTTTATAGACCTCTCAGCCTCCGACGCTCCAGAGGAAAAAGTCCCAGTCTATCCAGCCTCTTTTTATAACTCAATCCATTAATCCCAATAATCCCAGGTAAATCTTTTCTGCACTCTTTCTAGTTTAATAACATCCTTTCTATAATAGTGGCCAGAATTGCACACAGTATTCCAAGTGTGGCCTTACCAATGACTTGTACAACTTCAACAAAACGCCCCAACTCCTGTATTCAATGTTCTGAACTGATGAAACCAAGCATGCCGAATGCCTTCTTCACCACTCTGTCCACCTGTGACTCCACTTTCAAGGAGCTATGAACCTGTATCCCGAGATCTCTTTGTTCTGTAACTCTTCCCAATGCCCTACCATTAACTGAATAAGTCCTGCCCTGGTTCAATCTAGCAAAATGCATAAACTCGTATTTGCCCAAATTAAACTCCGCCTTCCATTCGTCAGCCCACTGGTCCAATTGATCAGGATCAATTGGAAATAACTTTCTTCACTGTCCAGTATGCCACCAATCTTGGTGTTATCTGCAAACTTAATAACCATGCTTCCTATATTCTCATCCAAATCACTTGGCTCAAAATTCCAAATTTTCCAAGTTACAAGTAAAGTCTGACAATTCAGTGTGCCAAATTTTAGTTCAAACAGTTAAAGTGAACATAAGAAATAGGAGCAGGAGTAGGCCATCTAGCCCTTCGAGCCTGCCCCGCCATTCAATAAGATCATGGCTGATGTTGTGGCTCAGTTCCACATTCCCACCCTCTCCCCATAACCCTTAATCCCCTCTCTTATCAAAAACCCATCAACCCGCGTCTTAAAAATATTTAGCGAGGTAGCCTCCACCACTTCAACGGGCAGAGAATTCCAGAGATTCACCACCCTTTGAGTGAAGAAGTTCCTCCTCAACTCCATTCTAAACCGCCCCCCCTTTATCTTGAGGCTGTGTCCCCTAGTCCTATTATCCTTTCTGAGCGGGAAGAGTCTCTCCACCTCTATCCTATCCATCCCATTCATCATTTTATAGGTCTCAATGAGATCTCCCCTCATTCTTCTAAACTCTAACGAGTACAAGCCTAGTTTATTCAACCTCTCCTCATAGCTCAACCCCCTCAACTCCGGCATCAGCCTAGTAAACCTCCTCTGCACTCCCTCCAAGGCCAAAATATCCTTGCGTAAGTACGGCGCCCAAAACTGCACACAGTACTCCAGCTGCGGCCTCACCAATGCCCTATACAGCTGCAGCAAGACCTCCCTACTTTTATATTCAATCCCCTGCGCTATGAAGGCCAGCATCCCATTCGCCTTCCTGATCACCTGCTGCACCTGCAGGCTGGGTTTTTGCGACAAGGACCCCGAGGTCCCTCTGCACCGTCGCCTGCTGCAGTTTTTCGCCATGTAAGTGATAATCCTTTCTACCATTATTCCTACCAAAGTGGACCACCTCGCACTTGCCAACATTAAATTCCGTTTGCCATTTCCTGGCCCATTCGCCCAGCCTATCTAGATCCTTCTGTAGACCCTCCACACCCTCCGCACAATTTGCCTTTCCTCCAATCTTGGTGTCATCAGCAAATTTCGACACCCTACACTCGGTTCCCTCCTCCAGATCATCTATATAAACGGTAAATAGCTGAGGCCCCAGCACCGACCCCTCATCAGCCTTGTGGAATCGTTTCTGGGTGCACCTCCCACGGGACCCTGGTCATCAAATCCTGTAAATTATTCAACATAACCACCACTATCACACCAGTAGCTGAAAGGCAGTTTTGTCTTAGCCAATCTCACAGCAGCAAAAACAATTTGCAAGAACATGGCACCTTATGCGCACCACAATGAAACTGCAAGGAATGTTGCCTGGCAGTATACAAGACCATAAACAAGTCACCTTGAAACCATACAACATCCTCCCCAAGATTTACTATTCAGTAATGTTCAGACGCTTCCAATGCAAACTTGCAACATGAAACAGACTTGCTAAAAGATGCTCAATTTACACTTTGGAACGAACTTGACAAATGATCCTGACAGGCTTTTCTTGACTAAAAAAGTCTTAGCGTCAGCAAAAGCTCACTTGTTAGTGTGAGGTACTACCACATTCCCACACATTAATTAAGATGACTGCCCTTTTCAGAGAAAATTAATCATGGTTTATTAAATCCATAATTTAGAGATAATTTTGAGACATTGGAAGTGCATGACTAACCAACAAACATTTTATAGCATCATTTCTCAACCCCTTACTTTCGTACTCACATTGATACTAAAGATTTAAGGTTCCATTTGCTGCCACTGTAACCACAGGAGATGCATTTACTATACATGCAGTCACAGTGACGTGGATATTATTGCAATGATCTGGATATGATCTGGTGGCTGCAAGGTGACAGGGACTAGGAGCTGAATGTCCAGGGGTATCAAGTGTGTAGGAAGGATAGGCAGGAGGAAGGAAGGAAGGAAGGAAGGGGGGGGGGGGGGGGGGTAGGGGGTAGCTCTGCTGATTAAGGATAGCATCAGGGTGGTAGTAAGGGATGGTATAGGAACCAAAGAGCAGAAAGTGGAATTGTTGTGGGTGGAGATTAGGAACAGCAAAGGGAGGAAGACGCTTGTGGGTGTCATTTATAGGCCCCCAAATAATGATCTGGAGGTGGGGTGGGCTGTTAACATGCAAATAAATGCAGCGTGCAGGAATGGAACGGCGATAATTATGGGGGATTTCAATCTACATATTGATTGGTCGACGCATGTTGGACGCGGTGGGCTTGAGGAAGAGTTCTTGGAATGCTGCCGGGATAGTTTCCTTGAACAGTGTGTGTTGGAGCCGACGAGGGAGCGAGCTATCTTGGATCTGGTGTTATGTAATGAGGCGGGTAGAATTACGGACCTTGTGGTGAAGGATCCTCTTGGGAAGAGTGATCATTGTATGGTGGAGTTTCTGATGCAGATGGAGGAGGAAAAAGTGGGTTCCCGGACATGTGTCTTTTGTTTGAACAGAGGGGAGTACGGTAGGATGAGAGAGGAATTGGCGAATGTTGATTGGGGGAGTGCGCTGGAAGGTAGGTCTGCTGAGGAACAGTGGAGGATCTTTAAGGAGATCTTTCTTGGTGCTCAGCAGAAATTTATTCCGATGGTTAAAAAGGATCGTAGGAGGAGAGATAATCAGCTGTGGATAACGAAGGAGGTAAAGGACAGTGTTAAATTAAAAGCAGATGCGTTTAGAGTAGCTAAGAGTAGTGGGCGAGAAGAGGATTGGGAGAGGTTTAAATGTCAAAGAATGACAAAGAAGTTGATAAAAAAGGATAGGATAAACTATGAAGCTGGGCTAGCGCTTAATATAAAAAAGGATAGCAAGAGTTTTTATAAATATATAAAAAGGAAGAGGCTGGCTAGGGTGAACATTGAACCCTTAGAGGATGAGAGGGGGGACTTAGTGGTAGGGGATGGGGAAACGGCTGAGGCCTTGAATAACTTTTGTGTTTCGGTCTTCACAGAGGAGGATGTGAATAATTTGCCGGGTGTTAGCGATGGAAAGATGGTAGGAGTGGAGGGCCTGAATGATATTATTGTTACTAGAGAGGCGGTGCTTGACAGACTGGAGGGACTGATTGTGGACAAGTCCCCAGGACCGGATGGAATGCATCCAAGGGTTCTGAAAGAAATGGCGGAGATGATAGTGGATTGCCTTGGTGATTATTTTCCAAACTACGCTGGATTCCGGGGAAGTGCCAGAAGATTGGAAAACGGCTAATGTTACGCCATTGTTTAAGAAGGGTGGCAGGCAAAAGGCAGGGAATTATAGGCCGGTTAGTTTAACGTCTGTTGTAGGTAAAATGTTAGAATCCGTCATCAAGAAGAAAATAGTGAGGCATTTTGAGGAGAATTGTTTGATAGAGCAGATGCAGCACGGTTTCGTTAAGGGGAAGTCGTGTCTGACGAATTTATTGGAGTTCTATGAGGATGTGTCTAGGGCGGTGGATAGAGGAGAGCCGGTGGATGTGGTCTTTCTGGATTTTCAGAAGGCGTTTAATAAGGTGCCTCTCAAGAGGTTATTGCAGAAGGTCAGGGGGCATGGAGTTGGGGGTAGGGTGTTAGCGTGGATAGAGGATTGGTTGTCAAATAGGAGGCAGAGAGTGGGGGTCAATGGGTGCTATTCGGATTGGCGGTTGGTGACTAATGGAGTGCCCCAGGGGTCAGTGCTGGGGCCTCAGCTATTTACCATTTATATAGATGGTCTGGAGGAGGGAACTGAGTGTATGGTGTCAAAATTTGCTGATGACACCAAGATTGTGCGGAGGGTGTGGAGAGTCTGCAGAAGGATCTAGATAGGCTGGGCGAATGGGCCAGGAAATGGCAAATGGAATTTAATGTTGGCAAATGTGAGGTTGTCCACTTTGGTAGGAATAATGGTAGGAAGGACTATTACTTACGAGGTGAAAAACTGCAGCAGGCGACGGTGCAGAGGGACCTCGGGGTCCTTGTGCATGAGTCGCAAAAACCCAGCCTGCAGGTGTAGCAGGTGGTCAGGAAGGCAAATGGGATGCTGACCTTCATAGCGAGGGGGATTGAATATAGAAGTAGGGAGGTCTTGCTGCAGCTGTATAGGGCATTGGTGAGGCCGCAGCTGGAGTACTGTGTGCAGTTTTGGTCGCCGCACTTACGCAAGGATATCTTGGCCTTGGAGGGAGTGCAGAGGAGGTTTAATAGGCTGATACCGGAGTTGAGGGGGTTGAGCTATGAGGAGAGGCTGAATAAACTAGGCTTGTACTCATTGGAGTTTAGAAGAATGAGGGGACATCTCATTGAGACATATATGATGATGAATGGGATGGATAGGATGGAGGTGGAGAGGCTCTTCCCGCTCAGAAAGGACAGTAGGACTAGAGGGCACAGCCTCAAGCTAAAGGGGGGGCGGTTTAGAATGGAGTTGAGGAGGAACTTCTTCACTCAAAGGGTGGTGAATCTCTGGAATTCTCTGCCCGTTGAAGTGGTGGAGGCTGCCTCACTAAATATTTTTAAGACGCGGGTTGATAGGTTTTTGATAGGCAAGGGGATTAAGGGTTATGGGGAGAGGGCGGGAATGTGGAACTGAGACACGACAGATCAGCCATGATCTTATTGAATGGCGGGGCAGGCTCAAGGGGCTAGATGGCCTACTCCTATTTCTTATGTTCTTATGCAAAGACACCACATGTAAATGCCAGTAGCAAATGGGACCTCCATAACATTGAGTAAATTAAGGTTAATTTAACAAGTCCTGCACCAGTAAAATATTTTTCCACCACGTTTAAGGATTGTAGTTTTCACAGAATGTTGAAAATTCTGGGATTGTGATTGGTTTGCTGCTCACCAGCTGCCTCACTCAAGACCCATCATTGTGTCCTTTTCACTCACCACTTGCTCCATCGCTGTCTACAAGCAGCAAGCAAAGAGGCCAAGGATGCACAATGATATCAGCAGCACTGACTTCCTGTTCTAGCATGAGGTAGAGTGGAGATTTAACCACCATCCTAACCATAGAATGATTGGCAAAAATGATTATTAAAGTTTTTGCTAAGAAAATCAGTTTTCACTGTCACCTGCCATTGACACCCTAATCCATGCCTTAACTCAAGGCACCACTGTTCCAAAACACTCCTGGTTCGTCAACAGTAGTGCTGAGGAAATGGGAAGGCTGCAGGATGACTTGGACAGACTGGAAGAGTGGGCAAAGAAGTGAAGAATGGAACACAACGTGAAAGACTGTGAGGATAAGTACTTTGGTAGGAAGAAGAGATTTAGACTATTTTCTAAATGGGGAAAGCTTCAGAAATCTTCAGATTCCTGAAGCTTTCCCCATTTAGAAAATAGGACTTGAGTGTCTTGGTTCAGGATCTCAAGGTTAAAATGCAGGTTCAGTTGGCAGTTAGGAACGCACAATGTCAGCATTCATTTCTAGAGGGCTAGAATACAAGAACAAGGATGTACGTGGAGGTTGTGTAAGGCTTTAGTCAGATCCCATTTGGAGTACTGTTAACAGTTTAGGGCCCCATACCTAAGGAAGCATGCGTTGGCCTTGGAGGGGTCCAGAAGAGGTTTACAAGAATGATCCCAGGAATGAAGGGTTTGTCATATGAGGAGTGGTTGACGAGTCTGGGTCTATACTCGATGGAGTTCAGAAAGAAGTGGGGGGAATCTGTTGAAATTTACAGAATACTGAGAGGCGTAGGTAGCATGGACATGGAGAGGATGTTTCTACCAGTGGGAGAGTCTAGAATTTCAGTGCATAACCTCAGAGTGAAGGGACACTCTGGGATGAGGAGATGAGGAGGCATTACTTCAACCAATGGGTGGTGAATCCGTGGAACTCATTGCCACAGAGGGCTGAGGGGGCCAGGTTATTGAGTGTCTTTAAGACAGAGATAGACAGGTTCTTGATCAATAAGGGGATCAAGGGTTACAGGGAAGAGGCAGGAGAATGGGGATGAGAATCCTATCAGCCACGATTGAATGGCGGAGCAGGCTTGATGGGCCACATGACCTAATTCTGCTCCTGCATCTTATGGTCCCCCATATTGTACCTTTTATCAACTTGAGATAATCCAAAACAATCAGTCCCATTTTCCCTATGCTGACCTACCTTGAAAAGTAAAGTTTAAAGTTTATTTATTAGTCACAAGTAAGGTTTACATTAACACTGCAATGAAGTTACTGTGAAATTCCCCCAGTCACCACACTATGGCACCTGTTCAGGTCAATGCACTTAACAAGCACATCTTTCAGAACATGTGAGGAAATCAGAGCATCTGGAGGAAACCCACACAGACACAGGGAGAACATGCAAACTCCACACAGATAGTGACCCAAGCAGGGAATCAAACCTGGGTCCCTGGTGCTGTGAGGCAGCAGTGCTAACAATTGTGCCACCATGGCTCCCCAATATAGCAACGTTTTTGGTTTAAAACTCTCATCCTGGTTTCCAAATCCTCCATGAATTTGCCATCTCTAATCTGCTTCAATCCCACAAATCTGAGATATCTAATTCTCTAATTTTGGCCTCTTGTGCATCCTTGTGGTTCAGTATCATTCTTTGTTTTACAATGTTTTTGCAAAATGCCTCTCATGTTGGAATATCAATGAGTTGCAACAATTTGCACCCACATGGACACCGTCCTGAGCAATCATTAACTCCATGTCTGAAGGAAACTCCAGTATAAATTTTAGTTTAAGATAGAATTTGAACTTAAAGCCGGCAAAATATTTTAATTTTATTAACGGCCAAAAATTGCAAGGTCAAGTTCTGATTGTTGGACACGAATCATTTCCTTCCTAACTGTACCATGGGTGCAGCTACATCACATGGACTTCAGTGGTTCAAGAAGGCAGTTTACTGTCACTTTCTCAAGCATAATTAGGGATAGGTAACAAGTACTGGCCTAGTAGTAATACTCAACACGTGAAAAAACTAACTCACTTTCATATTATTCATAGGTATTCAAACCAACAATCAATATATATTTTAACATTTTCAGTTCAATGAGTAGTAACTAAATGAAACATCCAGCATTGTATTCTGCAATACAAAGCCAAAGAATTCAGAATGAATCTTTGCCTGGGACAAGTTTCCTGACCTTTGTAGTCCATGTCCTTTACTTTGATGCTTCCCATCCTATGTACCAGCAGGATGTAGCAACGCTGGAATTCAGCGGGCAAGATCTGTCTAAGCCAAGATCAAGGGCTAATTGCAAAGAGTAACTCTGACATTTCAAAATGCAGATAGCAGACTTCCTTTACTTTAATGAACAAATGCATTTTGCATCAATTTGTAAGGCTAGTTGCCAAGCAAGATTCCTTGAATAGCAGCTGCCAAATCTAGGATCTCCACAATTAAAAAGAACAAGGACAGCAGGTGCATGGAAACACCACCATCTGGGAGATCCCTTCCAAGTCACAAATCATCCTGGCTTTGAACCATGTCACCATTCCATGACTGTCACTCCTTCCTACCAGTGTTGTGAGTGTACCTATGCCAATGGACTGCAGCATTTCAAGGTAGTGGTTCACCACCACCTGTTCATGGGCAATTAAGGATGCACAATAAATGCTGGTCTTGCCAGTGATATCCACATCACAATTTAAAAGAAGAATTCAATTCAGAAAGCAATTTATTTGTATAAAGCACCAAGGAAATCTAGAACAATGTCCTCCATCCAACTATTGAATCTGGGGATCAACTGAAATTTTCAAGATCAAGATTTGTAGATTTTTCTCGAGGGTTGAAAAACTTGCACCCTCATCCAAATCTTTCCTGCTCGCCTCCCTAATCCTATGTAACTGTTGCTCTGGAGCTTGAAATTCTGTGGATACAACTGTCTACCTGCTGTTGAGAAGTTCCAGCCATTCTTAGCTTCATATTTCAAAAGAACCACCCAGAATTTTCTGCCCTGTTATAACTTCATCTTACTGGTGTAAGATGGTTAACGTGTTCCTTCAATAGGTCATGAGGAAATTCTGCACTCATTTTTTTTAAGTGCTTCAACTGTTACTGGCCACAGCTTTGCAGCAGGTAAGTGAAGTTAGTATTCTGACTTGAAAAATTAAAGAAATGATCTTTTTTTCATGCAATCCGGTTTGGCTACTGGGTCAACGTGATCAACATTCATGGTTGGAGTCTGTTTTTAATGCCCAAGTGCTGTACACTTTCAGCTCTGTTGTTCACAATAAAAATTTCTAGGCAACAAACTGGTTGCAAAACCAAACACTGTAGAGCATACTGGTTCAACTAGTCTCCATCAACCAACATGCATTTATAAAAAGGCCCTCAAGTCCAACATTTTTAAAAACAGTGCACTTTCTACCATATGATGCAATTGCCCATGACAACAAAATACTCCCAAATTCAAAATTCTTGATGTGTATGGCGAGTCAGTCACAGAATTTTTCCTTCATCACTCCATATATTAGTTGGCTACATACATGGTTGATACATATGGTCAGCCATGATCATAATGAATGGCAAAGCAGGGTCAAAGAGCAAAATGGCCTACTCCTGCTTCTAGTTTGTTTCATTCCATGATTCCAACACATTTCTGCAGAAGTTATGGTTTAAAAAATGCACAACATAGTTGTCTCATTATCTTAAGAATGCAGTAGTGCTAAAAGAGTTATGCTAAAGGCAATTGTATTTATAAACATTGGGAAAATATGGCATAACCGAACTCCCAGAAATACACTAGAGATGGCAACACCAGTGCCTTAGGGGATTCACCTCTGCAGGCATGGTGGGCAAAGAAACATTTTAAAAAGCCCAATATAAATAACAAATTATTTTCTCCATTCTGGTGATGAATCCACAATGAGTTTTGTGCCATGGATACACAGTCGATAACCCTGAAAACTTGGTTCCCAACCTTCCTATCGATGGATTTCATCTAGGTCAAGATTTCAGAGAAAAGGGAAGAACAGCTATAAACTTTATGATTGCTGGGATTTATAAACATTCCATAAAACAAAACAGAGTAAACTATGAGATGGCAACTAACTAAATTTGCTTCTCTTTGGTATTGCAATGTGAAATAATGCAACTGTACCGTGGGAGTAAACACTAAGTTTACTAATTAATTTCACTTAAAAATGCATTCAATACTTAAATTTCAGCATGGTATAGAAACTTTTCAACAAGGTCAAGACAGTTTGGTTAGCTGTACATAAGCTTTGATTCCTAATATTCTCTGCTTTCAAAAACATTTCGGTGTTAAATATACCATGATTTAAATGTGTGTGCAGTCCATCATACAAATGGTAAGTTATTAGATTTTGGGACTGCATTTTAAGGTCATACAGATTTATCAGTTCTGCAATATCTATTCAGTTCTAAAATTCTGTGGCACAAGTATGTTTCTTCTTTTCGTCTCCCCCAGAACTGCATCAGCACCACGCATAGCAGTTTAAAAAATGGTTTACGGAAGCACAATTAATTCCTATAAAGGACTGACAATAAATTTATTCAACAGTTCATCTTTGATTTGGTCTAAAATAAACTTTTTACGCCTCCTGCGAATCTTTTCTCATCTAGCCTGACTGGCATATTATATTTCTTGGTCAAAAGAAATGCCCAGTCCTCAGGCTCTGCTACTGCAGCTCCACATTAGACAGGGAAGAAGGTTTAAAAAAGTTAACATAAGAACATAAGAAATAGGAGGAGTAGGCCATCTAGCCCTTCGAGCCTGCCCCGCCATTCAATAAGATCATGGCTGAAGTGGATCAGTTCCACTTTCCCGCTTTCTCCCCATAACCCTTAACTCCCTTGTCTGTCAAAAACTTATCTACCTATCTATCGTCTTGAATATATTTAGCGAGGTAGCCTCCACCACTTCAACAGGCAGAGAATTCCAGAGATTCACCACCCTTTGAGTGAAGAAGTTGCTCCTCAACTCTGTTCTAAACTGCCCCCCCCCCACTTGAGGTTGTGCCCTCTAGTCCTGCTGTCCTTTCTGAGTGGGAAGAATCTCTACCTCTACCCTATCCATCCCTTTCATTATCTTATATGTCTCTATAAGGTCCCCCCTCATCCTTCTAAACTCCAATGAGTACAGACCCAGTCTATTTAATCTCTCTTCATAGTCTAACCCCCTCATCTCCGGTATCAGCCTACTGAACCTCCTCTGCACTCCCTCCACTTTGGTTTCCAAAAGTATCCTGTGCACAGCTAAAGACTTAATTAACAGCAAAGAAGGTGAATTTCTGAAAGCCCCATGCATTGTTAGCTGTCTACATGTTGTCCACATGGACTTCACTAAGGCCTTTGACAAGGTCCCTCATGGCAAACAGGTGCAGAAGGTGAGGTCACATGGATCAGAGGTGAGCTGACAAGGTGGATACAAAACTGGCTTGGTCAAAGAAGACAGAGGGTAGCAGTGGGAGGGTGCGTTTCTGAATGAAGGGCTGTGACAAGTGGTGTTTCTCAGGGATCAATGTTGGGACCTTTGCTGTTTGTATTTGGAGGAAAATGTAACTGGATTGATTAGTAAGTTTGCAGACGACACAAAGATTGGTGGATTTGTGGATAGCGATGAGGACCAGTTGGAGACTTAGGCGGACAGATGGCAGATGGAGTTTAATCCAGACAAATGTGAGGTAATGCATTTTGGAAGGTCTAATACAGATAGGAAATATACAGTAAATGGCAGAACACTTAGGAATATTGAAAGGCAAAAGGATCTGGGTGTACAGTACACAGGTCACTGAAAGTGGCAATGCAGGTGGAGAAGGTAGTCAAGAAGGTACATGGCATGCTTGCCTTCATTGGCAGGGGTACTGAGTTTAAAAATTGGCAAGTCATGTTGACGCTTTATAGAGCCTTGGAATATAGTGTTCATTTCTGGTCACCACACAACCAGAAGGATGAGGAGGCTTTGGAGGCGATACAAAAAAAGATTTACCAGCGTGTTGCCTGGTATGGAGGGCATTAGCTATGAGGAGAGATTGGAGAAACTTCGTTTGTTCTCACTGGAGTGACGGAGGTTGAGGGGAGACCTGATAGAAGGCTACAAGATTATGAGGGGCATGGACAGAGTAGATAGTCAGAAGCTTTTTCCCAGGATGGACTAGGGGGCATAGGTTTAAGGTGCAAGTTTTAAAAGAGATGTACGAGTGAGTGCCTGGAACTTGTTGCCGGGGGAGGTAGTGGAAGTGGATATGGTAGTGACTTTTAAGAGGCGTCCTGACAAGTACATGAATGAGATGGGAATAGAGGAATATGGTCCCCGGAAGTGTAGGGGGTTTTAGTTAAGTCAGGCAGCATGGTCAGTGCAGCCTTGAAGGGATGAAGGGCCTGTTCTTTGCTTTTTGTTTTTTGTTCATTGTTGTATGGTAACTCAATGGATGGGATAGCTTTGTGAAAGTTTAACCATACGTTTATTCCAATATTCAACTGAAAACCAGATTTGGATAACCCAGGTCAGCCTTAATTACAATTTCAATTCTAGTACATCAGTATGTCCAAACAGCTATCAAAAGCAACTGAAGCAAATAAAATAATTTCTTAAAAAACCAGAGTGCATTTATATAGTAGTGATTAGCACATATTGCAAGAATGTGCAGCAGTCCAAGCAAAAACTCTATTGATGGAAAAACAAATGGGAAATTAAGCTTAGATATGTTGTAATGGTTTACAAGAGTAAGCATGAATTGAACGTACTATATTTCCCACAGCTAACATGCGGTATTGAGTGAACATCTGTTATGCATTTAACGACAAAATTATACGTGGACAAAAATAATTTAAACAGCTGAGTTTAGACTTCACGTTAGTCAGACATATCTTGTGAAAATATTTATCAACCACTTTTTACACATATGCCAATTGTAACTTACTACTTCACAAAATGATGGTAACTTTGCTCCAAAATGGGCAAAAAGCAAGATTTCTATCATGAAAATAGGTGCAAAACATGACTAATACAGCCTGGTATTATCTAAGGTCAATGAGTAAAAGTTTATCCACTTCTGTACATGACAGTCCCACGATCCCACGCAAAAAAGTGCTCATTGTCTAGATGCATGCAAACAATACATTACTTATAGGATTATGCACATACAAGAAGTTTAAATTTTCTGGAAAAAAGCCACAATGAATCAAATCAAAGGTGCTTTGAGAAAAGATTAAAAGGGAAGGTACATGGATCATGTGCAAATTTTGTGAATTGTGCCGAATTCCACTGTGAAACTACAGTAATTCATATATTCAGACGAAGAGCAAATAAGACTGTTTAGGTTAATAGAACTTTGCAGTGAACAGGTGGGACATAAATAGAGCTCATGATCCTACAGGACAGCAGCTAACCTTGAAAATGTCTGAAGAAACAAACAAAGGCTATACTCTCTTGAAGGGAATTTGACCACTGAAGGCAACTTGTTCGAATATACCCTGAGATTGCCTGTTTGTTAACTTAGGAAACAAACGTATCAAAGTTCATAATCAAATCAATATTACATTTTTAAGACAAACTAAAAGTCAAACTTATCTACGTTCCAATCTCCTTTATCCTCAGGATCTTTCTTTTTTTCCCAATTTCTCTCTCATGCTCACTTGGCTTCCCTAGGTGCACCCACACTATTTGATGAAATCAACTTTCTCACTGCTCTATAACTACAGAAGTTCCCTGCGTTCATTACTGGATTTATTAGTCATTATCTTGCATACACAGCCCTTTATTTTGCTTCCCCCAAAAGTGGGAATATCTGGTCCAATCTACTTCATCAAACTCCTTCAATATGTTGAAACCTATTAGGTCACTCCTCAACCTTTTTTAGTTAAAAAAAAAGCTGCCGCCTGTTCAATATTCAACAAAAACAGAAAATGCTGGAACATCTCAGCAGATCTGACAGCATCCGTGGGGAGATAATAGGGCTAACATTTAGTCTAGATGATCCTTCATCACAGGCTATTCAATATTGTTTGATAGTTCTGGTATCATGTCCTTAAGTCCTCCCTACATCTGATCCAGTGTCTCTATCTCCTTTGTAATAAGTTTGGTCAGAGCTAGAGGAGTAATTTTAAACAGATACTTTACGCAAAAAGCCTTGAATGGAAATTGAAAATTTAAGATTTCTGAACTTTCTATATAAATAGTCAGTCTTCAGCATGAAATATACACTGTCACAATGCTTACCTTACCCAATTGTAAGAAAGAACTGCATTCATGTGCATGCTCTGTCATAGGATCTTGAAGCACTCCACACAAATTATGTTAAAGATGTTGTTTGTTGACCAACATACATTGAGGAAGGTTCCACGAAAAGAGATGAACAACCAATTTTTATGGGAATGTTGGTTCAGGAATGAATGCTGGTTAGGAGACTGCAATTAGCTCCAGTTTTTCTTCACTAAGTGCGTAAGATCTTTATCATTCAGTAGATCGGCAGCTGGGTTTTAAGCATCCCCCAAAGACAACACTTGGGCCACCTGAAACATCACCTTGAATCCTACTGCAGCGTGGGCCTCTTTTAAGGTCAAGCCAAATACAAGTCAACAACTTTCTTACTCCAAAACTAGAAGCCACCAACTAATGCAGAATCAAAGACAGACAAAACAGTAAGAACTATATATTTATTTAAAAATGTAGATTCACCTCAGACACCCTGATGTGTTTTTGAAGACAGTTGTCCATTCAGCATCACGTGGTTTGGAATCCTCATTAGGTTCATTCTCCCAACCTGAATGAGGAATGATGACTTCATTTGTGAGAGTCTGAAGGCCATGGTTGATAATCACAATTTTCAGCGGTTCATAGGAAGACAAGTTCCACAATGTACCTGTACAAAAAAATAAAAACAATTTGACAGCATAAAAATGATATTTTTGTTCAAAATTGTCACATAAAAGGTTTGAAAATTAATTTGTGAGAAACTAGAAATATTTTTGCAAACCTTGTACACCACAACAAACACAAAATTCCAATCTAGCTGTGCAACTGCAGATTTGTTGTCAAGGAATCAGAATGATGCCCTATTCTGTTGACTGTACTTGTGCCAATTGGTTACAGCAACTCTGAGTTAAGTTGTCCTGACTTTTCCCTTAAGCCCATAAAATAATCACATTTTAATTTAAAATTTCCAAACTATAAAGCTCATGTCGAAGTCACAGCATCAGAATTGTATGCTTGTCGTGTGGGATGAATGACAAAATAAACTGCATAGATATACAAACACTTCTTTTGTATTAGAATATAGATTCCTTTGCTACCACTTGCTCTTACTCTCCCACAATGGGACACTGCTTTTTCAGTGACATGCTTTTTACAAAGCTTTGTTCATTAGAAATGTGACTCACATGCATAATTGAAGTGATTCGCTATCTCAGCTTAAAGAATGTCTTAACTGACAAGATATTCCAAATACCATGGATCAGAACCTTAATATTTAAATTGTGAAATGCCACTATGAAATTTTTGATTTTAATCACAGAATTGTTACAGCATTGAAGGGGGCCATTGCCCCTTTTGTGATTGTGCTGGCTCACTGTACATTCAACCATCACAAATAATATTTCAGTTCTCAACTATAAATGTCAATTATTAAATTTGTCCTCAGGTTCAAATCAACAAGTCTTGGTCATGTTTCAGGCTGGCTTTAATTGGGAACCATTGTGAGGCAAACATGATAATCACTACACTATGGAGACACCATAACAACTGATGCCAGTTTCACGGTTGCCATTATTGATATTCGCTCTTATGCCAGGTTTAACAACTGAATTTAAATTCCACCAGCTGCTCTATTGGGAATTGAACCCATGTCCCCAGAGTACTAATGCGAATTTTCAGCCCAGTGACATTACCACTACTCAACCACTCCACCCTATGGAACAAACTCATTAGCAGCAGCTCTTCAGCCTTCAAAAAAGATATCTGGGGATATTCAACACGCTTCACAACAGCGACAGGTAGGTACAGAAGTGTTCTCAGATACACCAGGAATTGAGTTTAGGAGTCAAGAGATAATGTTGCAGCTATACAGGACCTTGGTCATACCCCACTTGGAGTACTGTGCTCAGTTCTGGTCACCTCATTACAAGAAAGATGTGGAAGCCATTGAAAGGGTGCAGAGGAGAATTACAAGGATGTTGCCTGGTTTGGATGGTATGCCTTATGAGGATAGGTTGAGAGAGGTCGGTCTTTTCTCCTTGGAGAGAAAGATGAGAGGTGACCTGAAAGAAGTGTATAAGACGTTGAAGGGTATTGATCGGGTGGATTCTCAGAGGCTTTTTCCCAGGGCTGAAATGGCTGCCACGAGAGGAGACAGGTTTAGACTGCTGGGGAGTAGGTGCAGAGGAGACGTCAGGGATAAGTTTTTCACTCAGAGGGTGATGGGTGCATGGAATCGGCTGCCAGCGGTGGTGGTGGTGGAGGCGGATTCGATAGGATCTCTTAAGAGACTTCTGGGTGAGTACATGGGACTCAGTAGGATTGAGGGTTATAGGTAAGACTATTAGGTAGAGATGTTCGGCGCAACTTGTGGGCTGAAGGGCCTCTTTGTGCTGTAGTTTTTCTACATTCTATGTTCTAGCCCTCAGCCTTCTGAGTCACAAGTAAAACACAACCCCAGCCTACCCAAGCTTTCCTCACAGGCAACAATTTTCAAGCTCTGGCAATATTCATGTAACTCTGAACTCCCTCCAGAGCAATTATGTCCTTCAGCTAAGTGGCAACTAAGTGGTATATATTCCAGCTGTTGCCTAACCAGCATTTTCTACAGTTCCATCATTACATCCCTGCTTTTGTATCCTACATCTTGTACAGTAAAGGCAAGTGTTCCATATGCTTTTTAAAAGCACTTTACCTACCTTTCTTGCCACCTTTAAAGATCTGTGGACATACATTCCACAGGAATCAGTTTATGGAACTTTATTGTTCCAACTATATATAAACGATTTGGAGAAAAATGTAACTAGTCTGATTATTAAGTTTGCAGGCGACACAAACATTGATGGAGTTGCAGATAGTGAAGAGGATTGTCAGAGGATACAGCAAGATATAGACTGATTAGAGACTTGGGTGGAGAAATGGCGGAAGGAGTTTAATCCGAATAAATGCAAGGTGATGCATTTTGGAAGGCCCAATGCATTTTGGAATTACATAGTAAATGACAGAACCCTTAGGAATATTGACAAGCAGAGTTTTGGGTGTACATGTCCACCGATCACTGAAAGTGGCAACACAGATGGATAAGGTAGTCAAGAAGGTATACAGCATACTTGCCTTTGTCAGTTGGGGCATTGAGTATAAAAACTGGCATGTCATGCTGCAGCTGTACACAACCTTAGGCCTCATTTGGAATATTGTGTATAATCTACACTACAGGAAGGATGTGGATGCTTTGGAGACGGTACAGAAGAGGTTATGTTACCTGGTCCAGAGAGTATTAGCTACGAGGAGAAGGTGGATAAAGTCGGCTTGTTCTCACTGGAATGACGGAGGTTGAGCGGCAACCTGATAGGGGCTTACAAGACTATGAGTGACATGGACAGCGCAGATAGTCAGATGCTCTTTCCTAGGGTAGAAAAGTCAAACACTAGAGGGCATAGGTTCAAGGTACGTGGGGAAAAGTTTTTAAGAGATGTGCGAGGTAGGTTTTATTTACACAGGTGGTGGTGATGTTTGGAATGTGCTGCCCAAGGAGATGATGGGAGCAGGTACAATAGCAGCATTTAAGGGCATCTAAATGAATAGGGATGGGAACAGAAGGGTATGGACTGCCTTGGTGCATACTGATTTAGTTTAGACAGGCATCATGATCCACTCATGCTTGGAGGGCCCAAGGGCCCGTTGTTATGCTGGACTGTTCTTTGTGCCTCACCCTGCAATATCCTCCCATTTATAATGTATTCCCTAGCTTTGTTTGCCCCTCTCCAAATGCATTAGCATACACTTCTCAGCACTGAATTACATCCACCACTTTTCCACCCACTCAACCAACAATTGAAATCATTTTGGAGACAACAGCTATTCTTTGCATTATCAACTGCACGGCCAATTATTGTACCATTTGAAAATTCACCAATCATGCCACCCATATTTAAACCCAATATACACAAACAGCAAGGAACCCAACATTAAACCTTATGAAAGCCGCTGGAAACCATTTTCATTTACAAAAAACATCCATCAACTATTACCCTTCATTTCCTGTCAATGAACTAAATTTTGATCCAACTCAGCACATTCCCTGTATCCCATGAGCTTTTACTTTTGGACAGTCAGTCTGCCATGTGGACCTTGCTAAAGTCCATGTCACCAACACCCATTGCACTACCTTCACCAATCCTCCTGGTTACTTCAAAAAATTTGATTCAGCGAGTAAGACATGATCTTCCCCTAACAAAACCATGCTGATTATCTCTGATCACTCCAGCCCTAAGTGACAATTTACCCAGGTTCTCAGAATTGACTCGAATAATTTGACCAAAGTAACACTGACCAGTCTTTAAATTTCTGGCCTACCCACTGTACTATTATTTACAAACGGGGCAATGTTTGCAGAACTCCAATCCTTTGGTACCTTGACCTGTATCCAGTGACAATTGGAAAATGATCCTCAGGTGCATTTGCTATTTCAACCCTGGCTTACTTCAAAGCCTGGGAAACAATCCATCTGGCCATGTTAATTTATCTCTGCCTTCAAGGATGCCTGTTCCGCGAATACTTCCTCTCCAATTATGCTTATTATATCTAATATTTTACACTCCTCCTCTAACTGGAAAGTCTGCGTCATCCTTCGTGAAGACAGAGCCAAAGTACTCATTAAAAGCCCTGCCCACATGTTCAGCATCAACACACAAGTTACCATGAACATCTCTGATAGGCCTTACTCTTTTCTTAGTTATTTTCTTATTGCTAATGTATTGATAACACATCTTTAGGTTTTCTTTGATTTTACCTGCCAACACTTTTTTGTATCCTCTTTGCTCTCCTAATTTCCTTTTCTTTTCCCCTATACTTTAACTCCTCTAGACTTTCTACAGTATTAAGTATTTTGTGATGATCATAAGCTTTCTTTTTCTACCAAGTCTTACCTTGTTGCTATTTCCTCATTAATCATTTCTGTTCGACCTCACTATTTCCACAACTGTCCAGCTGTCCCAACAGAATGAGGGCTTGATACCAAATAGAGGGTCGCTCTATCTCAGTAGATGAGCCATGTTACATTTTACCTTGCAATGCTTTTGAGAATGAAATGTTCATTAAAACATAACATATAGTAACAGTATCAGACTTAATGAGCGAGTAGGTAATAACATAGGAAAAATAAACATATGATTCAAAAGTTTAGTCTCAAGTCACGGCAATGTGCGTCATTTTGTAGATTCATTCCTGTATAAAACACTCATGCCTGCGACACATCAGAACTAATTCATTTGCAATTATTTATTGTTGAGGAAGGTAGGAATTCTCAGTAATCAAATTGAGTCCCAAATTAATAATAAACTTTAAAATTGTATACACAAGATGGACTAATGTTATAGCCAACAGAGCAAGAGCATCACAATGGTCACTATTCAGGGGACAATGTACTTTTCTGCATCTTGACAAGCATACCATCAAATGAAAGGTGCTTTGAGGTGATAGCATTGTACCTTTTGACTGCTGACTTGTGGAAGCTTTGTAACCGTATAAATTTGTGAAAAGTTGTCCTATAAGAGAACTTAAAAGCTACTACACAATTGGGTGAAAGCACAGCACGTTCAATGGAACTATGTTGAAATTCTAACAGTTATTAAAATCTCAAAAACAGGTTAACAAAATCTGGCATTAAATGACTCACCTGACAAAGTGACTGCAAGCACTCTGAAAGCTAGTGGCTTTTGCTACCAAATAAACCTGTTAGACTTTAACCTAGTGTTAAGAGACTTCTGACTGTATTAAAAGTATAACCATATATAACTGACAATTACCTAAAATCTATGTTAGAACCTCACCAATGAAATCACTACCCTGCCTACTCTGCCCCCAGAATTGCTCCAAAATAACTTCCCACCAATAATAATACAAAATCCAGTCTCAGATTCTTTCTTCACATTCAATCTGTTACCAAAACTTCTTTCTTACACTTCTTAAGCCTCTTTCCAAACTCTCAGCCACTATCTCCAAACAGCCACCAAATAGAGCTAGATTTCCGCAATACTTTTTTCACTTGTGGTCACCTTCACCTGTCTCAAAACAGAATACTCTAGTCCTCTTGCTTAAATTATTCCATTCAAATCTTTGCCAAACTCTACTGCCTTCCTTGTGTCTCATCAGATTCATACAAAATCCACATGATCATTTTCAATCTCTTCATGGCTACATCCCAATCCCAACAACTGCCTTCAACTGTCCACCCTGGAATTCATCACTTAGTTGTGGCTAAGCTACTCCTTATTCACTCAAGTCCACTATGAGTGCTACGTTATCTCAAACTCCCTCCTTATTCCTTGACCCTGTGTGCCCTGGCCAGCATTTCAAAGCCTCCTAAAATCTCTCTTTGGTTTCTACCATCTACCCCAACCAGTGTCACCCCCACCTCCTATTTTCAATCCATCTTTCTTCTCTTCTCCCTCTAAATTTCTCTGTTCTTTGTCATAAAATCACACAACTCATTAAAAACCCTACAGAGCAGAGAGAGGCCATTTGGCCCATCGAGTCTGCACCCAGGCCCTACCCCATATTCCTATACATTTACCCGCTAATCCCTCTAACTACACATCTCAGGACACTAAGGGGCAATTTTAGCATGGTCAATAAACCTAACCTGCACATCACTGGAGGAGTTATATTTCAATCTGCAAGATTCTGTTACTCCGATACTTAGTTTGCAGTAATACTCATCGGACCAATGCAATTTAACAAATACACACACTGGAAAGCCAGTTGGAACAAGGATTTCTCAACCTAACAAAAACATGGCAAAAGGAACTAGAGTTTATCACAATTTTACTTGTATACAGCCCAGGACCACACAAAAATGGCATCTAACACTTATTATTACTGTGTGGGTCAACCTGAAGTCAGAGGATAACTATTCAGGAACCCAGAAAAAGTTGTGTCCCAAGTTATAGAGTCATAGAGGTTTACAGGATGGAAACAGGCCCTTCTGCCCAACTTGTCCATGCCACCTTTTTCTTTAAACCCCTAAGCTGGTCTCAACTACCAGCATTTGGCCTATTTCCCTCTATATCTATCTTACCCATGTAATTGTCCAAACGCTTTTTAAAAGACAAAATTGTACCCACCTCTACTACTACCTTTGGCAGCTTGTTCCAGACACTCACCACAGTGTGGAAAAATTACCCCTCTGGACCCTTTTGTATCTCTATCCTCTCACCTTACACCTATGCCCTCTAGTTTTAGACTCCCCTACCTTCGGAAGAAGGTATTGACTATCTAGCTGATCTACTTCCCTCATTATTTTACAGACCTTTACAAGATCACCCTTAAATCTCCTGCACTCCAGAGAGAAAAGTCCAGCCTATCCAACCTCTCCTTATAACTCAAACCATCAAGTTCTGGTAGCGTACTTGTAAATCTTTTCTGCACTCTTTCTAGTTTAATAATATCCTTTCTATAATAGTGATCAGAACTGTACACAGTATTCCAAGTATGGCCTTACCAATGTCTTGTACAAACTTCAACAAGATATCCCAACTCCTGTATTCAATGTTCTGACCGATGAAACCAAGTATGCTGAATGCCTTCATCACTCTGTCCACCTGTGACTCCACTTTCAAGGAGCTATGAACACGTATCCCAAGATCTCTTTGTTCTGTAACTCTCCCCAGTGACCTACCATTAACTGAGTAAGTCCTGCCCTGGTTCAATCTACCAAAATGTATCATCTTGCATTTGTCTAAATTAAACTCCATCTGCCATCTGTCAGCCCAGTGGCCCAATTGATCAAGATCCCATTGCACTCCAAGATAACCTTCTTCAGTGTCCACTATGCCACCAATCTGCAATCTTACTAACCATGTATCCTTTATTCTTATCCAAATCATTAATACAAATGACAAATAACAATGGACCCAGCACCAATCCCTGAGGCATGCCACTGATCACAGGGCTCCAGTTTGAAAAACTACTCTGTACAACCACCCTCTGGCTTCTGTCAGCAAACCAATTTTGTATCCATTTAGCTACCTCACCCATGCATACCTTGTCAAAGACCTTGCTAAAGTCCATGTGGACAACATCAACTGCACTGCCTTCATCTAACTTCTTGGTTACCCCTTCAAGTTAAGGATATGCTGCACCAATTTCAGACAAACATGTTTTCAGGGACGGTAAGGTCAATTAAAACCTTGCACATTTACGAGTACACAACATATTCCATGCACTAAATCATACTAACGGTATTTTACTGCAACATTTCACCATGAAAATCTCATTTCTGACTGCTGTATAGCAAATATGCCTGTGAGGGGGGGGAGTTGTAAAAAGGGTTGGACTTTTCTTGTCTGTTTAAAGGAAAGTATATTTTTGTAAAATTAAAAATAAGTAGGGAAATCTATGTGCTGAATTGCTTTCAGACATTTTCCGTCAAGTAACAGTCTGGGATGTATGCAAGAGGTTCCACCAAACAGCAATGTAACAACTCCTTACAGGACAAACTGGCTGTGAATTAGTGCAATATCAAATTCAAACAATAAATCTATCATTAATCCTCAACTTTTGCAATTCTGTAATTCAGAAGGAATCGCTATTAATTTGGGCAACTAAGCTCCACATTATTCATCTCCATATGGGTTCTTTGCTTACCAAATCTTCATTCGAAAATTAAGGAAGCAACATTTTCTATTTTGACTTTGTAAATATGCTTTACATATTCCATCAACAAGTTGCTGGCACGGTGGCACAGTGGTTAGCACTGCTGCCTTACAGCTCCAGGGACCCGGGTTCAATTCTGGCCTTGGATGACTGTCTGTGTGGAGTTTGCACATTCTCATGTCTGTGTGGGTTTCCAAGGGGTACTCTAGTTTTCTCCTATATTCCAAAGATGTGCATGTTAGGTGGATTAGTGTTGCTAAATTGTGCCTTTTGTTAGCCATGGGAAAAGTGTGGTGTTATGGGGATAGGGAGAGGGAGAGGGAGAAGATCTGGGTAAGATAATCTGTAAGACTCAATGGGCCAGATAGCCTCTTTTGCACTGTAAGGATTCTATGAACTGGCCCATCTTCAAAATGCCATAAAAACCAAGTAATTCAAGAGATTTTGTAAAGTCTGAAAAATAGCACATTTATTTCAGACTTTTCAGTATACAGCCCTTCCAGATAGTTAGGGAAGAGGACTAAATACAACTTATATTAATAACTTTACAGAATTAAAATGTTATAAAAATTCAGAGGGTGCCATTAAAGTAGTCATCTGGGAGGTTGGACCAATAATTAGGAGAATAAAGAGAGGGCTAACGAAATGAAGAATGAGACAGCAAAAGCACTAATCCTATTTTCTAGGAAAAAATGATCTGCTTTAAAATTAAGAGAGAGTTTAACAGGTTGGCATAGAGAAGATGTTTCAACAAATGGATATGTGAAAAACTCAGGACCACAAATATGGCAGTCACAAATAAATTCAGTAAGCATTTCATGAGACTCTAATAACTTAATTGGCGATAAGAGTGCAGGAATGGCTGAAGCAAATAGTATAGATGTATTAAGGGAAAGCTAGCTAAGTACTTGAGGGAGAAAGGAGGCTATCTTGTTGAGGTGTGAAAAAAAACTGTCAAGATAATGGAGTACAAGAAAGATTTGAGGACTCAGTAAAATCAAGATTAATAAAAATGGGATAAAATAAAGAACTGAATAAAAGGGAAACCGATACGGGTACATCTGTTTGAAAGTGTTTTTGTTATGTGAATTAGCTTAGTATTAGTGAAAAGGTGTTTATGCAAATAACTAAGGGTTGAACAATGATACAGAAAGTGGAGAAGAATTCTCTTGCACTCACTAACTTTAGCCAAAAGAGTATCAAATAAGGAATTAACAATACCTTATTTAATAGATATAGAAGTTGACTTCTTGGTAGTATTTTCTGCACTGATAGACACAGTTACATTTCAGATGGCAGTATCCACTAAATTAATAACCACACTTATTGTTCTGCTGCTTTGCCAAAACTAAAACTCCACGACCAAATTCTATGCTACTTTATTATTCATTTTTAATCCTAGGTGAGATTTTGCATGTAAAAAAATGTTCAACAGGTGCACGTCAAATAAAAACATCTCATCACAAACATGAACAGTACCATTCTCTTAATCCAGTACAGCTACACAGTTTGAGAGCCATTGCTTCACAGCACAAAGAACATAAGAAGTAGGAGCAGGAGTAGGCCATCTAGCCCTTCGAGCCTGCCCCGCCATTCAATAAGATCATGGCTGATCTGAAGTGGCTCAGTTCCACCTTCCTGCTTTCTCCCCATAACCCTTAATTCCCTTGCCTACCAAAAACCTATCTACCCATGTCTTAAATATATTTAGCGAGGTAGCCTCCACCACTTCAACGGGCAGAGAATTCCAGAGATTCACCGCCCTTTGAGTGAAGAAGTTCCTCCTCAACTCTGTTCTAAACTGTCGTCCCCCCCCTCTTATCTTGAGGCTGTGCCCTCTAGTCCTGCTGTCCTTTCTGAGCGGGAAGAATCTCTCTACCTCTACCCTGTCCATCCTCTTCATTATCTTCTTATACATCTCTATAAGATCCCCCCTCATCCTTCTAAACTCCAACGAGTACAGACCCAGTCTATTTAGTCTCTCTTCATAGTCCAACCCCCTCATCTCCGGTATCAGCCTAGTGAACCTCCTCTGCACTCCCAAGACCAAAATATCCTTGCGCAAGTGCAGCGACCAAAACTGCACACAGTACTCCAGCTGTGGCCTCACCAGTGCCCTGTACAGTTGCAGCAAGACCTCCCTGCTTTTATATTCTATCCCCCTTGCTATAAAGGCCAGCATCCCATTTGCCTTCTTGATCACCTGCTGCACCTGCAGACTGGGTCTTTGCGACTCATGCACAAGGACCCCCAGGTCCCTCTGCACCGTAGCAAGCTGCAGCTTTTCGCCCTTTAAATAGTAATCCCTCCTACTATTATTCCTGCCAAAGTGGATAACCTCACACTTGCTAACATTGTACTCCATCTGCCAGGTCCTCACCCACTCGCTCAGCCTATCTAGGTCCCTCTGCAGACTTTCCACACCCGCCATACAATTTGCTTTTCCACTCATCTTTGTCTCATCAGCAAATTTTGTCACCCTACACTCAGCCCCCTCCTCCAGATCATCCATATAAATGGTAAATAGCTGAGGCCCCAGCACCAATCCCTGGGGCACTCCACTAGTCACCAACCGCCAATCTGAATAGCACCCATTGACACCAACTCTCTGCCTCCTTTTAGGCAACCAATCCTCTATCCACGCTAACACCTTACCCCCAACTCCATGCCCCCTAACCTTCTGAAGCAACCTTTTGTGCGGCACCTTATCAAACGCCTTCTGAAAATCGAGAAACACCACATCCACTGGTTCCCCTCTGTCTACCGCACTAGTCACATCCTCATAGAATTCCAATAAATTTGTCAAACACGACTTCCCCTTAACGAATCCATGCTGCGTCTGCTCTATCAAACAATTTTTCTCTAGGTGCCTCGTTATTTCTTCTTTGATGACGCATTCAAGCATTTTTCCAACAACAGACATTAAATTAACCGGCCTATAATTCCCTGCCTTTTGTCTGCTACCTTTTTTAAACAGCGGCGTAACATTAGCCATTTTCCAATCTTCCGGCACTTCCCCGGAATCTAGCTAGGTTTGAAAAATAATCACTAAGGCGTCTACTATCATCTCTGCCATTTCCTTCAGAACCCTGGGATGCATTCCATCCGGTCCTGGGGACTTGTCCACCATCAATCCCGCTAGTTGATCGAGCACTACCTCTCTACTGACAGTAATCACATTCAGGCCCTCAACTCCTACCATCCTTCTATCTTTAATACCCGGCAAACTATTCGCGTCCTCCTCCGTGAAGACCGAGGCAAAAAACTTATTTAAGGCCTCAGCCATTTCCTCACCTCCCACCACTAAATCCCCCCTCTCATCCTCCAAGGGTCCAACATTCACTCTAGCCAGCCTCCTCCTCTTTATATATTTATAAAAACTCTTACTATCCTTTTTTATATTTGGTGCTAATTTAGCTTCATAGTCTATCCTTCCTTTCTTTATCAACTTCTTAGTCAATCTTTGTTGATTTTTAAACCTCTCCCAATCTTCTACTCGCCCATTACTTTTAGCCACTCTAAACGCATCAGCTTTGAATTTAATACTCTCCTTTATTTCCTTCGATAACCACGGCTGATTATCCCTTCTCCTACGTTCCTTCTTTACCATCGGAACATATTTCTGCTGAACACCGAAAAAGATCTCCTTAAAGATCCTCCACTGTTCCTCAGCAGTCCTACCGACCAATCTGCGCCCCCAATCTACATTTGCCAATTCCTCTCTCATCCTATCGTACTCCCCTCTGTTCAAACAGAGGACACAGGTTCGGGGCCCTATTTTCTCATCCTCCATCTGCATCAAAAACTCAACCATACAATGATCGCTCATCCCAAGAGGATCCCTCACAACAAGATCCCTAATTCTACCTGCCTCATTACATAACACCAGATCTAAGATAGCTTGCTCCCTTGTCGGTTCCATCACACACTGTTCAAGGAAACTATCCTGGCAGCATTCCAAGAACTCTTCCTCAAGCCCACCGCGTCCGACATGGGTCAACCAATCAATACGTAGATTGAAATCCCCCATAATTATTGCCGTTCCATTTCTGCACGCATCGTTTATTTGCATATTTATAGTCTGCCCCACCTCCAAGTTATTATTTGGGGGCCTATAGACCACACCCACCAGCGTCTTCCTCTCCTTACTGTTCCTTATTTCCACCCACGATTCCACATTCTGCTCTTTGGAGCCTATATCTTCCCTTACTACCGCCCTGATATTATCCTTAATCAGCAGAGCTACCCCCCCCACTTCGGCCCATCATGTCTGCATCAAGCACCTATTTATTCTAATCCCATTTTCCAGCACATGGTCTGTACACTTGTGTGCAGAAATGCAACAGACAGGTGGTTAATCACAGCAGTTTTTTTAAAAAAATCAGTAGCAGTCTTAAGAAAATGTGGACAACTGGAACAACATTTTATAGAAAATGGAAATTAAGGGCTGGAAATGGCTATGAAACCTGGCCCTCACATGTAATGTGGACTTCTTTGCAAATGTCACAACTCCATTCAACCTGCCTCAAGCGATTAAAAGAATAGCGTTTGGCATCAAACCTGCTCATGGCGATCATAAATACCTTCATGGCATAAGCCTACAAATTCAGACAAAACATTGACATTTATTTCCTTGACCCTTTGAACATTGACAAGCAACCCAAAAAAGTTCCTGACAACAAAGGCAGAACATAACGAAATTTGCCATATGCCCATCAAGTTGTTGATATACTCAAGTACCTGACCCAATACTGCTTTAGAAAGTAGCTCCTAAGTCAGAAATCAACAGGATCAGAAGCAATGCATCAATATAGAAGAAAACACTGAACATTTTAAATGCAAAGCACTTCTCTCCCTTTTCATCTCCTCGCCCCCAATTTAATCAATTCCACAGGCATTCTCTCCCTATGCGGTCAGGGAAGTGACACTTCAGATCTCAGCCTTACGAAGACACGGCTTTTCAGATTGGCTAGTTGGCAAAAAGCCATGCAGAAAGCAGATCCATAGAATTAACAATAAACTATATCCTTCCCTGCCTCGAAGGCGGCCATTTAAACTTCACCACCAGTTGGGTACCACTAAGCACTGCGTTGGCACTGAATTTAAAGAAACTGACCAACTGGGATTGACACTCCAGACCAAAACAACATGCTAGTAGCTTGCAATTCCGGACAGTCATCTGGTGACAGACAAGTTCAATTTATTGAATGCACTGATTCATGATATCCAATTCTGAAAAATAATCTCCATACTGTACTTACCTGTAATTAGTTCTCTAACTTCCATGTCATTTGTCTTCCTTAGCAATCGGACCAGGGCAGGAATTCCATCACAATTCTTGATTGCCACTTTGCTATCATGATCTTTACCATAGGAGATATTTCTCAGAGCACCACAGGCTCTACGATGAACATCTGGTTTCGGATGATCCAACAGTCCAACCAAAATAGGTATACCCTTCAGCTGCCTTACTTCCTTTTTTATTTTGTCATTCTCATAGCACAGATGCTGCAGGTATGCAGCAGCATTTGATTTAACTGGGTCAAGGTGATGACTGAGCATTGCAATAACCTCTGGAAGGTCAGGGTCCCGCCACCTAGGATCTTTCCGGATACTGTCTATAGATGGTGAGCGTCTTCCAAGCCGATCTAGGCTGGCCATGCTCCCCCTTTCTGGCTGAGCCAATGGTGCATTGTATACACCTGTCAGATATGGAATCCGATCTTCAATGATCTCTGCTTCAATAGGATCTTCATAGCCTCTGAAATATAAACAAGAGTTCAGTCAGATTATGCAAGTAAAAGAGAGCCATTCTACCATCCCTTATGCACAGTTAACTTTTGTTCTGTAATTTAGTTTGCAATAATTATCAAAACAAGATGTTACTCGAGAGGACAAAAGATTTTAAATGGGTTAAAGCAACATGGAAACGTGAAAAGTTGAAAACTGGATTAAAGACAGGTCAGTCAACTGGAGTAGAACAACCAAATAGGCTAACCAATAGTTGGTAACCTAATACTAAAGACTAGGAGAGTAAAAATTAAGTGTTTTCTCTTTGCAGTGGGCCTAGATTAAACAATTCTGTCTCTCCATCCGAAGTGCCTTTAGACAGGTGACAGAAAAATAATGCAGTACTGATTATGTCTTGTGCACAGTTGCCAAAGATAGCTAGTGCAGAAAAAGACAGACGTCGTCTTGGAAGCTTGACACTAATTTATGTCAAATCTCACACAACTGATTTTATTTACATGAGCGAAGTATTGTGTGGATGCTGGATTTTGGAAATGTGAACAGAAAATGCTCAGCAGGTCTGGCAACATCTATTTCTTTCTTCACAGACAGTATCTGGAAAGATCCCAGGTGGTAGGACCCTGATCTTCTAAAGGTTATCGCAATGCTCAGTTCATCACCTTGGCCAGTTGAATCAAAGGCTGCTGCATACCTGCAGCATCTGTGCTATGAGAATGACAAAATTAAAAAAAAAGGAACACAGTTGAAGGATACAACTATTTTGGTTGGACTGCTCAATCACCCAAAACCAGATGCTCATTGTAGACCTGTTTTTAATCCCGTTTTCAGCTTTTGCTGTTTCCATGTTTTCATTGCGATAGAGCTTCTTACAAAAGTACTAATATGCACTTGTATGAGAATAACACTTGGTTCACAAACTTTAAAAACCTACAGTAAATGTGCATTGTAAATTACTTAGCGTACTTTTTGGCTCTACATATCCTTATTTTCATACCTTATTCACTTAACCCATTCAACACATGTTCAAAAAAATTAAGCCTATACAGACTGGGTAATTTTAGACAAAAATAATTACAACTTCAGTCTGTACTAAATTGGAAAAAAATCTAACATTCTTGCCAAATGCATATTCAGTAACATGTCCAGTTTCAGATTACATTTCCAAGGGCACATGTAGTTGTACAATTAACGATCAAGACCAAAAACAGGTCAACTGCACACTCAAAACTGCTGACACATTAAACAAAAAGATTCTGAATTGCCAAAAATGTAATTAAATTGTAACATGAATCTACTTGGCTAGCAGCCAAATTGACGGAATTAATTTCAAGTCAGGGTTACTGAAATTCTCAAGAGCCAGAACTTCCTCAGAGGTAACCTCACCAAAAGTTCAGCTGTAGGAGCAGATTCAAGGACCTGCCAGCTCCAAGTTAGGACATCCCAAGTCCAAGTTATCAAATTCAATTCCATTGATGGAGGAAAAATAGCTTCCTTCTCCTTCCTAGATTTGCACTTCTACCCACCCTTTTATACACAATGGAATGGCTTTTCCCTCCACTTTTACAACCTTGATGTCATAACCAATAACTTTTTTTAAAAAAATCAGCTTGTGCTTTCCACATCTGTTCAGCAATTAATTAGAAACGACTAGCACAGATTTGAAGAGAAAGTGTAGCACACGACAAACCGCAGAAGTGTTCAATGCAGGAGATACAAGTGTTGCATATATGAACTTCAGGAATGTGTTTGATAAATATGGGTAGAAGAATCAGGACGAGAAATTAAAGATGATTTAAAAGACAAAACGGTGTAGGAGTAAAAAGCAATTTTCCAGAATCGTTAGAAGAGGTTAGTAAAATTACACAGCATTCCTTATACTGTGCCCAATGATTCGGATGGAGGCACAGAGGTCTGATGTTGAAAAAAGCAGATGAAGAGTAACATTTCCTCTGAGCTACAAGGGTGGCAGCAATAAGGAATATATTGTCCAGGGAACAAACTAGTCACACAAAAGGAAATTCACTTATTGGATTATATTTACAACTTTAGAAGACAAAAAGAAATTCATAGAATTGCTACATTCGGCCCATCGAGACTGCACTGACAACAATTCCACCTCAGTCCTATCCCCGTAACACCAATAATTGCTTTAACCTACACATCCTGGGACACTAATGGGCAATTTAGCATAGCTAATGCACATAACCCACACAGCTTTGGACTATGGAGGAAACCAGAGCACCCAGAGGAAACCCACGCAGACACAGGGAGAACGTGCAAGCTCCACACAGACAGTCACCCAAGCCGGGAATCAAACCTAGGTTCCTGGAGCTGTGAGGCAACAGTGCTAACCACTGTGCTGCAACCAGATATTACTAAAATGAAATAAAAAGTTGTAGATGGAATTTAATTAAGTGTAAAATGATATAATTATTTTGTTTTACCTAAATGTAAGTTGATTGGAAGCAGTATCAGTGCTGTTGAAACAGAGGGGTCTGGGGTACAGGTTCATGTAGTAAACAGCAGGTTTATAAAGCTGTAAATAAAAAGCTATATCCATGTTTTATCATAAAAGCCAAGAAGCAACAATAAGGATCAATGATCCTAATGCAGGCGCTAAATTAACTACTTTTAATGTTTCATAAGCATTAGCAGCTCAACAGCCAAGATATTGGGGGATGAGATTGAGGAAAGAGGGGGTAACAACAACTGGTGGAGGTGCTTACACATCAAACAATATTATTGGAATTATTTAAAGCCTGTTAAGCTTTGGGACTGTGCGGTGACATTCCATACAAAAAACATGCTGGAAAACTGAAAGATGAAAGGAGAAAATGCTGGAAACACCCCTATCAGGCAACTGCTGAATTTTACTAGCATTTTCTGTTTGAATTTCAGTTTTTCTTCTCCACTCCCCATAGATGCTGCCTGACAACCTGATTCATGGTTATCTACCATTTGATAGCATGAGCTGGAAAATTTAGTGTCAATTAAAGCAAAAGGTAATCCATCAAGTGTCGAAGCTAAATGTTAAGGAACAATTGGCAGCAGTAGATGGAAGCCTCCAAACAGGTATTTTTAGACTTGAAAAGCTTAAGCCAATAATGGGGAGAAGAAAATGAATACAAGATGGATTACAAAATCTGGGAAGGTGCTTAATACCACAGCATTCATCAAGCACTGACAACTTTAAAACCACAAGCTTTGCTCCAGATTTTAAACCCAGCTGGATCTGCCAACAATTACTGCTTCTCGTCAGGATAACAAATAAGTAAATGTCTTATTCTGCAGCAGATGTTGCAGAAACTAAGTATTGGGGAGTGAAAAATTGACAGCCTATTTTAGCATTAGTGAAGTTAAAGGGCCAACAGCCACCTTTGAATGTGGAAATAGAAAGAAGCCTGATCTGAAAAGAGTCCGCATAAAGATTTGCATTAAAACAATATAGCTAATATTCTTCAAATTGAAGTTTGTGCTAACCAAATTTGTTGGATGAAAAACGTTGTGAAGCAGAATTTAGATATGCAATGACTGTGTGCTAAATCTTCCTGTTTTTAAAGCAGCAGATTATCATAACATCCCTTCTGTGATTGATCCACCCAAATAAGACATCCTTAAATGCAGGCTTAAGCACTTCAGAAAATTTGTCACAGAAGATTAATCAGAAGCAATATTTCCTTTGAAATACAGTTTTTTTAATGTTTATCTATAGTGATGCTTTGAAAAAGTATCAAGTAAATCCAAGTCACTTAGAAAGCAACTGATCTAAGGAAACATGGAATATTTTATGTTGGATTTGTTGACTTTTTCTTCAATCTTCGTACTGCTCCCCTGTACTAGTGGCAAAACAGGTGACAAATTTAAAAAACTTGAATTTATAAAGCGCATTCCACAATCTGGCTATGGCTAAGGTATTGAATAACTTTTTTGTTTCTGTCTTCACGGAGGAGGACGTGAATAATTTGCCGGGTGTTAGCGATAGAAAGGTGGTAGGACTGGAGGGTCTTAATGACATTACTGTTACTAGAAAGGCGGTGCTCGACAGACTGGAGGGGCTGATTGTGGACAAGTCCCCAGGACCGGATGGAATGCATCCAAGGGTTCTGAAAGAAACGGCGGAGGTGATAGTGGATGCCTTGGTGAATATTTTCCAAACGTCGCTGGATTCCGGGGAAGTGCCGGATGATTGGAAAACGGCTAATGTTACGCCGTTGTTTAAGAAGGGTGCCAGGCAAAAGGCGGGGAATTATAGGCCGGTTAGTTTAACATCTGTGGTAGGTAAAATGTTAGAATCTGTCATTAAGGAGGAAATTGCGAGGCATCTTGAAGGGAATTGCTTGATAGAGCAGACGCAGCACGGTTTCATTAAAGGGAAGTCGTGTCTGACAAATTTACTGGAGTTCTATGAGGATGTGTCTAGGGCGGTGGATAGAGGAGAGCCGGTGGATGTGGTCTTTCTAGATTTTCAGAAAGCGTTTGACAAAGTGCCTCACAAGAGGTTATTGCAGAGGTCGAGGGACATGGAGTTGGGGGTAGGGTGTTAGCGTGGATAGAGGATTGGTTGTCAAATAGGAGGCAGAGAGTGGGGGTCAACGGGTGCTATTCAGATTGGCGGATGGTGACTAGTGGAGTGCCCCAGGGGTCGGTGCTGGGACCTCAGCTTTTTACCATTTATATAGATGATCTGGAGGAGGGAACCGAGTGTAGAGTGTCAAAATTTGCTGTTGACACCAAGATTGGGGGAACGGCAAATTGTGCGGAGGGTGTGGAGAGTCTGCAGAAGGATCTAGATAGGCTGGGCAAATGGGCCAGGAAATGGCAAATGGAATTTAATGTTGGCAAGTGTGAGGTGGTCCACTTTGGTAGGAAAAATGGTAGGAAGGACTATTACTTACGGGGCGAAAAACTGCAGCAGGCGACGGTGCAGAGGGACCTCGGGGTCCTTGTGCATGAGTCGCAAAAACCCAGCTTGCAGGTGCAGCAGGTGGTCAGGAAGGCGAATGGGATGCTGGCCTTCATAGCGAAGGGGATTGAATATAAAAGTAGGGAGGTTTTGCTGCAGCTGTATAGGGCATTGGTGAGGCCGCAACTGGAGTACTGTGTGCATTTTTGGGCGCCGCACCTGCGCAAAGATATTTTGGCCTTGGAGGGAGTGCAGAGGAGGTTTGCTAGGCTGATGCCGGAGTTGAGGGGGTTGAGCTATGAGGAGAGGCTGAATAAACTGGGCTTGTACTCGTTAGAGTTTAGAAGAATGAGAGGAGATCTCATTGAGACGTATAAGATGATGAATGGGATGGATAGGATAGAGGTGGAAAGACTCTTCCCGCTCAAAAAAGACAATAGGACTAGGGGGCACAGCCTCAAGATAAAAGGGGGGCGGTTTAGAACGGAGTTGAGGAGGAACTTCTTCACTCAAAGGGTGGTGAATCTCTGGAATTCTCTGCCCGTTGAAGTGGTGGAGGCTGCCTCGCTAAATATTTTTAAGACGCGGGTTGATGGGTTTTTGATAGGAGAGGGAATTAAGGGTTATGGGGAGAGGGCGGGAAAGTGGAACTGAGCAGCGACAGATCAGCCATGATCTTATTGAATGGCAGGGCAGGCTCGAAGGGCTGGATGGCCTACTCCTGCTCCTATTTCTTATGTTCTAATCTCAAAACATTCCAAAACACTTCAGTCCCTGGTGTAATGTGGGGAAGTGTGGCAGCTAATTCATGAACAACTGTTCCTTTTTAAAATAATAAAGTTTCCTTCTCTTTAAATCATTCTTATGGAATCTCATATCCACCTGAAACAGTCTTTTGAATGAAACATTAAATAGAGACAATCTCTGAAATTCCTTCACTCCCTCATCACTACAAAGAAGCATCAGTCGAGATTGTGTTCATGTTCTGGACAGGACTTGAATCCATGACTTTCTGATTCAGCAGCAAGTGTGTTACCTACTCAGTGTCAAGGCTGACAATCAGCAAAGAGGGATTGCAAGACATAATCCCTTACAAGCACCTGTCCTCTGCTCATTGTCTCCACACAACTGAGATTATCTCCTACGGGGAGAACACAACTGTGTGCGCTCTTTGCGAATATATTCTAAAATGAATAATTGGTCAAAAGGTTCAAATGGTATTGCAGCTGTAGCCAGCACTGTAAGGATAGTGTCAACTTGCCAACTGATTATAATGGCAAATAATGAAATGCAACAATCCCCAACTGAACAAGGAATGCGTATCAATCACGAAACCTCCAGCACATCCAATACAAGTTTTTTGATCCAATGTCATCACAACCACTCCCTTACTGATTACCCTTACCTGACTTTTCTTCCCTTTTACATTCATACCTCTGATGCTTTTAACATTAACCCTTCCCCTCAAGCCCCCAACCCTGATTATCTGAACTTTTTGTCTTCCTTTCACTCTCATCTCTCAACTCATGAGCCCACAATTCAATCCTCAAATATCTCATCCTCCCCCATCTCAGCTTTTCTTCCACTTTTTTTAAGTCCCATATTCTGCTCTCTGTTTTGAGCCACTTGTGGATCTAGAACACCAATTGGTCTCAGCTGCCCATATTCAATGCCACAGGAGATTAATCATCATTTAGATTAAATTACTTCAGGTACACGAGCAACATGTGGACAGTTCAGTCCCGTTCCATATACAAACTGAACTCATTTTCCTTTCAGACATTCATGTCAAAGATTCTTTTCAATTACTAGAAAACTTAGTTAGGAGATTATTCGGAGGCACGGAAATAAACCTTCCAGTTTTGGGGAAAGAGAAGGAATGGAGGGGGAAGGGATAATTGTTCAATTTGTACATTTTCTTCTATCCATCAAGTTAATTTGAAGTTCCTGCCAATCCTAAATTTCCAGCACACAAATACAGACTACTTAATTCAAAATCCATTAATCTAAATCATCAGATAATTGAAACCATTAAGTTTGAAATTACCACTTTGCCTCCTTCATTAAAAGGCTTATTTCAAATTATTGGATAATTCAAGATTTTGTATCACTCTTATGCTAGAAAAAAATGCTGAAACATCCCAATCCCAGTCCAGCCAAATTACTTTTAAAAAAAGCAGCAAACACTGCAATGAACCGTTACAACAGCAAGTTTCTTTTTACATTTAATACTATCAACATACAAAGCATTATTATAGTTCTATGCTGAAAGTATGCATCCATTTAAGTGCCTATTAGCTTCAAGGTGCTAAGTTTGAAAAAGGAACAATGGCAAAGTTAACTTGACTCCCATGTGACTTTAACATATTAACTAATTGTAGTCGCATGCTGTAATTACTGTATTTGAGACAGGTTTACCTGGGGAGGGAAAAGTCAATACTTTGTCAAAAGTATGATAGATTGACTCCTTATTGTGCAAATGGCAATGAATTGGAATGCAACTTTGCAAATACTTGGTCCCTTCTGAAATAATCACTTGGAAACAGTATAAAACTGACAAAAAAGTAGAAAGAGAAGTGAAAGCAAAGGATAGATTGGAGTAGCCAAGGGCAAGCAGCACTATAATGGTCAAAATGTTGTTGATATGTTGTAAATCACACTTGGGCTATCAACAATGTATTGAAGCATGCATGATGAAAGATGGCAGCAACCATACTGGAATTAAATGCCTACCTCCTTGGTCTCCTTCCATTAGCCCTTGTTGGTGCCCTTCGACCCACAGTGGAATAATCTGGTTCCGGTTCAGGCTCTCCATCCAATTCATATCCATCATCATCAGGTCCGAGACTTCTATGGTCATCTTCAAGCCCATAAGGTTCTGGCTGGAAGCGCTCTGGTTGAGATCGACTTAGGTCGACACTACCATCTGGCTGCACTTGGGGCTGGGCAACAGCATACTTGTTTCTGTTCAGCAGTGTGTAACTGTCATCTGGTCTGTAGTTGTCACGTGGCATGTAAGCATAACGGGGACGATAGTGAACTCCTCGCGACAAGCTCCCATAGTTATCAGATACATCTGCAAACCCATCCTGGCCAGTGTACGAACGGTACATTTCATGCCGATTCTCATACGAATCTGGATAGTTGTTGTAGGCTCTGGTCAAAGTAGAATTTGCCTGTGGCATGATGTAACGGTCTCCATTTTTCATATATCTTCTGTCAATGGAATCTGTACAACTGCCAGCAGGAGATGACCCCTCTGCAGGCAATCCATCTGGCCCAAGTGGCACCTGCCGAACTGTACGGGTTGTAACTGTTTTAACCACTTTAGTGACCTGCAAATATAAATTTAAAATGTTCACAGCAATAGAGTAACATTAATCTCACTCCAAACATAGCACACAGTCAAAAGGGAACCAGATTTAGGGATATGTTCATAATGCAAAGGAACAGAAGTACTAGAGGGCAATGTGGTATTTAAACAAATATCTACATATTTAAATGCAAGCTATTTGCAAATGCTTTACATGCCCTTACAGTATAAGGGTTCATGTAAAACCTACCTTCCCGTTGTAAAAATGTAACCAACTGAGAACACATAAAATGCAATCTAAATGCTGTAAATGTGCACTTGAACCAGGCAGAAATTATAGATAGGCATCAAATACATCGAATTATGTAAATTTTTGAGAATGATTCAAGGCGGTTTCATAATCAAAAGAAAATTTTCATTTTATAACATGGATTAGATCAAGGCTTAAACTTAAAGCTTAAACTAAATTTTTGAACAGCTAAAAATAAAACTAGTTTATAGTGAACTGGGATAATCAACAAAATAGTTAAATAATATTTGGGATATAAACAGGCTTTTATCCTTGATATTTTTCTTTCGGGTCAAATTTGTTTCCTTTACTTCCTGCACTGAAGATACAAACTGCTTAATGAGCATTTCCAGCGTTCCTTTCCAACTTGTCTTAATTTGTCTACAAGCCCAACAGTGGGAGTGGCTGTTAAACTGCACCAGCTATTGCAACTTTATCACCACTTTGTGATCACACTCACTTCCAGCAAGATGGATAGGGAATAGGTGTGGAAACCGCAGCATTTTTTTCCTCCCCAACCCAGAGTGCTGAGACTAATTGCAGGAGAAAAACTCAACACAAACTGAGAATTAAACCTGGTGGTCCTTGGTCATTCCAGCTCAGCTATTTAATGCCTTAAGAAGCTAGGTTCCTGTGGTTGTTGCAGCAGTGCCAATTGTTCCAAAAATATATAAATGCTATTATAACTAATCTATAAACATTTCATCCCCAATGTTTCCAACTAAATAACCGATGGGAGTTCACTACATTAAGGGAAAAAGCAACACACTGACTCGTGACTATCAAATACTGCGGAAGACAAGATCAACCATTTCCTACTGCTGGTCATACATCACTCCAATTTCAGTGGCAACGTGAACAGAACAATAACTGTCATGTTACCCATTACGGCAGGGAAGTAAATTCATCGTGTTCACTACAAAGAGTAGCAATCGTTCACATGCAGAAGGAAAACTTAACAGCATGCTATCTGCTCAAACATTAAATATTCAAAGTGTTCAATTTAGGAGTCAGACCAACCTGACTCCAGAGATGTCATACACGCAGTAAATAATTCCTTTCACACATACATTAAAAATGCACTTGACTTTGACTTGCAAAAACTAATAATGAACTTGGAAAGTCAAAATTTTAGCTTAGAGGCATCAGATCCTACTGCTTTCAAAATTTCAACTACATTGAAACTGTTCATCCAACATTCAGTGTCAAGTTACTTTTGTTCAGAGGGTGACAATCATGGCATTTACTGGGAGGCAGTTAATTTGTTAAAGTCACAGTAAAATAGTTAAGACAAAACTTTATTACTTAAACAAACAACAAAAATTATTGGGTCAACTGTGACAATAACTGGTCACATATCAACCAGAACTTCCTCAAAAGCTATTGGGCAATGTGTGCACAATACTTCTTCCAACTTTTGTTCGTTTTTTCCCCCCAACTTCTGTTAGCAAGGAGTAGGTCACAAGGAGGTGGTTTTCACTTGATACAAGTTTATAAAAGCAATGCAATAAAATGATTAAGATGCTGAGCAAAGGTTCAGCTACTCATTTTTTTTTGACGAGAAAAGATTTTTCAAATTTCACAGCTGGGATTATGATTTATGTTCTAAATAGTTCAGTGCTCTTAAAATAAAAGTTAGTTAATAGGCACATCACAAAATCACCAGAGCTGGCTCAAACAGCATTTTATGTTCATGTAAGCACCTACAGAGCTTGCAATAAATTAGTGGAAAATATAACTTTTTTCAGATGGGTCTCCAGCTATTAAATTATTTTCATCCCAAATCAAGGCAGTTACCAGAATATGCAAATGTTGACTTATGCTAAACAGATTCAAACCATTACTAACTCATTATCAATTAATAGGGGTGGCAATGGTGGCACAGTGGTAGCACTGATGCCTCACAGAGCCAGGGACCCGAGTTTAATTCCAGCCTTTAATTCCAGGTCAGTCTGTGTGGAGTTTGCATGTTCTCCCTGTGCCTGCGTGGATTTCATCCTGATGCTCTGGTTTCCTCCCGCACTCCAGAGATGTGCAGGTTAGGTGCACTGACCATCGACATTACCCCTCAGCGTCAGGCGGATTAGCAGGGAGATACATGGGGATAGAGCTAGGGTGGGATTGTTGTCAACTCAATGGGCTGAAATGGCCTCCTTCTGCGCTGTAGGGATTCTATATTTGCCTCAAATTTGGTGAAGGTTTTTGAGGACGTGACACAAACGGTTGACAAGGGTCGAGCCATGGATGTCATCTATATGGATTTTAGTAAAGCGTTCGACAAAGTCCCTCATGGCAGGTTGGTGCAAAAGGTTAAATCTCAAGGGATAAAAGGAGAGATGGCTAGATGGGGAGAGAACTGGCTTGGCCACAGAAGACAGAGGGTAGGAGCCGAAGGGTCTTTTTCCGGCTGGAGGTCTGTGACCAGTGGTGTTCCGCAGGGCTCTGTACTGGAACCTCTATTTGTGATATATATAAATGATTTGGAAGAAGGCGTAACCGGTGTGATCAGTAAGTTTGTGGATGACACGAAGATGGCAGGACTTGCGGATAGCGATGAACATCGTTGGAGAATACAACAGGCCATAGATAGGCTGGAAAATTGGGCAGAGAATTGGCAGATGGAATTTAATCCAGATAAATGCAAAGTGATGCATTTTGTTAGGACTAATGTAGGGGGGAGCTATACAATAAATGGCAGAACCATCAAAAGTATAGACGGACAGAAGGACCTGGGTGTGCAAGTCCACAGGTCCTTGAAGGTGGCAGCACAGGTGGAGATGGTGGTGAAGGCAGCATATAGCATGCTTGCCTTTATAGGGCGGGGTATAGAGTATAAAAACTGGCGTCTGATGTTACAGCTGTATAGAATGTTGGTTGGGCCACATTTGGAGTACTGCGTTCAGTTCTGGTCGCCGCACTACCAGAAGGACGTGAAGGCTTTGGAGAGAGTGCAGAGAAGGTTTACCAGGATGTTGCGTGGTATGGTGGGTCTTAGCTATGAAGAGAGATTGGGTAAACTGGGGTTGTTCTCCCTGGAAAGATGGAGAATGATGGGAGACCTAATAGAGGTATATAAAATTACGAGGGGTATGGATAGGGTGAACAGTGGGAAGCTTTTTCCCAGGTTGGAGGTGACAAACACGAGGGGTCACAGGTTCAAGGTGAGGGGGGACAAGGTTTAACTCCAATATCAGAGGGACGTATTTTACGGAGGGTGGTGGGGGTCTGGAATGCACTGCCAAGCAGGGTGGTGAGGCGGACACACTGGGATCGTCTAAAACTTATCTGGATAGTCACATGAGCAGACTGAGAATGGAAGGGATACAGAAGAATGGTCTAGTTGGACCAATGAGCGGCGCAGGCTTCAAGGGCTGGAGGGCCTGTTTCTTATGCTGTATTGTTCTTTGTTCTATAATTCTATATTCACTACTGATTCAAATCAGAATAATTGCCATTCTAAGCATGATATCACAATATTACAAGAGCTCTTTATCATAAGAGCAGTATATCAAGAAAAAGAGAAACAGATTGGCTTTGGGATTCAATATTTTCAGACTATAATGCAACAAATTGCAGATTATCAAATAATGAAGCTTCATCCAAAAATGAATATTCCTCGGTTTAGAGCAAGTATCAAGTGTGAAAAAGAGGAAAGAATCCATTAAAAGTACACAGCTTTATGGACTGGTGCTATAATATGAAAGGGACATGTTATCCAGGGTGGGATCCTGAGTAGCGGGGATGAAAGTGAGGGGGGAATAGATGGGGACTGCAATGCACGGCATCGTGGGGGTGGAGCGGAGCAGGGTTTGAAATGCGTATACTTTAATGCGAGGAGTATTCGCAATAAAGTGGATGAACTTGCAGCGTGAATCAGTACCTGGGACTTTGATGTTGTGGCCATTTCAGAGACATGGATAGAGCAGGGTCAGGAATGGTTGTTGCAGGTTCCAGGGTTCAAATGCTTCAGTCGGAGTAGAGGAGGAGGTAGAAGGGGGGGAGGGGCAGCATTATTAGTCAAGGATTGTATCACAGTGTCAGAGAGGAAGTTTGACGAGGACTTGTCTGTTGAGGTAGTATGGGCTGAGATTAGAAATAGGAGAGAGGTCACCCTGTTGGGAGTCTTTTATAGACCTCCTAAAAGTTCTAGAGAGGTTGAGGAAAGGATTGCGGAGACGATCCTGGATAGGAGTGAAAGTAATAGGGTAATTGTTATGGGGGACTTTAACTTTACTAATATTGATTGGAATAGCTATAGCTCGAGCTCATTAGAGGGGTCAGTTTTTGTACAAAGCATGCAGGAAGGTTTTTTGACTCGGTATGTAGATAGGCCAACTAGAGGTGAGGCTAAATTGGATTTGGTGCTGGGAAATGAGCCAGACCAGGTGCTAGACTTGGAAGTTGGTGTGCATTTTGGTGATAGTAACCACAATTCGGTTACGTTCACCTTAGTGATGGAAAGGGATAGGCATGAACCTCGGGTCAGTAGTTTTAGCTGGGGGAAGGGTAATTATGAGGCTATTAGGAGAGAATTAGGAAGCATAGGTTGGACTAGGAGACTACAGGGTCTCGGAACATCCGAAATGTGGAGTTTTTTCAAGGAGCAGCTACTGCGAGTCCTTGATATGCATGTCCCTGTCAGGCAAGGAGGAAATGGTCGAGCTAGGGAACCGTGGTGCACTAAAAAAGTTGATTCGCTGGTTAAAAAGAAAAAGGAGGCTTATGTCCGGATGAGACTTGAGGGCTCAGGTAGTGTACTAGAAAGCTTTAGATTGGCTAGGAGGGAGTTAAAGAGTGAGTTAAGAAGGGCTAAAAGAGGACATGAGAAGACTTTGGCTGATAGGATTAAGGAGAATCCTAAGGCGTTCTATAGATATGTTAAGAACAGAAGATTGGTTAGGGCAAGATTAGGGCCAGTTACAGACAGCACTGGGAAGTTATGTGTGGAACCGGAAGAGATTGGAGAGGCATTGAACAAATATTTCTCTTCGGTATTCACGCAGGGGGGCATAAATGTAGCTGTGGAGAACACTGGGTTACAGGGTTGTAAACTGGACAGTATTGCAGTTGATAAGGAGGATGTGCTAGATATTCTTGAGGGTTTGAAAATAGATAAGTCCCCTGGGCCGGACGGGATTTACCCTAGGATTCTCTGGGAGGCAAGAGAGGCGATTGCAGAGCCTCTGGCTCTGATCTTCAGGTCGTCGTTGGTCACCGGTATAGTGCCAGAAGATTGGAGGATAGCGAATGTTGTCCCATTGTTTAAGAAGGGGAACAGAGACTTCCCTGGGAATTATAGACCGGTGAGTCTTACTTCTGTTGTGGGCAAGGTTTTAGAAAAAATTATTAGGGATAGGATTTATAGTTATTTAGAGAGTAATGAATTGATTGGAGATAGTCAGCATGGTTTTGTGGAGGGTAGGTCGTGCCTTACTAACCTTGAGTTTTTTGAGAAAGTGACCAAAGAGGTGGATGGGGGTAAGGCAGTTGACGTGGTATATATGGACTTTAGTAAGGCGTTTGATAAGGTTCACCATGGAAGGCTTCTGCAGAAAATGCAGATGTATGGGATTGGGGGTGATTTAGGTAATTGGATCAGAAATTGGCTAGCAGATAGGAGACAGAGGGTGGTGGTTGATGATAAGTATTCGTCATGGAGTTCAGTTACAAGTGGTGTGCCTCAGGGATCTGTTTTGGGGCCACTGCTGTTTGTAATTTTTATAAATGATCTGGATGAGGGTATAGTTGGGTGGATTAGTAAATTTGCTGATGACACCAAAGTCGGAGGTGTGGTAGATTGTGAGGAAGGGTGTCATAGTTTACAGGAAGACTTGGACAAGTTGCAGAGCTGGGCCGAGAGGTGGCAGATGGAGTTTAATGCGGAAAAGTGTGAGGTAATTCACTTTGGCAGGAATAACAAATGTGTAGAGTATAGGGCTAATGGTAGGACTCTGAATAGTGTTGATGAACAGAGGGATCAAGGTGTATGTGTACATAGATCCCTGAAAGTTGGGAATCAAGTAGATAAGGTTGTTAGGAAGGCATACGGTGTCTTGGCGTTTATTGGTAGGGGGATTGAACTTAGGAGCCGCAGCGTCATGTTGCAACTGTACAAAACTCTGGTGCGGCCGCACTTGGAGTATTGTGTGCAGTTCTGGTCCCCACATTATAGGAAGGATGTGGAGGCTTTGGAGAGGGTGCAGAGGAGGTTTACCAGGATGTTGCCTGGTATAGAGGGGAGGTCCTATGAGGAGAGACTGAGGGATTTGAGGTTGTTTTCGTTAGAAAGAAGGCGGCTAAGAGGGGACCTTATTGAAACATATAAGATGATTAGAGGTTTAGCTAGGGTGGACAGTGATAGCCTTTTTCCTTGGATGGAGAAAGCTAGCACGAGGGGGCATAGCTTTAAATTAAGGGGTGGTAGTTATAGGATGGATGTCAGAGGTAGGTTCTTTACCCAGAGGGTGGTGAGGGATTGGAATGCCCTGCCTGCTGCAGTTGTAAATGCGCCTAGTTTGGGGGCGTTTAAGAGATCTGTGGATAGGTTTATGGATGGAAAGGGATTGGTTCAGGTTAGAGGGTCATTGCTTTTTAACTGGTTGGCGCAACATCGTGGGCCGAAGGGCCTGTTCTGCGCAGTAATGTTCTATGTTCAATGTTATATTTTAATTCTTGCAGCACTGCATCTTGTTCAGTCTTCACTAGCTGCAACACAACTGACGGTATAAATTTGAGCCAGATCCTGGTTGAACGCCAACTCAGAACAGTGCGGGGAGGCAATCACAATGCCACAGCTGGACATGGTACAAATGCAATTACAGTGAGATTCTTGCTCACTATTAAATTGAAGTAGAGTATGCTTCTGTACGTTGATTGTATCTGCAAAGCATTCAACATATTTCCATACACGCTCAGAGCTTTCCCCTGGACCACAAACAAGACCTGGATCTATGCAGTATAAATAAGTGTGTTTCTGGCTGTTAAAATAAACTGCAGTAACCAGTGGCAGGGAAACCTTATTGACAGCTGAGGCATAATACTTCACAGAATGGGTATATTTGCACAGAATTGTGCTGTTCCGGTAAATCCTGAAAAGTAGAACAACTTGCAAGCATGTGACCAAGTACATTCCTCAAAAGATAAATTAAATAACTTCTACATTTAGACACACTCCTTTGTTTCTCTTATTAATTGAAGACTGTTATGCACAGAAAGTTGCAGTGAATAGAAGAGTCACAACAGCAGTATTTAAAGTCTCAGAACATAAACCCTAACTTCCTGGCTCCCAGTGTCAGATTTTGGGGGGTACAAAAGATACGCTGGGGAATCGCTCTCAGAAGTTTGCAGATAAGGGTTTATCTGGCAATTGTCCAGAACCACTAACTTTCCTTGGACTGATGCACTGGGAATAACAAAGCTATTTGAATCACTGATTTTGGATGGTACTACCAGTGTTGCGCTAATAGTTCTTTAACTTCAGCGTAATTATTTTTATCAGTCTGAGCTCTGCACAGGACACCTCCAACACTCGACCTCTCCCCAGGGAACTCCCACACCCTTCAAAAGCCTATATTTGGGTAAGAAAGATCACCCATTTCAAATTGTCTTGTATGTTTGCACCTCTACTTTCCCTACAAATCTGTTCCATTACATCCTCCTCATAACATAAGAACATAAGTAGGAGCAGGAGTAGGCCATCTAGCCCTTCGAGCCTGCCCTGCCATTCAATAAGATCATGGCTGATCTGAAGTGGCTCAGTTCCACTTTCTCCCCATAACCCTTAATTCCCTTGCCTACCAAAAACCTATCTACCCATGTCTTAAATATATTCAGCGAGGTAGCCTCCACCACTTCAACAGGCAGAGAATTCCAGAGATTCACCACCCTTTGAGTGAAGAAGTTCCTCCTCAACTCCGTTCTAAACTGCACCCCCCCCCCCCCTTATCTTGACGCTGTGCCCTCTAGTCCTAGTGTCCTTCGAGTGGGAAGAATCTCTCTACCTCTACCCTATCCATCCCCTTCATTATCTTATATGCCTCTATAAGATCCCCCCTCATCCTTCTAAACTCCAACGAGTACAGACCCAGTCTATTTAGTCTCTCTTCATAGTCTAACCCCCTCATCTCCGGTATCAGCCTAGTGAACCTCCTCTGCACTCCCTCCAAGGCCAAAATATCCTTGCGCAAGTGCGGTGACCAAAACTGCACACACTACTCCAGCTGCAGCCTCACCAGTGCCCTGTACAGTTGCAGCAAGACCTCCCTGCTATCCCCCTCGCTATAAAGGCCAGCATCCCATTTGCCTTCTTGATCACCTGCTGCACCTGCAGACTGGGTCTTTGTGACTCATGCACAAGGGCCCCCAGGTCCCTCTGCATCGTAGCATGCTGCAGCTTTTCGCCCTTTAAATAGTAATCCCTCCTACTATTATTCCTGCCAAAGTGGATAACCTCACACTTGCTAACATTGTACTCCATCTGCCAGGTCCTCGCCCACTCGCTCAGCCTATCCAGATCCCTCTGCAGACTTTCCACACCCACACAATTTGCTTTTCCACTCATCTTTGTCTCATCAGCAAATTTTGTCACCCTACACTCAGCCCCCTCCTCCAGATCATCCATATAAATGGTAAATAGCTGAGGCCCCAGCACCAATCCCTGTGGCACTCCACTAGTTACCAACAGCCAATCAGAATAGCACCCATTGATACCAACTCTCTGCCTCCTATTAGACAGCCAATCCTCTATCCACGCTAACACCTTACCCCCAACTCCATGCCCCCTAACCTTCTAAAGCAACCTTTTGTGCGGGATCTTATCAAACGCCTTTTGAAAAATCAAGAAACACTACATCCACCGGTTCCCCTCTGTCTACCGCACTAGTCACATCCTCATAGAAATCCAATAAATTCATCAAACGTGACTTCCCCTTAACAAATCCATGCTGCATCTGCTCTATCAAACAATTCTCCTCCAGGTGCCTCACTAGCTGGCAGCCTATAGACTACAAATAATTGGAACATAGGAATTAGGAACAGAAGTAGGGAATTCAGCCTTTAAGCTGCTCCCCTATTCAATCATATCATGGTTTATCTCTTCCTGGTCTCAAATCCAGCTCCCTACCTGTTTCCCATATCCCCTGAACACATTTTTTATATCTATGGTATATCTATCTCCTTCTTGAAATCATTTAATGATTCAGGCTCCATTATGATATGGGGCAGCGAATTCCACAAATTCACCACCCTCTGCAAGAATTACACCCATTTTGTTGCTTAGCTTGAGCCAAATTGATTCTTTACATGACCTTCTAGGATATCTACTTTCTCGAGCATTGCAATGCTTTTCTTAATCAATCAATACTGAGACGCCTGGATAGAGTGGATGTGGAGAGGATGTTTCCACTAGCAGGAAAAACTAAAACCAGAGCGTACAACCTCAGGCTAAAGGGAGAATCCTTTAAAACAGTGGCAAGGCAGAATTTCCTCAGCCAGTGTGGTGAATCTGTGGAACTCTTTGCCGCAGAAGGCTTTGGAGGGCAGAACATTGAGTGTCTTTAAGACAGAGATAGATAGGTCAAGAGATCAGGGGTTGTGGGGAAAAGGCAGGTGAATGGGGATGAGAAAAGTATCAGCCATGATTGAATGGCAGTAATTCTGCTTCTATGTCGTGTGGTATAATACCACATCATAGAATCCGACAGCGCAGAAGGAGGCTATTTGGCCCATTGAGTCTACACCAACCACAATCCAACCCATGCAATATCACCATAACTCCATGCATTTAACCTAGCTAGCCCCCCTTAATACTAAGGGGCAAATTACTATGGCCAATCCACCTAACCTGCACATCTTTGGACTGTGGAAGGAAACCAGAGCACCTGGGGGGAAACCCACACAGGCATGGGGAGAATGTGCAAACTCCACTTAGACAGTTAACCAAGCCCACATTCAAACCAGGGACCCTGGCACTGTGGGCCAGCAGTGCTAAGCACTGTGTCACCATTCCATCATCTCCTCCCTGCCCAATCTCTCCTCAATAACTTGCACCCAAGAATGTTTACCACCTAGTTCTGCCCTTGCTTGGAGCCATGTCTCAGATTTGTTAAAATTCCACATGACAATTTGCACTTGTAACTCACCAATTTTACTTATTGTACTCTGTGCATTCACATAAAGTGGAGATGCCAGCATTGGACTAGTGTAAACACAGTAAGTCGCCTCACAACACCAGGTTAAAGTCCAACAGATTTATTTGGTTGCAAATGCCACTCACTTTCGGAGCGCTGCTCCTACATAAGGTGAGTAACTCACTTGATGAAGGAGTAGAGCTCTGAAAGCTAGTGGTGTTTGCTACCAAATAAACCTGTTGGACTTTAACCTGATATTGAGAGACTTCTTACTGCATTCACATAAATGCAGTACACCAACCCCGATTTAGATTTTATTACTTCCTCCCTTAATCCAACTCCAAATATTGTTACAATCCTCTATTCCAGTGCTAATTATATCTCCCAGTATTTTATGCGCCTGGCATATTTTCTCCTAGTTCCCACATCCCTGCCAATTTAGTTCAAAGGCCCCCAAAGCAGTAGCAAAACACACTGTCTGGGCTCTATTAATCTGGTGCAATCTGTCTATTTTACACTGGTGCCATCATAACCAGAGTTAATCCCTGTGTCCCAGCAATCTAAAGCCCTCCCTCCTGCACAATCTTTCCAGCCACATATTCATGTGCCTTAGCTGCCTATTTCTGCACTCATTTGCATATTGCACAGGGAGTAATACAGAGACCACTAATTTTGGGGTCCTATTCGCTCATTTCCTGCCCAGCTCCCCAAATTCTGACTGCAGGGCCACATTCCCCCTTCCTCCCCAAGCACCCATTCCCTTTTTGCCTCCATGCTCCTAGTCTGCAATGTGACCACTTTTCTGAACATGCTAGCCACATAACGTTCAGTCTTGTAGATGTGCCAGTGACTCCAGCTGCTGCTTGCCCTCCAAAATGTGGAGCTCAAGTTTCTGCATCTGGTAGCACTTCTTATACATGTGGCTGTCTAGGACTAGGGTCATCAGTACTGTCCAAGGCATCTCATACTATAGAACATGAATTCCACACGACCAATCTGCCCTGCTCAATTTTAGTTCCCTTACCTTATTTTACTTAGGTTTACTTATTAATTTGCTGGCCACTACATTACTTAATCCTAATGCTTCTTTTCTCAAACCCAAGTAGCTACTGCCTTTAAAAAAAAAGACGCTTTTCTAACTTACAATTATTTAAATAAACTTTCTTACCAACCCAGTGAACTTGTGGTTTTCCTGTGATGTCATTTATTTTTCTCCAAACTCAGCTCCAAGGTGAGGTTTACACTCCGATAAATTTCTGCGCAGTTGCTCCTGATTCCAACTTAAAATAATTCCTAAGTATTGAAATCTCTTCCCCCATGCACTGAATTCTCACGTGAAACTAATTGTCTTACTGTCCCCTTTTCACTCCCACACAGCTGCCTGTCTCTTCATGTGTCTCTTACTGATCCTATGATTGAGAAACATTTCACATTTGTGACCTTTTGTCTTTGCAATGACCCAATCATCAAATGATTTTCCCAATGCAGAGACTCCAGATCGTGAACAAGGAACTTAGCATATTAAGCTGAAAGTACCAGCAAACTGCAGTTTCAACTGGAAGGAGAATTTGGGGTCTGAAACATTGGTAAGACAAGGGTGGCACAGTGGTTAGCACTGCTGCCTCACATCACCAGGAATCCAATTTAATTCTGGTCTCAGGTGACTGCGTGGAGTTTGCACATTCTCCCAGTGTTTGCATGGGTTTCCTCCCACACAAAGATGCACAGGTTAGATGGATTGGCTGTGCTAAATTTCCCCTTAGTGTCAGGCACTTAGCAAGGCAAATACATGCAGTTATTGGGAAAGGGCTTGGGTGGGATTGTTGTTGATGCAGGCTCAATGGGCTGAATGGCCTCCTCCTGCACTGTTGGGATTCTATGATTATATAATTCTAAAATAGTCATTTAATGCCTCTTCTGAAAAGATAGGAGAGGTGCTAAATGAATATTTTTTGTCAGTATTCACACAGGAAAAAGACAATGTCGTCGAGGATAAAAGTGAGATACAGGCTATTAGACTAGATGGGATTGAGGTTCATACAGGCTATTAGACTAGATAAGATTGAGGATCATAAGGAGGTGTTAGCAATTCTGGGAAGTACGAAAATAGATAAGTGCCCTGGGCCAGATGGGATTTATCCTAGGATTCTCTGAGAATGCAGAGCCTTTGGCTTTGATCTTTTGGTCGTCACTGAATAGTGCCAGAAGACTGGAGGATAGCAAATGTTGTCCCCTTGTTCAAGAAGGGGAGTAGAGACAACCCTGGTGATTATGGACCAGTGAGCCTTACTTCTGTTGTGGGCACAGTTTTGGAAAGGATAAGAGATAGGATTTATAGTCATCTAGAAAGGAATAATTTCATTAGGGATAGTCAGCACTGTTCTGTGAAGGGTAGGTCGTGCCTCACAAACCTTAGTGAGTTCCTTGAGAAGGTGACCAACGAGGTAGATGAGTGCAAAGCAGTTGATGTGGTGTATATGGATTTCAGTAAAGCATTTGATAAGGTTCCCCATGGTAAGCTATTGCAGAAAATAGAGGGGCATGGAATTGAGGGTGATTTAGCGGTTTGGATCAGAAATTGGCTAGCTGTAAGAAGACAGAGGGTGGTGGTTGATGGGAAATGTTCATCCTGGAGTTCAGTTATGAGTGGCGTACCGCAAGGATGTGTTTTGGGGCCACTGCTGTTCGTCATTTTTATGAACAACCTGGATGAGGGCATAGAAGGATGGGTTAGTAAATTTGCAGATGACACTAAAGTCGGCAGAACTGTGGACAGTGCGGAAGGATGTTGCAGGTTACAGAAGGACATAGATAAGCTGCAGAGCTGGCAAATGGGAGTTTAATGTGGAAAGTGTGAAGTGATTCACTTCGGAAGGAGTAACAGGAATACAAGGTACGTTATTTGGTAGTATGGATGAGCAGAGAGATCTCGGTGTCCACGTGCACAGATTCCTGAAAGATGGCACCCAGGTTGATAAGGTTGTTAAGGCGGCGTACAGTGTGTTAGCTTTTATTGGTAGAGGGGTTGAGTTACGAAGCCATGAGGTCATGTTGCAGCTGTACAAAACTCTGGTGTGACCGCACTTGAAGTATTGCGTACAGTTCTGGTCGCCGCATTATAGAAAGGATGTGGAAGCATTGGAAAGGGTGCACAGGAGATTTACCAGGGTGTTGCCTAGTATGGTGGGAGGTCTTATGAGGAAAGGCTGAGGGACTTGAGGCTGTTTTTGTTAGAGAGATGATTAAGAGGTGACCTAGAGGCATAAGAATGATCAGAGGATTAGATAGGGCAGACAGTGAGAGCTTTTTTCCTTGGGTGGAGATGACTAGCACGAGAGGACATTGATATAGGACAGATGTTGGAGATAGATTCTTTACTCAGGATAGTAAGAGCATGAAATGCCCTGCCTGCAGTAGTAGTGGATTCGCCAACATTAAGGGCATTTAAATGGTCACTGGATAAACATATGGATGATATTGGAATAGTGTAGGTTAGATGGGCTTTAGATTGGTTTCACAGGTCGGCGCAACATTGAGGGCTGAATGGCCTGTACTACGCTGTAATGAGAAGAGCTGAAAGGGATGTTGAATTTCCTGCAAACAAGGTCACTGTGGAAAGGGTGTAGATGTTGGAAGAATGGACCAGATTTTTATCTGCTGCAAGAGATCACTTTCCTGTCCTTGCAGGGTCAATTTTGAGAAACAAATACAATTGGCGTTTTCACTCCAAACTCTCAGCAGTTCATTGTTCTAGTAATCGCATTTGCAGCATTGCTCCAGACATTTTATGGCAAAACAAAGCTCTAAAACTTATCATTGATTACTTCCAGCACTAAGAAACAAATTGGTCTGACTTTTCCTCTGTCACCACCTACATACTGAACAGGAGGAAGTAGAATCTTCATATCTAGATTTTAGATCAAATACTGCTAACACTATATGACTGCAAGCTATAAAAATCAGAAGGCTACATTTATAATACTGTGCAACGTGCAATAGTGGTTTTTAGCAGGCTGAACTTTGTAGTTTCCAGGTATTTCTCAACATAGACTAACTGCTACAAAAATGCCTCCACAACAATGCTATTTCAAAACAGTGCAGGATTCAATTTTTTTTCAAACTACAGTGAACTCATCTTTCAATTTAAAAAGTCACTTTCTACTCCATTGTGTCACAAATTCGATTCAATCAGATAGAATAAAATGTCAGCTTACAAATTAATTGTTAGGTGTTAGTATAATTTGTTTCCTTAATATACATTTGCCTTGGGATAGTCAAAGGAGGAGGAAACATATGAAGCTTGCTTCTCAATATGCCATAGGAGATAAAAAGGAAAGTACCTGAGAAAGATACATGAATGGGGAAGCAGGCAGCTGACTGAGTGTACCACGCCCACCCAAAATTAGTGTCTCAAAGTTTAAAAGCACCATCTCTTACCTTAGTTTCAGTCCGTCTTATAGTTCCATCATCTGACGTCACCACAGATACGTGGGAGGTGGGAGTGCCTGGATCTTCTTCAACAGTAACAGTTTCTTCCACTAACTCTTGCGGCTCTTGCATTGTTGTTTTTGCAGTTTGATTACAGGGGCTTTGTTCCTGAAAATTGAGAATGACATGTTGCAAGCTGTGGTTAATTGCATAGCACATACTGAATATTATTTTCACACTTTTACTTAGATGTTGATGAGTTTTTTCTCATTTATACAAGTTCACAATGTAATTGAAAGGATTATACTTTTCGCTGCCACTTTTAGGAGGATCTCATTTCTCTCCCATGATTCAGACAGTGGGGTGGTTGTATTGTCACTTGATTAATAATCGAGACACCCAGGGTATTCGCTGGAGGCCCAGGTTTGAAACCCTCCATGCCAGGTGATGAAACTCGAATTTAATTAAAATCTGGAATTAAAAATCTAATGACAATTATAAAATCAGTGTCAATTGTAGTGAAAACCTATTTCGTTTATTAATGTCTTTGAGGGAAGGAGTCTGTCTTCCTGGCCTACATGCACCTCCAGATCCACAGCAAAGACCTCAGGGATAGGCAATAAATGTTGGCCCAGCTAGCACTGCCCACATCTCATGAACAAATTAAAAAATATTGAAGGGACGCCTCCAAGTCTTCCCATGCTACAGATCACCATTGAATCAATGAGACATATTTCCCAATTAGTCACGTCTGCAAGTCTTTTTAAGTTTTAAGCTCTTAAAAACAGCTACTTGTCCAATGGGGTAATTAGGAACATGCATGATCACATTCTACATACAGAAATGCTGCAGCTACTCCTTTATCGTTGCAGATAGTCTGTCTATTTCTCTTCCTATTTCCTGAACGTTTTGCGCATCCCCACACTTGACATCAAAGTTTGGGTTAGCGCAATCTGCAATGCTTTTTCGGAATAGGTCTGACAAACGTATTCTAATCTAGACAAATCTATCTGGCAACTTTATCTTGTACCCAATTCTATTATTCATCCTGTCTTAGGTACCCTTGACTCTGATCCTCCCAGTTCCAACATACAACTGCAGAGTCTGTGTATAACAGACCACATACAAATTAAAATATAAAACACAACTTCCAGGTTTGATTACGGTTCATAAAGTTAAAATACAATTGGCAAAACTTGCACATTCTACACTCTTACTTTATACAGATACAGAAAATAGTTCACAACAGAACATATTTCAGCACCATTCCTCCAAGAATTACGCATTCCTTAATATCTCTGAACTGTAGCCTTTCTCCCCCCCCCAGTTGCCCCAGCACATATTTCAAGAACGCAGAGCTACCTACAATCTATACCAATGATTTGGACGTGGGGCTGAGTTTGCAGCTTATACAAAAGCAGGGGGAAAGTGAGAGTTGAGAGGAAAATGCAAAGACACTTCAAGGGGATTTGGAGAGGGTAGGTTAAAATTTGGCGGATAGAGTACAATGTGGAGAAATGGGAAGTTCTTCACTTAGGGAAGAAAAACAAAGTATTTCTTATAAATGGTGGGACAGAGAAGTGTTAAACTTCAAAGGGATTCAGGCATCCATGTTCATGAATCATTGAATGCCAACATGCAGATACAGCAATCAATTAGGAAGGCATACAGTACATGGCCTTGATGATTTGAGAATTGGAGTAAAGATGTTTTACTGCAACCTTAGTGAGGCCACACCTGGAGTAGTATGATGTGGACTGATGTGTAGTATGCACAGCACTGCATTCATTACCCAAGGAAAACTATTCTTGCCATAGAGGAAGTGTAACAAAGGTACACTAAACCAATTCCTGGGATGGAGAGATTGTCCCAGGAGGAAATACTAAATGAACTGGACTTTCATTCTCCAGAATTTAGATGAACAAGAGGTGGTCTCATTCAAACATACAACATTCTTAAAAGGGCTTGCCAGGGTAGCAGCAGGAAAAATGTCTCCCGTGGCTGGTTGTTCTCAAATCAGGACATATTCTCAAGAAAGTAAGAGGCTGGCCATGACTGAGATGGGAATTCATTCACTCAGGGTGGTGAAGTCTCTGTCCCAGAGGACTGTGGGGGCTCTGTCACTGAATATGTTCAAGACTGAAATCAATAGTTTTCTATATATTGAAAACACCAAGGCATGCAGGGAAATGGTTTTGAAACAAGGTCAGCCATGATCTAATGGAATGGCAGAACAGGCTTGAAGGGCTGAATGACCTGCTCCTGCTTCTATTTCTTGTTATGTCCTTATCACACTTTCCACCCTCGAAAGAGGGCCACATGTGCATCCTATTAATAATGCTGCTGACCATATAAAATAATGTGTTGCTAGACCACAATAAAGGTTGCTAATTTAAAAATGACAAAAATAATACATTCTTGGTGTATGTTCCCAAAAACACCAGTAAAAAGTACAGAATATCTCTTGTATTAAAGCTCCAACTTGTTCAATGGCTGAGATAATACATTGCTCGCGATATAGGCAATATCCTTTTAAGTATTGTGCATTTTCCAACAGCACAGAACACTGTCCAAAATACACAAGAACACTAATTAACTCTCAGAAAAAGCAGCTAATTACACAGCCTAACTCTGACATCCCATGATTGAATAAGAAAACATAGCAAAATGTACCAAGGGCTTCACAGTTTATAGTACTTCTTGCAAGCAACTACTCTGCACATTTGGCTCACGTTAGTAAATTTCTTCTACATTGTTCGAATGGCAAATTAACAGTTCAAAACTTGCATGCAAACTGTTACATTTATTGGCATGTGTGATTATTATTCCAAAGTAATTAATTGATTGGAAGTAAATAACTTTGGTATGTCCTGATGTTTGATGACCGTAAACACTTATCTTCTTAGCACACTAAGAACATTAGTTACTCGGAGATGCTCGATTGTTTTATGTGATTGACACATAGACACTGGTAACAAAGTGGAAAGTGCTCAATCTCATTTCATCCAAGACTCTTGGATTCAACAGCGCACTTCAATCTTGACAGTGACTGCAGCATTCAAACTCAGGAGTGGAAGGACTGTATCCTAACTCACCTAAACCCCAAACATGCAAGTTAACAAAAGTTACTTATTCAGAATCCAATCAGAATTCTGGCCAGCCCTAGCTTTCATGATATAAACAACTAATCTCACTTCCACATGCATGTTAAGTTTGTTTTTGTATAAAAGGATACTACACTTCAAACAATAGCATTTAATTCCTCCACAATCACACTTCCTGCTATAGACACTCCTGCACTGATTGTAAACAGTTTCTATTTTATACAGGATGAGACACAAGCAGTTCAGTTCAACCACAAAGGAAGCAATCACAGCAGTGAAATCTTCACAACATCATCACAACCGAAAGGGAAGTGAGGTGAGAGAGAGAGACATTAAACAGTATTTCCAATGCTGAAACTCCTTATCCTGGCAGTTACCACTGACCAGAAAATTAACTGGACCAGCCATATAAATACTACAAGAGCAGGTCAAAGCCCAGGAATCTTGTGCTGAGCAACTCGCCTCCTGATTCCCCAAAGCCTGTCCACCATCTTTAGGGCATAAGTCAGGATTATGAAGGAACACTTTCCACTTCCCCGGACGAATGAGAATCCAACAATACTCAAGAAGCTTGATGACATTCAGGACATAGTAGTGTGGATTGGCACCTCATCAACAAACATTCACTCCCTCCATCACCAGCACACAGTAACAGCAGTATGCACCATCTACAAGATGCACTACAAGAATTCAAAGTTTCTTGGAAAGCACCTTCTAAACTCATGACTGCTACCATCCAGAAGGACAAGGGCAGCAGATACATGGGGGGGGAAAATAGCACTACCTGGAAATTCCCCTCCAAACCACTCGCCATCCTACTTGGAAACATAACTCCATTCCTTCACTGGGTCAAAATCCTGGAACTTCCTCCCCAACAGCACTGTGGGGGTACCTTCATCACAGACTGCAGCAGTTCAAAGCAGCAGCTTACTACCAGCTTTGAGGGTAATTACAGATGGGCAATAAATGCTGGCCTTAGCAGTGATGCCCACATCACATGAATTAAGAAAAAGTAAAATGCACCAAGAGCTTCACAGAAGCATTAACAAAATTTCAACATCAAGTCACTTGAGAAGACCAGGTGAATTAGGTTTTGATTACTGAAATAATGGAGGGCGATAGACGTAGAGGAATTCAGTGGGGTGAATTCTAGAGCTTAAGACCTTGACAGCTGAGGGCATAACCACCAACCAAATGGTGGAACATTAAAACTCAAGGATGCTCTGAGGGGTAAAATTAAAAGAGCGCAGCTATAACATTACAGCATGAGAAATATTCAAGTAGATAATCTTGCTCTTGCAGAGTATAAACAATTACAAGCTTTTTGCAATTACCTAACTTCTGAATAAAGTTTATTTACTAGTCACAAGTAGTCTTACATTAACACTACAATGAAGTTACTATGAAAATCTCCCAGTCGCCACACTATATAATAGCCACAAAAGTTGAATCACAAACATATTAGTGGTGGAAAAACCAACAATAATATTGTTCAATGCAGCCAGGGCAGTTTGGTGCAAATTTCAATGCACAGATGATTCCATTGCAAGGACTTGTACCATCAGGATTTGGCAAATATTGGCTGTCACAACAATTAGTTCCAAGATGAACACAGCAACATGTAGTGCTGATTATCAAGCCTCAACCAAGACATTCAAATCTTGTAAGCCATGCAAGGTAGAGCCATGAGTGATGAGTGATTCTCCAGAAAGTTACGCAAAAATTTGGGAGGTTAACCTCAAAAGACCCACATCTTTCACAGCTTTGATATGCGGCTGAAAAGGTCCTTCTTATATGCAAAATAATATTCCAATTTTCACTCTTTGCTAAACGAGAAAAAGAGACTTTCATTTTATATGGTGTCATTTTCAACGATGTGGGTATGCTGGCGTTGGACTGGCGTAAACACAGTAAAAAGTCTGACAACACCAGGTTTTAGTCCAACCTATTTATTTGATAATATACTCACAAGCTTTCGGGGTTAGCCCCTTCATCAGGTGAATGGAGAGTTCTGGCCTCACACAGAGCATATAAAGCACAGACAGTTTAGAGATTACTGATTTTCAACCCCAGATCATCTGAAAGCGCTCTGCAGCCAATTAAGTATTTTTTAGATCTAGTTACAATTGTCATATTTAGATGCAGTGTGTCAAGAATGAACATTAAGTTGCAATTTTAGACATCAACAATTAACATCACTGACCATAATCAACAGTTGAGAGATGACTGGAACACATTTTTTGGGGCTATCCCCTCTTCAAAAGAGACAGAGGAATTTGCATAGTTGCCACAAGGGTGCCAGTTTTCCTTGCTTGATGCATTCAGATGGAACAGCATCAGCACCAGAACTTAGGCTGTGTCAAGGGAATCCATAGTTTAACTGCAATCCTCCACTGTGGATTCTACTATGCCTAGAGCTTCATAGGTGAAAGTTTTCTCCCTAGAATGCAACTATTGACTCATTTGTTTTGGCCAAAGCTCTAGGGGCTGATGCTATACTGCCAGAACTCCTCAAACATGAGAAAGAGCACTCCTGCAGCATCTGCACAAACTTCTCTGTTGAAGCAAGGGAGTGGACCCCCAGGATGTGAGATGCAAAGATTGTGACCCTCTATCTGAACAAGAGCAACCGGAATAACTGCACTAATTATCAAGGCACCTCTCACTCAGCATCAAGAAAATATTTGCCTACGTTGCCCTCAGACTACAAATCCTGCCTGAACATATCTACCCCAAACCCCAATGCAGTTTTAGATCTGGAAGATCTACAATTGACATGATCTTTTCTGTGTGGCAGCTGCAAGAGAAATGTCATGGTATTACATTCATCAGCCTCACCAAGGCATTCAACTGTCTGAGTAAAGGTGATCTATTTAAGCTGCTAGAGAAAACTGGCTGCCACTGAAGCTGCTCAGTGTGATCTCCTCTTTCCATGACAACCTGATGGGCAAGGTCAGCTGTAATGAGGCAAGATCATGAACCCAGTGAGGTCAAACACGGTTCCGGCCTTCAGGTCAGCTTCAGAAGCTGCCCAAAATAGGACTGAAAGCTGTTCAGCCTTGCTCATCCGAAATCCAAGACAAGTCTTCCTTATAGAGTTGCTCTATGCTAACTATGCTTTACAAGTATTATTTACCAAGGAAGGACTTCAACAGCAAAATGACAGACACACTCACACCTGTAAGTGTTTGTTTTAACCATTAGCATCAGGGAAACAAGTGTCATGTTCCAGGATGTTGCCGTGCCACCATCTATCAACATGGACAATATATCACTGGAGCTTGTTGATAGCTTCACAGATCTGGGCTACACAATCATCAGAAATCTGTCACTGACACTGATATCAGTACAATGTTTTGTACAAGCTCAGCGAAAGGGAGTATAGAACAACCACCTGACACCAAACTGTGATGCTATGAAGCCTACATTTTCACTGCACACGTTTACAGTAGTGAGACTGAACAATATGCTATTTAGGAGAAATAGCAGAACAGGTTCCACCTTTGCATATTTCTGACATAGCATCTCCTGGCAGGGCAAGGTCACCAACTCAGAGGTCCTGGAGTATGCAATTCCATCAGCAAAAACTCATCACTAAGCCAACAACTTGAGTCAAGACTGAAGCACGACTTATGGATGTCCATATCACTGCTACAAGGATACCTGCAAACGAGTTATGAAGATAGTGGACACTAATACTGACAGCTTGAGAGGCCAACGAATGGCTATGACCTCTGGAGGCCCACTACGTGGAAGGGCAACAAAAAAAAATGTGCAGAAGCCAAAAAATGAACAGGCCAAGAAAAGGGCCCAGAGAAAACAGGCGGCCACCAAATCCTGCACCTTTGCAGCCCACTGCCTTGCTTGGCAGCAAACACAGTAGAAAATGTCATGCCAAAGTTAGGCTCCAGAGCATACCAGGCAGTACCAGTGCAAACCATAGTCTTACAAGACAGATAGCCATAACCTATGGATTACTTCAAGAAAACCAAACCGTTTTTGAGAAAGTGACCAAAGAGGTGGATGGGGGTAAGGCAGTTGACATGGTATATATGGATTTTAGTAAGGCGTTTGATAAGGTTCACCATGGTAGGCTTCTGCAGAAAATGCAGATGTATGGGATTGAGGGTAATCTAGGAAATTGGATCAGGAATTGGCTAGCAGATAGGAGACAGAGGGTGGTGGTTGATGGTAAATATTCGTCATGGAGTTCAGTTACGAGTGGTGTGCCTCAGGGATCTGTTTTGGGGCCACTGCTGTTTGTAATTTTTATTAATGATCTGGATGAGGGTATAGTTGGGTGGATTAGTAAATTTGCTGATGACACCAAAGTCGGAGGTGTGGTAGATTGTGAGGAAGGATGTCATAGTTTGCAGGGAGACTTAGACAGGTTGCAGAGCTGGGCCGAGAGGTGGCAGATGGAGTTTAATGCGGAGAAGTGTGAGGTAATTCACTTTGGTAGGAATAACAGATGTGTCGAGTATAGGGCTAACGGGAGGACTCTGAATAGTGTGGATGAACAGAGGGATCAAGGTGTATGTGTACATAGATCCCTGAAAGTTGGGAATCAAGTAGATAAGGTTGTTAGGAAGGCATACGGTGTCTTGGCGTTTATTGGTACGGGGATTGAATTTAGGAGTCGCAGTGTCATGTTGCAACTGTACACAACTCTGGTGCGGCCGCACTTGGAGTAGTGTGTGCAGTTCTGGTCCCCACATTATAGGAAGGATGTGGAGGCTTTGGAGAGGGTGCAGAGGAGGTTTACCAGGATGTTGCCTGGTATGGAGGGGAGGTCCTATGAGGAGAGACTGAGGGATTTGGGGTTGTTTTCACTAGAAAGGCGGCGGCTAAGAAGGGATCTTATTGAAACATATAAGGTGATTAGAGGTTTAGATAGGGTGGATAGTGATAGCCTTTTTCCTCGGATGGAGAAAGCTAGCACGAGGGGGCATGGCTTTAAATTAAGGGGGGGGGGGGGTAGTTATAGGATGGATGTCAGGGGTAGGTTCTTTACCCAGAGGGTGGTGAGGGATTGGAATGCCCTGCCTGCTGCAGTTGTAAATGCACCTAGTTTGGGGGCGTTTAAGAGATCTGTGGATAGATTTATGGATGAAAAGGGATTGGTTTAGGTTAGAGGGTCATTGTTTTTTAACTGGTCGGCGCAACATCGTGGGCCGAAGGGCCTGTTCTGCGCTGTAATGTTCTATGTTAACTTGCAAACATTTGCAAATTCAAAAATTACATTTAATCTAACAGGTGGCCCTTTCCCCCACAATAATATATTTATTGTAAAGTTTATGTACCCCACAAAAAGAAACTAAGTACCTATTGTTTGTTACATTGAAACAAAATAGTTCCTTTGTAACCAAAGTTTTCATGTTCATATATTGTATATATCATTCCTTGCAGCTATCAGCAAAAACATGCAGATAGATTACTAGTGCTGCTTCTAAACAATGAAACATTCTTTGTTTTTACTTATGCAGGCATTGATTGGTTCTTTACTGTTGCAAGTGATTTTTCAAGTTTCCTGTCAATGAGCCAAACAATTGTTTTCTGAAATCCTGGCTTTGTTAAAGAATCTGAAAATTATGGGCTCTTAGTTCATTTGGAGTGGCAACCATTGGTGGATCGCCACTCTGGAGGGACTTGCCCTTGCTGGAATTGCACAGACACCTTCTCGCCCAATCTTCCCCACTCTACTGCCTCGAGTGTAGAAGATACCCTCACCCCCTCTTTTTATAGCATTAGCTGCCATAAAGCAGGTGGTTAAAAAGGAGAATTTAACAGGAGACAGTAAGTTTGAAAGGTAAATGGGAGTTCAAACATTGGGGGGTGGGGGGGGGGGGTTTGGATAGGTCATCGAGCTCCTTCTGGGTTTTTACATTTGTCACACTGGAGTTAGAAGTGCTTTTCTTTCTTCTAACTTTTGTTAGAGTAACTGAGGGTAAACGTGACAGAACAGTTAGTGATTTCAATCGTTTTTGTCTGATCTTTCCCAGCGCTCAATTGTCCAGGGGAAGTTAGCCGGGTAAACCCTTGCGTCGGAACTTCCCACAGTGCATTGTTGGGATGTGCAATATCGGAACCAGGAAGGGACAGTGTATAGTACTGTATCGCACAAGACGACTGAATCTCAGCCAGAATTTTTAGGATCATTGGGGGGGGGGGGGGGGGCTAATTTTAATTATTTCTCAAATGCCCAAATAAACAAGACCCATGTTAGATCAACACACAGTGGATGCTAGATACAAAAACTCAGTACCATGTTTCTTTTGCTCAGTTACTCATTCCTTGATAACCTGACATATTGAGTACCTGAAGGTAGAATAAAATTGAAGAGTCAAATTCTAACCAACTGGTTGCAGATTCCTCCTCTTCAATTAGTGCAAGAAGTGACCTAATGTTTTTTATGAGGGGGTTACGATAGGACAGACAGAAAATTACTCCTCCTGGCAAGTTTGTTAAATAGAGGCTCTAGATTCAAAACCAACAGCAAAAGACCTAGAGGGTGCAAGATTTCACTCAGATTGGCCAGGATCTGAAACCCTCCTCCATAAAAGAGTGATGGATGCAGGTCCCGTAAATAATTTTAAAAGGAGGTTGGTCAGATACTTGAGGATTAGAAACTGGCATTTGGGACAAAGCTCGATCACTCTTTAGAAGAGCCAGCATGCACACAACAGTCTAAATGGTCTCCTTCTATGCGATAAGCTTCTATAACAATAAGAATGAGAAGTATTTCTATAATTAAATGTTGAAATCTGTTGAAACTACAAGTCTTGGCTTTTGGGTCAATGCTTACATTTAAGATTCAACGCATGTTGATCAGAACCAAAAGTTCATGTCATACAAAACATGAGAAGCATTAATAAACCTTCAGCAAGTAGGTAACTGCCATTTCTTCAAAAATGCCACCTTCTGTCAAGTTCTATTTCAACTCTTGGAAAACATTAAAAAGTAACTTAAGGATTATATTGACTAAAAAGCATTAAAAAGATCAAATCTAAAAAAAACTTGGTGCCTGAATTATAATTATTGATTTAATTCATTTGTAAGCAAATTGTAACTATCCCACAGAATCAGACAGAGGTTTATAGTATGGAAGCTTACCACTGCTAAAAATGAACACTTAGTGCTGAGATTTTCAATTATTTACATTTGGTTGTGCACAATATTTTAATCCTCCCTACTTGAAAATGAGATCTATTTGAACAGGCACATTTTCATACCTTCCTACTATGAATAATACAACAGGGGTTTCAACTTAGAAAACTGAATCATATTTCTGATTTGTACTTGGCAATTTGGAAAGTTGCTGAGTGATGGTAACTTTGCCCGTTCCCATTCTACAATCTCATATATCCATAACTGGTTCAATTAAATTGGAATTGCATCTTACCATGCTCAACTTATCTCGCTTAATTGAAAACCATATTTGCAGTTTCAAAGCTTGGCCTGCCAAACATTTCTGGTTTCTATTCTTGCTTAAATATTCCTTGATCTTGAGAAATAATTTAACAAATTTAGAATATTCTCACCATTCAAATTTGGCTTGTTGCCAATGAGACAACACATCTTTTCCCCCCAAGGTTAATTAGCAACGAATGAGAATGTTCTGCAGTGGTTTTGATCTCGGGCTAAAGGTGGAACCTGGAGGAGTTGGGTAACACCAGTTCACTTGCTTTTATGGGGGAAAAAGATCATGAGTTGCCAAATGAACTGTGAAGGCAGCAGCGGGGCCAAAAGTGCCATTATTATTTAAAAGGTCTGCCATAGCATTGAATTTTATCCCGTTATTATTCTAGAATGATGTTCTTATCCTTCAACAGATTAGAGGCATCCAGATGGTTACTATGCCTGTTAAGACCAAACTGCCATTGACACTTTCCACATGGACAATTGTCTAGAAACTTGGAAACTGCATCAAGACATGGGAGGTGGAGAAAAGAATCCTTGCGCCTAGATTCTTCAGATTTCACACAACTTATATTATCAAGCCTTTAGTGCAACGAAACATCCTATGGTGTTTCACTTGAGCATTATAAAAAAAATGTCCGAGGCATTCATGGAGATATTTGGTCAGATGATTAAAGGCTTTCTCAAGTAGTAGATTTTGGGGGAGTGTCATAAAGGAGGAAATCTAAAGTAGAAAGACAGAGATGAAGGGACAGTATTCCAAGGCTAGGAGCTTCATAAAACAAAAGCATTAAAGCTGACTGGACACAAGTGAGGAACGCAGACTTTGGTGGGTTATGGGACTGGAGGAGATCACAGATAAGGAAGGGCAAGATCACAAAGCAATTTGAAAATAAGGATGAGAAATTTAAGACATGGCTGATAAAAAGAACAAGATAATAAATAGGGGCATCTATAATTGTGTGTGGATTAAGTGTGTTGGATTTTCAGCCAAATCCTCATCCAGACATCTTCAGTCAGGTTAACATTTGGCTCTTACAACAAACTGCATGCCAAGAAAGGTGACTTTGAACCTGACTGCTCTTAACACCTGGTTTTGCCTCCATGGAGCTTGCACAGGTTGAACGTATCATTTGTGGAAGAACCTGATTAGTATCCCAGACTGTTGTCTGTCACCAAGTAATATTCTTATTCAACTCTTTTACCTACGCGCTTCTTCAATTCTTTAAAAATATTTTACTTTTTTTTAAAAAAAACTCCCTTCCCTCTTAAGATCCACTGTGCTGGCATTTAGCAAAAAACACATCTGCTGAGCTTAAGCATTAATACAGATTTTGTACATTATTAAATCATCACTGAAAGAAAATTGGAAAGTGACCTAAGTGGTTTATTCTGTTTTCAAGAAATGATGTTGTCAACACTAGAGTAAAATTTCAGCAAATTCACTTGGGAAGGCCAGCATATTAGTTTAAAATGCTACAGGCAGGAGGAAATCAAGAGCAGGTAATGCTTTGAGTAATTTTGGAGGGGCAGATGGCACATTGGTATACAAGTATCCTGTAATATCACAGTGGTTTCAACATTCAATTCTCTGCAGGATAAGCTTTTCAATGTCATGATCTCGTGGAGAAGAATTTCCCAACCAAAAATTAAGTGAATTGGCAGCTAGTCACCTGGCTAACTTTTGCACCATCTGTCACTACTTCCCAAATGGAACTATCAAAGCAGTGAAGGAAGTAAAATTCTCACTTTATAACTCAAGTAACAGTGCAATTCAGGTGAACAAAAACACAAGAGGGGCAATGTGTAATCTGTTTTTGTGCATCTCTCAAAAGATGACCCAAGACACAATAAATTCCTAAAAACCTTACAGCATTAAAAGCATGCAATATTCACTGCTAATGGATATATTCTGAAAATATTTAAAATAAGATTTTTTGGAGCTTAAGGTTTCAGCATCACCTTATATTCATTGTAAAATTTACGTTTCAAAATACTAAGATTGTGAAATCATCTAATTAATTGAAAAATAACTGGCACAAGATTTGAATGCAGATGAATTGTTATGAAAATATCAATTTCAAATCAAGAACAAGTTAATGCATTAATTATTGAAGAATATCAACACTTGCTGGAGGTAGGGGTATGTAGCTTTCATATTATGCCAAGACTCAAACGGTCCCAAGCACGTTAGATAACATGAATTATATGGAAATACAGGAATTTTTGAGTAGGCAGAAGCAGCAGCTAGTTTGTGCACAGCGTTATCACACAAGTAGCAAAATGAACAACAAGTTATATGATTTGTCATGCTGTTGATATAAGGTTCAAGGTTGGTCAGAACCAAAGGAATTTGCTGCCATTGTCCATTCAAACAAGAGATAGATACATGCTTTGTCATTTTATTCAAAGTATAGCACCTCTAATGGTGAAATACTTTTACAATATTACACTGGATACTTATTCTGTAAGAGTACAGGACCAGAACTTTTGCAGAAGGGAGCTATATTTTTTTAAAATAGTAAACACAGAACAGGAAACTTGATTCTGTACACTTTTAATAGTCATCATGGAAGATCAATGATTAAAATGGCATCAGTGGTATATGAATTAAGTCCTCAGTGGGAGGCAACAGCAACCCAACTTGTGGCGACATGATGATGCAATGCATCTCAAAGCATGATAAGGATCCTACTGTTTCAAGTGGCAGGGACCATGAATGTGAGGATTTTGCTTATTTGCCCACAACTTGCAAGATTTTTACATGAAGTTCAGGCTCAAAACCATAGGCAAAAAGCAGCAAACAGGCAAGATCGGTCAAGGCTTTCTTGTTGATAGTGATGACAATTTGTCCATGAATCTCCAAGCGCCTCCTCTCATTTGCCCCAGCTCCATGGGTTTCTCTGTCCCACTAATATCAGAAATCAACGTCTGCAGAAACAAAGGACGGATATGGAAAGGAAGCGGATGTAAGGAGAGGAGCCAGGTGGTATTAATTCCAAGGGGGACAGACTCCAGCAAACTTTAAAAATTGTTATAAACAGTTTATAATAGTTCGAAGAGTGTCAAATATTGTAATAGCATGAAAATAAATCTCGTTATTGAATTGAAAACACATCTCTAGGACACATCTTCAACTCACGATTTCATTGAGGGGTGACTTCGCTGGCAATGGAACATCACACTTGTGCTCTTACACTAGACCTTGTTGCAGCGAGGAAGTTCTTCCTGCAGCCTAGGGACAAGATAAATCTGGGTGTTTCTGTGCAGTGGTGAATATCAATGTTTTGCCACTGGCATAAATCTAAGCCCAAAAATATTTGTCTGCTCAACATAGTCAACAACAAAATTCTTTTTTATATATATATATATAAAAAAACACACACACACACAAATTGCACTGCACTGTGTTGTTGTGATGCTGGATCAGCTGTATTTTGGAAATTAAGACCAACTTTTAATGCTGTGACACTTCAGTTAAGTCTGTGTTTCATAAACTGCAGAACAGCCCAATGTTAGAATGTCCAGATTATGGCAAACCAGTCGCAGGCAGTTGAAGCTTTTCTATCTCATTTGAACATTTTGGGCATGGAGGTTTAGAAAGACTGGCACTGAATGCTATTACCTAATTGGTATGCACATTGGGAACCATGCAAATTATTAGGAACATTAATTAAACTTTTGCGCAGTCTGAGAGACAAACTATCATCTGCAGAGGTCACACAAATAAAAACTGTTCTACTGGTGACAATTGCAAAATAATCAATACCAAAAAGAACTGAAGAACAATTTCACTTTGTCTTTCCAACACACTTCTTGAATCAGTTATGAGAATTCATGAAAAGCATTGCTCCCACAGGCAGGTACAGCTTCACTGGTGCCTAACTGATGCCAGTTCATTTCAAACCAGTTTGACATACTCATCTTGAATTCAGACCATGACCAAAAATGGATTACACCCACAGAAGCTTATCCCACTTCCACCATTTTTAATGGAAGATCATCAGTGTGTGACTGATGTTGGACCAGGACACATGAGCAGCAATATCATAGTCCAGGGATTTGTTAAACAGCAAGGATTGCAGAAGGATGAAGTCAGGGTAGAGACTTAATTCCAGACATGTACTGCAATTCAGCCCAGGCTACATCAAATATCTCAATAGCTACTTACAATGCAACACTGGGAGATTTAAGCAGAGTGTATAGTTCTTCCAAAGAATGACTCATTTCAGGGAGAGAGGAATTAATGAAGCATTTGAAAAATAAATCCAAACTAACTAAAGTGACCCCTTTCATAATAATTAGGCTTTGCAGTGAGATAATTTGAAGGGCAGAAGACATCAACTGAAAGACCTAGAATTTGAAGGTTCGAGTCAGAGCAAAATGCAGCATCAAAAAGTCAAGTCCTTCATATTCATCTGTTGAAGTGTGTATTCTTGCATGCGTAGTCGAGATTATTCTTCAATCCGAACACTGCTACGCAAGATAATTATTCTTCGGTCTGAACCCTGCTATGCAAGGTCAAGCACAACACTGGTCCGAGGGCAAAAGCAGATCAACATAATCCAATAATAAATGCACGATACTACAGGTGCCTGAAATAATACCAGAAATTGCTGGAAAAACTAAGCATGTCTGACAGCATCGAGAGATAAACAGAAACAACACTTTGAATGTAATTTGATCCTTCTTCAGGACAGTAAAGTTGTAGGAACGCGATGTTTTTTATGCTGTTGAATGGGCAGGGACAGTCGAGTGGAACGAAAGGGAAGGCCAGAGAGATTAAATGCTAAAAAAAGCTCAATAGATCATGAAGGCTCTCTGATGTTTCCTTGAACCAATATCCAAACAATCCCCATCCACTGCCATCCTCTTTCTCCTGGCTGAACTGGTTCACTCTGAACAATTTTTTCTTCAGCTTGTTTCACTTCCTCCAAATAAAAAGTGTGGCCATAGGTACCCCCATGGGCTCTGAATTGTGCCTGTCTCTTTGTAGGCTTTGTGAAACATCCCTTGTTCTGGTCCTACTCAGGCCCCCTCCCACAACGCTTCCAGCACAATCGATGACAGTATAGTGGTTGCCTGCTGCTCTCATCTAGAAATGGAAAAAATAAATTTTTGTTCCAAAAATTTCTAGCCTTTTCTTACCTTCATAGGTCCATTTCTGACACTTTGTTTTCGACTTCTGTCAACAACATTTGACAGTCTACTAACATTCATTACGAGCCCTCTGACTCCCACAGGTAGCTGAACTATACTTCCTCACAACCTGCTTCCTGTAGAGACTTCATTCCATTCTACACAGTTTCTCCATCTCCTTTGTATCTATTCTAACAATACCACCTTCTACAAGTGTGTTTGGAACGTCTTTGTTTTTCTTGGACTGAGGATTCCTCCCAACCCATTGCCTGTGGTTGGTAGGGCCCTCAACAGTATCTGACCCATTTTCTACACTTCTGCAGGAAAAATAAAAGACCATGAACACAGCCACGATACTTTGGGACAGATGGTGGGGTAATGGTCGTGGTATTAGGCTAGTAATCCAGAGGCCCAGGCTAGTACTCTGGGGATGGGTTCAAATCATATCACTGCAATTGATAGAATTTAAATTCAATTAACAGTATCTGGATTGAAAGCTAGTCTCAGTAATAGGGACCATAAACTATCCTCGAATGTCTCACAAACCCATCTAATTCACTATGTCCTCACTTTTTTTCTATTGGTGGGCCTAGCCTAATATGGTGATCACTTGAAGCCCAATTGCTGCTGCAAAATAAAAATAGCTGCGAAAGATGGGGTTCTTTTTTGTAGAAACCATGTCTTTTCATCAATGTCCTGAATGTTCAACTTCTGCCCCCCCCACACACAGCACAAATTCTGGCTGCCCATCCAAACCACATAATACTGACGCTACTCTCACCCCCAACCTTCCCCACATAACTGACATTTCCCAACCCCGCAAAAAAACACAACAGCTCTTGTACCCACAGTGGGCGTTACGCAAAGTTTGGAAACTTAAAATGAGATGACACGGTGAGACTGTGTTTGGGAAGCACCTGTGAGACTTGACAGATCTCACTTACTATATCAGAACATGACATTCACCTTTTGAATTTATTCTAGTTGCTCATGGTTTACAATTAATGTCAACCCATTAGTTTCAACCTCTGGCATTGGAAGACAGGCCATCACAGTTTCCTTTTATTTCATCCTGAATTGTTTTTCATTTATTTTCATTCTATGCTGCTATAACATTAACTATCTTCTAATTTTGCATTTGACTTCTAGGGTGCTCTGCTCTCTCAATGTCTATTTTTGGTGATTCCATCATTCTTCCCAGTGGATTGCCTCATCATTTCCTCTTCCCAAATAAAAATTCAGTTTATTTTGTTTCTTACTTCCTTTCCTGGCATACCAGCTCTTTACACTGTGATAATTTCTTTCCATCTTTGGTAATGAGTATTTATTTTCATTTTCTTCATCCTTCTATCCTTAAAAATTAGCCCCATCATAATCAGTCCATACAACAAACTATACTGCAATTCTGACTTCTCCAAGAATTCCTAAAGAAAAAAGATCACTCAGTCACTGATGTTTAATATTGTCAGTACTATGATCATCAATAACATCAGACAAATAATGTACTGCAAGAAGAGCTTCCTACATATGAATGATTGACCTTCCAATCGAACGTGAACTTAGAACATAGAACATTACAGCGCAGTACAGGCCCTTTGGCCCTCGGTGAAACCAATCTAAAGCCCATCTAACCTACACTATTCCAATATCATTCATGTATTTATTCAATGACCGTTTAAATGCCCTTAATATTGGTGAGTCCACTTCTGTTGTAGGCAGGGCATTCCAAGCCCTTACTACTCTGACTGAAGAAACTATCTCTGACATCTGTCCTATATTATCACCCCTCAATTTAAAGCCACGACTCCTCGTGTTAGCCATCACCATCCGAGGAAAAAGGCTCTCGTTGTCCATCCTATCTTATCCTTTGATCATCTTATATGCCTCTATTAAATCACCTCTTAATTTGCTTCTCTCTAACGAAATTAGCCTCAAGTCCTTCATCCTTTCCTCCATACCAGGCAACATCCTGGTACCAATGGCACCAATCCCAGTACCAGGCACCAATGCTTCCACATCCTTCCTATAATGCGGCAACCAGAACGCAATACTCCAAGTGCAGCTGCACCAGACTTTTGTACAGCTGCAACATGACCTCATGGCTCCAAAACTCAATCCCTCTACCAATAAAAGCTAATGCACCGTACGCTTTCTTAACAACCCTATCAACCTGGGTGCCAACTTTCGGGGATCTATGCACATGGACACCGAGATCTCTCTGCTCATCCACACTACCAAATATCTTGCCATTAGCCCAGTACACCCTATTCCTATTACTCCTTCCAAAGTGAATCACTTCACACTTTTCCGCATTAGACTCCATTTGCCACCTCTCAGCCCAGCTCTGCGGCTTATCTATGTCCTTCTGTAACCTGCAACATCCACAACTCCACGGACTAACCCATCCTTCTACGCTGTCATCCAGGTCATTTATAAAAATAACCAACAGCAGTGGCCGTAAAACAGATCCTTGCGGTACACCACAAGTAACTGAACTCCAGGATGAATTCCAGCACTTCCTTCTCTGTAATATATACACTCCTCAAGATATCACTATTTCTCCAAGTTTCTTAATATCCATGCTCTTCTCAACGGTAAATGCTGATGAGAAATATTTATTTAGGATCTCACAGATCCTAAATGAGTAGATGATCCTTAAGAGGCCCTATCCTCTCCCTTATTATTCTTTTGGCCTTTATGTATTTGTAGAACCTTCAATAATTTCCAGGAAGATGGATCTTGTTAAACACAACTGTAAAACCAATAACTGAATTTGTTTCCTCCATTCTGCCCATCATTTAGGGTCAAATTTCAATAATTGCTTACATGTGGCCTACCAATGCACAGCTCCTTTCTTAAATTTATTCAATTCATTCATGTACTGAAGATGCCAACATTCTTCCCAAGTACCATCATTAGATCTGACACACTGGTTAATATTGAAAAGGTTTGGGACTTTTGATCAGTGATGCCAGAAACATCACCATCAATGGCTATATTCAAACCCACGTCTGGAAGATATCCTTCTGCTATAACTATACCTTTACATTTTTTGTTTAAGCAAGCTACTCTCGCTGGTGAGACAAACTACCAACAGGAACCAACATGACCCAAAATTAATTGACCACAATTTGATGCAAGTGATACTGCTGGTCGCTATCACATTTCAAGTTGGAGACAGGGAATTGTGGGGCAGGGGGGGATTCATTTACTTTAAAGGCAATGGATAGAGAAAGTATTATTGTTTAAGCATCAGGAATCCATTCCACTTCAAAAAGCTGTCAGCTGTCACAGTATTGGCAGCAATACTTAAGGCAGTTCCTATCCATGCTGTTGATTTCACTGAATATGTGCATTTCCTCTTCACTTGTTATTTGATCTCAAACAGTCATTGTCTGCAAATCTATTTATTTCTGTGAATCAGTGTTTATTTCTAAGTTCCAATGGTCAACACTCAAAGTCACTTCATATTTTGAACAGGACAGAAAAAAACTCAAGCGTGATTAAAAACAGAATAATTCAAAGAGTACTGTAACAAAGCAACTTTTTCAAAGTTATCATTTGGGTTCTTGCGTCTGTAGACTAGCAATTGCTTAGCCATATTTTATTACTGCATTAAAAACTAAAGTTTCCTATTTATGATTCTTGTAAGACAACACGCAGGTCAGAATGTGTCAGGATCAGGGCTGATAACAAAATCTCCCAAGTACGCAAAGCAAAACTTCCTCTTACTTTACCTTTCCACACCACCAGCAACTATGTCCAATTTTGGTCAATAAATCCTTAGACAGTCTCAATTCAACCTAACCATGCAACTATATTGCAGCTACATAAAAACTTGATTAGGCCACATTTGAAGTATTGCATGCAGTTCAGGTCACCCCACTATCAGATGGGCATGGAAGTTTTGGAGAGACTGCAAGGTAGTTTCACTGGAACGTTGCCTGATCTCGAGGGTAGTGGCTGTGAGGAAAGGTTGAATAAACTAGGATTGTTTTTATTGGAAAGACAGAGGCTGAGGAGAGACCTGATTGAGATCTACAAAATTGTGAAAGCTGATAGGATGATACCAACCTTTAAAAGATCCTATAGGAAATTAGTTGGGCCGGTCACAATCTCATCCCAAACAGGTGCCATTTTAAAAACAAACACTGTCTATGAAAAAGCAATTTTTTTTCAAAGCAGGTCTGGTTGATAGGGCAGGACAAGCTTGTCTCGTGAACCACTGATCACCTTCCATAGGCCACCCTTCAATCTTAAACGTCATCAACTTCTGGATCATTTTCTTCAACACTGAACTCATCACTTTAGCTGCTCAACTATCCTCCCTCTCTTCACATAAGTGAATAAATATTTCCTCATCCAGTCTCGAATTCATATTGTGCTGTAGCTCCTATTCTTCATTAACCTCATTTGCCAAAGGTCTGTTTACTTGCCCTGGAGACCATTTAAAACAAACTGCTTTGTTCAAAATGCTTAACAAGTCCCTTCAGATGGATAAATATTTCTTGCCCCTCAAACTGCCCTCATACAGTTTAAGAAACTCACTCTAATCCAGGTGGCTTCTGCAACTACAATCCCATAGCAATATTTCTTCTAAAGAAGAATTAGAGATGGGCAATACATACTGGATTAGCCAGCTCTGCTCCCACCCCATAAATAAGCTGTACTTTGCGCATGCAGTCACCACCCTACTGTATACTCTATTTTCATCATCTGTTTTAGCTCATCCCGTCCCATTAAGAGCACCAAGAGGAATGCTAGTTTAAAAAAAAAAGTGACACATTACTGCTTCACTTTCGCAAACTCAAACTCATCGCTGAGAAAAGAATGAAGTGAGGGCAAGGCCATTCACAATGCAACCTTTGAGCCCACTGATGCCTAATTTAGGATTAAACTTCAAACATAATTCCACGGACATGGGTCAGCATTCTCGTGCGTGAATAATAGTTTCCATCACCCACAACCAAGTTGGCCTGACATCAAATCAAAGCACCTCTGCTCTTGCTACTAAACTGGAGAAAGCTCAAAAATCAAAACCATCCTTTGCTTGACAAACTCCAAGCACTTGACTTTGACATAATTCATCTGATCAAAACTCAGTCATAAACCTCCACAAGTATTAACAAAGGTATCAATGCAGCTTAAGCTGATGAGCTCAGGCAAGGACACAGACAGGCAGACAGTGTGAGGAAGTAAACCATTATGGTGGCAGAGAGAATATGGGATCAGAAGCTCAGCTCCAGATTATACAGAATGGCATGATTGTGAATGGCTTAGTTCAGCCTCAAGACAGTGGCCAGGAAGATAGCTATGCTAGAACTGGAGACAGGATAGGATCAAGGAGAACCCTAAAGCTTTCTATAGGTATGTCAAGAATAAAAGATTGGTTAGGGCAAGGTTAGGGCAAGTCAGAGACAGTAATGGGAAGTTGTGTGTGAAGCCTGAAGAGATAGGAGAGGCACTAAATGAATATTTTTCATCAGTATTCATGCAGGAAAAAGTCAATGTAGTCAAGGAGAATACTGAGATACAGGCTGTCAGACTAGACAGGATTGAGGTACATAAGGAGGAGGTTCTTGAGAGTATGAAAATCGATAAGTCCCCTGGGCCGGATGGGATTTACCCTAGGATTCTCTGGGAGGCTAGGGAGGAGATTGCAGAGCCTTTGGCTTTGATCTTCATGTCGTCATTGGCTACAGGTATAGTGCCGGAAGACTGAAGGATAGCAAATGTTGTCCCCTTGTTCAAGAAGGGGAGTAGAGACCATCCTGGGACTTATAGGCCGGTGAGCCTTACTTCTGTTGTGGGCAAAGTTTTGGAAAGAATTAAGGGATAGGATTTATAATCATCGAGAGAGAAATAAATTGATTAGGGATAGTCAACACGGTTTTGTGAAGGGTAGGTCGTGCCTCACAAACCTTGTTTTTTGAAAAGGTGACCAAAGAGGTGGATAAGGGTAAGGCAGTTGACACGGTGTATATGGATTTTATCAAAGCATTTGATAAGGCTCCCCATGGTAGGCTACTGCAGAAAATGCAGATGCATGGGATTGAGGGTGATTTAGCAGTTTGGATCAGGCATTGGCTAGCTGTTAGAAGACAGAGGGTGGTGGTTGATGGGAAATATTCAACCTGGAGTTCAGTTAGAAGTGGTGTACCTCAGGGATCTGTTTTGGGGTCACTGCTGTTTGTCATTTTTATAAATGACCTAGGTGAAGGTGTAGAAGGATGGGTTAGTAAATTTGCTGACAATACCAAAGTCGGGGGAGTTGTAGATAGTGAGGATGGATGTTACAGTTTGCAGAGGGACATAGATACGCTGCAGAGCTGGGCTGAGAGGTGGCAAATGGAGTTTAAGGCAGAAAAGTGTGAGTTGATTCACTTTGGTAAGAGTAACAGGAGTACAGAATATAGGGCTAATGGAAGAACTCTTGGTAGTGTCGACGAGTAGAGAGATCTCTGTGTACATGTGCATAGATCCCTGAAAGTTGGCACCCAGGTTGATAAGGTTGTTAAGGCGGCGTACAGTGTGTTAGCTTTTATTGGTAGAGGAATTGAATTTCAGAGCCATGAGGTCATGTTGCAACTGTACAAAACTCTGGTGTGGCCGCACTTGGAGTACTGCGTACAGTTCTGGTCACCGCATTATAAGATGTGGAGACATTGGAAAGGGTGCAGAGGAGGTTTACCAGGATGTTGCCTGGTATGGCGGCAAGGTCTTATGAGGAAAGGCTGAGGGATTTGAGGTTATTTTCATTAGAAGGAAGGTGGTTAAGAGGTGACCTAATTGAGGCATACAAGATGATTAGAGAGTTAGATAGGGTGGATAGTGAGAGCCTTTTTCCTTGGTTGGTGATGGCTAATACGAGGGGACATAGCTTTAAATTAAGGGGTGGTAATTATAGGACAGATGTCAGAGGTAGGTTCTTTACTCCGAGGGTAGTAAGGGTGTGGAATGCCCTGCCTGCTGTAGTTGTGGACTCGCCAACTTTAAGGGCGTTCAAATGGTCAGTGGATAGGCATATGGAATAGTTTAGGTTAGAGGGTCATTAGATTGGTTCCACTGGTCGGCGCAACATCAAGGGCCGAAGGGCCTGTACTGTGCTGTAATGCTCTATGTTCTAGGGATCAAAAGCAACAGTTTCAGCTTCTCATTGATACTCTGGCATTTCCCTGCACTATCCCCATATCCTTTAATGTTATTAAAATTTAGAAGTCTATTAATCTCAGTCTTGAGCTTACTCATAATTGAGCCTCCACAATCTTCTGGGGTGGAGAATTCCAAAGATTCACCACCTTGAGTGAATAAACTTCTCATCTCAGATCTGTTCCAAGTGGTGTGCTCTTTATTCTGAGAAACTGCATCCTGATTGTTAACCTCTTCTGCCTTCTTGCCCCACCCACCACAAGGGATACATCCTATATCTGTTTAGCCCTCTAAGAATTGTATGCATTTGAATGAAATCACCTAAACTCCAGAGAATAAACATCCAGTCACCTTTCCACATAGGACAATTCCTCCACCTCTGGAATTAATTTTGTAGACCTTTTTTGCAATTCCTCTCTGGCAAGAATACCTTTGCTTACGTAAGGAGACCAAAACTGCACACAATACTCCAGGTGCATTCTCACCAAGAATCTATATAATTGCAGCAAGACATCTTCACTCCTAAACCCAAATCATCTTGAAATAAAGGCCAACATACCATTTGCCTTCCTAATTGCTTGTCGGATCAGCACCTTTAGCTTTTAGTGATTCATGAACAATACCCAAGTTTCTTGAGATTTGACACTTCCCAACCTCCCATCATCTAAGAAATACTCTATTTCTGTTTTTCCTACAAAGTGGATAACCTCGCATTTCTGTCTATTTGCTTAGCTCCTCCAAATCATCTTCAAGTGCTCAGCATCCTCCTCAACCCACACTTCCATTTAATTTTGTGTCACTGCAAGCTTGGAAATATCACATTTATTCTTCACATCTAAGGTCTTTTACATCAATTGTTGGAATGCAGGCACTGTCCTTGCAATATCCCATCACAGCCTGCCAACTTGAAAATAACCCATTTACTCCTACTGCTTTCTACCTGTTAACCAGTTCTCAATCCATTCCAATATATTACCCCCCAATCCCATGTGCTCTAATTTAGTTTACTAATCTCTTCTGTGGGACCTCATCAAAAGCTTTGAAAATCTACCACATCCACCAGTTTCCCCCTTTTCTATTCTACTAGTCACATCCTCAAAAACAGGTTAAACACGATTTCCTTTTTGTAAATCCATCTACCCAATCTGAACACTGCTTTCTAAATGTCCTATCACATCCTTTATTATGGATTCTAGCATTTCCGCATTACTCATGCCAGGTTAACAGGTCTGTAGTTCCCCATATGTGCACTTCCTCCCTTCTTAAATAATGGGATTGCATTTGCCACCTTCCAAGGTGCAAGCACCAAAGTTTATAGAATTCTGAATGATGATTGTCCATCTACTATCTCTGCAGCCACCTCTTCCAACACTAGGATGTAGACCATCAAATTCAGGGGTTTTAGCCACATTCAATTTCACTAGTATTATTTCTTCACTAATAATATCTTGCAGTTCCTCTTACACTACTCTCTTGATTGGCCATTATTTCTTGGAGATTTTAAGTATTTTCCTCCATGAAGACAGACACAAAAAGTATGTTTTTTTTCTGCCGCTTCCTTATTCCCCATCATAAATTCTCCTGGCATCATTTGGTAAAGACCTACATTTGATTTTGTTAATTTTTTCCTTTTAACACACCTACAGAAACTTCTATAGTCTATTTACATGTGAAAACAAAGAGCAAAGAAAACTACGGCACAGGAACAGGCCCTTTAACCCCCCAAGCCTGCATCAACGGGGACCGTATCCCTCCATTCCCATCCTATTCATATATTTGTCAAGATGCCCCTTAAATGTCACTATCGTATCTGATTCCACTACCTCCCCAGCAGCAAGCCCCAAGCATCTATCACCCTCTGTAAAAAAAACCTGCCTCATACATCTCTTTTAAACCCTGCCCCTCACATCTGCCCCTGCACATCTTCAGAGGAATACTACAAATGCAAAATCGTCAGCCCTGGAGGTGGAGATAACGAATGCCGGGCTTCATGATTTGTGCCCTTCATTTCAACCTTGGCTTCAACAGACCAATTCACAAATCTTTGAGCAAAATAGCGACGAGTGACCCTGAGAAAAGGCAGCTCTCAACCCAGCGTTCTGCTGTTCCTCCTTCCACTTTCATTGCTTCTCCACAGCAGAGAAGATGTGGTCAGGTTTCAACCCTGTTCTGGTTTGTTTAATGAGGTGCTCTCACGTAGCATGGTTAGTAACAGGTTCTTCCCATATATGATGTCAAGTTGCCTGCTTTTCAAAGAGGACTTCAAGTGTGCCCTTGAAATGTTTTCTCTGTCTCCCAGAGATCAGGTGCAATTTTAATGAAGACAGATTACCTTTGGATGTTCTTTATTTGGCATCCAGATGCAGTGTCCAGGTAAGCAGACCTGGCTTTGCAGTGATTACAGTTGTGATGCTGTGAAAGAATTCGCTTCAGTGAAGATGCTGGAATTTATTCACCTGTCTTTCCACTTGGCTTTGAGTATCTGAGGGAGCTTTGATGGGTGATCCAGATCTCAAATTGACACCACCCTTCAATACAAATAACAGTAAAAGCCTTTGCCCTCTTATGGAGATATAATGAATTGGAGGGGGCAAAAAACTGATTGAGGGACTCCTGAGCCATCAGTACAGGAACAAGACTTCAATGCAAGTGCTTCCAAGCAATTACGAGACAGAAAAGAATGAAACCAGGCAAGGGCATCCTATCTGTCTGGAAATAGTTAAGTTTGAAGTAGATGGTATGGCTAATCGTGTCATATTCCATAGACATATCCATATGTATGAGGGATCGTTTACCTTGTTAACACGATGACATTTGTGACATCTCTAATTGTATCCTTATTGAGGAGAATTATTTTTGTATTCCAGAGATGCATTCTTGAAAATAACACTGCTAATTCCTTTCTTTAACAGCAAGAAGGCAGGCCAAACAAGATATAACAAAAAAATGGCATGATAAACTATTTTTTCATACAATTCAGGTAAAATAGGATTCATTTCCATACTCGTTAAGCATTATGCTGATGTACGGAGATTCAATTTAATGAATACAGAGCTATTCATTTATGTTTAGATCAGATAGCAATGATTTCAACTGCAGCCTAAAAACATTACAAGAATACTTTTCACACAACTTTAATGTATAAAGGGATTAACAAAGATAAAGGCACAGGATGGCACGGTATCAGTGATTAGTGTTGCTGCCTCACAGCGCCAGGGACCCAGGTTCAATTCCCGGCTTGGGTCACTGTCTATGTGGAGAATGTATGTTCTCCCCGTGTCTGTTTGGGTTTCCTCCAAGTGCTCCGGTTTCCTCCCACTTTCTGAAAGATGTGCCAGCTGAGTGCATTGGGACAGTGGCGAATAGGGTCATTTCGCAGTAACTTCATTCCAGTGTTAATGTAAACCTTACTTATGACAAATAAGTAAGTTATTATGCAAAACAATTTCCAACTAATGTTGCAGGTGGAGAAATATAATACGAAAATAAAGACATGGATGAAGAAAGCTAAATTTATGAAGAACCACCTGCAAAAGGTCCACAAGATGTAGCAAGGAGCAGCCAAAAGGATGAGCACTACTATCGTGCTCCCCAAAAGAACATCAGATAGTGTGGTTGTAATGAAGGCTGTATTGGCCATGGATAAATGCAGCATCAACTGGTCCAATTCAGCTTCTTTCAACTGTGTGGCTCTTCTCAGTTAACAGTTAAGATCTGCAACCAAATTCATGGTTTTCAAAAGTAACTGGTCACTTGAAAATTATACATTTGCTAACTGGCAGCATTGTTGCCTCAGAGCCAGGGACCTGGGTTCAATTCCTGGCTTGGGTCATCTATGTGGAGTTTGCATGTTCTACCTGTGTCTGCGTGGGTTTCTTCCAGGTGCTCTGGTTTCCTCCCACAGTTCAAGACATGCTGGCTAGGTGCACTGACCATGCTAAATTCTCCCTCAAATGTACCCAAACAGGTGCGGAGTGTGGCGACTAGGAGATTTTCACAATAACTTTATTGCAGTGTTAATGTAAGACTACTTGTGACTAATAAATAACATTTCACTTTTACGCTTTAGCATTGATTCTGTAGAATTCATATCAAAAGCAAATTCAGCATCACCAGCAAGCTCTAAGTGTGACCAAAATGCACCAAATAGCAGTTCTTTAAAAGTAAGTCTCCTTGAAGATGCCATGATTCACAAAATCCAGCTATCCAAATAAAGAATACTTCATGCAGCAAACATTGTAAACAATGTTCTTCACATTTCAACTCCCTCCAAACAAAGGGGCTAGCACAAAAGATCAGCACACAGGTTACTGAATCGTCAATCTTGCCCAATTATACAGTGTGCCACACAGCTGGAGTACAAACTTACTCAACATATAATAACCGTGTTAGTAAATTTTTCTAAAAATTGGTTTCAAAATTGTTACTGGTCAACTTACTTATTCCTCACCTGCCTTCAATGAATCTAAGTAAATCAAATTCACATTAATTGATCTCTCCTCTTGAGGAAGGTGGGGGACAACAAAAAACACCCTGAAAGCAAGGCCTCTGCATTGGATTGTTACATGATCCTTGCTTTCACAACTGCCAGAGTCTATAATAGCACCCTTGAAGAGGTCATTTAAAGGAGAGTCAATAGAGTGATTAAAAGTCAGTGCCAACTGCATATACAGGCACTAAAAGTAACAGTTAGTTTCAGAGTCAAAATATGGAGCAAGCTCAATACTTCAATTCAACCTTTCATTAACATAAAATCAGCGTTAGAGTGAAATGCAAAGTACTCGATATTTAGTTCCATAAAATTAATTGTCTACCAAAAAAATGCTGGCACCATAAACACCACAATAGTCATCCATTATATAGCAGTTTAAAATACATTTTACACTGCCATCTTAAGATGAACCTAGATTTTAGACCAAATGCAGTTGTGATGAATGGATTTATATTTGAGGGTGACATTGTATCAGATTCCTGCCAGTATGTGGGAATATTACATTATACCAGCCAGTGGCACAGCTGAATATCTGCAACAAGGAACTATTTGCCTAATGATCAAAAACCAGGTGAGAAATTAGTGCAGGGTGAGAAAGTGTGATGGGCACTGAAGGTGCACTATTAGAAATAATAGTTAAAATGTTTGCCAATCCTCTCTGTTCTGATGAAAGATTAGTTGAGAAATTCTTCAACTTTGGCTTTTCTCTCTGGCAATGCTATTTCCAGAATTTTCTGTTTTAATTTATAATTGGGCAGTCATGGACTAGTTTAAATTGGGGAAGCATTGCTGTCAACCAAATAGTACTACATTATGCTGGCACTGATTGCTGATGAGATTGTTAGATGAAAAATTAATTCGTACAAAAATGGGAGGTTCACCTCAAATTCTGGGAAATATTCTATGCAGTCATTTTATGATCCAGTGTTTAAACAACGCACTCGGATCGCAATAGACAGTTTGAAGACTCAGCAGCAGTGAGGCTTGCTTCTGGGATATGATAACAAGTGACTGAATTTAAATATATTTTAACATACACCAGTTTAATCAAGCAAAATGCTGGGCCAGCTTTTCTGACCTCTCACACCAGTCCCGCTGAAGGGGGGAGCCTTGTTGACAACAGCAGGAGATCCTGTGGCCAGCCAATAGCAGGCTGCCTTTCACAGCAGGTTGCACGGAAAATCCCACCCCAGATCATACTACATCTTTCAGTTCTACAGCCAGTTGAACTAGCAGCCTGAATTCCAATTCTTCAAGTTAACTGAGCATAATTGATGGTAGCACAACTATCCAAGAACGGTGAAGTGTCTGGACTTCCACACCAGTCACCAGTCAGTGAAGGCTGGTCAAAAAAAGCAATGGTGGCTAGAATTACAAAAACAGAAGATGCTGGAAAATCTCAGGTCTAATAGCATCTGTGGAGAGCTAATAGAGCCAATGTTGAGAGTCTAGATGACCCTCCATCAGAGCTGAGAACTCAAGAGATCCTCCTTTCTAGACTTTGAATCATAAACATCTCTAATCTTCCATCAGAGCTTATTCCTTCACAGTTTTGTTGCATCCAATACACCTGAACAATTTTACCTGGACTCATGAATTTTGTGAGACTATGAAGAACAGGCCATTTTAACAGCCTATAACAAAGCATTTTCTTTTTGTTTCAGGTTCCACCATCCATAGTATTTTCCTTTTATCTTGTGGCTACAGAGTTATTTGGTTTATCTGTACTAAAATGACAAAGTAGTCAGATTATTAACATTTCTGACATGACATGAAGATACTCACTCTACACAAAATTAAATACAAATGTTACAAAGCTAATTAATCCTAAATTGCCCATTTAGGAGTGCAAACTTAACATACATAATAGCCAAAAGATGAAATCTGCAAATTATCTTGCTACACTTTTAAAGACCAACTGATCCTAATCTCAATTTGCAATGATCACTGCACAGATGAGAGATTTCCTTCAGGCAAACACGCCCATGTACCCTCCCCAATAAAATTTAAAAGCTCATTAAGCACCCAACTGAGATTCCACTACAAGTTTTGCAAGCCTACATAACACTAGAACTGAGCTCAATCATCAAAATCCCCAGGTGTTCTTAAATAGATCAAGGAGAACACTGCATAACAGCAACTGGTTTGTACAGTAATTTATTTTATCGAGTACCTTTCAAATTTGCTTTTCCAGTTCCTACATTTATAATTATGTATTGTGTTCTTACTACACAGTAGGTTTACTGTAGCTACCCAAAAGGGCAGCATTAACAGGTGTGAGTCATGATGCTTGTGAAAATGGAGATGTTAGCACATAATGATTCAACCATGAGCCATATTGGTGCCAACTTGCCCAATTTTGTTTCCAAGCAGGCTCAAGGCCCATTTTTCACTAGTTATTACTGCTGTTGCACTCTTCCTGCAAGGCAGCATCAAACTGTGTTCAGAAATAAAGCTAATTTTCTATTTACTGCAATAATCCTGCCTTAAAATTATTGCAAATATTCAAAGAAATTTCTTTCTTCCTTAGTTAGCAAACCACAACATTTCAAATTGATTTTTTTTTTAAATTTTCCTTTATGCCCTGTGGTCTTACTTTCTTGGCTGATTTTGAAGCAACAATCTAGGGTCACGTTACAGAGACCATTACATTCAACTCCTCCTTTCTAGGCTATGAATCTTAAACATCTCAAATCTCCATCAGAGCTTATACCTTCACAGTTCTGTTGTATCCAGTACACCTGAACAATTCTCCCTGGACTTAAATTATTTTATTTATAAGTCACAAGTAAGGCTTACATTAACACTGCAATGAGTTACTGTGAAATTCACTAGTTGCCACACTCTGGTGCCTGTTTGGGTCAGTGCACTTAACCAGCACATCTTTCAGAATGTGGGAGGAAACCTGAGCACTCAGGAAACTCACATTGCACGTTCTCGCTGTGTCAAACTCCACACAGACACAGTGACCCAAGCCAGGAATCAAACCCGGGTCCCTGGCGTTGTGAGGCAGCAGTGCTAACCACTGTGCTGTGTGAGACTCTGAAGATTAGGCCACTTTAACCGCCTCTAATATTCTTTAGCAAGATAGCTTCTGAGCTTTTGACAACAATTAAGAAATAACAATTGTTATCAAAAGATATGGCCTCATTTCATACCACTGAATCTTCATTTATGGCAATGAAACCTTCTCTTTGCAATTAATTTTCCTTCTATTTTCCACAGGACACAATTGAAAACCTAATTCTCAGGCAACTGCTTCTTTGTCAATTAAATGACTGCTTCTGCATATATTATGCAGAACATTCCGATTATTCATTAACATGAAAATGAGATACGACTACAAAATGCCAGGAATGGAGGTTGATTGTTGGTGCTTCTACCTGAAGATTGCAAGCATTTGCATGTACAGTCTAACCAAGTTGAACATTATGGAAATGCAGTACTTCTTTTGATGACCCATTTTTAATAAGCAAACAAAGCCTGAGATGCATGCTGAATATGGTATTCCAGCTTCTTGTGCATTTTTGGAACTTGCTTGCAAATAGGCACAATGTGCACTGTCTACATGCAACCATTGCTAAAACACAAATCAACTACAAATAAACTCATTAATAAAAGACTATAGACAGTTGTAGTGCTTGCAGCAAGATGTATGTTATTGCATGTAGTGCAATTTATCAAGAACATAAGGCAATCAATGCGACACTGTCAGGCATGCAGTGGTAAAACACAAACCTTTGATACAAAAGTGAGCAGACAAGATGTAGTTAAAACGTTCTGAATTTATTTTTCAGATTTTTTTTGCTCGCTTTAATACTATTCCATCAAGGCAGCATGTTGCTCAGTTTTCTTTTGGCTACAATTATTCAGAGTATATGTGAAACAACAAAATAAGAAACAAAGCCCAGAGCAAGAAAAAGCATCAAAGTCCTCCATCCAGTGTACAATCAAGCAGTGTTATTCATGCATCATTCTGGAATCTTTTAAATGAAAGTGAGAAAGCAGGCTGCAGGGTTTCACATCAGATTGTTCTAGCTGACATACAGACAGTACAGATCTTGTACCTCTTATCAGCTATTGTTTCAACAAAGATGAGTACAAGACACCCGTTGTTTCTGTTCCTCCAGTCTAGGGCATTCTCAATACGTTGAAATTCATTCCTCCATGATTATTTTCTATCCAACACCAATAGCTCAGTGTTTGCCTCCTCCTAAAATTGTCAGACTATAAGGAACAAAGAACAATACAGCATAGAAAAAGGCCCTCTGGCCTACCATGCTTGCACTGACACATGAAGCCTTTCTAAACTCAAGACCTCTTGCCTCTTCGCTGTCCATATCCTTCTACTCCCTGCCTATTGATGTGTCTGTTGAGATGCTTGAAACATTGCTTTTGATCTGCTTCTACAATCTCTGGCTGCACATTCCAAGCATTTACCACCCTCTACAGAAACTCTCTCATCTCCTTTAAAACTTTCCTCCTTTTACTTGAAACCAATGTCCCCCCTAGTAATTGACATTTCACCCTGGGATAAAGACTGACTATCCATGCTTCTCAAATCTTGTAAACTTTTAACAGGTCACCCCTCAGCCTCTGATGCTCAAGTGAAAAGAAGAAAGTGAAAAAGGGATAGACAATGGTCTAATAGTATTATCGCTAGACTACGAATCCAGGAACTCAGCTAATGTTTTGGGGACCCAGGTTCGAATCCTGCCACTGTAGGTGGAAATAAGAATCTACTGATGGCCATAAAATCATTGTTGAAAAAACCCATCTGGTTCACTAATGCCCTTTAGGGAATGAAATCTGCTGTCCTTAGCTAGTCTGGCCTACATGTGATTCCGAAATCACAGCAACGTGGTTGATTCACAACTGCCCACTGAAGGTGGTCAATCAGGGATGGGGCAACACCCATGTCCCACGAAAGAATAAAAAAAGAAATTTGTCCAATTTCTCTTCATACCTAATAACCCCCAAACCAAGCAACGTCTTGGTAAACCTTTCCTCTACCCTCTTCAAAGTCACCGCATCCTTCTCATACTATGGCAACCAGAAGTCTATGCAATATTCCAAACGTGGCTTAACTAAAATTCTATGCAGCTGCTACATGACTTGCCAATTTTTATAGTCTTATGCCCTGACCGATGAAGGTAAGCATAGCATCTGCCTTCTTGGCCATCTTAAACCACTTGTGTTGCCACTTTTAGGGAATTGTGGACCTGTACATCTAGATCCCTTTGTATGTTAACGCTTCGAACAAATGCTTTGCATTGGTATTCACAAAGGGGAAGGACATGGTTGATGATGAGTCTAGAGAAGGAGTATGTTGATATTCTAAGGCACATCTATATAAAAAAGGTGTTGGTGTTTTGAAAAGTATTAAGATAGACACTGTCCCGGGACCTGATGGGATCTATCCCAGAATACTGAGGGTGGTGAGGGAGGAAATTGCTGGGGCCTTGTATGAAATCTTTAGTCACAGAACTGGAGAATGTTATTCCTTTGTTTAAGGAAGGCAACAGGTATATTCCAGAAAGCTATGGTCTGGTAAGTATTACATCAGTGGTGGGGAAATTATTGGAGACGCTTCTTAGGGACAGGATTTACGTACTTGGAAAAATACAGTCTTAATAACGATAGGCAGTGTTTGCCTCCTCCTAAAATTGCTTGTGCGGGGGGGGGATGGTCTAAGAAGTCACAAAGATGATTGATGAAGGTAGAGTGGTGGATGCTGTCTACAGAGACTTTAGTATGGCCTTTGACAAGGTTCTTCGTGGTAGGTTGAAACAGAAGGTGAGGTCACATGGGGCCTGCAGTGCACTGGTACATTGGATACAGAACTGACATGATCATAGAAGGCAGAGTGTGGCAATGGAAGGGGGTTTTACTGGCTAGAGATTACCAGTAGTGTTCTGCAGGTATCAATGCTGAGACCCTTGTTGCTTATAATAGATATGAATTACATTTGAGGAGAACATAGGAGATCTGATTAGTAAGACTGAGGTTGACACACCGATTAGTGGAGCTGCAGATAGTGAAGATGATCTCCGGGGGATACAACAGGATATACGTAGGTTGGAGACGGGTGGAGAAATGGCAGATGGAATTTAATTTGGATAAATGAGGAGGTGATGCATTTTGGAAAATCTAATGCAGGAAGGAAGTATAAATTCTGCATATATGTGAAACGACACAAATTCCCTCCTTTGTCTGAGGATAGACCTACCCTTTCACTAGCTACCCTCTTGCTCTTTATTTACAGATAAAATGCCTAGGGATTTCTCATAATCCTGTTTGCCAAGGACGTTGCATGGCTCCTTTTAGTCCTAACTCCTTGCTTAAGTTCTTTCTTGCTTTCTTTATATTTTTCAAGGGTTCTCTGTCTCCAGTTTTCAAAAGCTTACATATGCCTCCTTTTTCTTTTTGACTAAATTAACAACTTTTCTTGTCAAAGGTTCCCGAATCCTGCCACCCTTATCCTTTATTTTCACAGGAACATGCTGGTCCTGAGTGCTAATCAACTCCCAAGCTGGTTAGCAACTATACATTGGCTTTACCTTCATCCTGTCTTCTCGTTTGCTCTTCTCAACCATGACAGAGTTTTGTGTCACAAATCTTACCTGGCCATTTTAAGCTTAAAAAAAAAGAGTTGGCAGCAAAAAGAAATTAGAGATTCAGAGCTCCTTGCCTTGTGGATGGTGCACAAAGCAAGGAGGAGCTCTAAATCTTTGATTACTTGCTGCTCCAAAGAATTATAAAACAATAAGTTCTTGCTGAAAAATGCATCCGATTTGGCTTCAAACATTAACACCCGGAATAAATGAATGGTCAGGCTCTCAATAATTCTAACAATTCTGAGCACAAAAATTAAACCACATGCATTCAGTTTGAACAGAATTCTGGAAAATTCAAGACTGACAGCAGAGGCGGGAAGCACTAAATCAAACCTTGACCGAAACTGAAAAAGAAAACATTTCCATCTGCAATATGCCCTTGTTATGAAATCTCTCCAGCAATCGAAAAACAAGATTATCTGTGACAGAAAATTCAGATCTAGGTCATCCTGTATACAAACAGTATGCAAATTCGTGGGATTACACAAGTTGAGATATTTTGGTCTGCCGTAATTACAAATATGACACCACAGCAATTGGACAGAGATGTTGGCACTTGTTTAGCTTTTAACTGAAAAGAACACCATTTGTTAATGCAATTCCCCAACCAAAAGGAATCAAAGATTGAAGCTCACACCCAATACTGAACATCGCAGCACATTATCCCATCGATATGAACATTAATTGAAACATGACCTCTCCCTGCAGTGATTGGAGCCATACCCCACAATGATCATTTTTCTTCTGCTGAAGACAAAGTAATCTCGAGGGATTGTTGGCATTTATTCATTGAGACTTTACTCCTGCATCTCAAGGTTGCCAGGGCACAGAATTGAAATAAAAGCATAATCTTGTGTAGCGAGCATTTAGAACAGAATCCAAGATCAAATTAGTGCAATTTCCAAGTAAAAATTTGAAAAGTCAAGCAACATGGGTAAGGAAGCATCCCGATTACTACCACACTCTTCCCTCAACTGACAAAATCACTAACTCCTCCATGTTGAACACCATTGGAAGCAGCATTGAGGGTAGCAGGGTCACAGAATATTCCTTATGTGGGGGTTGGGGGGGGGGGCGGGGGGGGTGGAAAGAGGAGTCTTGATTGCCCATCATTTAAAATGGCTTGGGTGCACCACTACTGACCAAGCATTGAAGGATGCTTGTTAGGCTGGACCACCGACAGAATGAGTAAACTAACTTGAGGGAAAAATCGACTTTACCTCACCCATCTCCTTGTCCCAACTGCATCTGCTCTTGACACTTTTAATAGTAGTGACCATCGCAGTGGAGACAAAGACCTGCTTCGCATCAAGAATGTCCTCCACTTGGCTGCGTCACGAGTCACTATCATTGAACTAAATGGAATAAATTCAGAACAGATCTAACAACTCAATTAGGCATCCATGAAGAGCTGAATTCTGAGCAGAACTGTTTTCAATCACAATTTGTATTGTGTGAACTATCTTTTGCTTTATTCCACACCATACCATTAAGCCAGGGGATAAACTCTTACTGAAGACTAATGCACCAGAACTATCCATGTCCCTAGTCAAACTGTTCCAGTAAAATTGCAGCAGTTGCATTTTCCAACGAGGAAAATTCTCCAAATATTTCTGGTTGAAAAAAAGCAAAACAAATCTAATCCAGCCAATTATCACTCAATCATTTTGCTGATGTTGGAGAGTAAACTGATGTATGGCTAGTGACAGCACCATCAAGCATTTACAATGAGCACAATGTCAGAAATGCTCAGGTCAGGCAGCATTTTGGGAATGAGAAAATTAACATTTCAGGTCAATAAAATTTCACTGGAACTTACTTAAGCAATAACCTGCTCATTGATGTTCAGAGCACTCAACCCCTGACCTTATTAGAGGCTTGGTTCAAACACGGACCTAAGAGCTGAACTCCAGAGGCAAAGTGAGAGGGACTATCCTTGACACCATTTGACTAAATGGGGCATCAAGGAGCCCAAGCAAAACTGAATCAATAGAAATCAGTTGGGAGTCAGACCTTGCACAAAGACAGCGGTCGTGGTTGTTGGGCTCAATCACCTTAGTGCCAGAACATTGCTGTAAAAGTGCCTCATGAAGCTAAACTATCAGCTGCTTCGTCATGAAGTTAGAAATGGAGACATTCACCGTTGTTTACTGTGGTCAGTAACATCTTTTGATTTGTCTCACATATTAGTATACAGTGAAAAGTATTGTTTCTTGTGCACTGTACAGACAAAACATGCTGTTCAGAGAAGGAAACAAGAGAGTGCAGAATGTAGTGTTACAGTAATAGCTAGGCTGTAGAGAAAGATCAACTTAAATACAAGGTAGGTCCATTCAAAAGTCTGACAGCAGCAGGTAAGAAGCTGTTTTTGAGTCAGTTGGTACGTGACCTCAGACTTTTGTATCTTTTTCCCAACGGAAGGAGGTGGAAGAGGGAGTGGCCAGGGTGCATGGGGTCCTTAATTATGCTAGCTGCTTTTCCAAGACAGCAGGAAGTGTAGACAGAATCAAGGGATGGAAAACTGGTTTGAGAGATGGACTGGGCTTCGTTCACAGCCCTTGCAGTCTTGGACAGAGCAGGAGCCAAATGAAGCTGCGATATAACCAGAGAGAATGCTTTCTACATGCATCTATAAAAGTTGGAGAGAGTCATAGCAGACATGCCAAATTTCCAGATATTGAAGCAGCATTTGTCTGCATGTAGCAAAACGTGCAAAATTCAGGCTTGGGTGACAAGTGATGAGTATTGGTGCCACAAAAGTGCAAGTCAATGGCCACCTTGAACAGAAGAGAAATAACCAGCCACCTTGAACAGAAGAGAAATAACCAGCCTCCTTGACATTCAACCACATTGCCATCACTGAGTCCCCCACTATTAGCATATTGGAGTTAGCGTTGACAAGAAACTGAACTGGACCAGCCATATAAATACGACATTTTCAAGAACAGGTGAGACACCAAATTCTGCAATGAATAACAACTCCTGGTTCCCCAGGTCCTGCCCACTGTCCAAAAGCTGCAAGTTGGAAGTGTAAAGAATACTTGCCTGGATCAGAGCAGCTCCAACATGCAAGCAGCTTGGCAATGTCCTGGAAAAAGCAGCCTGCTTATTTAGCACCCCACCCACTACCTTAAGCATTCACTCCCTCCACCATCAGTCCACAGTAACAGCATTATGTACCAACTATAAAATACACGATAGCAATCTGCCACACCTCCTTTCAAACCTACAACTATCACCCAGAAGGATAAGGATAGCATGGGAATGGAAACACCAGTTCCCACAAACTCCTCTCCACCCGATTTGCCATTCCTTCGTTGTCATTGAGTCAAAAATCATGGAACTTCCTTCCCAAATGACAGGACTGCAGCAGTACAAGAAGGCAGCTCACCACCACTTTCACAGCAACATTCACACACCAGGAACAAAGAAAACTGGCACAAAGAAATCACCTGTATCTTGTAAGGAGATTGCATCAAGATTAGTACCTTGGGACTTGTTCCATGGATTCCTGCTGCTCAACTACATGACAGCAAAGATGTGAAGTGGTCGAGTTTGAAGATGACAGCAAAGTGTGTGTGGAGGAAAAGAACTGAAAGAAGCAACCAGGAAAGGAATTAAATGTCTGAATTTATGGAACAATTGTCCAACAGTTCTACATACTGAAATAATTTATGAAACAGAGGTGAAGTGTAAAATGGAAGAAGATAAAGTTGAAACACTCGAGTGCTAATAGTGTATAGAATTGTAGGGCAATTATACAATATATTAAACGGGGTTATTGGAAAAGAGCGGAGTAGTGGGATTTAATAATTCTTCTAGGCTGTAAATTTATATGTCTCACCTTGTAGAAAATGAAACAGTTTTGGTTTAAAGTATGTAAACTGTCAGAAATTTTTCCATCAAGTTGTAATCAACATTTGCATCAGAAGAGATCAAAGTTTTAGAAAGCTTTGAGTCTTTTGGATGATGTGACGGGGTAAGAAAGCGAGCCAAGTTTTAATCTTGAATAGCTCAGCTAAATTGGGTTGAACGGCCTTGCAAACACACTAAACATTGTTGAGAATCACTCAAAATAAGCTCCAAAAATGTTGGTTGAAGGTTAAAGGGATAAGATAAAGCAAACTGCAAGAGAGGTGATAGTTGGAGCCAGGGTGTCACCCAGTTGAGTAGCTGAAACATGAAAATCGACAAAAATTTTGTTTCATGACAGAGTATTCTAGAAATAGCTATGTACAAGACTCTCACACGACAGAGAAAAAGAATTTCATTCAAACACATTGTAGATTTCACACTCAGTCTTGTTAGGCTAACTGGCCTTCTCTTGTTCCATACATATATAATTTATTTTCTCAATTTCTGTTCACCAGTTCAACTGAAGAGCCACATATGATGGCATAAATATTTTTTAAAGCAAATTTGTATTCTCAAATATACAATCTTCTCAACAGTATTTTAAACAAGAAATGAGCATTAAAGATGAAGCAAGTTATTACTGTGCATAACAAGGGACCGAATCCATAACTCAAGTAAAAGTGACAAGATTACTGTAGTACCCTTGATTAATGACAATCTACTGATGTTAATTCAGTTTCCTCACATGGCCAAGCATAACAATTCCTTTAATCAGTGATGTGTACTTGCTTTCAATGTTGAAACAAAACTAAAACTAAGAAAAAATGCTCATAATTAGTACATTTTTCTTTATAGATAAAAATAGCCCTCCCACTGGATTGCTGATTAAGGTGCTGAATATCTGAGCAACACAGGCCAAGAAAATTCCAGGTTAAATCTAAGAATAGATCAGCTGTAGGATACTAATTGGTCTAAGCACAGCAGTTTGAGTGGAACATTAGGCAAAGTTTCCAGATCCGATGATAATCCATCACACTATTGTAAATGTGCACGTGTGCCGGGTTTGAGCAACTTCAGTATCAAACAGCTAACTGATTCTCACTAGCTTGGTTCACATCTGAAGCAGCAACCACAGCATCACAACCCAGCAAAAGAGATTGGTAAAATTTAAATTATCATCTTCAGGTTTGTCAAAAATTAGAGTCAACTTCTTTCATTTGAAATGTTGCAGGAAGAGGGCAGGAGGATAGATGGTTAAGGTATACTTGCCTTTATTAGTTGAAGCACTGAGTTTTAAGAGCAGGGAGGTTATGCTGGACTGTATAAAATGTTGATTAGGCCACAGCTAGTGTATTGTGTGCAGCTCTGAAATCCACATAATAGAAGTTATGCAAGAGAGTTATGAAGAAAGATTGGATAGACTGGGGTACCTTTCCTCAGAGCTGAGATGACCGAGGGGGAACATTATTGGGAATTTTTAAAAAAAATTATGAGGAACATAGATACAATATGCAGGGAGAAAACTTTCCCCTTGGCAAAAGGATCAATGACTAGGGGCATAGATTTTAAGTTAAAAGACAGGATGTTGAGAGATGTCAGGAAAAACTCTCTAAACCAGACGTGGTGGGAGTCTGGAAATCTCTGCCCAAAAGGATGGTGGAAGCAAAAACTTTCAAAACATGTTAGTCGCATTTAGATGTGCACTTGTGATACCAAGGCATAAGGCTATGGCCCAAGCACTGGAAAATGGGATGAGAATAGGTAGGTGTTTTGTCTTTGACCAAGATGTGGAGTTGCTAGCCTTGGACTGGGTTAGGCACAGTAAGTTGTCTCAAAACACTAGGTTAGAGTCTAACAGGTTTATTTGGTAGCATGAGCTTTGAGCGTTACCCCTTCATCAGGTGAGTCACCTTATGAAGGGGCAATGCTCCAAAAGTTCATGCTGCCAAATAACCTGTTGGACTTTAACCTGATATTGAGAGACTACTTACTGTGTCTTTGACCAATGCAGATGCGATGGGCCCAAGGGCCCTTTTCTGTGAATACCTTGATGACGCTATTTATCATACATCATGTAACTAAACAGGAGGATCAGCTTTAAGGGTTTTAATGGTATATTTTTTCTGTGTTCAGAAAGTTGATAATACTGCAAGTAGTACATGAACAGGCAAACAAATGCTAATTATGACAGCCTTTGCTCAAAGATTCTACTTCACGAGCAAGTGTGATGAGTGTTTACCCCTGGATTAACCTCACTTAAAAACTGGACAGTTATCAGAGACCCGGTTGTGTGCAAATTTTCTGCTGTGTTTTCCAACATTACAAGTACCCTTCAAAAAAATGTTACATTTCTTTCAAGTGCTTTGGATGTACTGAGGTTGTAAAACTGTTAGTTCCTTCTTTTCTTCATTTCTAAGAAGAAATTGCCCATAGTACAGATAAAAAGCTTAAGACTTGAAACAAACAGTAAGGTGCTCAGTATAACAAAGGGTGAAGGTCGTGTTTGAAATATCATACTTTCTCAGAACATATAGCGACCTTCATTTTGTAGTGTCTTATAAAATGACAATCTGTGGAGAATAGTGAAATGTACAGAAATGTCTTTATTATGATAAAGGTGCTAAAGCTACAGTTTTCAACTAACCAATTTTGACAGCTTGACGTAAGCACTGCAGGTTATCAAGCCAGTTGTTAGCCAAAATGCAGGTCACTGAGGGTAATAGCTCTCAACCTGCAATAAAAGTCAGCTGCTGAATATTATTGGAAAGGCAGAATTCACTTCTTTTATATTGATCAAACATTGCCAGGACAGATTGCAGCACACCTGTCGTTAAAAAGTACAATGTGAACACAAGCCCATAAAGTGGAGTACAGTATGCTGTATTTTGGACCACATCGAATGCCACATTTTGTGAAATAGAAGGTTTTGAATTTTGCTGAAGGCAAGGGCTGGCCTTTTGTGCTTGACTTCCATTTTTTCCAGCTGATTTCTGCTGCTAAATAGTATTTCAACCATGCAGAGATGTGTTCATGTTTCTCTGTCAGAAAAATTGTTAACGATGGAATGAATTTTTGGATTGTATTTTAATTTTGCACATATGGCAGTACGTGGTCTGGATGGGAAGGAGTAAAGAATGCAAATTCACAAGCATTCGCTGTCCTCTCAGCAACAGCAGCAAAATCCCGAGTAATTTCTCGATGCCAACTGAAGTCATGGATTAAATTCTTATTTGGCCTGAATGTCATTTCCATTTTATTATTTATTACAATTTTTCTTTGTTTCTGAACTTTGCACTGGCTTGCATATAAAAGTGCCAGACTGTAGTATGTACTCATTGCACAGAGGACTCAAGTAATTGGCCTGCCAACAGTATAATATCTGGAATTCTGGCCATATCTATAAGCAGCTTCACTACTAATTAATAAGATGTCATGGGTTTTCTGGTTAATATCAACATATGCTGTCTTGTAATTAGGGTGTAAAGTTGGCTAAATGTGATTGCACAAGAGGTTAACATTAGGAGCTTAGATTTCTTAAATAGAAACAAAATTCTGGAAATACGCAAGACAACATCCATACAGAGAAATACAGAGTTAACCAGTGGAATTTAACCAATGGACTCACTGGCTGGCTAAGAGCTTTTTGCTCTTTCATGGATTGGGTGTCATTAGTATGGCTATCATTTGTGGCCATCCCTAACTGCCTTTAAACCAAGTGTTTGCTAAGCCATTTCAGGGGGCATTTAAGAGTCAACCAAATTGATATGGATCTGGAGTCACATGTAGGTCAGACCAGCTAAAGATGGCAGATTTCCATCCATAAAGGGCTTAATGAAACAAGAGTTTCATTTTCATGGTTATCATTAGACATTCAGTTCCAGACTTCCATTGAATTTAAGTTTCACCATCTGCCATGGTGGGATTTGAATCTGGGGCCCCAGATCATTACTCTGGGTGTCTGGTTGCTAGCTCAATATTGATACCACTATGCCACTGCCTCCTGACAACAATACAGTGGCGGGGGCTGGTTCAATTTCAGCAACTCCGCTGCCCCATTTTCTAACTGAAGTCTCACATCACCAAGTTAAAGTCCAACAGGTTTATTTGGTAGTAAACGCCACTAGCTTTCAGGGTTTGCCCCTTTGTCAGGTGAGTGGAGTTCTGATCACAAACAGAGCATATAAAGGCACACACAGTTTACAGAATACTGATTAGAATGGAAGTTTTACAGCTAATCAAGTTTTACAGCTAATAAAGCTAATCACCTACCTCCGTGTACTCGGCCTCATTGTTCCTGAGGAGCAGTATCGAGAGGCAGCGATTTTTGGGCGTGAGAGGAGGCAGCAAACAGGTACATTTTTCTGTTTTTATTGTTTAACGTTTTATTTATAGTTTTAAAGTCGCGAGTTTCGGCGTTTTTTTTTAAATTAGTTAGAAACCGGAAGTCGTCACTAGGACGCTTGCCGGGAGTTGTAGTTTTTTTTTCTTGGGCCCCTAACCCTATAAATTAGTGTAGAGAGGATACCCGATCCTCTACACTGGTAGAGAATCCCACCCTCCCACCTCCTCTAACCTAATTATAAGAGTGGGGGAAATTTGTTGTTTGTTTTTTTTTAATTTATTTTTCTGCTGGTAATTGCTTCAGGGATGGCAGTTCAGGCAGTAAGCTGCATCTCCTGTGGGATGTATGTGGTGAGGGAATCTAGTAGTGTTTCAGGGGAGTTTACTTGTAGGAAGTGTGTTAGATTGCAGCTTCTGGAGGAGCGTGTAAAGGAGCTGGAGGTGGAGTTAGAGGAACTCCGCATAATTCGGGAGGCAGAGGTGGAAATCGATAGGAGTTATAAGGAAATAGTCACTCCTAAAAATGAGTCTTGGGTCACTGCCAGGAAGAGGGGAAAGAAGCAATCGGGGGGGGACAATCCCCTGGGGCAGTTCCCCTCCAAAATAGGTTTTCGGTCCTGGAGGCTACAGTTGAGGAGGAAACAACTGGGGATAGTCAAAGGGACCAGGTCACTGGGGTTGAGCCTAGTGTGAAAGCTCAGGTGGTTAGGGGCTGTAAACGATTGGGCCTCGTGATTGGGGACTCCACGGTTAAGGGGACAGATAGGAGGGTCGGAAGTAAAGGTAGGGACTCAGGGCTGGTGTGTTGCCTACCAGGGGCTGGGGTCCGGGATGTATCTGAAAAGGTATTCAGGACTCTTAGAGGAGAGGGAGATCAACCCCAAGTTATTGTTCATGTGGGGACACATGACATAGGGAGGTTAAGGGAAGGGGATATTAAGCAGAGATTTATGGAGTTGGGGTGGAAACTAAAGGCCAAGACTGAGAGTGGTTATCTCCGGACTCTTGCCTGTGCCACGAGATAGTTTAGAGAGGAATAGAGAAAGGGAAAGTTTGAACTTGTGGCTGAGAGGATGGTGCAGGAGGGAGGGGTTCAGGTACTTAAGCAATTGGGGCTCGTTCTGGGGAAGGTGGGACCTCTATAAGAGGGATGGTCTACACCTGAATCAGAAGGGGACCAATATCCTGGGGGGTAAGTTTGCTAGGGCTATGCAGGGAAGTTTAAACTGATTCGGAGGGGGGGAGGGATCCTGAGTAGAGGGGTTGAAAGTGAGGGGTGCGTGGATGGGGACTGCAATGCATGGCATCGCAGGGGTGGGGTGGAGCAGGGTTTGAAATGTGTATACTTCAATGCGAGGAGTATTCGCAATAAAGTGGGTGAACTTGCAGCGTGGATCAGTACCTGGGACTTCGATGTTGTGGCCATTTCAGAGACATGGATAGAGCAGGGGCAGGAATGGATGCTGCAGGTCCCGGGGTTTAAATGTTTTAGTCGAAGTAGAGAAGGAGGTAGAAGGGGGGGAGGGGTAGCATTATTGGTCAGGGATTGTATTACAGTGTCAGAGAGGAGGTTTGATGAGGACTTGTCTGTTGAGGTAGTATGGGCGGAGATTAGAAATAGGAGAGGAGAGGTCACCCTGTTGGGAGTCTTTTATAGACCTCCTAAAAGTTCTAGAGAGGTTGAGGAAAGGATTGCGGAGACGATCCTGGTTAGGAGTGAAAGTAATAGGGTAATTGTTATGGGGGATTTTAACTTTACTAATATTGATTGGAATTGTTATAGCTCTAGCTCGTTAGAGGGGTCAGTTTTTGTGCAAAGTGTGCAGGAAGGTTTTTTGACTCAGTATGTAGATAGGCCAACTAGAGGTGAGGCTATATTGGATTTGGTGCTGGGAAATGAGCCAGATCAGGTGTTGGATTTGGAAGTTGGTGTGCATTTTGGTGATAGTGACCACAATTCGGTTACGTTCACCTTAGTGATGGAAAGGGATAGGCATGAACCTCGGGCCAGTGGTTTTAGCTGGGGGAAGGGTAATTATGAGGCTATTAGGAGAGAATTAGGAAACATAGGTTGGACTAGGAGATTACAGGGATTGGGAACGTCCGAAAAGTGGAGTTTTTTCAAGGAGCAGCTACTGCGAGTCTGTGATAGGTATGTCCCTGTCAGGCAAGGTGGAATTGGTAAGGCTAGGGAACCGTGGTGCACCAAAAAAGTTGATTCATTGGTTAAAAAGAAAAAGGAGGCTTATGTTCGGATGAGACGTGAGCACTCGGATAGTGCACTAGAGAGCTTTAGATTAGCTAGGAGGGAGTTGAAGAGCGAGCTAAGAAGGGCTAAAAGAGGACATGAGAAGACTTCGGCTGATAGGGTTAAGGAGAATCCTAAGGCGTTCTATAGGTATGTCAAGAACAGAAGGTTGGTTAGGGCAAGGTTAGGGCCAGTTATAGACGGCAGAGGGAAGTTATGTGTGGAACCAGAGGAGATTGGTGAAGCATTGAACCAATATTTCTCTTCGGTGTTCACGCAGGGGGACATGGATATAGCTGAGGAGGACACTGGGTTGCAGGAGAGTAGAATTGACAGTGTTACAGTTGATAAGGAGGATGTGCTGGATATTCTGGAGGGTCTGAAAATAGATAAGTCCCCTGGTCCGGATGGGATTTACCCCAGGATTCTCTGGGAGGCAAGAGAAGTGATTGCAGAGCCTCTGGCTCTGATCTTCAGGTCGTCGTTGGCCTCTGGTATAGTACCAGATGATTGGAGGTTAGCGAATGTTGTCCCATTGTTTAAGAAGGGGAACAGAGACTTCCCCGGGAATTATAGACCGGTGAGTCTCACTTCTGTTGTGGGCAAGGTTTTGGAAAAAATTATTAGGGATAGGATTTATAGTTATTTGGAGAGTAATGAGTTGATTGGAGATAGTCAGCATGGTTTTGTGGCGGGTAGGTCGTGCCTTACTAACCTTATTGAGTTTTTTGAGAAAGTGACCAAAGAGGTGGATGGGGGTAAGGCAGTGGACGTGGTGTATATGGATTTTAGTAAGGCGTTTGATAAGGTTCACCATGGTAGGCTTCTGCACAAAATGCAGATGTATGGGATTGGGGGTGATCTAGGGAACTGGATTAGGAATTGGCTAGCGGATAGGAGACAGAGGGTAGTGGTTGACGGTAAATATTCATCATGGAGTTCGGTTACAAGTGGTGTGCCTCAGGGATCTGTGTTGGGGCCACTGCTGTTCGTGATTTTTATTAATGATCTGGATGAGGGTATAGTTGGGTGGATCAGTAAATTTGCTGATGACACCAAAGTCGGAGGTGTGGTAGATAGTGAGGAAGGGTGTCATAGTTTGCAGGAAGACTTAGGTTGCAGAGCTGGGCCGAGAGGTGGCGGATGGAGTTTAATGTAGAGAAATGTGAGGTAATTCACTTTGGTAGGAATAACAGATGTGTCGAGTATAGGGCTAACGGGAAGACTTTGAATAGTGTGGAGGAGCAGAGGGATCTAGGTGTATGTGTACATAGATCCCTGAAAGTTGGGAATCAAGTAGATAAGGTTGTTAAGAAGGCATACAGTGTCTTGGCGTTTATTGGTAGGGGGATTGAATTTAGGAGTCACAGCGTTATGTTGCAACTGTACACAACTCTGGTGCGGCCGCACTTGGAGTATTGTGTGCAGTTCTGGTCCCCACATTACAGGAAGGATGTGGAGGCTTTGGAGAGGGTGCAGAGGAGGTTTACCAGGATGTTGCCTGGTATGGAGGGGAGATCCTATGAGGAGAGGCTGAGGGATTTGGGGTTGTTTTCGCTGGAAAGAAGGCGGCTAAGAGGGGATCTTATTGAAACATATAAGATGATTAGAGGTTTAGATAGGGTGGATAGTGATAGCCTTTTTCCTCTGATGGAAAAATCTAGCATGAGGGGGCATGGCTTTAAACTAAGGGGGGGTAGTTATAGGACAGATGTCAGGGGTAGGTTCTTTACCCAGAGGGTGGTGAGGGATTGGAATGCCCTGCCTGCTGCAATTGTAAATGCGCCTAGTTTGGGGGCGTTTAAGAGGTCTGTGGACAGGTTTATGGACGAAAAGGGATTGGTTTAGGTTAGTGGGTCATTGTTGTTGTTTTTTTTTAAAACTGGTCGGCGCAACATCGTGGGCCGAAGGGCCTGTTCTGCGCTGTAATGTTCTATGTTCTATAGGTGCAGACAATGAGTGGAGATAGCATTAAGCATAGGTTAAAGAGATGTTTATTGTCTCCAGACAGGACAGTAAGTGAGATGTTGCAAACCCAGGCAAGTGATGGCAGTTATAGATAGTGTGACCTGAACCCAAGATCCTGGTTGAAGCCATCCTCACGTGTGGGGAACTTGGCTATCATTTTTTGCTCAGCAACTCTGCTGTTGTGTCGTGAAGGCCATTTACCCAAAGATCAGAGGCCAAATGCCTGTGTTCACTGAAGTGTTCGCCAACAGGAAGGCAACAGTCTTGTCTGGCGATTGTCAAGTGGTGTTCATTCACCCGTTGCTGTAGTGTCTGCATGGTACCATGCCTCAGGACATCCTTTCCTGCAGCTTATTAAGTAGACAACATTGGCCGAGTTGCAAGAGTACGTGCCGTGTACCTGATAGCACCCATGGAGACAATACACGTCTCTAACCTATGCTTATTGCTATCTCCACTCACATTGTCTGCACCTTTAAGACTTGATTAGGTGTAAAGACTTGCATTCTAATCAGTATTCTGTAAACTGTGTGTGCCCTTATGTGCTCTGTTTGTGATCAGAACTCCCACTCACCTGACAAAGGGGTAAACCCTGAAAGCTAGTGGCATTTACTACCAAATAAACCTGTTGGACTTTAACCTGGTGTTGTGAAACTTCTTACTGTGTTTGTCCAACGCCGGCATCTCCACACCATTTTCTGATGCCAGGTCCCACACTGAATACATGACAGTGATGAAATGTCATCTACAATACCCTCCTGCCCTGGAATGAATTGGAGCAGAAGTGTAAAGGCCACGGACTGCCTACCAGATATCGCCCCACTTGATTATAAGACCCCCATCTCGAGACTCATCTTGAGGAAGGGTATTAAATTCTACCTAATGTTTCAGGCTGTGATGATCTTTTATCTGAATTTCTTGGGTATATTAGTTGTATTGAGGAATCATTTCTCATTTGGCTCTGCGCCTATGATGCCCTTAATCTCAGGCTTCAAAAAGGTGATTTGTGAATGATATCAGAACATACAAATTAATAAGTAAGAAAGACATTGTTCCAGCAAATAACTAATTTTCATCCCCATCCCACCTTGGAGTTGCAAAGCAATTTGAAGCCAATTTAGATATGTTTGAAGTAGAATTACAGCTGCCTTGCAGAGAAATGTAGCAGTTTGTGCATGATGCCAAAACCAAATGCATCTTCCTCTCCCCTTTGATCATTCTGAAGGGACTATCCCCTCTGCTCACAAACCCTTCATAGCCATTCAGAACATCCTGTCTCAGTCAGTCACTCACACCAGCCCCCCCATCCTTGTTAAAAGGCTATATGGAATCCTGGGCTTTACAAAAACTACAGAGCACAGAAGCAAACAAGTTTATGAACAACCGTTTTAAAGTAGTGGTGGCTAATTCTCAACTGGAATGTTGCCTTCAATTCCAGATACCACATTTTACGAAGGATATGGAAGACTTCAGAGAACGTGCAGAAAAGATTTGAGAATGGTTCCAGGTCGAGAGATTTTGTGGACAGATCAAAGAGGCCGAGGTTGTTCTCCTTAAAAAGGTTGACAGGAGGTTTGATAGATGTGTTCAAAATCATGGAGTGTAGACAAAGTAGATCAGGAGAAACTCTTCCTACTGGCAGAAGAGTCAAGAGCCAAATGATACTGATTTAAGGTGAATGGCAAAAGAACCAAAGGCGACATGTGGAAAAACATTTTGTGCATTGAGTGATTAGGAACCTAGAATAAGAACATAAGAAACAGGAGCAGGAGTAGGCCATCTAGCCCTTCGAGCCTACCTCGCCATTCAATAAGATCATGGCTGATCTGTCGTGGCTCAGTTCCACATTCCCGCCCTCTCCCCATAACCCTTAATCCCCTTGCCTACCAAAAACCTATCAACCCGCATCTTAAATATATTTAGCAAGGCAGCCTCCACCACTTCAACAGGCAGAGAATTCCAGAGATTCACCACCCTTTGAGTGAAGAAATTCCTCCTTAACTCCGTTCTAAACTGTCCCCTCTTTATCTTGAGGCTGTGCCTTCTAGTCCTACTGTCCTTTCTGAGCAGGAAGAGCCTCTCCACCTCTATCCTATCCATCCCATTATCATCTTATATGTCTCAACGAGATCTCCCCTCATTCTTCTAAACTCTAACGAGTACAAGCCCAGTTTATTCAGCCTCTCCTCAGTTCAACCCCCTCAACTCCAGTATCAGCCTAGTAAACCTCCTCTGCACTCCCTCCAAGGCCAAAATATCCTTGCGTAAGTGCAGCGACCATAACTGCACACAGTACTCCAGCTGCAGCCTCACCAGTGTCCTGTACAGTTGCAGCAAGACCTCCCCATTTTTATATTCAATTCCCCTCGCTATGAAGGCCAGCATCCCATTTGCCTCCCTGAGCACCTGCAGGCTGGGTTTTTGCGACTCATGCACAAGGACCCCGAGGTCCCTCTGCACCATCGCCTGCTGCAGTTTTTCGCCCCGTAAGTAATAATCCTTCCTGCCCAAGGGGGCCACCTTGCACTTGCCAACATTAAATTCCATTTGCCATTTCCTGGCCCATTCGCCCAGCCTATCTAGATCCTTCTGCAGACTCTCCACACCCTCCGCGCAATTTGCTGTTCCACCAATCTTGGCGTCATCAGCAAATTTCGACACCATACACTCGGTTCCATCCTCCAGATCATCTATATAAATGGTAAATAGCTGAGGCCCCAGCACCGACCCCTGGGGCACTCCACTAGTCACCAACCGCCAATCCGAATAGCACCCATTAACCCCCACTCTCTGCCTCCTATTTGACAACCAATCCTCTATCCACGCTAACACCCTACCCCCAACTCCATGCCCCCTTACCTTCTGCAATAACTTCTTGTGAGGTACCTTGTCAAACGTCTTCTGAAAATCAAGACAGACCACATCCACCGGCTCTCCTCTATCCACTGCCCTAGACACATCCTCATAGAACTCCAATAAATTTGTCAGACACGACTTTCCCTTTAACGAAACCGTGCTGTGTCTGCTCTATCAAGCAATTCCCCTCAAGATGCCTCGCTATTTCCTCCTTGATGATGGATTCTAACATTTTACCCACAACAGACGTTAAACTAACCGGCCTATAATTCCCCGCCTTTTGCCTGGCACCCTTCTTAAACAACGGCGTAACATTAGCCACTTTCCAATCTTCCGGCACTTCCCCGGAATCCAGCGACGTCTGGAAAATAACCACCAAGGCATCCACCATCACCTCCGCCATTTCTTTCAGAACCCTCGGATGCATTCCATCCGGTCCTGGGGACTTGTCCACAATCAGTCCCTCCAGTCTGTCGAGCACCGCCTCTCTAGCAACAACGTCATTGAGACCCTCCAGTCCTACCATCTTTCCATCGCTGCCACCTGGCAAATTATTCACGTCTTCCTCTGTGAAGACCGAAACAAAAAAGTTATTCAAGACCTCAGCCATTTCCCCATCCCCTACCACTAAGTCCCCCCTCTCATCCTCTAAGGGTCCAACATTCACCCTAGCCATCCTCTTCCTTTTTATATATTTATAAAAACTCTTGCTATCCTTTTTTATATTAAGCGCTAGCCCAGCTTCATAGTTTCTCCTACCCTTCTTTATCAACTTGTCAATCTTTGTTGACATTTAAACCTCTCCCAATCCTCTTCTCACCCACCACTCTTAGCTACTCTAAACACCTCCGCTTTTAATTTAACACTTTCCTTCACTCCTTCGTTATCCACGGCTTATTACCTCTCCTCCTACGGTCCTTTTTAACCATCGGAATAAATTTCTGCTGAGCACCAAGAAAGATCTCCTTAAAGATCTTCCGCTGCTCCTCAGCAGACCTACCTTCCAACGCGCTCCCCCGGTCAACATGGTAAATAGCTGAGGCCCCAGCACTGATCCCTGGAGCACTCCACTAGTCACCAACCGCCAATCCGAATAGCACCCACTGACCCCCATTCTCTGCCTCCTATTTGACAGCCAATCCCCTATCCACGCTAACACCCTACCCCCAACTCCATGCCCCCTGACCTTCTGTAATAACCTCTTGTGCGGCACCTTATCAAACGCCTTCTGAAAATCAAGAAACACCGCATCTACTGGCTCTCCTCTATCCACCGCCCTAGACACATCCTCATAGAACGCCAATAAATTCGTCAGACACGACTTCCCCTTAACGAAACCATGCTGCGTCTGCTCTATCAAACAATGCACAGCCTAAAAGTGTTTCGGAGGCAGATTCCATCATGGCTTTCAATAGCACTTTTGAGAAAAAAAACTGTCGGACTGCGGTGAAAAGGTAGGGGAGTTGGACAGGTCAAGCTGCTCTTTCAGAGAGCTGTCATGGATACCATGGGCCAAACAGCCCTCTGATTCTAAACTCAAAATACAAAAGTTGCATTGATACAGCGGGATTTGCCAAAAACCTAAATTTGAAATTTGCCCTCTTGTTTTTCAAAATTATTTCCTATTTCCATAGGACAGCACCTGGGAACGATATACACAATATATACAGCCATGCTTTGTTCGTACAAGCCAAATTCTGCTAAGGAGTCACGAGTTAGGGAAATATTCACTCCAAGCCCAGGGTTTAAGGAGAATCCACAGTGCTCAAATTAACATTTTGACATTGAATTCCTGTAGTGGAGAAGGGGGCCATTCGGCCCATCGAGTCAGCACTGACTCACCAACGGAGCATCGTATTCCCCATAACCCCACATTTATCCCGCTAATCCCTACAAAAAGGGGCAATTTACTATAGCCAATCCACCTAACGTGAACTTCGTTACATGGAAACATAGAACATTACAGCACAGTACAGGCCCTTCAGCCCTCAATGTTGTGCCAAGCTATGTCCAATCCCAAGATCAAGCTATTCCCTCCCTATAATTCTGGAGTGCTCCACGTGCCTATCCAATAACTGCTTGAAAGTTCCTGAAGTGTCCAACTCCACTATCACATCAGGCAGTCTATTCCACACCCCAACTTTCACTCTGAATGAAGAATCTACCTCGGACATCCCTCCTATATCTCCCATCAGTCTCTGCTGGACAAAGACAAAATATTTCAAATAATTGGTAGATAAAACGTTGGAGAAAAGTGCAATTTTTTAAAACCTAATTTTTGAATTTGGCTTATACATTTTAGCTAGGAGGAAAAACATTTTCAGAGAACATTTTTCAAAACTTGTGTGAACTCAGCAGCTGGGTCTGACTGCACAGAATGCTGAATTTATACAAAATAACCAAAATATGGGCACAGAATTTGTAATGAGTAAAGGTGATACAAAAAAGACAAAAATGCAATAGATGGTCAAATACCAGTCACAAGGTCTTCATTTCAAGGCGTTGCACACAGAGTCATTATCATGTTAACTTCAGCTGTAGGATAATTAGGAGGGCATGCAGACAGAATTGAGTCTCCATTGTAATACGGGCTTTTTATATCATAATTCTAATGTTTGCATTTATAATGATACTGAAACTGCCTATGCAAAAATCTGCCAGTACAACAATTCCACTGTTGCAAACTGCGTGACAATTTCACATAGGCATTTTTATTATATGGAAATGGAAACAAAAATTTATAATAAAAAACTGACAGGATGTGCCCACAGAAGCATGTTTTTTTTCATGCATTTGGACTGATGAAGCATTGTGCATCTGCAGAGATAATCCTAATATATCTTTTGTAATTAATATCTGCCCATTTTGATAGAACACAATGGAATGCCACCCAATATTGCCTCATTTCACTTTCTTCAGTAATATTAATTTTTTTATTTGAAATTTTACTCAGTTAATGGTGGGGCGTTGGGGAGAGTTACGGAACAAAGATCTTGGGGTACATGTTCATAGCTCCTTGAAAGTAGAGTCATAGGTGGACAGAGAGTGATGAAGGTGGCATTCGGCATGCTTGGTTTCATCTGTCAGAACACTGAATACTGGAGTCGGGATGTCTTTTAAAGTTGTACAAGACATTGGTAAAATCACACTTTGAATACTGTGTGCAATTCTGGTCACCCTATTATAGAAAGGGTATTATTAAGCTAGAAAGGGTGCAGAAAAGTTTTACTGGGATGCTACCGGGACTTGATGGATTGAGTTACAAGGAGAGGCTGGACAGATTGGGATGTTTTCCCTCTGAAGCGTAGGAGGCTGAGGGGAGACCATATAGGGGTCTATAAAATAATGAAGGGCATAGACAAGGTAAATAGTCAATATCTTTTCCCAAAGGTAGGCAGTCTAAAACTAGGAGGGCATAGATTTAAGGAGAGAGGGGAGAGATACAAAAAGATTCAGGGGGCAATTTTTTCACACAGAGGGTGGTGAGTGTCTGGAACAACTGCCAGAGTTAGTAATAGAGGCAGGTACAATTTTCTCTTAAAAAGCATGTAGATAATTACATGGGTACGATGGGTATAGAGGGATATGGGCCAAGTGTGGGCAATTGTGATTAGTTTAGGGGTTTTGTTAAAAAAAAGGCAGCATGGATAAGTTGGGCCAAAGGGCCTGTTTCCATGCTCTAAACCTCTCACTCTAAGTTATTACTATATAGTCTTCCTCATTCTCTTTAGGTTCACAGCCAAAAAACCTGTAGACCAAAGGCTTAATCTGCCATGTTTTAGTTTCTATTGCACACAGAGGCAGACAGACATGTTCCTCTCTGCAGCTCAGTTACACCAGGTTAACTCAGGTTTCTGATACCTTGTCCACATGATCCTGAGGGTAAATTCTGGACTTTGTTAGTCTTTCATCAACCTTTTTTCACATTGAAATTTGACCATAGGACATCCTGAAAACCCTCAAATGGCTAGAAAGTACTGCAGACAGTGGAACCTGCTGCTTATCTGGTCAACGTTAAGATTGATTTTAAAAATTTAACATTAACTGTCAAAAGGAATTAATAATCAAAGCATGTTAAATCTCTTCAAATTTGTAAGCTGCCTAGTCAAATTTTATATACAAAAAACATGAGCCATCACTTGGGGTCTGGTAATAGCAGGACACATTCAACATTCCGTAACTCTGGCTATAAGCCTCAGACACATAGCTGCTTATAAGGAAATGTAATAGCACTGCAAACATACTTATGAAACATTTCATGAATTTTCTGCAAACATGCAGCGCAGAGTCAAGTATTAACACAATCTATGTTGTCTACACCCATTATATTGGCTGTGCTTTGAGGAAATCTGTATTTTTAAATTTAATTAGCATATTTTTGAGGCAGATGCTACGTCAGAATTAAAACTAAACTGGAAAGGAAATGGAAAACACAAATGAAATTGAACTTCTAAGTTTCCATGGAAACCCAAGATAAAAAGGTTGGGAAATCAAAGCTAAATCTTGTTGAAATATATGAAAGGACATTGATCAGTCTAAGCACTGCAGTAGTGGTTGTTGAAGCCACAGTACAAGCAAATTGAAGATGGAAAATCATCCAAATCCAGAAGCTGAGAGTAAGTTGATGCAGCTGTTCATGGAAGATAACGTTGGTGGATCTATGCCAGCTTTGAAAAAGTTTTTCAGATGTGTGCCATTTATAAAGACCCTGTTCACAGAACTCAAGTTGGGTTGTGCACTGCTGTTGGCTGGGGATTAAACCAAGTCAGAGGGGGGCTGAAATTCCACACGAGAAAGACAGTTTAGAAGGAATTGTGGCCTATTGGCTTCACCAAAATCTGATCAGATCACAAAACCAATTTTTCATTCGTCACAGTTGTGTCTGCCATTTAGCGTCCAATTTACAGTTCATATTCAACCACAATTTCTGTTAACTCATGTTAATTCTGCATTTGCTTTGCTGATTGTTTAGCAAATAATTTTCCATTGTAAAAAGTGGAATTTGAATTTTGCCAATTTTTTTAAAAAATTACTGGCGTCAAAGACCACAGAGCCACTTGCACAATGAACGTACGAACTAAATCAATATAATTAAATGATGGCCTATTTACGACGTGCAAGTATGGCATAGCACACCCCATGTCCTGTCCCGTTGTTATACTAGAGTTAACATCAAGTAATTTAGATTTTGTTGCTTGCTCAGCTTCCAACTCAGTGAAATTGAGACACTACAGGCACAAATTGGAGTGGAGAACACTGAAGGCATAATATCCAAATGACATCTACATAAATAATAAGGCTAAGATTTTAACTGGCATTGAAAAGCCAAAGAGCCTCTGGTGACAGACAAATAATTATGCAAATTAGGCTTTATTAAAGTTGATCATAGTAGTTAGATGACAGCTTGGCCTCACCACCGCTTCATATTTTTCTCCGAACATGAATAAAATACCCACTCACTAATAATGCAACACAACTTTTTATTAACTGTCTTTTCACTGATGAGGGACATGTTTTCAAAGCTTTTCATCTTGCACTTGTTAGGACAGATACAACAACATCAAATTTCCAAGGGAGCAACTATGTATACTGCTCGAGGAAAGGGTGCTGATTGTAGGGACGTCAATTGTAATTGGTCAAGGCCTTGGGGAATACACCTGGCAATTACTGCCCCCACGCTTATGTTTAATTCAACAAAGTGCAATGCTTGAACATGTTCCTCTTGCCTGTAGAAAATGGGATCCCGCTGTTGAATATATTCAGCCTCAAGCACAAACCAGATTGGAAGTTACTAGAAGGTATATGTATTTGTATGCAGGGAACGGCAACATCTCAACCAGAGATTTCATGCTCAACCTTCTCTCATGGGGGTACAATGTTGCTGCCTTTGAAATTGGGTATTCCTGCATCTGCCCTGATGACTGCAAGACAAAAAGCTTTGCCAGCCTATGCTTTTCAGCAATACTCAAGTTCTGTACTACCAAGCAACTACTGTACCTGGAAATCTATTCCATAAACCCAGAATGAGCAATTACCTCCAAACATTTTGCTTTATTTGAAGCTGGTAACGTTTTGTAATTCTTTCTTAGCTTTACATTACAATTAACCAGTCACTTGCAATAAAGAAACAAATTTTACTTTTCACTGAGTTCTCCCAAACCTTTCTCCCAAACTGTCCCCTTTAAATCGATGGCAGGCATGATTCACAGCAAGAAGTCTCACAACGCCAGGTTAAAGTCCAACAGGTTTATTTGGTAGCACAATCCAATACCTTTTGGAGTGCTGCCCCTTCATCAGGTGAATGAGAGTTTTGTTCACAAACGGAGCGTATAAAGGCAGAAACTCAATTTACAAAATAATGGTTGGAATGCGAGTTTTTATAGAATTTACAGGCATAATTCAAGCAGAGAAGTCATTCAATGGAATCAATATAAAGCTCCTCTAACATTGCTTTACACCTGGTCTGGAGACATGCAAGAATCATTTGGGTTGATGAGTACCCGTTTTCTGAAGGCTGACAATGGATACATTCTATCTGTTCACATATGTTGTTTGAATAACAGTCCATTTTCTGTAATTTGAGAATCACACTCCATATGGCACTCCATATAGCTATGTACGGCCTAACGAGGAGCTATTTTTCTACCACACCAATTTGAAGGAAGCTGGAGCTTCAATTATTCACAAAACTTTACTGAAAAAGGTTTGAGATGTCACTCAAGGTTTTACTGCTTGTTGACACAGTAAGCAGTTGGCAACAACAGCTATTTTTCAATATAATTTGGAGCAGAGTCTTTTGTTAAAGCAACTACTTAATATGGCAACAAGAACATGCCAATGCCTCGTGCTCATTTCCCTCCAGAGCATCAGAATATAAAAGACAAATTCAGGAGCAGCTTACAAATGTATCGTAATTTGTAACATGGAAAGTCATTAAAAGGTAATTTTAAAAACCACTAGTGTTTGAAACATTCTCCAAACAATTGTGGGCTTCAATGCTTCCCAGCACCTCTTCAAACTGGTATGACTTAATTATTTTCTTACTTATTCATTGATTGTGGGCTTCACTGGCTAGGCCAGCATTTATTATCCTAAATGCCCTTGAGGTGATGGTGAGAGGCTGCATCCTTGAACCGCTGCACTCCATACGGTATAAGTACACCCACAATGTGGAGGTGTGTGTGTGGTGGATGGGTGGGAGAGATAGGTTTTTGGTAGGCAAGGGAATTAAGGGTTATGGGGAGAAAGTGGGACTGAGCCACTTCAGATCAGCCATGATCTTATTGAATGGCGGGGCAGGCTCGAGGGGCTAGATGGCCTATTCCTGCTCCTATTTCTTATGTTCTTATGAGAGTCCCAGGATTGACATCCAGCAACAGCAAAAGAACAGCGATATTATTCGAAGTCAAGATGGGGAGTAGCTTGGAGAGTAACTTCTCGGTGGGAAGAAATGTTTGTGGATGTGATGCCAATCAAATAGATTGCTTTGTCCTGGATGTTGTCAAGCTTCGGGTGTTGTTGGAGTTGCATTCATCCAGGCAAGTGGGAAGTATTCCATCACACTCCTGACTTGTGCCTGGTAGATGGTGGACAGGCTTTGTTGAGTCAGGAGACTACTTACTCAAGGATCCCCCGCCTCTGACGTGCTCTTATAATAAGAAGTCTGACAACACCAGGTTCAAGTCCAACTGATTTATTTGATAGTAACTCACAAGCTTTCGTGGTTTGCCTCTTCGTCAGGTGAATGGAGAGCATATAACAGCACAGGCAGTTTACTGATTAGAATGTGAATCTTTACACCTCACCTGCTCTTCAAGTCTTAAAGTGGCCAACAATGTGAGTGGAAGGAGCATTGAGCACAGGTTAAAGAGATGTGTATTGTCTCCAGACAGTACAGTAAATGAGGTTTTGCAAACCCAGGCAAGTCATGGGGGTTACAGATAGTGCGACCGTCCTCATGTGTGCAGAACACTTCTTACTGTGTTTACCCCAGTCCAACGCCGGCATCTCCACATCATGACTGCTTTTATAATCAGTGTTTATACGACACTCTAATTCAGTTTCTGGTCAATGATTTTGATAGTTAGGAATTCAGCAATGGCAAAGTGAATGTCAAGATGTGATATCAGATTTTCTCTTGTTGGAAATGGTCATAGTCTGTCACTTGTATGGCATGCATGTTACTTGCCACTTGTCAGCCCAAGCCTTGCTACATTTGGACTGCTTTGGTATGAATAGTCAGAATGGTGCTGAACATTGCATCAAACACTTTTGATCATATGATGGAAAGCTGGCCGTTGATGATGCAGTTGAAGATGGCTGGGCTGAGGACATCATCCTGAGAAACTCCTGCAGTGATGTTCTGAAGCTAAGATAACTGACCACCAACAACCATAACCAACTTCCTTTGTGCGAGGCCTGACTCCAACCAATAGAGAGTTTGCCCAGATTCCCACTGACTCCAGTTTGACTAGGACTTTTTTGATGCTACATTCAGGTAAATGCAGCCCTGATGTCAATGGCAGTCATTCTCACCTCACCCATGGAGTTCCACTTTTTTGTCCATGTTTGAACCAAGACGGTATTGAGGTCAGGAGTGAGTTGCCTTGACAGAACCCAAACTGAGCAAGTTACTGTTAAGTAATGCCACTTGATAACACTGTTGATGTGCCCTTCCATCACATTAATAATCAAGAGTAGATTGATGGAGTGGCAACTGGCCTTGTTGGATTTCTCCTGCTTCTTGTGTACATGTTCCAGAGCAATTTTCCTCATTGCTGAGCAAATACCAGTGTTGTAGCTGTACTGTAACTGCATCTATACGCTATCTAAATAGCTTTATACCATGATTAGGCTTTGCGGTTATAAACAATCTCACCTCAAATGCTTAGTCAGAATTATAGCCAAGAGATAAATACAAAATAGTCTGCAAATATTAAGTTAATTTTCTCAATTTCAAACAGTATGTTTATTCTCAAAAAATCTAGGGTCATTAAAATCCTCAAAATCACTTAAACAAAGAACATTACAACACAGGAACAAGCCCTTCAAGCTTGCACCATGCTGCCCGACTTAACTAAAACCCCCTACCAGACACCATATCCTTCTATTCCCATCGTATTCACGTATTTGTCAAGATGTCTCTTAAAAGTCACTACTGTATCCCATTCCACTATCGCCCCCGGCAAAGAGTTCCTGGCACCCACCACCCTCTAAAAAAATCTGCCTCGTACATCTCCTTTAAACCTTGCCCCTTAAACTTGTGGCCCCTAGTAACTGACTCTTCCACCCTGGGAAAAAGCTTCTGACTGTCCTCACCTCCCATAATCTTGTAGACTTCTATCAGGTCACCCCCTCAACCTCTGTCATTCCAGTAAGAGCAAACCACGTTTCTCCAACCTCTTACGTACCCAAGAATCCTAAAATGAGTAGTTGTATTGTTAGAATTTTGTGTCTAAGATTTATCTTGGTCAATAAACTATTTGCTGCTGCTGTGCTATTCATGGTACTTCATAAACTAATCAGTGATGCAGTCAAATAGAAAATCAGCTATTGTGGTTCTGCATAATAAAAAAAGTAAAAAAGAAACTAAGTACACACCCATTTGCTGCTCAAGTGACAGAGCACTAATATTTCACCACAAGTTACTGAAGGGAAATTAACTAATCTGTTAACTTGTGCTGTGTGCAGTTGAAAACTCCCTTGACGTTACATTTCAATACCAATCGTTCATTGGGCAGAATCAGAGAAAATCAGTTCTAATCTCAACTTACAGCAATTACTTGACGCATGCTTTCAGTATGTGGGTCGTTCTACAAATTCTTCACCAATTTGTAACAACATTCAGCCAGAAAGCAAGAACATATTTTCATGTTAACAATCTAAGTACATCCAACAACCTTGAGTGTTACTGCACACATCACCATTTAGCCCACTGGTTAAGTAAAATGCAGCTGAATGCAAAATCTATTTGAACCAAGTTTGTACAAAACAACAAGAAATGAGTAGGTGACTTCAACTTCCAAACTGAACTGTGCATGTGGCTAAAACATTTGAACCATTAGCCTCAGATATCATTGGTTCTTCTTGTGACAGTATTTCAGTTTAGTGCAGGCTCAAGCTCCATTCCCCCAAATACCAGTCTTTGTAGAGTACTGCTCACATTACCAGTTTAAAAGATAATCAAATGCTAGGAGTACAGCAAATTTAGAAAACAAATCATGTGCCAAGTGCTTTTTAAAATATACTGAAAGAGGTTTCACGTGAATGTTAAGTTACCATTTTGAGAAATCTTTTGTAAACTAAACGTTCAACAGAAAAACGTTCTATAGTATAGTTTGAGCAATGATGACTACTTTAGAAATCGGACAAACTTAATAAGCACACTAACCTTTCTAAAAAAAAAATCACCAAGTTACCATCATTGATACTTCAGACATTGAAACTTAATGATATATTGATAATTAAGAAACATTACCATCAACATTTTTGGCGACACCAGTTGCAAAGAGGGACCAGATGCATAAATTTCCAGAAAACAAAATTACATCCTTCAGTGTATGGATAGATTGATTACCATCATTGAGTGAAATTCTCACAAAGTATGTGAAGATAAATTAATCCAGTTGAATCAGTATAGAATTGCAACCCATCCTCCATTATGTATCAATATTTGATTAAGGGGTGAGAGAATAGAAAGTAAAGCAGAAAGTAGAGTCAACATTTTGGTGCTGTGCATTAACCAATATCTTGGTGAGGCCGATGCAAACCAACAGAATTTCAATTTTTCTTGGGCTGAGGTGGTTTCAGTCAAGAGACAACCTGGGGTTTACATGGTGTTATCACATGATGACCTTTTAGGCTCAGCTCCACAAAAATTCCATTAGGTAATGTGAAGGCAGCAGATAATTAAATCGCGGATAATGAAAGTTTCATCACATAGCTTTTAGTCAAAATTACAGTCATCATTTCAAAGATGAGACAGATTGGACTCAAAATATGAACTCTTTCTTTCTCCAGAGATGCTGCCAGACCAGCTGATATTTTTTCCCCAAGGAATTTGTTTCTATTACAGTTCTGTTAGAATGCAAATAGTTGGATTGGGAAGTTGCAGAATCCTTTTGCCAAAAACCATTAGAAAAAAGGAGCAAGTGGCCAGGGAAAAGGCTTAATATAATTCTTCTCTTACAAAAATTAAAATTGCAACAATTGATTTAATCTCACTTGAAGTTTACAAGCAAAATCCCAGGGTCAATAGCGATAACATGACGACATTTAATGTCAACCAGCGAATTGAAAAAACTGGAAATGCTGCGTTTTCAACACATGCAGATTGGTTTCAAATTGCAATCAAAAAGGGCACTAAAATGAGCACTTAAATCAGATAGAACTGCATGTTCCAAATCAAACTGCTGTTGATTCAAATTTCAATGCTAAAACAGAAGTACAATAAAAAGAACACTTCATCAGTAGCTGCGAATGCCTTGCATGCTCCATAACTGTTCACATTCACTGTAACTTAATACTTGCTTTACAATTTAATCTTGCTTTTTCAGCTCCCCATCTCACCTCCCCACCACCAACCTACTAACCCCAATATGTATTCTTGTAATATTCACCTAACTTTCAACTCGCGTTATTTGAAAATAGGCAGCAAACCTCAGTGTCCCAAAATTAATTCCAACTTTAAACCCTGGTCAAGATGATATTTAATGTGGTTTTGGAGATTTAAACTCTCTAGTTTAATACTTCCAGCTGCTCAATTTCAGGCCATGTACTGGTAGTATTAGATTACAAGCTCAGTACACCAACTGCATTTTCTATGCCAGCAGGAACAGCAAGTTAACACTTGAACATTTATACAAACCCAATGCGAGTCTCCTCTGATATGCATTCCAATTCATCTCCAGCATCAAATGTTATTGCTACTAATTTGTGACAATCTGGAGTAAATAACTGCACATCACTGATGCTTCATAGCTTATCAATAGTAAATTCAGAAGTGCAGAACTATGGAATGAACTGACTTCAGAAACTTTCACATCAAATCCATTTACAGCACACTCACAGGAATGAAATACTACATTCAATCTTAGAGGTAAAGTCAGACTTAGCTTTAAAGCCTATCAGAGCCATTTGGTTACTTACTGTTGTGAAATTTATTTAAAATTCTATCATTCCTTTTGCCATCTTCTACCCTCCTCCCTTCGCAAAAAAAGACTTAAGCATTTAGATGCTTTTCTGCAGTAGTTCCATTTCTTAATATCTCCTTTACACCAAGCTTACATCTATTCTTGTAGTTCACCTTTTAGTCTCAGAACATAATTTCTCACCTTGACTCTTGGCAGCAGACTGTCCAAAGCTTGCTGTAGCCACAGCACTTAAATTTCAGTGATGAGTTTATTGCTCAAATTCAACACTTTTCAACATTGAACTCACAGCTTAGAGCACCCATAGCTTTGTTCATCTTCGCACACCAGTTCAAAATTTGTTACATGTCCCTTTCTAATGAACTGCTGGTTCTGATTTTGCCCACTCCTTGAAACTACTTATTTCTGTGGCTCTATAAGACAGCAAGCAGCTTCACAAACTCCAACTTTCCTCCAACAATGCCCATCCTGTACTACTGAGCATGTGCAGAATAGAAGAAAAGCTGTTTGCTGAGATGGACAGTTACAGCTGGGAAGTCAACACAGCTACATCTAACCACACCCTAATTAACAGAAACCAAGGACAGTGCTAAAAGCAGTCTTCAAAAGTTCGGGTCAGAATTAAACCCACAGCTGCATCACCTAAAATCTACAGTCCACCCTCTCACTCCTCATAACACTGATTTCAGCAGTTTTCCAATCAGTTAAATTCACTACAAAACACATGACAAAGGCAAATGCAACACTAAAAGCTTGCCAAAAGTTGTGTCAAATAGTTATGATTAGATAAATTTTCAGAAAGTACACATGCAAAACAGATCCTGTACAAAGAAACTGTCATGTTCTCCAGGGAGTAACCTCTATCTAAAGAATACTTGGAACTCTAGTTAGTTCTTCGGCATGTAGGAAGATACAACCGTACATATTTGTAATTTGAGCAACAAAAGTGGTACAAACTTCAAATCCACTCGGTGGCAATTCTACATTCACCCACATATTCAACAGTTCTGATTGAAACATAAGGGCGTTCATTAGACAAAATAATTTAGTTTAGCATTTTTACATTGAAGTGTACTAGAATAGTAGTACAAAACAAGGTTTGTTTTAAACATGAAAGTTTCACTTTACATTGACTTTGCCAACAGCTACACAATGACTTCATTTAGTTACGTCTGCGATGTCTCAGGCACTGAGTAGCTGTCATAGAGAAATCAGTATAGGCAAATCATTTTCACGAAGGTTAGAGGAAAATTGGAATGCTCCTACCTACTACATAATCTGCTGCAAAGTTCACATGTAAATTTTCATAAGGCCAAGATCAGACTCTCAGCCCCAACACCATGACTAGACCAAATAAATGCCGTGTGTACAGTGAGTGATAAGGTTTGACATCATTTCCAATCTACTTCCATAAATTGCAGAGTATTCTGGTGCAAGAGTTTTGACAACTTAGGAAAATATGTCAGCACACCAACCTCAAGCACACCTGGCCTGCTAAAATTGTTCAACTGGAGTTAGCAAGCTGCAGATCAATTTTATTTCAAAACTGCACTTCTCTGAAAGCTTATTTCACAAGTCGATTCCAAATATGATTTGAGTGAATCAAAGATTCCTCCTTATGTTGATTAACATTTGCAACCAAAATAAACTCAATAATATAGATTGTTGTTCTCCTCACTGAAACTGAACAATATAGCATTTCGACAGAATAAGTATTGGACATTTTTTTAAAAAACAATCACCTTCTGACATCCACTTTAGAAACTGAACAAGTATCCCCCATTTGGACGCAATGCCTGGTTTGACACCGCCACTGGACAGGTGATTGTGTTAAGACACCTGTGAAACTGCACTTCTACACTGATGAGTCATGTCACACCTCAACAAAAGGATCACTGAAAGTGTTTTTAGTTCTTTAAGCGCAAAATAATTCATCTCCAACATGTCTGATCACCCAATAAATTTGATACTGTCACTTATTTCTTCATTAACATGCTCAAACATATTTTCAACCTCAAATTAAATACCCACTACTCCTCCATTTGCTAATGCTGTTCTTCAAGGCCAAATATCTTCCGCCTCAACAAGTCTTAAAATTCTCAAACCCAAGACTATCCAGCACATTTTTTCTTTCAAACATTATTCTGCATCTTGTCCCAAAAGGGAACTGAGATGTCTTACTACAGTAAAGTGGAACAAGACATGGCCAATAGGTGCAAGAAACCAAAAGTAGTCATTCATTCTAGTATTTCAAAATATCACTTCCTTTAGTTAACTTCAGATATGCTTTTACATACAAGAAAAGCTTAACACCACCAAAATCATGCTTTTGGAACTAACAGGTCATCATTTTCCCTCCTGAAACAGTGCCCTTCAGCCTGCTTTCTGAACATTAATACAAAAATCAAGCAAATCCCAAGTTACACTGCAAGTACACATTCACAATCCAACTGATTTTATGAGAAGTGTTTATTCCAACATTCATTACCAATGATATCCTTTACACCGTAACTTGCAGCAGATTCAGTTTTTAAAGATCCTTTCTCCTCTTCTCAAACATATAAATGCCTCAAGCTGTCCTGAGAACTTTTTTTCTTATCTACACAAGATGAAAAGTTTTAAACAAAGAACTACTTCAGAAACTCAGCCCTGATCACGCCTTATGTCCACTACTTCATCAGGGGTGAAACAGCAGACCTGTCAACTTCAAGAAGCTATTACTGGCAATAACACACAGTTCTAACATTTGGCAGTTACCATTTATGGTAGCGTTGTGGTCTCCTCACATCTAATGCTATGTCAATTATTTACAGACCCAAGATCAAATTCATTCAGTGTTTGTTTAAAAACTCAGGAATGTTTCTGGATGTTTCTGCAAAACAGCACTATCCTGACCACATTCACATCAGTAACAGTAGGATCGACAACAACTCAAGTTAATTTATTAAAACAGCACTTCAAAGTTGTGATAACTGGTACAAGGACTTCAGAACGCCAAGTTATTCCACTTCACAACTTTTACATTTCTAGTTAACTCTTCTTTCCTTACCCAAAAGAATCTTATCTCCACTACAGTACTCATTTTAATTACTGGCCCCTTATAATGAACAGGCTCGAAGGGCCTACTCCAGCTTCTAGTTTCTACGTTGAAAAAAAATCATGCACTGATGGCTTTATCCACAGGAGATAAGCTGCTATTGGATGTGTGGTGGGTGGATCAAGTAAGGGGCAGTTCATCTTCCAGGAAGCAATTCAGCTTTATACAGATCTATGTAGATTATCACCTCCACAGGTACAAGGGGCAATCACATTAAGAAAAGTCACTGGAGGGAGTGCAGAGGAGGTTTACTAGGCTGATACCGGAGTTGAGGGGGTTGAGCTATGAGGAGAGGCTGAATAAACTAGGCTTGTACTCGTTAGAGTTTAGAAGAATGAGGGGAGATCTCATTGAGACGTATAAGATGATGAATGGGATGGATAGGATAGAGGTGGAGAGACTCTTCCCGCTCAAAAAAGACAGTAGGACTAGGGGGCACAGCCTCAAGATAAAGGGGAGGCGGTTTAGAACGGAGTTGAGGAGGAACTTCTTCACTCAAAGGGTGGTGAATCTCTGGAATTCTCTGCCCGTTGAAGTGGTGGAGGCTGCCTCGCTAAATATTTTTAAGAAGCGGGTTGATGGGTTCTTGATAAGAGAGGGGATTAAGGGTTATGGGGAGAGGGCGGGAAAGTGGAACTGAGCCACAACAGATCAGCCATGATCTTATTGAATGGCGGGGCAGGCTTGAAGGGCTAGATGGCCTACTCCTGCTCCTATTTCTTATGTTCTTATGTTCTGCCAGCAAATATGAAACCAAATTCTTGCCTGTCGTCACATTGAGGAGGGAGAGAAAGTCAGTTGGATGGCAAGGTATCTATAATGAAATGCCAGGCCATTTAGAAAGACAATGATAGAAGTGAGTTGAAGTCATGCTTCAGTTTTGCAAAGCCTTGGTTGGACCATACCTGGACGATAGAGAAGCTTTCCACCCATTAAGTCTACTCCTCCATTCGTGGTTGATATGATTCTCATTCCCATTCTCCTGCCTTCTCCCTGTAATCTTTGATTCCTTTACTGATCAAGAATTTATCTGTCTTTAAGACACTCAACGACCTGGCCTCCAAAGCCTTCTGTGGCAATGAGTTCCACAGATTCACCACCCTCTCTGGCTGAAGAAATTCCTCATCACAGAATTAAAGGAGCGTCCCTTCACTCTGAAGTTGTGCCCTTGAGTTCTAGTCTCTCCCACAAGTGGGAACATCCTCTCCACATCAACTCTATCTAGGCCTCTCAGTATTGTCTAAGTTTAAATTAGATCTGTCCTCATCTTTCTAAACTCGATTGAGTACAGACCCAGACTCCTCAACTGCTCCTCAAATGACAAATCCTACATTCCTGGGATTATTCTTGTGAACCTCCTCTGAACCCCCTCCAAGGCCAGCACATCTTTCCCCAGATGTGGGGCCCAAAACTGCTCACAATATTCCAAGTGGGGTCTGATCAGAGTTTTATACAGCCTCAGAAGTACAGCTTGTGTTCCAGCCCTCCAGAAATAAATGCTAACGTTGAATTTGCATTCCTAACTGCCAACTGAACCTAGATGTTAACCTTGAGAGTCCCGAACTAGAATTCCCCAAGTCCCTTTATGCTTCAGATTTCCGAAGCCTTTCCCCATTTAGAAAATAGCCTAAACCTCTATTCTTCTAAGCAAAGTGCATAACCTCGCACTTACCCAAACTGTACTCCATCTACCACATCTTTGCCCACTCTCCTAGTCTATCCAAGTCATTATGCAGCCTTTCCCACTTCCTCACAGTACTCATCCTTCTACCTATTTTTGCATCATCCGCACATTTAGCAACCATGCTCTCAGCCCAGGTCATTAACATAGAGAGTGAAAAGTTGTGGTCCCAATACTGACCCTGTAAAACAATACCAGTTGCCATCCTGAAAAGAACCCCCTTATCCTCACTCTCTGCCTTCTTTGTCAGCCAGTCTTCTTTCCATGCCAGTACCTTTCCTCTAGCGCCATTGGCTCTTAGCTTATTTAGCTTTGGGCAAGATATCTCCAAGAGGACATCTTAGTCTTGGAGGGAGTACAAAATAAATTTAGCAGAAAGCTGGATGCCAACTGTTACAAGTAGGTTCTATTTCCTGGAATTTCGACAGTTAAGGTGTTACTTAATCAAAGTTATTTCAGTATATAGAAAGAAACCATTTATGCTGTTTGGGGAGTCTCGGACCAGGCAGTAGAGTCAAAATATTAAGGTAGATGTTTCAAGAATGAAATTAGGAACACTTCATCACAAAGAGGCTGGTAAGAGGTTGGAAATCTCTTCCACAAATGACAATTGATGCCAGTCCCAATTATTGAACTTATATCTGAAATTGATAGATTCCCTTTATTAAGAGATGTGTGGACAGAATGGTGAAGGTGCTAAGTTGCCTACTCTTACATTAACATTCTGGGCGGGTTGCCTGAACTGGACTATCCATATAAACACTGGTGACAAGAGCAGCTCAAAGCCTGGCCACCAACTATAAGAATTAGACCACCCCGACTCCTCCCCAAACACTGTACACCATCAACACTACAGAAATCATGTGTGATGGAATATTTTCCACTGGCCTGGGTGAGTTTGACACAACTAGGTGAAAAACTATCCAATTGATTAGCACCCTATCCTCAAGTATTCTCTCCTTCCACCACCAACATACAGTGGCAGCAGTATGTACAAGATGCAACTTTGAAACTCTCAATCTCTACCATCTTGGGCAAGGGCAGCAGACACCATCTGGACATTCCCCTCCAAGTTACTCACCATTCTGACCTGGAAACATTGTCATTCCTTCACTGTTATTGAATCATAGAATCGTGACAGTGCAGGAGGCGGCCAGTCGGTCCATTGAGCCTCACCAACAACTATCCCACTCAAGCTCCAACCCTACATACTTACCCTGCTAATCCTCCTGACACTAAGGTGCAATTTAGCATGGCCAAATCAACCTAACCCGCACATCTTTGAACTGTGGAAGGAAACCAGAGCCCTCGAAATTTAAAAATCCCATGCATTGAACTGAGGTGCTCTGGAAGTCTTCCAGTCCATCAAATCTTTCCTGAAACAAGAACAGAAAATGCTGGAAAATCTTAGCAAGGCTGACAGCATCTGTGAAGAGAGAATACAGCCAATATTCCTAGTCTGGATGACCCTTCCTCATGAGTTTTCCAGTTGTTTTTCCTGTTACCTTTTTTAATCCAGAGCCTTCTGTGTACCTTACTAGTTCTCTTCTTCATTCCTACATCAGTGCATTTAGGATTTCAGGAGCAAGTGGCACTTTGGGGAGCATTTTCTGAGGGCCACATGATTGGCAAGGTCCCTATGGATTGTCCCAGCTTTTTATATACACATCTCCCTTGATCTATTACAGATGCACATGAACCATACTTATACTGAATGGCAGAGCAAGGTTAAAGGACTGAATGACCTACTCCTAGCTTATGTTATGATCAGATACAACCTCTGCCACTAGATGATCCAAAGGATTCCAAATCGTGAAGCAGAATCAGAGTGGTTTGATACAAATTTTTAAATTGCATTTTTATTGTGTATGTTGGTCTTAGTGACATGTCTCTCAACCTATAGGCCTCAAGCAGCTGGGTCAACTGGAAAATAAAGTTGTCAGATTCACTATGGGGAGAAGGGTTCAAGTTTGAAAAAAATTCCAATAGCCCAGCCACCAAATTGACAAGTTCGTCTAAGGAATGGCACCAGCTGCATTAATCTCAAAATAATTACAGACTAAGTATCCCAAAGCACTTCAATGAACTGAATCAAACCACCTCGCACAAAGGTACAGCAAATGAAAACCAAATTTTAAACAGGTATCAATTATATTTGGGGAGGGCGATTGCGAGTGATGAGGAAGAGGCAGAAATTGCATTTAATCTCGTTACAATCTGATTTTTCGCTTCCTACAAGCATCCAATTGACAGTTATTATTCACACCTATGAAATAAATCACTGTGGGATAAAAAGCTCCTGAGCATGTAGGGCAAGAGTGCCGGTGGGTGCGTGCAAGGCGTGACATATTGCTGACTTAACATAATTAAGTCGAGATTTTAAAAAACTTTTAACATGCAAAAGCTATGCCGTTTTAAGAAGTACAATTTTTATTAGGAAACCAATCATCTTTGTGTTAGTAAAATCTGTGAGTGTAACGTTTCATAGGCAGATAACATTGAGCATGCCAGATCTTCAGTGATGCATCATAGCAAGATCCTGTCTCATGGTGGATGGATATTAAAAATGCCATTGGACTATTAAAAAGGTCCCATTAAAAAATGACCGTGTCCCCCTCAAAATGAGCTCAAAAACATGAACTAGGTTGTTGCACATTTTCATTATGCATAAAATGGATGCCATATTTGCTCACAGAAAAACCACACCACTTTTTTTTTTAAAATGTGTGTTGTCACTGTTGAGACACAAGTCTTTGCTTCTTTCTTCCATTAAGATTTTGTGAGCAAACATGGATTTTGAAACAACACACGAATGAAATTTAGCCACAAAACTGTTAAACCATAAATTTCAATATGTTGGGCAAGATTCAAAGCAGATCAAAACTGAGAAACCTTTTTAGCTGCAAAGTTAAATTATGCTAGCTCATTTTATCAAATAAAGTTACAAATAGCCAAATGTTTCCAAAAAGGCAAAAATTTGCAACTAATTCAAACTCTAAATGACTTGACAAAGGAGAGCAATCAAATTTAAAATCTAATGCTCACCACTGAGTTACACATTCATCATTGCTTCAATTTACAAAGAAACCGATCTTTCACAGGTGTAGAGATTACCAACAACCTGTCCTTGTCCTCACCCCCCCAATGCCAACGCTAAAATTAAGAAAGCCCACCAGTGTCTCTACACCCTCAGAAGACTAGGAAATTTGGCGTGTCAGCTACAACTTGCACTAACTTTTAGATGTACGATAGAAAGTATTCTTTCCGGTTGTATCACAACTTGGTACGATTCCTGCTCTGCCCAAGACTGCAAGAAACTACAAAGGGTCGTGAATGAAACTCAGTCCCATCACGCAAACCAGCCTTGACTGTCTACATTTCCCGCTATCTCAGAAAAAGCAGCCAGCATAATTAAGGGCTCCACATACCCCAGACACAGATTGTCCCACTTTCTTCCATGAGGAAAAAGATACATACCAACTGACTCAAGAACAGCTTCTTCCCTGCTGCCAGACTTTTGAATGGACCTACCTTGCACTAAGTTCTTTCTCTGTGCCCTAGCTATGACTAACACTACATTCTGCACTCACTCCTTTCCTTCTCATCGAACAATATGCTTTGCCTGTATAGGACGCAAGAAACAATACTTTTCACTGTATACCAATACATGACGACTTGCTCAGTCTATGGTACGATGTTGGGGAGAGTTATAAAGCAACGAGATCTAGGGGTACAGGGTTCATAATTCCTTGAAAGTGGAGTCATAGGGGGACAGGGTGAAGGAGGCATTCGGCATGCTTGGTTTCATTGGTCAGAACACTGAACACAGGGGATGGGGTGTTTTGTTGAAGTTGTACAAGACAATGGGAAGGCCACACTTGGAATTCTGTGCACAGTTATAGTCACCCTATTATGTAAAGGATATTAAACTAGAAAGAATTTAGAAAAAAATTACTAGAATGCTACCGGGACTTGATGGTTTAAATTGTAAGGAGAGACTGGAAAGACTGCAATTTTTTCCCCTGAAGCGTACGAGAATTAGGAGTGATCTTAGAAGTCTATAAAATAATGAGGCGCTTGGTTTACTTAGATAGTCAACAGTTTTTCCCCAAACATAGGGGAGCCTAAACCTGTAAGACAAGACGGGTAAGATACGAAAGGGTCCAGAGGGGCAATTTGTTTCCCCCCCACAGAGGGTGGTGAGTGTCTAGAACAAGCTGCCAGAGGTAATAGCAGAGGCAGGTACGATTTTGTCTTTTAAAAAGCATTTAAACAGTTTGTGTAAGATGGTAGAGAGATATGGGCCAAATGTGGGCAAGTGGGACTAGCTTAGTGGTTAAAAAAGGGTGGTATAGACAAGTTGGGCCAAAGGACTTGTTTCCATGTCATCAACCTGTTGGATCTGTTTAAACCTCTATCTGACGATAATAAATCAAATCAAAAACCCATGCATGGTTGCTTGATGGTGGTTATACAAAGCACAAGCAAACAGAATTCTTCTATACGTACAGCAGTTGTTCATCTACACAGATGGCTCAATTTAATAACAATGAATGCTAGACAAAAGCCAAATCCCAGTGTGAAAACAGGTGTTCAGCAAAACAAGTCTAGCTTCTGAAAGTGCTGTATAGCTATTTTGAGATGATTATTTTCAGAAAGCTCAAAAATACATTGTGTAAAGAATGTTCACAAGTCCATATAGTTAGATTTCATCCTATCATTGATTTGTTAAAACTGAATTCAAGCCAATCACATTTAATGTAGTATTTGGCAAGAAATTGTGACATGTTAAATAAATGCTACTGCAATATTTATATTCAATTTAAGCCAAGAACCAGCATGGTCTGTATTCTGGTACCAATTGCAAACGCAAGTTAAAGAAATAGAAATTTTGGCCTTCAAGGTAAAACTAAAATCACTAAAATGTTAGCTTTAGAAAGCTACTTAGAGCAGCATTGAGCCATGCAGACCCAAGTCTTGCATATTAGTTAATCGTCACAACCAGAGCTGTATAAAGGGATGAGCCAATAGCCAGCCAGGGTACACCAAACGCTGGAGGGAAATGTAACTTTTACAGATAACGAGGATTCAGCAAACTTCTGATGCTCCTCTTCCATGCATCCCACCAGGTAAATCAAAAATTAACATTAACATTCAGAAGCTAGGTCCTCAGTTGAAACAGTTATGACGTGGGAATGAAATACAAGGCACTGCAAACAGCCAAAACAAGCATTCACTGCCTTCAACATCCACTCTGAAGCAACAGTAACCGTTGCAACTTTATGTGCAAGGAGAAAGAGTTAATTAATAATCACATTGTAAAAGGCCTCCATCAAAGTAGCCACACAGTGAAGGAATTTTCTATGAAGTAAAATTTTACATTAAGTTTGAAGATTCAATCTGAAAATGGGGTTTTACATCCAAGCCAAGGAAACTGCAAAGATATGAACAGCAAATTGGCCATGGCAGATTGAGAAACTACAATAAAGCAAACAGGCAATGGTTGGCATTGAAAGAATAAATGCATGATATGAAGTAAATTTACATTTCTCGATGCACAAAAACCCAGCTGGAAAGGTGGTCAAGCCATGGCTAATAAGTGAAGTTAACGATCATATTAGATCATAGGGAGATGTTGAGGTAAATGACAGAGTGGTAAATGTCACTGAAATAACCCAGAGGGCCAAGTTAATTCACTGGAAACATAGGTTCAGATCCCAACAGCTGGTGAATTTAATTCAAATAAGAATAAAAGGAATATAAAGCTAGTCTCAGCAATGGTGGTCATATAACTATTGATGGCCATAGAAGACATCAGTAAGCTCAATGGGTTCAGAGAGCAAGTCCATACACAAGTCTAGCCTACAGGTGACTCCAGACCCAGAGCAATATAGCTGACTCTTAGGACATTTAGGGAGCATGAATAGACCATTTGGCCCTTTGAGCCAGTTTCATCATTCAATAAGCTCATGGCTGATCTGCTTGAGGTCTCACGTCCACTTTCCTGCCTGTTCCCCAGAACCCTCAACTCCACTCAACAAAAATGTGTCTTAATCGACCTTGAATAAGTTCAAAGACCCAGAGTCCACTACAATCTGGGGAACAGAATTCTACACACAGCAACCCTTGGGGAGAAAAAATTTCTCCTCGTAACAGTCTTAAAAGAGAGGGCCCTTAATTTTAAAACAACTTCATCCAGTTTTAGTCTTCCCCACAAAGGGAAACATCCTCCACGTAACTACCCAATCAAATCCCTGCCAAATCTTACATGTTTCAATAAAATCACTTTGCATTCTTCTAAACTCCTATGGGTATAGGCTAACTGTTCAACCTTTCATCAAACAACAGCACCACCCATCATTCCAGGAACGAGTCCAGTGACCTTTCTCTGAACTGCTTCTAAAAAAATTGTTTTTTTTTAGATATCAGACCAAAACTGCACATTACTCCAGATGTGGTCTCACCAAGGACCTGTACAGCTACAGGAGAACTCCCCTCAAATTACTGCAGATGCAGGAAGCTGAAAAATCTTAGCAGATCTGACAGCATCTGTGGAGAGAAAATAGAACCAATATTTCACGTCAGAATGACCCATTTGTCTTAAATTCCAATCCTCTTGCAATAAACATCAACATTCCATTTGCCTTCCTAATCATTTGCACAGCAACTTTTAGCTTCATATACCAGGATATCTAAATCACTCTGTACCAATGAGTTCTGAATTTAAGTATCTACAACTTTTCTATTCTTCCCAAAGTAAACAACTTCACATTTATCCATGCTATACTCCATCTGCCAGGCTTTTACCCACTTAATGTATTTACATTCCTTTGCAGACACTCTATCTCCTCCTGACAAATTATTTTCCTACCTATTCTGGTGTCATCAGCAAATTTAGACTTTTCCTTCAGTCCTTTCATCCAAGTTATTGATGTAATTGTAAACAGTTGATGACCACCACTGATTGGCAGTCCACTAGTTACAACTTGCTAATCCAAAAATGATTCACTTATCCCTACTCTGCTGTTAGCCAACCAATCCTTTATCTATGCTAATGTTACCCCTGCAGTACGTGCTCTTATTTTGTAGCCTTTGACGTGATGCCTTTTGGAAATCCTACATCTACTGATTTCCACCTTTATCCACCACTTTGTCAAGAAAAAAACTCGAACACTTTCCTTTCACAAAGCCACTTTGGCTCTGCCTGACCAAGTTGTAATTGCTAAAATGTTCTACTACAACCTCCTTAATAATAGATTCTAGCACTTTCCCTGTGACAGATGTTAGAATAACTGGTCTATTGTTTCCTGCTTTCTGTCCACTTCTACAAGTGCTACACCAGCCATTTGCCAATCCACTTAAATCTTTCCAGAATCAAAAGGAATTTTGGAAGATTATAACAAATCTACATGCTGCCACCACTTAAGCCCTAGGATACAGGCCATTTGGTTCTGGAGACTTGACAACCTTCCAGCCTAATGCTTTCCGAGCATCCTTTCCCTGGAAATTGTATTATGTTCTTCTCTCCCCATCATCTCTTGATTTTCAACAATCTTTGAGAAGTTTTCAAAGTCTCTGCAACGTGGAGGGACACAAAATAGCCTTTCAACCCCCTTGCCATTTATTTGATTTCCATTATCAAATCCCCAGACTCGCTCTCCAGAGGGCAGCAATAACTTTAGTTATTCAAATACTTGTAGAAACGTTTACTATCTGTTTTTAACACTCCAAGCTAGTTTTGTTCAGTCATTCTTTTAAGTTTATTAGTGTCACAAGTAGGCTTACATTGACACCACAACAAAGTTATTGTGAAAATTCCCATTCTTCACTACTTCTTAAAATTTGTCCAATCCTCTGATCTACCACCACTCATCTCTGCAGGACAGTGTGTTTCTTTCAATTACATACTATCCTTAGCTTCTGTTAGCCACTTCTCTTTCTCACTAGGATAAATCTTTTCAGCATTATTAAAATCGGCCATTGCAACTCTATTGTGCTAATTTCTCAGTACACCTTACCGAACTCAGTCTTCATACTCTCAGTTTCCTTCAATTTACGTTCAAGGCACAAGTCATGGGCCTATACTTCTCCATTTCCAACTGAACGCCATCATGTTGTGACTGCTGTCACCTGGAGACACCTTTACCATGAGGCTATTGCTTAATCCTCTCATTGCATATTACCAGAAGATAGCCTGCTCCTTAAGAAATTGCACTGAAAACACTACAAACCCATTTTCCAAGCTACTCTTGCCAAATTTTCCCAACCTACATGTAGATTAATTTCATGATTCACACAATAGATTTCTTACACACTGCATTTATTTCTTCGTGTATGTTCTGTCCTGCAGTACAGTTAGTTACCACATCCTACGTGACTGCTTATCTTTGTTAATGGGATGGGCAGAAAGCATTAAAAAAGGCTCGAGTTACCAAAACTTGAGTGTCACAAGTAGGCTTGTGACGATTGGGTACATTTTAGAATTCAGCAAATAAGGACCAAGAAACTGATAGAAAGTAGTAAACTAATGACAAACATAAAAACAGACTGTAAAAACCTCCGTGGGTATGTAAAAAGGAAAAGAACAAAGACAAATGTAAACCCACTACAGGCAGAGACAGGAGAATTTTCATGAAATTGGTGGAGATGTATGTCAGTCTTTAGGAAGACTTGTACAAAAACTTTCAGGGATAGGAGAATGCCCCAAGTATAAATGCTTGGGCCCCAGCTAATGACAATCTATATCAATGATTTGAATGTGGGGGCCAAATGTAGTATTTCCTAGTTTATTGTTGACGCAAAACAACATAGAAAGGTGAGTTGTGAGGAGAGTGCAGAGTGGCTTCAAGAGGATTTAGACAGGTGTAGTTGGCAAGAATGAAGCAAATGGAAAATTATGTTCAAAAATGCAAAGTAATCCACTTTGCTAGGAGAAACAAAACTGCAGAATATTTATTTAGTATACAAGATTATGAGAGGCATGGCCAGAATAGATAGTCAGAAGCTTTTTCCTCAAGGTGGAAGAGTCAGTTACTATGATGCACAGGTTTAAGGTGCGAGGGGCAAGGTAGATTTTTTACACAGTAGTGGGTGCCTGGAACACGTTGCCAGAGGTGGTAGTGGAAGTGGGTACAGGATGGGAATAGAGGGATAAGGTCCCCAGAAGGATAGTGCGTTTTAGTTCAGTCAGGCAACACGATTGGTGCAGGCTTGGAGGGCCTAAGGACCTGTTCTTGTTTTAAGTGCTGATGCTCAAAGAGACCGACATAGCCTTGTTCACAAGACAGCTAACATGCAAATGTAGCAAGAAATACACAAAGCAAATGTTGTTAGGTTGGCCTGTGTTACAAGAGGATTTGAGTAAACAAGTCTTGCTGGGTTCGAATCTCCCAATGTCAATGGTGGAATTTGAATTCAATAACTATCTGGAATTAAGAATGTACTGATGACCATAAAACCACTGACAGTTGTCAAAAAACCCATCTGATTCATTACTGTTCTTTAGGGAGGGAAATCTGCTGTCCTTTACCAGTCTGGCCTACATATGACTCCAGAGCCACAGCAATGTGGTTGACTCAAATGCCCTCTGGCAACTAGGGGTGAGCAATAAATGCTGGCCAGCCAGCAGCGCCCATGTCCCACAAAATAATAAAACAAAATCCTTGGTGAGTCCACACCTGGAGCACTGTGTACAGTTTTGGTCTTCCTCTCCGAAGAACAAATATACTGGCCATAGAGAGAAGGCAACAAAGGTTCACTAGACCGACCCTCAGGATGATAGCAGTTCTATGCGCAGAAATTGATGAGACTGGGTCTGTATTAAATTTAGATAAGAGGTGATCTCATGAAAGCATACAAAACTCTTAGTGCTCGGTTGATTGATGGATTCATGGTTAGGAGGGGTGGAGGGGAAGAGGAGATACCATCTAAGAATAAAAAGGTAATCCATTTGGGATTGAGCTGAGGAGGAATTTCTTCACTCAGTATGATGTATCTGTGGCATTCTCTACCAATGAGGGCTGCAGAGGTTCAACCATTCAGTATTTGCAAGAGAAGGATTAATAGATTAAGATAGCAAGCATCAGGGGACACGGTGATGGAACAGGAAAATGATACTGAGGTAGAAAATCAGCCACAATCTAGTTGAGTGGCATGGCAGGTTTAGAGGGCCTACTGGTGCTCCCATTTCCAATGTTCCTCTGAAGACTGAAATCTCTAGGTAACGTTCCACTTCCTCACCATGGATGCAAAACCAATTACACAATCACTCCCATTCTTTTTCTCCTCACAATGAGTATGAATTAACAGAATTTCAGTTGCAACCTCCAGATCAGCATGGCTCATCTGCAGAATTTGCATCACAAGCTATTGATAGAGTTACTTTATTTTTGAAAGTGGCATGTTACTCATGCCAGAACGCAACCAGACAAGGTTCCAACAATTCACTTACGTAAACGTTATTCATGTGATAGCCTCAACAGCAAGAATCAAAATATTACAAAGTAACAAGGTGGAACTACAGATGTACATAATCCTACCCTCACCAACTCTCTGCAACACATCTCCAAAAAGCAGCAAAACAATTTGCATTCCCTCAGGCCTTGAGTTTTCACAAAATGATTAAGTTAATCGTATCAGACAGGGATATAAGACTATATTTATTTGCTGTGGGTATGATGTTCCTTACTGCTACAAAATCCAACTAGTTAATAAAATTACAACATTAACATTAATTTTCAAAAAACAATAATGAAGCCATTTAATTTTGAAGCCTAATCACTTAAATACAAGAAAAAATTATAAGAGATTCTTTAAACCAACTTTTCTGCAAATGCAGTAATTGACTATACAGCTTAATGTAAAATAGTCTTATTCAACTATAACAAATACTACATTCCACCCACACAATGAACTAAAGTCCAGCTCATGAAACCATGCAACTAAAAGCATAAAAATTAACGGATATTACACCAGAGCAAACAAATTTTGCTTGATGTTACAAGTACTGCCCAAACATGTTTAACAGAAGATGAGGAAGCTAATTTCCGTGAACTGATTGGATGACGTACACTACTGCAAAACTGAATGTGACTAAAAACCAATCTCTCTCCCACAAAAGCACATTCAAGGTCACAACATCCACTGTTAACAGATTATCTCAGGCCCCAGCAGCACTGTTAATGCACAAATATATCTAACTTAAAGATTGGCATGGATTGCTGCTGGTAGAATGGATAATCATTCATACAGCAGATTACTAAATAAGTTAATATCTTGACCCTTTTTGACTACTCAGGTTCATGGAGTTGCTTGATGAAAGTTTATCAAGCTGTCCTTTAGGTTTTGACCGTCTACCTTGCACCACCCTGCTTTAAAAAGCAAATTCAAGATTTAGTTATCGTTTCCAGAAAAGCCCAGTGGACCCATTTATTCAAACCAGTAGCTTGAAATTGAGTGCAATCACACTCAACTATCCCACTTTCCTTCCTACTCCTAATTTTATAAAAAGGATCAAGTCTTTGTCCTTCTTCCAACTCAAGTACCTAATGTGGTTCAAGACAATTTGTGCTGATTTATCTCCCTCGAACCATTCTCCCCATTCTCCTTCTCCAGACCATTTAGAAAATGGGTCAAAATTAACCAAGTTCATGCCCTCAACCCTTCAATAATCTTGAATCCAAGCCAAATTTATTTGGGAAGGAAGGAACGAACATTGGTCAGAATATTTTCAGCATTAAGTTCTGCACATCAGTAGCTTTGATAATTAATTACCCTTTTCTAAAAAAAGTGCAAGATGATTTCCTATTAACATAAATAAAGCACAAACAAGAGTATCATTATTATTGTCCTGGTTAACGAGATTTCTGTTATCATTTAGTGTGTTTTCTGGAGTGGAACAGCTTGGAATATCTCTGATCATTTAGGTACATCGGTTTTAACAGAAAAATGGCTTTTGAAAAATCAATATCCATACAGAAAATTGAGATGTTTTCAAAAACTCCTACAGTAAAAGTTGGTAACTTTTAGAATTAAGCAAATTAAAGACTCCAGCACTAATTGAGAAAAATGTGCCTCATTATTGGAATATCACCTTGAAAACTCTTCAATCTGATTTTATTTATTCATTCATGGAGTGCAGGTATTGCTGACTAGACCAGCCCATGTGCTCATCCTTAATTGCCCTCGAGAATTGACGGGATGTACCCCAGGCTACTGTGGGAGGCCAGGGAAGAGATTGCAGAACTTCTGGCGATGATCTTTGCGCTGTTGATGGCAATGGGAGAGGTTCTGGAGGATTGGAGGACTGCAAATGTGGTTCCTATATTCAAGAAAGGGAACAGGGATAGCCCAGGAAATTACCGACCAGTGACTCAAACCTCAGTGGTGGGCAAGTTGATGGAGAAGATTCTGAGGGACAGGATTTATGAACATTTAGAGGAGTTTAGTATGCTCAATAGTCAGCATGGCTTTGTCAAAGGCAGATCGTGCCTTACAAGCCTGGTCGAGTTCTTTGAAAATATGATTAAATACATTGACGAAGGAAGAGCGGTAGATGTGATTTATACGGACTTCAGCAAGGCATTCGATACGGTCCCCCATGCAAGACTTCTTGAGAAAGTGAGAGGGCATGGGATCCAAGGGGCTGTTGCCTTGTGAAGCCAGAACTGGCTTGCCCACAGGAGGCAGAGTGGTTATACATGGGTCTTTTTCTGCATGGAGGTCAGTCACCAGTGGAGTGCCCCAGGGATCTGTTCTAGGACACTTGCTGTTTGTAATTTTCATAAATGACCTGGATGGCAAAGTGGAGGGATGGGTTGGTAAGTTTGCTGACAACACGAAGATTGGTAGTGTTGTAGACAGTTTGGAGGGGTGTCAGAGGTTGCAGTGTGACACAGGTAGGATGCAAGACTGGGCGGAGAAGTGGCAGATGGACTTCAACCTGGATAAATGTGTAATGGTCCATTTTGGCAGGTCAAATGGGATGGAGTGTAATATCAAGGGTAAGACTCTTAGCAGTGTATAGAGGATCAGAAGGACCTTGGGGTCTGGGTCCACAGGACTCTTAAAATCGGCCTCGCAGGTAGAGGATGTGGTTAAGGCGGCGTACAGTGTACTGGCTTTCATCAATCAAGGGATTGTGTTTAGGAGTCGGGAGATAATGTTGCAGCTTTATAAGACCCTAGTCAGACCCCACTTGGAGTACTGTGCTCAGTTCTGGTCGCCTCATTACAGGAGGGATGTGGAAGCTATTGAAAGGGTGCAGAGGAGATTTACAAGGATGTTGCCTGGATTGGGTGGCATGCCTTATGAGGATAGGTTGAGGGAGCTCAGTCTTGTCTCCTTAGAGAAAAGGAGGATGAGAGGTGACCTGATAGAAATGTATAGATGTTGAGAGGTATAGATCGGGTGGATTCCCAGACTGGAATGGTTGCTACGAGAAGACACAGGTTTAAGGTGCTGGGGAGTAGGTAGAGAGGAGATATCAGGGGCAAGTTTTTCACTCAGGAGGGGGTGGGTGAGTGGAATCGGCTGCCGTCGGTGGTGGTGGAGGCAAATTCGATCAGGTCTTTTAAGAGACTTCTGGATGAATACATGGAGCTTAACAGAATTGAGGGTTATAAGTAAGCCTAGTAGGTATGGATATCATCAGTGCAACTTGTGGGCCGAAGGGCCTGTTTGTGCTGTAGCTTTTCTATGCTCTATGAGAAGGTGATGGCGTTCCACCTTCATGAACCATTGTAATCCATTGTAATCCATATAGGGTTAGGAACACTCACAGTGCTGTTAGGGAGGGAGTTCCAGGACTTCAATCCAGCCGCAGTGAAGGGATGGTAGTATAATTCCAAATCAGGATAGTGAGTGGCTTGGAAAGAAACTTGGTGGCGATACCATGCAACCGCTGCTCTTGCCTGTTCGGATGGTAGCAGTCACAGATTTGGATGCTGACCAAGGAACATGGTGATTTGCCATGTTTATGCAAGCGTGACAATACTTGTCTTTAAGAAATGTGCGTGTGTTTTGTTTCTCATGCAGGATTTTTTTTTAAGAAGTCAGTTTTACTTACTGGTGCCGCCTTGTGTGTAACCAGCTGCCCCTGTTGGTGCTGCAGCAGCGTAACTGATCTTAATTGCCAAGGAGTTTGTTTTAATCTGGACTAATGAAGTTCTGTTCTTTTAGTGGTTTCTCCTGGGGTTTTTCAGACTTGGACTGGAGATGGATGGTGGACAGGAAAAATCATGTGATTGGGCAAGACAAGTTTTACACAGAAATAATCTGTTGCTGCTTGGAATTGTTCAAGAAGAGTGCCTTTTTTTTGCTCTCTGGATTCGAAGACTGAAATTGGCCAGGAAATGGGTGCGTTTCTGGAGGCTGCTGTATGGGAGTGAGAAGACAGGTTTCTTTATCTCTGTCCAGAAGAGTTAAAAGGCTGGAAATCTAGCATCCATGTCAGCCAATATGTTTTTTGTGTAACCCATTCTGAAGGGGGAACGTGTGTCTGTGGGGATATTGCTTTATTTGGAATGATAGAGATAGGTAGCTGTTAAGAATTGTACAGAATCATGTTTAAAGTCATTCAATTGATAAAAGTCATGCTCATTCCTTTTGTTATACTCTAAGTGTTGTTAAATAAAGTTTGTCTTCATAAAAGCTTCCCAGTGGGTTAATAGAATCATACCCAGAACAAAACACATTATACCAAAATTAAAAATGTTGGGGTATAATCTAAATTCATGGTATTCCTTGGGATATTCTGACCTGGTCTCTAACATTAAGAGACAGTCCCAAACAAACATTTAATCTATTTCATTCTGAACTGCTGCAACAAAGCTTTTCTTACTCGTCTAATTTTATAATTGAAGAACTTCAGAAGATTTCACGTCAAGTTCAAATGCAAATATTCTTTCCAATGGTCTTGAAAAAATACAAAAACACCTATTTAATAATTTAAACTTTAGGTACAGTCAATATAAAAAGAAATGCTTTTCAAACTTGGGTATATTAAAGGAGATGGCCTAGTGGTATCATCGCTAGACTATTAATCCAGAAACTCAGCTGATGTTCTGGGACCAAGAGTTTGATTCCTTCCATGACAGATAGTGGAATTTGAATTCAATAAAAAATATTGGGAATTAAGAATCTACTGATGACCATGAAACCATTATTAATTGTCAGAAAAACCCATTTGATTCACTAATGTTCTTTAGGAAAGGAAATCTGCCATCCTAACCTGGTCTGGCCTAGATGTGACACAAGAGCCATGGCAATGTGGTTGAATCTCAGCTGTCCTCTATTGTATCAATCACTACAAAGTTTAACCGTATTGCGGGTCAACTCACAGCATGTGGACTGCAGTGTTTTAAGGAGACAGCTCCCCACTCAAAACCAACAAGGGACAGGCAATAAATGCTGGCCAGCCAATGATGCCCAAGTCCCATGAACAAACAAATAATAAAAAAAACACTCAACAATCAAGCTAGTACAGTGAATTGGAACCTGGGCAAAATACATGATCTGTTTCAAGTTAGAATCGAGCAAAACTAATCTTTAATCTTTTAAGGGGATAGCAAGAGAGAAAGGCTGGGATATCAAGGAACGGAAGGAAAGGGGGACGTGGTGGGAAAGACAAGAGGGAGAAAGACAAAATGGGAAAGGAAAGCAAGTGAAACATAGCTGAGTTTCAGAAATACTGTGGGTATGGCACAGGACCGTTTGGGTGATTTTTAGGCCTTAAACGTATGCACTATTACTGCTGCAAAGTTATTCAAGCACTGAATGCATGGTGCCATGAATGATTTGACCACATGAAAAAAAAACAAACTCCAGCTTTGACATTTTGGTTCCTATGGAAACACATGATTCACTTAAAGTCATGATTTTTCAGGCTGTGCTTGTAACTTCAACTTAAGTGAGGGCTTACCATACTTCTGAAATAGAATTAAAGCAAGGATTTATCTTGGTCTTATATTTCCACTTCTGTTCTCAAAGTCATAGACTAACTGGCAAAACTTTGATCTAAAACAGTGAAAAAAAATCGCAATAAATCTAATCAATTGAAAATTAGGTACAATCAAATAAAACAACCTTCAACATTGGAGCGGAAGAATGTAAAACAAAACTTTCATTTAGAAGAAATTATCTAGATTACATCCCCAATGTATAAATGAAACCCCTTCCCAAAAATGTACAACACCAAATAGTACACATTTTCACTATAATGTGTTCTAGTAGGAAACAGTAGCGAGATAACATAAGAACGTAAGAGATGATGCTACTTCTGAACAAGGTATATAGACAAAGGACAACAATTCATCCATTTTAATTAAACTCCTCCAATTTCAGTACCCAATTTCTTCTTAAATGATTCCAAGGATTCAGCCTCCATTGCTTTTCTTTCTGTAATTTTATACAATATTTTTGTCACAGAGTAAAAAATTTGTCACTTAAATCCAAAATACACCTTTTTACTAGCTTGACCTGTATCCAAGTCTTAATAAAATGTTCCAGATTTTTCCATTCTATCTTAATAACTTGATGACCATCAGCTGACTGAAAAACCTGGGATTTATGACAAAAATGTACAATTCATTTTTAGAAGCAAAACAAGTATGACACAGCCAAACAGTATTTCATGCCAAAATAGTAGGACATGAATTCTCACTTACTTCCAGCACCCAAAGCTTTCAAGTTTGATCAGGTCACTAACAGAATGGTAGGCTTTTTGAAAAAAAGCAATATTCTACCATTTTATAAGTGCCTGCAGCTAGTACCATGTGGCCTTATTGGAACAAAGACATTTAGAGAACAAATGTCCAGCAGCACCCAAGTGGGCGTTAAAAACTCAAAGATATGATCTATAGCATATATGATAATTTGCATCAAGTTATACATAACTGAAGTATACCAAGCATTTCTTTTAAATGAGATTAAAAGAAATGCTTGTAGGGTTGGGATCATTATTAAAACCTCAATTACAAGGTTATAATTATGGTTCCAGCTCTACAAAGCAGCAAAAATTTATGAAGTGTTGTAATATAACATAACAACTGTTCAGAGGACCATAATTAACAAAGTGACACAGGAAAAATATCTCAGTATGTAGTTGGTGGCCTTACGATTTCACTGATCCAACATATGTTTCAATGTTAGGGAAGAATACATTCATCTAAAATTAATAAGCTACAACTAGCATTTAAAATTTCAGCCATTCTGGAGATAATTGGTTGCCACAATTAAACTCAAAATACAAGGAGCAAACAGAATGATTTGAGCAAGGTTGATATTTCTGCAGTAAAAAGAAATTTAAAGTTTCTGCAATCCAACTAACTTATCTTCCTCAATAGACAAATTATTTTGACCAAATAGGTGAAATAAAGGCGGATTAAATTTAGTCGAAGTATCACATTCCATTTTCCAGATATAAATCAGATATAAACCAAGACTAAATAAATTGTCTCATGACCAACAACCGTAAAATGCGTAGGCTGCATTTTCTATCAAAACTCTTGAGTTCATTCTCAATTACAACAGGACGACAATACAGTTTTCTCCATCTTTACTGTTGATTTGTATACCACCACTGTAGTAATAAATTAAATCAATGAGAACCAAGCAGCAAGAACTGTAACTTTCCACTTCTATTATGATAGTGGGAGGTGTTTGCAGTACAGGAGCAAACTACCACGGGTGCTGGAAATCAACAGAAGATGCTGGCAATACTCAAATCTGGCGGAAATGACCTGCTCTGTATTTCAAAAATTCTCTTTGGAACGCAATGCCTTATCAAATGGGCTATTTTGCACTCGATAGCAAAACTGTGCAGAGAGCTGGGATTTAACTTTTGCTGTCTGCATCAAGGTCTTTCTTTTAAAGCAAAAAAATGCAGCTGCGTAACGTGCAAACTGACTGACATTCAGGTTGACAAACACAGACAAAACATTCAATAGCCTAGAAGTGGCAGTTGTATATTGCATGAATAGATCAATTATTGGGGCCATGCAAATGCTGTGTTGGTAGAGTGACCATAAAACATAGGAGCAGAATTAGGCCATTCGGCCCATCAAGTTTGCTCTGCCATTTAATCATGGCTGATATTTTTCACACTCCCATTCTCCTGCCATTTCCCTCTAAACCCTGATCCCCTTAAAAGCCTTGAAGACATTCAATGGCCTGGCCTCCACAGCCTTCTGCAACAAAGGGTTCCACAGATTCGCCACACGCTGGCTGAAGAAATTCCTCCTCATCTGTTTTTAAGGGTCGTCCCTTTAGCCCAAGGTTGTGCCCTCTGATTCTAGTTTGACCCATTAGTGGAAACATACTTTCCACGTCCACTCTATCAAGGCCTCACAGTATCCTGCAAGTTTCAATAAGATCCCCTTTCATCCTAAACTCCAACGAGCACGTACAGACCTCAACCATTCCTCATACGACAACCTCTTCATTCCAGGGATCGTTCTTGTGCACCACCTCTGGACTCCTTCCAAGGCCAGCACATCCTTCCTTAGAAAGGAGACTCAAAACTGCTCACAATACTCCAAATGGGGTCTAACCAGAGTCTTATGCAGCCTCAGGAGTACATCCCCTCTCTTGTATTCTAGCCCTCTTGACATGAATGCTAACATTGCATTTGGCTTCCTAACTATCGACTGAACTTGCACGTTAACCTTGAGAATCTTGAACAAGGACTCCCAAGTCCCTTTGTGTTTCTGATTTCCTAAGCATTTCCCCATTCAGAAATAGTCTATGCCTCCATTCCTCCTTTCAAAGTGCATAACCTCACTTTTTCACATTGTAATCCATCTGCCACTCCTTTGCCCACTCTTCTAATCTGTCAAAGTCCTTATGCAGCTCTCTGCTTCCTCAATACTACCTGTCCCTCTACATATCTTTGTATCATCTGCAAACGTAATAACAGTGCTTTCAGGTCCTTTGTCCAAATCAGTAATGTGTATTGTGAAAAAAAGTTGCGGTCCCAGCACCAGCCCAAGGCATACCACTATAAGAACATAAGAACGTAAGAAATAGGAGCAAGAGTAGGCTATCTGGCCCTTCGAGCCTGCCCCGCCATTAATTCATCAGTTGCCATCCTGAAAAAGACAGCTTCATCCCCACTCTCTGCCTTCTTCAGTCAGTCAATTCTCTATCCATGCCAGGATCTTATATTTAACACCATGGGTTCTTGACTTATTAACGGACTCCTATGCGGCACTTTGTCAAAAGGTCTTTTGGAAACCTAATTAAATCACATCCACTGGTTCTCTTTTACCCAACTTCCTTCTTACCTTCTCAAAGAGCTCTAACAGATTTGTCAGACATGACCTCCCCTTGACAAAGCTGTGTGACTCATCCCTATTTTATCATGCACTCCCAAGTACTCCATCTCATCTTTAATGATGGACTCCAAAATCTTGCCAATGACTGAAGTCAGGCTAACCTGCCTATAATTTCCCATCTGCTGCCTCCCTCCCTTCTTAACCATCAGTGTTACATTAGCTACTTTGCAGTTTGCTGGGACCCCCACCTGCCTCCAGTGATTCCTGAAAGATCACCACCAACGCCTCCACATTAAACAAAGCTAGAATGCTAGCTGCAGATCTTACATCAGAATCACCCATAATCATCCTGAGGTTCTTTGCCTGGTGACTAATCAGGCAACCTTAGGGTCAAGTGTGAAAGGTTAGCAGATCAGTTAAACTAAAGAAAAAAGACAATCAAAGATTGCTGATACATGGTTAATAAAAGCAAAAGACACACTAGGTTTAGTTTAATTTTTCCAACGTTAACAATGTGAAATCACTTGCTACGGCCACAAAATAGATTTGGAAAGCACACCAACAGCCCTAAGCAGAATCAGAAAGCTGCAGGGGAAAAAAATTCCTCAGCTATCTCTTTTAGAGAAGAAAATTGTTGGGTGAAAGCTCAGAGTTTTGAAGAACTGTTGGGCTTTTTAGCCTGAAACTGTTTTGCATATTGTGCAATTCCTTTTTATTAATTCATGAGATATGTATCATTGACAAGGTCAGCATTTATGCCCATCCCCAATTGCCCTAGAGATGGTGACGTGAACTGCCTTCTTAAACGATGTAAAAAGTCTGACAACATCAGGTTTAAGTCCAACCGATTTATTTGATAGTAAACTCACAAGCTTTTGGGGTTTGTCCCTTCGGCAGGTGAATGGAGAGTTCTGGCCTCAGAACTCTGAGGCCAGAACTCTGGTGTTGTCAGACTTTTTACTGTGTTTACCCCAGTCCAACGCCAGCATATCCACATCATTCTTAAACGATGACAGGACAAGTGGAGTTGGTACTTCCACAATGCTGTGAGGGAGTTTCACAGTTCTGACAACGGCATGAAGGAAGGGCTGTGTTCATCATTTGTGCATTTTCCATTTCTGCGTTGGTCACTCAATATTGCACCTTAAATATGATTAGGCCTAAGAAATATAATCAAAGATAATTGGTGTCTCAACTTCCCAATTCAAGGGAACTACGTGAATCCACTTGAAAAGGTATAGCGAGTTACATGCCTACATCCTTGCTAGATTAAAATACTTGTGTGTTCAGGTTGTCCTACCTACTGTAATGTGTTTAGGAACATAACACAAACCATCCAATCCAACACTCAATGCAATGATGATGGTTCCATGAATCTTAAAACAAATTTAAGGAAGCAGATTGTCATGGGATTAAAGCATCAAGGTATTAATTCGGAGAATCTTTTTAATGTAAACCATAAACTCACTCATAACTTTAAAAACCAAAGGGTCAAACAATTGTTTCTTTTTCGATTCAAGGGAAAGACTTCGTTGTGGAAATTAAGAAATTCTGATCCCAAACACAATACACTTGGATTCGATATCACCCCTACAATAACCTCACAGAAATAACCAGTCTCTAATAAAAAGCCAATAAATATACTTGCACAAAGTAACATTCACACTTCATAGGAGCACAGCAAGCCCAGGCAATTTTAATGTTTCATTTGCCATCTCCATATTTAGAGCTTTACTGTATAATTTTAAGTTTCTGCCAGAGTGTGCACTCATTTACATCTGCAAGGAAATTACAACAGTTCTCGCTCACAAAGATGACCTCCATTTGTTTGGTCTCTGTGGTAAAATACACAAATTCTGTCCAGTCACAATTAAAGGACAAGTTACCTGTAACACTAGCTGTTGCCATGCAAACGACTCACTGTTGTCAATGTTGGATATACTTGATCTTTCTGAGGGAATAGTGGCACGCTCAAGTTGCATGGAAACGTTACGACGCTCTTCTTCAAGTGCTCTCGTCAACTTCTCAAACCGGGCCTCTTGTTCTTTAACCGAAGCTAGAATGCTAGCTGCAGATCTTACATCATAATCATCCATAATCGTCCTGAGGTTCTTGCCTAGTGACTAATCAGGCAACCTTAGAGTCAAGCGTTAAAGGTTAGTAGATCAGTAAAACTAAAAAACAAAAGGACAAATCAGAAAGATTATTGATACATGGTTAATAAAAGCAAAAGATGCACTAGGTTTAGTTTAATTTTTCCAAAGTTAACAATGTGAAATCACCTGCTACAGCTACAAAGTAGATTTGGAAAGCACACCAACAACCTTAAGAATCAGAAAGCTGCAGAGAAAAAAAAAAGGAGAAACAAATAAGTTAGAAGACAGGAATAGCAAACTTAACAGGTGAAGCATTCAAGTCAGAAAAACAACTTCAGTGCAAGTGTTAAGGCAAGCAGCAACAGCTAATATAGAAGTTAAAGACAGACATTAAAAAAAGACAAACTATCAATCCAAAAGCCATTATTCTGAAATTTGGCACAGAGGAAAATATAGACAATTCTGTAAAAATCATCCAATATTTAAAAGGCACACACACATCCCTATAAATACTGTTTGTGTGTGGATTTCTACCCCATTGCTGACACTGGGCAGAGATGTCAACTGGTTTAATATGAAGCGGAAATAACATGAAAACCTTCAGCTCAACCAACCCAGGTTAGTTCATCAGAGTAAGAAATGGGAATTTTATGCTTGTTCCACTTTCATCTCAGCACACATACATGTAGCCTATCCTAAAATGGCATCTGCCTCAAATCACTAACTTCAGCGCTGTACTCCCCAACAGTCTCAACACTGTGGAAAGGTTTTCCTACGCTCTCCTAAATCTGACAATTATTTACCTCCACAATCACTGGTAACCGTCCATTTCTAACCAATCTGTTCCAAGCCTTCAGGATTGGGAAAAGTTTTATCAAATCATCCTGTAATCGCCTGTTATAACAAAAGACAAACTGCAGTTTTTCTGGATTATTCTATTTCTTCACGCCAGATATCTTCCTAATAAATCTGGACTGTTCCTTTGTTGTCTCAACACCCTTCTGATTATTTTGAGTGCAGTATTCCCACTGTGACATGAGTAAGGTTTTAAAAAGATTTGCCATTACAACTCCGTGTCAATACTCCATATCTCCAGCTATAAAACCCAGTACTTCAGTTATTTTTGAAAAATTATATCCACTTGAGATGCTGCTTTTAATATCATATGAACCTGACGCCAAGTAAAAACAAGACCAATTAAAGAATGTTTGACAGTGAAAAGCAAGAATTCTTAAAAACAACTTAAAGGGTCACCCAGTCATTCAAAATTTACGACGGTGAACTTCTTTAAAAATTGCTACATAAAAACCAAGTGCAGCACAAATGTCTGCAATGTAAAAGCTAAGAAAAATGGCTGCATCAGAAAACAATGATTGTTGATGCCAAGTTTGATTTTTAAAAGCTTTTAAATTGCACAGAAGGGTAAAGAGGTGGGACAATTCTACAATTTTGCGATTCAGGGATGGAATGAATCAAATACTGATGATTTTCATTTTGCCACACAGGAAGCATGGTGGGAGGAAAAGTGTGTCTGAGCAGCTTTCAAAGAACACTGGTAAATTCAGGAGCACTGATCATTGTGCAGTGGTGAAAGGGAGACAAGGCTGAATTGGGAATAGAACACAGATGACTAACAATCAACAATTCACCATTCAGCAATAAAAGCAGTATTGCAAAAATTTCTGCCCAACAGCAGATTATCTATTTAAATCATAACTTGGCTTAATTCAGTTCAATTATTTGAGGGGACTGGGAAACTTTTGGCACTGACCAGGGAAGTAAATAGTTTACACATGGGGGAAATGTGGAAACTCCGTTTGTGATCACAAGTAGTAAGTCATCTTGGAACGTTGATGGATAAAGGAGATTAAGGATGGAGACATCAGGGGTAAGAAGCAACAGCTGTTGATTAGTCTCACAAGAGATATGGAAAAAATAAAGAATGGAAAAAACGTTTAATTGCTTTCAGAGCAAAACAAGAGATCAAAATTAAGCAGTTCAGTCACTGTAGTGCACTATTGTGATAAGAGCGCAGAGAGAATTGAAAAATCAGAGCACAAATCCATTGAATATAGGATGCAGGGGAGGAGGTAGTTATTGAGAAGAAGGGAGAAGAAAGGATTATTTCTCCAGGGAGCAAATAAATGTAAGATGAGTCATCAACTAAGATTGAATGATATGAGAGAGAGTGAGCCATAAAAATAATTTTGAAGTGGCGCTCCATGGCGGCAGCTTGTAAATGGGGGGAATGAAATCACCTTTCCGTGGGAAATTTAGTTAATGACTTACTAGTCATGCTAGATCAACAAGACGGGAAGCATCAACTTTCAATCTTACTGTGTTCTCCGCTAAGATCCATTACACTAATCAGCAGGTGGTCAGGAAGGCTAATGGGATGCTGGCCTTCATAGCGAGGGGGATTGAATATAAAAGTAGGGAGGTCTTGCTGCGGCTGTATAGGGCACTGGTGAGGCCGCAGCTGGAGTACTGTGTGCAGTTTTGGGCGCCGTACTTACGCAAGGGTATTTTGGCCTTGGAGGAAGTGCAGAGGAGGTTTACTAGGCTGATACCAGGAGTTGAGGGGGTTGAGCTATGAGGAGAGGCTGAATAAACTAGGCTTGTACTCGTTAGAGTTTAGAAGAATGAGGGGAGATCTCATTGAGACGTATAAGATGATGAATGGGATGGATAGGATAGAGGTGGAGAGACTCTTCCCCTCAGAAAGGACAGTAGGACTAGGGGGCACAGCCTCAAGATAAAAGGGGGGCGGTGTAGAACGGAGTTGAGGAGGAACTTCTTCACTCAAAGGGTGGTGAATCTCTGGAATTCTCTGCCTGTTGAGGGGGTGGAGGCTGCCTCGCTAAATATTTTTAAGACGCGGGTTGATGGGTTTTTGATAAGTGAGGGGATTAAGGGTTATGGGGAGAGGGCGGGAATGTGGAACTGAGACACGACAGATCAGCCATGATCTTATTGAATGGCGGGGCAGGCTCGAAGGGCTAGGTGGCCTACTCCTGCTCCTATTTCTTATAAGAACATAAGAAATAGGAGCAGGAGTAGGCCATCTAGCCCTTCGAGCCTGCCCCACCATTCAATAAGATCATGGCTGATCTGTCGTGGCTCAGTTCCACTTTCCCGCCCTCTCCCCATAACCCTTAATCCCCTCTCTTATCAAAAACCCATCAACCCACGTTTTAAAAATATTTAGCGAGGCAGCCTCCACCACTTCAACGGGCAGAGAATTCCAGAGATTCACCACCCTTTGAGTGAAGAAGTTCCTCCTCAACTCTGTTCTAAACCGCCCCCCTTTTATCTTGAGGCTGTGCCCCCTAGTCCTACTGTCTTTTTTGAGCGGGAAGAGTCTCTCCACCTCTATCCTATCCATCCCATTCATCATCTTATACATCTCAATGAGATCTCCCCTCATTCTTCTAAACTCTAACGAGTACAAGCCCAGTTTATTCAGCCTCTCCTCATAGCTCAACCCCCTCAACTCCGGTATCAGCCTAGTAAACCTCCTCTGCACTCCCTCCAAGGCCAAAATATCTTTGCGCAGGTGCGGCACCCAAAACTGCACACAGTACTCCAGCTGCAGCCTCACTAGTGCCCTATACAGCTGCAAGACCTCCCTACTTTTATATTCAATCCCCCTCGCTATGAAGGCCAGTATCCCATTTGCCTTCCTGACCACCTGCTGCACCTGCAAGCTGGGTTTTATGTTCTTATGTTCTTAGGGCAATTCTGGTTGGGCAAGCAGTAGGTAAACCATAAACCTGTTTCCAAGCTCTCAGGACCTAAATCAGCAGTGGGGTGTGGCCATGCAAAAGTTGTGTGCATCTGTGGGAACCTGATGGAGATTTTTCAGTGATGTGACAGATTTCATCAGACATCTGGGCTGACCAAACAGAATGTATTCTCCAAAACCAAGCTTAGAATTGCAATTATATAAAAACAAAGTTAATCTGAGAAGTCTGCTCACCCTTCAAAACTGGCAAAAACATGAACTGAACGGAAAATGGAAAGATAGAGTCATCAGAAGGTACAATACAGTTTTGTTGTGATTGACAGACTCAAGGTACCATCACACTACAAACAAGCTTTAAATGAATACCAAGACTAGAGCATGAGGTTTTTTCTTCAAATGGTGGGTAAAATAGATTCAATCATAAGAACATAAGAAATAGGAGCAGGAGGAGGCCATCTAGCCCTTCGAGCCTGCCCCACCATTCAATAAGATCATGGCTGATCTGTCGTGGCTCAGTTCCACTTTCCCGCCATCTCCCCATAACCCTTAATCCCCTCTCTTATCAAAAACCCATCAACCCGCGTCTTAAAAATATTTAGCGAGGTAGCCTCCACCACTTCAACGGGCAGAGAATTCCAGAGATTCACCACCCTTTGAGTGAAGAAGTTCCTCCTCAACTCCGTTCTAAACCGCCCCCCCCTTTATCTTGAGGCTGTGCCCCCTAGTCCTATTATCCTTTCTGAGTGGGAAGAGTCTCTCCACCTCTATCCTATCCATCCCATTCATCATCTTATACGTCTCAATGAGATCTCCCCTCATTCTTCTAAACTCTAACAAGTACAAGCCTAGTTCATTCAGCCTCTCCTCACAGCTCAACCCCCTCAACTCCGGCATCAGCCTAGTAAATCTCCTCTGCACTCCCTCCAAAGAACATGCTTGCCTGCATGATTAAAACTGATGTGGACCAATCATTATTTCGTAAATTGAGTGTGTGTCAGCATATGATCTGTTTGTGAACACAAGTTCTCACTCAACTGATGAAAGAGCCTGAGACTCCAAAAGGTAGTGCTGAATAAACCTGTTGGACTTTAACCAGGTGTTGATAGTTTTAATCACAGTAAGAAGTCTGAACAGCAGTGAACATATGGATAGTGGAGAGCTTATTTAACAAGCTCGTCTTGTACGCTATTTAGTTAATGTTCTCTTAAAAACATCTTCTACTCTCAAATTAGTCACTTTTAAAATTTTGCCTAAAATATTTCATAAACTGATTCCATTTCTCTGGCAGACTGAACCCACTTTGGTAGGAATAATGGTAGGAAGGACTGTTACTTACGTGGCGAAAAACTGCAGCATGCAACGGTGCAGAGGGACCTCAGGGTCCTTGTGCATGAGTCGCAAAAACCCAGCCTGCAGGTGGTCAGGAAGGCAAATGGGATGCTGGCCTTCATAGCGAGGGGGATTGAATATAAAAGTAAGGAGGTCTTGCTGCAGCTGTATAAGGCACTGGTGAGGCCGCAGCTGGAGTACTGTGTGCAGTTTTGGTCGCCGCACTTACGCAAGGATATTTTGGCCTTGGGGGGAGTGCAGAGGAGGTTTACTAGGCTGATGCCGGAGTTGAGGGGGTTGAACTATGAGGAGAGGCTGAATAAACTAGGCTTGCACTCATTAGAGTTTAGAAGAATGAGGGGTGATCTCATGGAGACGTACAAGATGTTGAATGGGATGGATAGGATAGAGGTGGAGAGGCTCTTCCTGCTCAGAAAGGACAGTAGGACTAAAGGGCACAGCCTCAAGATAAGGGGGGGAGGGAGGTGGTTTAGAACAGAGTTGAGGAGGAACTTCTTCACTCAAAGGGTGGTGAATCTCTGGAATTCTCTGCCCGTTAAAGTGGTGGAGGCTGCCTCGCTCAATATTTTTAAGACGCGGGTTGATAGGTTTTTGATAGGCAAGGGGATTAAGGGTTATGGGGAGAGGGTGGGAATGTGGAACTGAGCCACGACAGATCAGCCATGATCTTATTGAATGGCGGGGCAGGCTCGAGGGGCTAGGTGGCCTACTCCTGCTCCTATTTCTTATGTTCTTATGTTAGCAGAGTCAAATTAGAATGCCCTGATCAACACCAAGCTACACTTAAACACACATCCTAACTAACAAAAGCACTCATTTTTATCTCCAGTTATGTCAACTTTTTCAGGCTCATGAACACATTCCACCTTTCACAAATTCCAACTTCTTCCCCCAAAAGCGTCACCAATCCTAATTTGCATTTCAATGGAAAGCCAATCCATTAACTTTAAAAACCTCACCTTCACACAAGAATTCACGAATGGGTTTGACACCCTCTGAAGCGCTTTCCATCCTAGAAATCCACCGCACAGCTTTAGATGTTTTAGAGATACGATAATCCATCCAAACCATCTGTTCAAAAGTAGGCTACATAACCTGCATCAAATGCTCCTAATTCCTCTTCCACCATTACTATTCTCGAAGTTAAACGTGCAGTTCTCCCTCCGATCTACTCTTTGTGAATCACAATATTGACATGTGGTAGCGCACTTCAGACAGTGGCAATGTTTGGTCCACTAATGTTACCTCCTGCTGACTAAACATTCCTGCATTAAACATGGATATCTCACCAGAGCAAATTTAACAATGGCTTTCCAGAAGTACTATCAAAAATGCACTTGTAGTGTAAATTGGCTCCAAATGAGCTGACCACACAAAGTCAATGTGGTTGAACGTTCTACAGGGAGCATTGGTCAGTATGAATTGATGTTACGAACATTTGAATTGCTGATATTTGGAATAGTTCCAAAAACATTCACGACCAATTATGAAGTTTCAAATTTCCTCCAGTCAGTAAAAATCATATAACAAATGGACAGGGATCATTAAAAGCTTTCACTGAAAATAAAATTCAAAAGGTTCCAATTTACTTCAACTTGGGCTGTTAAGAAATGTGAAACCAGAAACATCTAGGTTCGCCTTTATTGGCTACTTCACAGCAATAGCTCCACTAGTGGTGAGCCTCAGGGGTCAGTGCTGGCACCACAACTCTCCACAATATACATTAACGATTTGGAAGGAACTGAAGGCACTGTTACTAAGTTTGCAAATGACACAAAGATATGTAGAGAGACAGGCAGTATTGAGGAAGCAGGGAGGCTGCAGAAGGACCAGGACAGGTTAGGACAATGGACAAAGAAGTGGCAGATTGAATACAATGTGGAAAAGTGTAAGGTTGTGCTCTTTGGAAGAATGGAGGCACAGGCTATTTCTAAGTGGGAAATGCTTAGAAAATCAGAAACACAAAGGGACTTGGGAGTCCTTGTTCAAGATTCTCAAGGTTAGCGCACAGGCTCAGTCTGTAGTTAGGAAGGCAAATGCAATGTTAGCATTTATATCGAGAGGGCTAGAGTACAAGAGCAGGGATGTACTTCTGAGGCTGTATAAGGATCCGGTCAGACCCCATTTGGAGTATTGTGGGCAGTTTAGGCCCCACATCTAAGGAAGGATGTGCTGGCCTTGGAAAAGGTCCAGGTTCTCAAGAATGATCCCTGGAATGAAGAGCTTGTTGTGTGAGGAACGGTTGAGGATGCTGGGTCTGTACTCGGAGTTTAGAAGGATGAGGGGGGGGATCTTATTGAAACATACAGGATACGGCAAGGCCTGGATAGAGTGGACGGAGAGGATGTTTCCACTAGTAGGAGAAACTAGAACCAGAGGGTATAACCTCAGGCTAAACGGACAATCCTTTAAAACAGTGATGAGAAGGAATTTCTTCAGCCAGAGGGGTGAACCTGTGGAACCCTTTGCCACAGTAGGCTGTGGAGGCCAGATCGTTGAGTGGCTTTAAGACAGGGATAGATAGGTTCTTGATTAATAAGGGAATCAGTGGTTATGGGAAAAAAGGCAGGAAAATGGGGATGATAAAAATTACTAGCCAATTGAACGGCAGAGCATACTAGATGAGCCAAGTGTTCTAATTCTGCTCCTATGTCTTATGGTCTAAACCAGATGTCGAAACCTCTGGCAGGTTCAGGAAATTGCCATTGCTCAAGTACTGACACTGGGGGAGAAAAATTGCAGTCACGAGCTTCTTAAATTTCAGGAACTGCAAAGGTTGCAGAAGTAAAAACTGCTAACAAAAAAATTCCCCAAATATGTTCTGCCTACCATTTGCAATTTTATACTCTGCGTTGCTTGATTTCTACTGGAAATCAAATTCATTTCCACTGCCTTATGTTCGAGGATGGTTTTAAACTAATTCTCCCCATTCAAATTGATTTTTGATTTCAATTGCAGATGCAAAAACAGTTTAACAACAAAAACACTTGATTGCCAATGTGAATTGCGACCCTAAATAACACATTTTCACCCAATTCAAAACCCACAATGTAAAGATAAGTCTGGTAGCCTTGATATTAAATGCACTCAGAAGGGACTTTGCCAAGCAGAAGTAATGACTCAGGAAGTTCCAAGAAGAGTAAAGGCCATGTGGTGACTTTTACAATCTTAAATTTTGTGCTGTGTGACCTCTCTGGTTAAAAAATCTGCACCCTATAATAAATGGCACGCTCAATATAATTTGGAATTGTTACATAAAGAGAGAGGAATGGTTCAATCATCCACTAATGACACCAAGATTGGGGGAACGGCAAATTGTGCGGAGGGTGTGGAGAGTCTGCAGAAGGATCTAGATAGGCTGGGCGAATGGGCCAGGAAATGGCAAATGGAATTTAATGTTGGCAAGTGTGAGGTGGTCCACTTTGGTAGGAAGAATGGTAGGAAGGACTATTACTTACGGGGCGAAAAACTGCAGCAGGCGACGGTGCAGAGGGACCTCGGGGTCCTTGTGCATGAGTCGCAAAAACCCAGCTTGCAGGTGCAGCAGGTGGTCAGGAAGGCTAATGGGATGCTGGCCTTCATAGCGAGGGGGATTGAATATAAAAGTAGGGAGGTCTTGCTGCAGCTGTATAGGGCATTGGTGAGGCCGCAGCTAGAGTACTGTGTGCAGTTTTGGGTGCCGCACCTGCGCAAAGATATTTTGGCCTTGGAGGGAGTGCAGAGGAGGTTTACTAGGCTGATGCTGGAGTTGAGGGGGTTGAGCTATGAGGAGAGGCTGAATAAACTGGGCTTGTACTCGTTAGAGTTTAGAAGAATGAGGGGAGATCTCATTGAGACGTATAAGATGATGAATGGGATGGATAGGATAGAGGTGGAAAGACTCTTCCCGCTCAAAAAAGACAGTAGGACTAGGGGGCACAGCCTCAAGATAAAAGGGGGGCGGTTTAGAACGGAGTTGAGGAGGAACTTCTTCACTCAAAGGGTGGTGAATCTCTGGAATTCTCTGCCCGTTGAAGTGGTGGAGGCTGCCTCGCTAAATATTTTTAAGACGCGGGTTGATGGGTTTTTGATGAGAGGGGATTAAGGGTTATGGGGAGAAAGCGGGAAAGTGGAACTGAGCAGCGACAGATCAGCCATGATCTTATTGAATGGCGGGGCAGGCTCGAAGGGCTAGATGGCCTACTCCTGCTCCTATTTCTTATGTTCTTATAGTCAAGATCCAAACAGGGGCAAGGGTTTAGAGGTTTCAGTCTGCAATGTTTGATCAACATAATACTAAAATCCACTTTCTCAGCAACTATGCAGTATGAGTAGGCAGCTGTGTGCAGAGTGCAGTCACATAACTGAACAGCTGCAAGTAGCCAAATGGCAGCATTGCTCTAGTACACTGCAACAATTATTTGCAGCCTCACATCAAGTTACAGTTATGCATTCTCCAATGTTTCAATAATAGCCTGAATTTTGTGTGTCTACGGTAGCAAAACACCCAAAAGTGCTTCACATGAGCATTATCAAACAAAATTTGGCCTCAAGCCACAGAATATCAAATGAGGCCATTTGAGTTGAACTGAAGAACAAAAAAAGGAGCAATCACACTGCAAGTGTAGTGCAGAATCCAAAACAGTTAGATCGAGATAGAAGAACTCTTGATGTAAGTAGATTGATTAGTGCCAGGATTTCAATTACACTAACCGGAGGAGAAAACATTGATATAAAATAATTTAGAGGATACAGCATTGTTAAAAAGCATTCAGAGTATTTTAGCCAGTATGTATCAAGCTTGAAAACAGATGGGCACTGCTGGACTTTGAAAATGAATCTCATCAGGTAGAAGAACATTTTGATTATTGATATCACAATTCAAATAGTTATTAAAAATAGTTAGATCACGAGTAAATTATTAAATAAGAAAAAGACCGTTTTTCCAAGTTGAAATGTGGTTTTGCAAAAGTGGACTTTACAAAGCTACTTGAAAGTCAGTGGCAGATTAGTGGGAAACATTTAAAGTGAACATAAGGTCAGCTGGTAAGTTGCGGTAACACGAAAATGAAAGAATTTAATAATTGGGACTATGTTCTAGTGAATGTATTAAAAAGGGAACAAACTTTTTAAATGGGAATATTTAAATGTTGGAATGTTTAGCCCAAGAACACTGTAAACATATTTACCTAAGAAGTGGATAACAACAGTGCATTGCATATCAGGAGTTAAAGCACAAATAGGAAAGCTTCAAATAGAAGGGTGAATTTCACACTTAGATTTTAAAAGGGTGAGCTCATGCAAGAAACACCATTCAGAGGGATCTCTAAGACAAGCAGTTCAGATAAGTAAACATCAAAAGAAAAAGGAGTGCATCAGTGGCAGGATTCATCCTATATGGGGAGCCAAGTTGAGCTGAGCTGAGCAGAGCAGAGTCAATCAAAGATCACAATCACAGCCAGCTAGTGCCTGGAGAATCCTATTTGAAACACCAGTTGTTTCTAGTCTAAAACAAAAGCAATCCCACAAGTCAGAGGTACCAAGTGTGATAACTACTACTGGATTTTGCATATAGTTTTAAACCTATGGGATGTTATTTGAGGTTCAGTTCTGAGTTTAGGAAAATAGAGGGGTTTGGAACTAATTTAATCTAAGAACGTTGTAACCATTTTTTTAGTTGCTTTTTTTTGTTGTGTTTTCACTGTTTAATAAATATTTTGTTTAATTATTACAAGACCTTTACCTAACTGTGCTTCAAATCTTTCATCTTACATAGCAAATTGCAAAAAATAGTTAGGAACCAGCATTCCAAATTTCCCTTCTGGGAACCCAAACTTTTCCAGCCACAGAACTCTCTTGACCTCCCAAGAGCACTTGGGAGGAACTTTTGAGAAGCATTCTTATGACATTGAAAAAAAATCAGAAAATGATTATTGCACAGAAGGTACAATGTTTTTCTATGATATATGCATAGATTTAGAACAAAAAAGTTCTATTCTTTAACAAATATGCCCGAGTTATTTTTGTCATTTTTAAATGGGAGCATCCAATCTCCGAGATGTCCCAGTTCCTTTCAGGGTTCCCATGACCACACATACAGGCCCACCCCCTCTTCGCAGACAGACTACTGCAAGCCCCTGAAAAGGCCCTGATGTTCCACAGAACCCAATCTGGAAATCCTAGTATTAAACAATGGCTACATTCTTAAGAGTTCAGAAGAAATTTGCTTACGCAAAGAATAAGGGTGGACTTCCAAATCTGTAATCCCCATCCAAACACGCCAAAGAACAAACATAGGAGGTGGCATAAGGGAAGGATGTCTGATGCCAAGAGCTCTACATTGAAACACAAAGGAATACAAGGAGAGATAGCAAAGGCTACGCCCCTGACAAAAATCCTGGTTGTAGTGCTGAAAACAGATTTCCAGATGAGCAACCCCACTCCTCCAGCAAAGTTATACCAGTCAAGCTACAATACTGACATTCACCCAACAAAGTGGAAAATTATCTATGTTCTTTCTTAGCACTGCTGCCTCTCAGCGCCAGGGACCCGGGTCACTGTGTATGGAGTTCGCACATTCTCCCCATGCTTGCATGTGTTTCTTCCAGGTGCTCCAGTTTCCTCCCACAGTCCAAAAATGTGCGAGTTAGGTTGATTGGCCATGTTAAATTTACCCTAGACAAGATGTGGAGTTACAGGAATGGGGCCTGGGTGGGATTGCAGTCGGTGCAGACTCGATGGGCCAAGTGGCTTCCTTCTGCACCGTAGGGTTTCTATGATTCTTTCCACAAAAAGCAGGACAAATCGAATCCAGCCAATCACCATCCATAAATTTATTCCTAATTGTTTGGCGTGCCCACATTAACTTTCTTTGATGCTTGTACAAAAGGTCACCAACTCCCCAAGAATACCAACATTTCCCAGTCTCACCACTGGAAAAGAAACATTCTGCTCTTCTACATTTTCTACCAAAATGGGTAACTTCACCTTTCTGAACACTTCAGCATTAATTTAGCAGATCTATTTTTCATTCACTCAAGTATCCTTTAAAATACTCACGCATATACAAAACAATTACTTATTGAACACTCGTCTTAATTTCTCATTTTTAAAAAAAAATGCATCATCCGAGATGCTGCACACCATATGGGATTCACATTCATTGAAAGAAGCAACAGTCAATTTCTCTGTTACTTAATCTCCAATTAAATCTAGACAAAACTGATATGACTACTCAGATATATAATGAATAGTGGTGGGAAAATTCTATATATAATTTTTAAATTTGCTTTAATCACCATTCATACAAGTGGTAAATAGTCAAGCTGTGGGATAAATGAAACTGCATAGTCATCCTTTCTCCCCAGCTGCCTTTCTTCAATAATAAGTGTCTAGTCCAAGACATACTGCAACTTAAGTATTTTTTATTCCTTCAAGTCTATTCAAAAAAGGGTCACTTGATATTCAATGCATTTACCAGTAGAAAACATAAGAATTGAACCATACAGGTCCAGATTTATGCGAGGAATAAGTAGTGTAATAGCAACAAGTCTCAAGAATTATCCATCTAATGGCAGAAAACCCAAATTCCCACTCCTGCCTGGCACACAGCAACCATTCACATATACTATATGTATATTGAGCAAAAACACAAACGTACACTCTGCTGTGACACACTTGCATTTGAACAGCTTGTTAAAACTCATGTAAAAGACAGTCATCTACAAGTATAAATACTTGCAAGAAATCCCAGCAAGAAATTGCTTAGAACAAAGGGGATGGGAAGTGTGCTGGTGGAAAAGAGATTTTTTTTTAAAAAACATGAGAACTAAAACAACTTAAATATTACCATTTCAATTGCAATTATCAAAGAGGGAAAATTTTCACAGCACAAAAATTTAAATATTACAATTAATTTCTCTCAACTTGAAATTTTTCCTGAAATAGAAGTGGAGTTGAAAGTGTCAACATGCCAGTGTATAAAGCAGTGGCACATATATTGACTGCAATGTCATGAATCTTTACTTCCCTATTTAGATACACAATCATTCAGAGCCCTCAAATTGCACATGTTCAGGCATCACTTCATATTCACAGCACAGTTGAATTTAGTGTTTCGACTGCATGCTGTAAAAAAAACTTGATGCATCAATTCCAGTTCTACTAAAATCCAGAAAAGTATACTGCAGAGAGCAACTGATTTACCAAGTTCTTCAGACTACCAACAGTTAATCTAAAAGCACTGCACAACTAGCATACTTCTAACTTAGCAAAATGTTTCCCCAATCAACCCTAATTAAAAGGAACAATGAGCAAAACAGAATCCTCAACCCAAGTGTCATTTATCTGTTCTCCAAACCGCTTATCTGCTGATTTAAGAGTTATGCTAATATAATTTAAACTTGGCTATAAGTTGCTGCCATAGAATAAAATAGTACTAGTCAGTCGTCAAGACAGAAATAAACCCCAAAAATTTAGTCTTATAGGTTGACATACAGGATCTCTCACACCCACCCACTGCTATTAGTAGGAACAGAAAATTTGGCATTCAGCCAAATCTCCATTCACTGCAGCAGGACTGGAGAATCCCAACCAGTCAGAGAATTCCAGCTGTAATAATTCTACAGAATTCAAACGTTAAAATCTACATTACAAAATTCAAATTCATAATCAGTGAATAATGAATGATTTAACAGCTTCATTTTTTCCACTGGAATTATTTACCCCTTAAAATGTTTGCCTGCAACACGTTGCTGCTCAACTTTCACTGTGTGATAAGGCACGGGATCACACAGTTCCGCTTACGGCAAGCAGTAGCTGGGATGGAATACATGTCAGCATTCCACAGGCCAAATTGCCTCAAAATATAAAATGTAATCAAGTTAGCAGCAATTGATTTTTAAATTTTGGTTTCCGATGGTTCTATTTGTGCCAACTTATACAATTGAATTAAAACTTAATAGCTTTCATGAATACAGAAATCACATTTCTTCGGGCTTCTCATTACAAGCCACTGTGCTACACATTGCTATCTTTCACACTTCCTTCAGTCATTTTTTTTTAACTTGTCAAATTACCACTCCCTTTGGCTCGGCACCACAAAATCTTGTCATTTAACCTTTCCAATCATCCACGCCATCATAGGCCTTCTCTATTATTCTACCCTCTTTTATTCAAGATCTATTCCATGTCTAACTTTTCCCATGATGTGGAGATGCCAGCATTGGACTGGGATGGGCACAGTCAGAAATCTCAACACCAGGTTAAAGTTCAACAGGTTTATTTGGTAATCACAAACTTTTGGAACGCTGCTCCTTTCTCAGGTGCCTGATGAAGGAACACCATACTGAAGCTCGCAATTCCAAATAAACTTGGGACTTAACTGGTGTTGAGATTTCTTACTGTAACTTTTCCCAGTTCTGGTGAAAGATCATAGACCTGAAATATTAGCTGTTTCTCTCTCCAATGATGCTACTGGGCCTGAGTTACAATTTGTTTTTATTTCAGATGTTTATTGTTTGCAATATTTTGCTTTTCAGCTATACAAAGTTGGCTATTTTCACTTCTGCATGCCTAGCTTGTAATTTACATCATAATCAGCTACACTTTACAGCTCCTTTAATGAATTTACTATCAACCTATAATTTAGCTCATGTCGTTTAAATTATATTTATATAGTGCCTTTAATATAATCAGTTTCAGAAGCATTACACTGGGATACACAGGTAAGTGTGTAGACTATAAGTTAGTTCAAAGAGAGAGGTTTTAAGGAGCAGCATGAGGTAGAGAGGCAGCTACGTGTAGGGAGAGCTTTCCAGAAATAGGGGCCAAGGCAATCAAAGGCACAAGCACCAACAGCAGGCGCATCAATTAAAACTGGGGATGCATAAGAGGCCAGAAATAATGGGGCACATATCTCGGAAGGCTGTGGGCTGGAGAAAAATACAGATGTGCCGGGATATGACTATGGAAGGATTTGAAAATGAATCAGTATTTTGAAAGCAAGCTAGACTTGGAGATAATGTAGGTCAGCAAGTGCAGGGATGATTCATGAAGTCTTGAAGCATGTTAAGATACAGTCAGTAGCGTTTGAAATTACGTCAAGCTTATGGAGAGTAGAATGTGGAATACTAACCGGGGTCTTCTGGAAAAGTTCAAGGTTACAAAGGCACAAATGAGGATTTCAGCAGATCAGTTTTACGGAGGTGGAGATAAGCAGTAATTAGGGACGACACAACTGAGGTCTGAAGCTCACCTTGGGACCAAATGTGACATCAGGGTTCTGAACAGACTGGCTTAATCTCAGTCTGTTACCAGGGAGATTGAGTTGGTAGCAAGTGAGCAAAGTTTGGAGCAGGGACTGAAAACAACAGCTTCAATATCTCCAGTATTTAATTAGAGGAAATTTCTGCTGTGTGTGTACTGGATGTCAGATAAAGACAGTATGATAAATTTAACAACAGTGGGAAGCTGAGAAAAATGGTGGTGAACTAGAGCTGGGTACCTTTGAAAACTGTGTGTCTTTGGATGATGTCACCAAGGGGCAGCATGAAGTTGAGAAATAGGAAAGGATCAAGGACAGATCCTTAGGGGGGGCCACAGGGATAACTGTGCAGGAGCAAGGAGAGAAGCCATTGAAAATGATTCTCTGGCTCCAATTAGATAAAGAATGTAACAAGGTGAGGGCAGTCCCATCCAGCTGAATGACAGTGGAGGGAGTGCAGCAGGACGGTGTGGTCAAACATGTTAAAGGCAGCATACAGATTGAGGAGGGAAAGCTTAACTTTATGACAGTCATGAAGGGAGTCATTTGTGACTCTAAGACTTGTTTCAGTGTTGCAGGAACACACTATTGATTGGAGGGACTGTAACTCTTGCCACTATTGAGAGTGTGTGCCCCCCCCCCCCACCAAAGTTTGTATTAATGTCACAAGTAAACTTACATTAACACTGCAACAAAGTTACTGTGAAAATCCCCTAGTCGTAACACTCCAACATCTGCTCGGGTACAGTGAAGGAGAATTTAGCATGGCCAATGCACCTAAACAGTACATCTTTGAGAATGTGGAAGGAAAACAGAGAATCCAGAGGAAACCCAAGCACACACGGGGAGAATTTGCAGACTCCATACAGACAATGATCCAAGCCAGGAATCAAACCCAGGTCCCTGGTCATGTGAGGCAGCAGTGCTAACCACTGTGCCACAATGCTACCCCATATTGGTGGGCAATGATCATCTATGAGAGAGAATCTAACTGTTTCTCCGTAATGTTCAATGGTGTTACTCAATCCCCTATTTACATTGTGGGAGTTAGCATTGACCTGAAACTGAATTAAAACAGCCATGTCAGGCAACACAGTGGCACAGGGTCAGTACTGCTTCTCATTGCACTCGGAATCCAGGTTCGATTCCAGCCTTGGGTGGAGTTTGCACGTTGTGCGAAGTTTGCATGTTTGCCTTTTGAGAGAGTTTCCTCCCACAGTCGAAAGACGTGCATGTATGATAAAGGGCATTTTAGCACAGCCACTTTAAGTGTCCAAAGATATAAACTTTGAGCTACAAGAGCAGGTCCAAGGTTGGGAATTCTGCAGTGAGTAACTTAGAGCCCAACTCCCCAAAGCCTGTCAACCATCTATAAAGGCACAAATTAAGAGTGCGATGGTATGCACTCATCCAGGCAAAAGGAGAGCAACTCCAACAACTCTCAAGGAGGATAAAGCAGCCTGTTTGATTGGTACCCCTTCACCACCAATAAAAAGTCGCAACAGTATGCGCCAAGTATGAGATGCACTACAGAAACTCGCCAAAACTCCACCAGCAGCACCTTCCAATCCCACGACCTCAATCATCTAAAAAAGGACAAGAGTAACAGATGTATGTTAACACCACCACCTGCAAGTCCCCTCCAAATACACACCATTCTGACTTGAAACTATCACCTATTCCGTCACTGTTGCTGGATCAAAATCCTGGAGCTCACTTCCTAACAGGATTGTGGATGCGCCACAGTGCTTTGAAAAGGCGGCTCAACGGCTTTTGAGAAATAAGGGACAGGCAATAAATGTTAGCCAAGCCAACAACATTCATATCTTCTGCATGATTTTTTCTTTTAAATCCCTTCAGTACTTCACAACCAAAATAAATTGACATCAGAAGGAACCCTGACTTCAATGTGACAAACCATTAAACAGTTTTGAGGTACTAGTAGTGTAGGGATTGCAAAGAAGGTGAATAATTTATCAAATTTACAACCTAAAATCTAATTTTCAAAGGAGGGTTCCAAGTAGCCTGCAAGATTATCAAACACAGCAAAAGTTGGGTTTTAAAAACTTCCACTTTTCAAAGTTCTGATAGGATTTAAAAAATCCTGTGCAAGAGAAATATTTAACATCCATTAGCAACACATTCCCTTCAGGTGGCCAGTAACCAAATTGGAGATATATCTGCAAAAACAACATTTGCAAGAAGAAAAACTCATTGCTTTCAGACTTTAAAACAATCTTTATTTTCTGTAATTGATTTTGCGCAACTCCATGCCAAATTGCAACTTAGTGCCCAACTCCCCAATTCAGTTAAGCAAAGATACCAATGGGAAAAAATAATTTCCTGCAAGATTGTGAAGAAACCAAGTACCAATACTGTTACTGACCATTGTGCAATATAAAAGGTATCGACACCTACCTTGTGTGTTACTCAACAGAAAATCCTCAGATGCTGAACATTAGACTCTCAAGTGATCAAGACTGTTCTTCCGAAAACTTGCTGCACTAAAAAAAAGAATCAGCCATGAGATCCAATCGCTTAATGATCAGAATCATAGAACTGCTATAGTGCAGACGAAAGCCATTCAGCCCAACAAATCTGCATCAACTCTGAAACAGCATCCCACCCAGGCCCTCCCTTCAGCCCTTTCCCCAGAACCACATGCATTTGCCATGGCCTGTCCATCTAACTTCATCTCTGGGTTGTGGGAGGAAACCAGAGTAAGCCCAAGCAGACGGGGAAAAATGTGCAAACTCCACACAGATAGTCAAGGCTGCAGTCGAAGCTGGGTCCCTGGTACTGTGAAGTAGCAGTGCTAACCACCATGCCACCCTGATTACAAGATAAGTAACTGACTTAACCTTTAAATGACAGTTGTACAGTAAAATTATGCACTTGTCACTCTTCCCTTAGATTTTACTTCCAAGTTCAGATTTACAATGGATTTTGGTAAGCCATTATCAAATGAAGACCATTTAGATACTACAGAATCTATACATACAAACATTATGTAATTTGAGTGCAGTACTGCAAAGTTGAAATGAATGCAAACACTTTTGCTCAACTCAACCTATTCTATGTAAAAGCTCAACTGCAGACAAACCAGACTAACGAAAAATAGTGAAAAGAGCAATAAACAGAACAATCTGTATACCAGTAAAATCCAAGCTCTCCAGCTCCCATCATTTCCTTCAATACCATCAAATGTATCTTACCCAGGCTTTGTCAACTTTAAGTACCAACAATCTATTCAGCACTTCATTCTGACTTTTGAGCCCTTTTAGGGACAGTTTCTGTCTCCACGGCTTAGGTAGCACCTAGCTGCTTGGTAAAAATGGATGCAAGGTATTCATTTACCATCTCAGCCAAGCCCCCTGATTCTGTGTAGATTCTTTTTTGGTCCCTAATCATCCTGTTCACTTTACCAGCCTTCTACTATTTATACACCTATGGAAGACATTGGGATTCTCCTTTGGCTGCCAGTCTTTTCTCAATCTCGCATGATTTCTATGCTTTTTCATCTTACCACTGAACCTTCTGTATTCCTCTAGGTTCTCAACTGTGTTTGCAACCCAGCACCTTTCACAAGCACACTTTCTTCCTCATCATAATGTCTTAATCCTTTTTCATCCAGCAAGCTCTAGATTAGTTTCCCGTGAAAGGAAATATACCTTGATTATCCACCCATTGTTGGGGACAATGGGGAACCAGTGGATGTGGTGTATTTGAATTTCCAGAAGACATTCGACAAGATGCCACACAAAATGCTGCTGCATAAGATAAAGATGCACGGTGTTACGGGTAATGTATTAGCATGGAACAAGGTTTGATTAACTAACAGGAAGCAAAGAGTGGGGATAAACAGGTGTTTTTCTGGTTGGCGATCAATGACTAGTGGTGTGCCTCAGGGATCAGTGTTGGGACCACAATTGTTCACAATTTACATGGATGATTTGGAGTTGGGGACCAAGTGTAGTGTGTCAAAGTTTGCAGACGACACTAAGATGAGTGGTAGAGGAAATTGTGCAGAGGATACAAGGTCTGCAAAGGGATAGAAATAGTTTAATGAGTGGGCAAGGGTCTGGCAGATGGAGTACTATGTTGGTAAATGTGAGGTCATCCATTTTGGTAGGAATAACAACAAAATGGATTATTTAAATCGCAAAAAATTACAGTATGCTGCTGTGCAGAGAGACCTGGGTGTCCTTGTGCACAAATTTCAAAAGCTGGGTTTGCAGGTGCAGCAGGTAATTAAGGCGGCAAATGGAATTTTGTCCTTCATTGCGAGAGGGATGAAGTTTAAAAAGAGAGATTATGTTGCAGCTGTACAAGGTGCTCATCAGGCCACACCGAGTACTGTGTACAGTTTTGGTCTCCTTGAGGAAGATATACTGGCACTGGAGAAGGTGCAGAGGAGATTCACTAGATAGATTCCGGAGTTGAGAAGGTTGGCTTATGAGGAGAGACTGAGTAGACTGGGACTATACGCATTGGAATTTATAGAAACACAAGATTGAGGGAATAGATAAGATAGAAGTGGGGAGATTGTTTCCACTAGCAGATGAAAATAGGACTAGAGAGCACATTTAGGACTGAGTTGAGGAGGAACTTCTTCACGCAAAGGGTTGTGAATCTGCAGAATTTCCTGCCCAGGTGAAGCAGCTGAAGCTACCACCTTGAATGTTTTTAAGGCAAAGATGGGTAGCTTTTTGAACAGTAAAGGAATTAAGGTTATGGGGAGCAGGTAGTGGAGTTGAGTTCACAAAAAGATCAGCTATGATCTTATTGAATGGCAGAGCAGGCTCAAGGGGCCAGATGGCCTGCCAATCCTGTGCCTACTTATTAATTTGTTTTTGAAATTAGCCTCAGCTACAGTTTTTTCTGTTAACCTTTCATTCCAGTCTAACCAGCCCAGCTCCATTCCTGCCCCACTGATGTTGGCTCTCCTGTTAGTTATTTTTACTCTGGTCTGCCTATTTATCCTTTATCATGTTCATCCTAAACCTTAGAACATAATGATCACCATCACCTAAATGCTCTCCCATCGATACTTGATTTACTTAGTTCACCTCATTTCCAAGAACCATGTCTATCTGTGCCTTTCAAGTTGGACTGCTCACATACTGCAGTCAAAAACTTTCCTGAACACAATTTAGGATCTTTTTACCCTCTCCACTCTTTACACCATCAATGTGACAGTCTAAGTTCAAGTAATTAAAGTCCCCCATTATAACTACAAAGTTTGCACCTGTAATTTCCATTCAGAAGTCTGAGAAAAGTCCCAAGGTTTTCTAACATGAGTTACCAAGCAACTTCTCCTTAACACATATCTGTGCATGGCTACTGAACGGCAATTACTCTTGGCTATGACTCCTTCATTCCAATCTACAAATAGCCTCCTGACATTAACTGTCTACAATCACGAACAAAGAATGACATTTCACTGAGATAGCAGTGGGCTGCTGTACCCAAGGAATGAAGTTCCAGTACGAGTCAGTCTTTGAAGCAGAAACTGAGAAAAGCAGAGACAAAAATACCTAAACAAGACAACTAACTAAATTTTAAGTAACAGGAGTTGGGGTACAGACACATTGTGAAATCATGCTTAATGATCCAGGCAGGTTACAGACCAATCGCCAGACTAAAATCCACAAACGGCCTGTCACAGGACTGGATGTTGTGTGCCATCTGAAACAGTGGCTTTTACTACCAAATAAACTTGTTGAACTTTAACCTAGTGTTGTGAGGCTTCTTAATCTGAAACAGAAGTACTGCAAATACACAAGTCTTTCAGTAGACAAAAAAGGCAAGAAAAATGGGTTAGTGTTTCAGCTTTTGTTTTACAAAACGATAACAATTGGCTTCTTTCCCCCCACCTCACTTTTGGCATTTCATTTCAGATTTTTCCATATTTGCAATTTCTCTTTTCCTTGTTTATTGTGCAAAGGCCGGTTTCTTGTTCCTTTATTTACTACTGATGATAAATCTGGATCAACCCTGGTTAACTTAATAATGCAGGAGGGCATGCCAGGAGCAGCCCCAGTAATGCCTAAAAATGAGACATCAATCTGGTGAAGCCACACAGGATTACTTGCATACCAAACAGCGGACGCTAAACGAGCCCAAGATATGCAGCTGCCATACCCAGTTGTGAAAGATAGTGAGCAATTAACCAACTAACAGGAGAATGAAGCTCCATCATCCTCAATGATGGGGGAACACAGCACAAAACAAGACTGAAGAATTTACAGCCAACTTCAGCCAAAAGTGCTGAGTAGATTATCTATCTCTGCCTCCCCAAGGTCCCCAGCACTACAGATGCCACTCTTCAATTCACTCCGCATGAAATCAAGGAACAGCTGAAAGCAATGGATACTCCCAAGATTATGGGCCCAGACAGCATTCCAGCAATAGTACTTTTGCCCAAAAACTATCCGTGCCTTAAGCCAAGCTCTTCCAATACAGCCATGACACTGGCAGCCCAGCTACATCCAATACACAAGCAGCAAGATGAATTCAACCTGGCTGATTGTCACTCTGTCACACAGCACTTGCTTAGCCGCTCAATGATGCTCAGTTTGGGTTTTTGTCAGGGTCACTCAGCTCCTGACTGCATTAAGACTTTGATCCAATCGTAGGTAAAAAAGCTGAATGCCAAAAAGGAGAGGTGTGACTGGCCTTGGCATCAAGGCAGATTTGACTCAGTATGACATCACAGGCACTGAACAAAACTGGAGTCAATCAGAAGTTGGGAGAAACCCCCCACTGGTCGGAATCATACCTAGCACAAAGGAAGATGGCTGTGGTTATTGGAGGTCAATCATCTCGGGTCAAAGACATCACTGCAGAAATTCCTCAAGGTACTGTCCAAAGCCTAACTATCTTCAGCTGCTTCACCAACGACTGCCTTTCCATCATAGGATAAGAAGTGGGGATGTCTGCTGATGACTGCACAACTTTCAGTACCATTCGTAACTCCTCAGATATTGAAGCAGGCCACGCCCAAATGCAGCAAGATTACCCAAGCTTAGCCTGACAAGTACATTTGTGCTACACAAGTGCCAGGCAATGACAAATGTACAACCAGATAATCTAACCATTGACATTAAATGTTATTACCATCGCCTGGTGAAGGAGGTTCACCAGGTTGATACCGGAGATGAAGGGGTTATAAGAACATAAGAAATAGGAGCAGGAGTAGGCCATCTAGCCCTTCGAGCCTGCCCCGCCATTCAATAAGATCATGGCTGATCTGTCGCTGCTCAGTTCCACTTTCCCGCTTTCTCCCCATAACCCTTAATCCCCTCTCTTATCAAAAACCCATCAACCCGCGTCTTAAAAACATTTAGTGAGGCAGCCTCCACCACTTCAACGGGCAGAGAATTCCAGAGATTCACCACCCTTTGAGTGAAGAAGTTCCTCCTCAACTCCGTTCTAAACCGCCCCCCTTTTATCTTGAGGCTGTGCCCTGAGTAGATTGCGCCTGTACTTGTTTAGAAGGCTGAGGGGGATCTTATAGAGACATATAAGATAATGAAGGAGCTAGATAGGGTAGAGGTAGAGAGATTCTTTCCACTTAGAAAGGAAACCTGATCTAGAGGGCACAGCCTCAAAATAAGGGGGGGCAGTATAGAACAGACTTGAGGAGGAACTTCTTCTAAGGGTAGTGAATCTCTGGAATTCTCTGCCCCTTGAAGTGGTGGAGGCTACCTCATTAAATATGTTTAAGTCACGGGTAGATAGATTTCTGATCAATAAGGGAACTAAGGGTTATGGGGAGCAGGTGGGAAAGTGGAATTGATCCACTTCAGCCATGATCTTATTGAATGGCAGGGCAGGCTTCAGGGGGCTAGATGGCCTACCCCTGCTCCTATTTCTTTTGTTCTTACAATCCCTGAACATCCTGGAGCTTACCATTAACCCAAAAATGAACTGGATCAGCCACATAAATATTGGGCTAGAAGAACAGCTAAATGGCTGGAAATTCACAGGTATTAACTTACCTCAACTCCCCAAAACTTGCATACTAAATACAAGGCACAAGTCAGGAGTATGATAGAATATTCTCTACTTGCCTGGATGAGTGCAGCTCCAACAACATATGAAGCTTGACAAAATCTAGGGCAAAGCAGCCTGCTTGATTAGCACGCCATTCAACAAATATTGGCCCAGTTAGTGATGCCACATCATTTGAAAGAATTAAACCAGAAGACTCAAATGATTGAGAGATAAAAAGAGGTGAAAATTATTTTTTAAAAACCTCTAGTGTATTCAGGAAGGGGAGGTTCCCTTTTGGAAATAAGTGACCTTGTGGATGGGTGAAATACAGTATGATAGGTGCCAAAGCTTTTTGACAAGACTTGGATTTTAATAAGTCAGACAGCCTTTTCCTGTCTTCAGTTTTATTCATAAAATGTCCTTAAAAAGGCAGATAGGAAACATTTGATTGAATGAGCAAAAATTACTTAATTGATTGTGCTATTTAAATGTCTCTGACCTAACAGTAAGGCACAGGAACATATTGTTAAACGATATACACAGCAATCGGAAATAGTTGACTCACTGGTCCAACTTCGGCTCAAATTTGATAAACACTCAAGCAAGTGGAGACAACTTACATTTTTCCACAACTCAAAGAAACAGGATGGGTTCAAATCAAGGCTAAGGGACCAAAATCGCCTCTCCAACATGGAGAGAACATTAATTCCTCTCAAAACTGACTTCTGTTGAGCATAAGGCCACAGTACAAATGACCTGCAACTAATATTCTGACTCATTTTTCAACCTGACAAACAACATTCCTTCCATTCTCCTTTCATTTTGTCTGTTTTTTTTAAATTCAGCATGCATCTCAGGGGGAGTAATTCCCAGAATGTAAACATTCCTAAGTCATCACTCAAAGTAACATTGGCACAAGTACAGGAGGTCAGCTGTCCACATTTCTGCCTTCTTGCAGAAAAGCAAAATCTTCTCCTAGGATTACTACCAAATGACCAGAAATCAAAATCCCACAAGATGGTCCATCATTACCACAAACTCATGTCCATAGCATCAATTTGAAACAAACATTTTAATTTATGTGACAACCATGCATAGCTACAGCACCTTTCATAAACTCAAGGCATCCCTAAGTAGTTGCAAAACTAAACTTATGAAATGTAGTCACTGTTACAACACAGGGCACAGCTTACTAAACAGAGTTGTGACCCTCAGTGGGGTCGAGTCGGGGCAGCGATGACCATTGTGGGCTTGAACTGATTTGAAATATCTGCAAGGCCTTTTCAACTGTTCATTTTTCCTGCAATGGTGAGCAGATTATTGCTGCAAAAAGAAGCCTGTTAAAAGGGAAGTTTTTTTTTGCAAAAGCCCTGCCCCACTCAATTCCTATTTCCCAAGCCCCTGGTCAGGACATAACTTCCCAATCCCTTAAGATCTCGTAGCTCCTACAGTTTCTCTCAGGGGTCACGAGGTCTAAGGTATTAAAATGGGGTTGCACATGGAAAACAAAATTGTGAAGCACTGAAATGGGGAAACATAGCAACTTGTGTATACACAGTAATGAAATAAATGATCAGATACTCAGTTTGAATGATTTTGTTTGAAAGATAAATATTGGCCAAGGCAATGGGAGAATTCCCCTGTTTTCTGTAAAGCACACCCATGAGAGCAGATGTGCTGTCAGGGACAAAGATTTTTGCATCAAACAGCTCATCTGTGTTGTGTGTTAAAGTGGACCCTGAACGTAACTTTGACTCAAAGGAAAGAACGTGACTGGAAACAAGGCTGGCGTCAGATGCAAAATTCAAACATTCAATTGATCAACATCTATAAACAGGTTTGCGGGAAATATTTATTCTAATCCAAACCAATCAATTGCAGGACACAGCTGGACATTAAATATGCTGAATTTTCAAATGATCAAATGGAAATCTTTGTGCTTTAGATATCTTACTAAGCTTCAACCTTTAAATTTTCTTAGACCAGATTAGTTTCAGAATTGCAAATGTATAATGCAAACGGGTCTGCAATCCCTAAAGGCAATGCAATTTAAAATCTTCAAAGGCAAATGTGTGTTAATCTTCTAAATTTATACAAGCAGTTCAAGGTTTGCTGCTGCTTTTCACGATGATTAAAATCACTATCTTTTCTCCATAATAGAAAACGCCTGGTACCAAGTATTATTTTGCACACCACAATGTACATTGGCATAGGACCAGCTCGAATATGATCAAATTTTTTCAATTTAATAAGCAGCTAATTAGATTCCCATTTATTCTGTTCAGTTCAAGCAATCATTCCAATTTTTTTTTAAAACAGGTCAGTGATTTTTTAGAAAAATTGATTAGGACTAAAAAAAAAATCACCTTTTTCAGTCCTGCTCATCTCCGAAAGAATAGTGAAGCCAAAAACAGAACAGAAACAATAATCTTTTCCATAAAAACTGTATATGGTGCTCAATAAGAATTCTCAACACTAGGTTAAAGTCCAACCAGTTTATTTGATAGAAAACCCACAAGCTTTCAGAAATGCTGTTTCTTCGTCAGGTGTGTGGAAGGTTCCACACACCTGATGAAGGAACAGTGTTTCCGAAAGCTTGTGGGTTTACCATCAAATAAACTGGTTGGACTTTAACCTAGTGTTGTGAGACTTCTTATTGTGTTTACCCCAGTCCAACGCCAGCATCTCCACATTATGGTGCACAATCCCAGGCTTCAGGACAGCTAACACACCGGGGGTGAATACCTTCAATGACATTTACATGGATCCCTTTGAATACAGAATAAGTTGTTCAGCTCTCAATTTATAAATTCATTACATTACACAAACGCTTTCAGTCTGACGACAGATTTTCTGATATGCCCTAATTACACATACAAGTTCTCAGGGTATGCACTATACGCTAATTATTGACTCTATTCATACCTCAATATCTTTCACATTGTCGTCAAAATAAAAGTAATGGTATTGGAAATAGTTTGCACGCACTAGGGTGTGTTTGCTGCGCGACTGGGGCAAAGGTGGAGATCCTTCAGCTAAATATTTCAGCTATGCAAGCAAATCAGCCACAGATCACAGCAAACAGTGACTTAATAGGTCCGGGACACTAAGCATGTCCAACGAAAAAGCTTCCTTGATTAATGCCATATGACAGCTTCAGCAAGAATTACAATCCACCACAGGAAGCAAAAAGATTGAAAACACTATGAAAAACTAGAAAAAGGATTTTTGAGCTGAGTAGGGAACAAAGTAGTCACTATTGCAAATCCAGCGAGAAGCAAAATAAATATATTTTGCACAATCCTGAGGTGGCGGTTTTGGGGAGGGAGAAAAGTGACTCAAGTTTTGTGTAGTGGTAAGCACGTAATAGAAAAATCACATAAGTACGTACAGCAACATTATTTTTTCCAATAATGTAAACTTGCTGTTTTACAATCACATGCAACTGCTGCCAATCTGGCTGCATATCTTAAATTTTTTTTCCCAAAAATATACTTTATTCATAAAAATCTCAAGTGATCTACTGCAAATGTACAGGGCTTTGATAGCAAACAATGTGGAATCAAAACATTTTTACAGGTCTGTCCAAATTACAGTGACTACATTTCAATACTTAGAAACTATATCCATGTCTCAATATTTACAGATTTGTGCTAATTACAATGATTACATTTCAATACTTAAAAACTATATACATGCCTCAATAAATTACTGTGTGCCGTTAGTGCTCAGATTGGCAAACAGCTACGCAGGTCGAGGGTATTCTGCAGTTCCTGGGCCCTCGGTCTGCCTCCGTTAAAAGGCCTTACAGTGTGGCCTTTCCCCCATTGTGCCTTTGCAGCGGCTGCCCCAAGCTTCAGCCCGTCCCTTAGCACAATATCAGAGGCTGATGCCAACGGCATACAAACACTAAAGATTGCCTATTTTGAATTGAACATGGATTTCAAATTAAATCACAACTCTTACTGTCACTATTGGCAAATATAATTAATGAGTTCTTTCAATACAAAAAAGAAATATCAAAATCCAAACTTACACTCCTATTAATGACCCAAAAGCAAAAGATACCAGTGATATGCAGCCACAGCCATTATTTTGTTCAAATCAGCAATATCTCACCTCAAAACTGAACTGACATGTCATTTGTGTATGGTTTACAGTATTTCAGTTATCTTTCCAAGCAGCAATTCCTGCAGCTAGGGCTTTGAAGCTTAAAAACAAATTTGAAGCATTGCTGTCGTCATCACATCATGAACACAAGTCCAATATCACACCATAGCTTGACTAACAGCTTGCTTTATGATTTAGTTCAAATCCACCCGTGTCCACCACTTGCCCCTGCTCCCCCCTCCCCCCCACAAACACACTTAAGAGCTAAAACTGATCATTGAGCCAGTACTTTTTCTGAGAAGCACTGAATAGCACAAAACAATTGTCTTAGTTGCAACTATGTTTAATGCTATGCAGTTTATGTTGTGTAAAAATATTGTGTGATCAGCCCACAATATTAGATTACTCAATTATGCGCTTGCCTATCCAAGCTATTCATCCCAAAGTTGAGTACACAGCACAATTTGTAGGATTGGAATCACCTTCAACTGAACTTTATGAAATATGAAAACCCCAAAACCTATGAACACAAATCTGCAAATAAACAGACCAAACCGCAACATGAAAAACATAGGCAGGTTTCACTGTCAGGGGTTAACTTTCAAAACATTTCAGGATCCCCATTCTAAACCATACAAGGGCACTGGAGATTTATCACAACAATAGCACAAGATAGCTGTGATAAGACAAATCGATTAAAGAAGCTGGACAGATCATAAGAAATGGCCCCAGACAAGAGCTATCACACAAACATAACAGCAAAGGAGATATGAACTTGTGTTACATGCATGAAATGAACTTGTTACATGCAGATCACCCTGGGAGCAGAGATATCTCAGTTGAATGGGAATCATTGTTGCTGCTGTTTCCACAACAGAAATGAATGGGGTCTGTCTGGACCAAGGCGTAGAACAGATGAGAGAGATTAAAAAAGGTGAGAAGCACTGACCATCTGACAGAATGGTTTCAAGAAACAGATTCACCGTTCAGAGAGTAATTTTAAGATACATGCTCTGATATTTTCAATAAGATTTGTAATAAAATGGTCAGACCGGGGCAGGGGTGGGCGTGTGTGAGGAAGTCAATCTGATTCATAGACCTACAACTTTCACTGGTAGGAGCAACCATGTGGGGAGTTGTAAGTTATCAGCCAAATCCCAGAGACATTGGGCTGAAGTTTAAGATAATTAAGGAGCAAAGCCCAAGCTTTGATGGGTTTGGATTGAATTGAGTACGGTTTGGGCAGAGGCTTGCATTTGATTTTCAACAGAGGCTTTTAAGTCTTTGTGTTTGTGGCAAGATAAGGTTAAATTGTGGAGGGATTTAAATCAGGCTACTCAGTTAAGCGTTGTGTTGTGTAATTTACGCAAGTTTAGAGCTCTTGCATTGGGGCAAGAGTGTTTCATTCAATAAGTTTGCAGTGAACCAAAGAACTGGGTTTCATTTGAGAATACAAAACTTGACTATTGCTGAAAAGGAAACACTGTCAAAGATTTTCATCCTACACTACTCAGAACATTCTAAAGAATGCACTGCAAAGGAAATCAACACATTTACACATTAAGGGAGCGCCAACTGGGCTGGCAAGAGGACTCTAGTTAACACTGTCATATAGAACACACCCAACTAGTGACGACTGGCAGTTCAGCATAAATTTGTTGATTTCCCTTGTATTGCATTGCAAATGCCCTAACAAGCGCAAGACAAAAAGCTGTGACATTGAAGTTTATATTTTTAAGCAACTCTGAAGAACTGATTAGTTCCTGGCAAAGATATGGATCTAGAAACTGGAATTTTTTTCAGGATCTGTTAATATTGGGAGATGGGGAGAACTGATGTTTTCAAAAAGAGGTTGAGGGGCAGTTTTGGACATGACTTATTTCCACCCATCAGTTAACCAAATTCAGATGATTCACAAATTTGTCACCTTCAAACTCAAATATCCCAATGTTCTCCAGTCTAGCCTCCTATTCACAAGTAAAATTCAGTTCACTCAAAATGGTAATGGCTATAGCCGATTCCACAATAAGTCAGAATCCCTACAGTGCAGAGAGGCCATTCAGCCCATCAATTCTGCATCGAATCTCCGATAGGGCATCTTACCCAGGCCCTATATCTGTATCCCACATATTTACCCTAATCCCCTAACCTACATACCTTGGGACACTAAGGGGCAATTTAGCATGACCAATCTACCTAACTTTCACATCATTGGCTGTGGGAGGAAACCAGAGCACCTGAAGGAAACACATGCAGACTCGGAGAACATGCAAACTCCACACCGTCACCTAGGGCCAGAATCAAACTTGGGTCCCTGGTGGCAATGCTAACCACTGTGCCACCATGCTGCGCCACACTGACTGACTTTGCTCCCAGTCTCAGCAAATCAAAGTTCTTGTTTTCCCATTTAAATCTATTTATACTTTCTTTCCTCTTTTGGTGTCACATCAAGCTTCTCCCAAATTCTCCATTCCCCAGACTGCAGCCACTTAGGCATCTCTCCACTTACCCCTCCAGTGACAACCATGTCTTCACCTCCAGAAATCATATCTCTTTAACCACTTTTGGTCACCCTCCTAATAACAACAGCTTGCACTTAGGATTTCTATACATGTAGTATTATATAATGCAACTTGTCCACATGAGCATACAAATTATGAGATGTAAGCTCTTTGCCCCCTCAAGCCTAATATGCCATTTGATAAGATCATGGTTGGTCTGATTGTGGCCTTTATTTCCTTGACTAACCCCATTCTCTGACTCCATGGTCAGTCAAAAATCTAATTCCATCTTAAAAATATTCAATAACCTTGCCTCTACTGGTGAGAGTGCGCCACAGAATCAACCCTCAAAAGACTTCTCATCTCCATCTTAAATGGGAGCCCATTTTGTTTAATAATATACTCTCCTTAATACTAGTCTCTCCTATAAGGGGAAACATCATCTCAGCACCGAGCCTGTCAATTCCTCTCAGGATTTTACACATTTCAGTAAGGTAACTAACAGAGTAAAAAGTCTAACAACACCAGATTTTAGTCCAACCGATTTATTTGATAGTAAACGCACAAGCTTTTGAGGTTTCCCTCTTCATCAGGTGACGAGAGGGAAACCTCAAAAGCTTGTGCGTTTACTATCAAATAAGTTGGTTGGACTAAAACCTGGTGTTGTCAGACTTTTTACTGTGTTTACCCCAGTCCAACGCCAGCACATCCACATCATAACTAACAGATACAGGCCTAGCCTGTCTGAGCCTCTATCATAAGAGGACTCTTTCATCCTAGGAAACAGCCGAGTGAATCTTCCCTTCACTGCTTCTAATGCTATTATATCCTTTTTAAATAAGGAGACTAAAATTGACAGTACTCCAGCTGTAGCCTTTTCAAAGCCCTGTACAAGCGTAGCAAAACTTGATAAAATAAGACTTTTAAACTAAGTTAGCTTTTTCCTCTGAGTTGCACAGGCTCAACAAAACTTCAATATTCCATTCATCATGCAAAATCTCAAGTCACCAGGGTTGACTGTTCCACTATAACGGATCTCAGCCACAGGAGACACTCTCCCAATAATCAGATAGCTGAATGGGAATTTAAGTCAGATTGAACTTACCTTTTAAACCTTGATCAGAAAAGGTGCATGAAATTCATCTGGTCGGTCACGCCATCTGAAATTATTACAATGGCTTTCAGGTTTTTTTTAACATTATTCTCCAATCTCCCTGTTTCTGGACAGAAGCATGCTAAATTAAAACATTCAGTTTCCCTATTCTGCAATGGCAGTTCGCCAATACTTCCAGCTCATTTCATAGAGCTTCTCAGATAGGTGCCTCTCTATTTTACAACTCAAAGTCTCTTAACACTGTCCCGTTCATTGTTCCCTTCTTGTTCCTTTGGTCTGTAATTCATCATCTCAAAGTCTACATTGCAATTTCAGCTGCATAATGATTGACTGTACAGCCATACCTCAATCAAAATATTACTAGAGTCAGGAATATTTGAAATTAGTTTGAATGAGTTTCAAAACAAACATATAATCTTGTGGCTGGCCCACTCAAATAGAGAATAGAAAACCCTGATAATTAAAAGTACAGATTAATGCAAATTTTATCACCAGAAAAGCCCTTGCATTAAGCTGTTGCTATCTAGAGGAGGATTGATCCAATGTTTGGGAGCAGTAAGCCCCAGATCATGACTAAGTATACTCCAGGCAAGCTGGAAACAGTCTGAAAGACATTGGCCATACTAAATTCAACCTCAGTGTACCTCAACAGGCGCCACTGGGGTATTTTCACAGTAACCCAACTGCAGTCTTAATGTAAGCCTACCTGTGACACTGATGAATAAATGGAAGCATGGGGAGATGGAAGAAGAGGTACAGTTCTATCTGCCATTTGCTTTAATCTCTCCTTCTCTTCCTTCCTTTCCCCATTTTGCTCATCTTCCCCTACTGTCTGCCACTTCCTCTATTGAGTGTGGGAATTCCAGAGTGCCAAAGTAGACATAGCAGCCACCTCAATGGCCACAATATATGGGGCTTGGTGAGATTTAATATTGATATGAAGGATTGTCAAAGTCATGCAGCTCTGAACCTTTCAAGGGTTTTTCTGTTCCACTCTGAGGCCATCAAACCACACAGTGCACATCCACATATGAAAATAAGAACACTACATATGAAAAAGTTCTTAGAAAGTAACCAACTAAATAAAATGACAAAGGAAAGAAAATAGCACAACAGGCTCAGTGACACAGTAAGTTGAACACACTGTTTTCAGCAGGTCTCTCTTCTACAATGCTTTGCCCCCTGGGATAAGCAGCATCCTGATCAGAACAGACACATGGGCTTGGTCTGACTTCTCTGCCTATTTACATGCAAAATGATTTAGGTTGTTTAACAGTCATGATGCTGTCGGAATTCAAGTTGCTGCCAGACGTAAATAAGCAGATGTCAATTTTTAAACCACAATTTTAAGTTGTGAATGTTACCTGAAACTACAGCTAACAACTCCTCTCCATAAAAGTTCACAAAGCATGAAGAAACTGGAAACATCTGAACTGTGAAATAGATATGGTTTCATCTATTAGCAGAGTTTAGATTTTGCAAGTAAGAACACACAATAGTCCGAGTTTGGTGAAAAAACAAGAATACGTTCTCCTACTACCTCCAGATTGAGAGAGATCATATGCATGCTGTTTACACATCCCTCCAAAGCTCAACATTTCATCCTTCCAGGACCATTTTAAACATCATCCTCAACCTTTGCCTTTAGGTTTCTTCCAATTTTAATCCCATTTCATCCACCTACCTCTTGAACGGAGGCCAATACCATATAGAATACCTTTAAGAAACACCCCCAAGGTTCTTAGCAAATATACATATGATAAATGTCCCTCTGCTGACTTGCTCAAAAACTTCGAATGCCTTTTCTAGAACGCGAATTTTGTCCCCACTGTCCCATACAATTTCCAGGTAACCTGGAATCTTGGATTAATTTGAAATTAAATTCAGCATTGGAAATAGCAAGAGTAGGTCAAAAAGCCCCTCAAGCCCACTCCACCATTGAATGAGATCATAACTGATCACCCTCAACTCCATTTGTGTCCATTTCCCACAACAGTGAACCCCCAAAGATTCAAACATTCGGGTTAATCACTTGAGACAAAGACTTACAAATTTCAAAGAATTCAGCCTCATCCCCATCTTGAATGAGCAACTTCACATTCTGAAACTTTATTTAAAAATTGTTTCACCAGATCTGGGCATCGTTGGCAAGCCCAGCACTTGTAAGGAGCAGCAGTAATGTAATTTCTTGTTGCTGCTGACGAAGCACATTGCTTTTTAATCTTTGTGTGAAGTTTCCTGCATTAGGCCTGCTTCCAAACAAGCCAAGGGAGACTTCGAATAGACACTAAACTGGAATTTTTATGCATCTAGAATTTCAATTAAAATCTGTGTGAGACGTGGTATAATAATATGCTATTTTAATGAGGAATAAACTGTTCAAATCAACTCCCAGAGTGGTTCCAAATTCTGACTATTAAAATAAAAAAGGCAGTTAGAAACACATGTGGACTGCATCCAGAATAATTGCAACAAGACACTAAAAGGAGAAGAAACTGGAAATAGTGGATTTATAGTTCACCTTCAACATCCAGCATTAATGTAGCACTTGATGCAGAATGTCTTCGCTACATAGTAGGTTGCAGCATATTTTTGAAACTTTAGAAAATCCTTCAACAAACAGCAGCCAACTTGTACGCCAAGTATGGCAAGTGTCGAGCCATGATGTGGGTATGCCGGCGTTGGACTGGCGTAAACACAGTAAAAAGTCTGACAACACCAGGTTTTAGTCCAACCTATTTATTTGATAATATTCTCACTAGCTTTCGAGGGGACAGCCTCTTCACCTGACGAAGAGGCTGTCCCCTCGAAAGCTAGTGAGAATATTATCAAGTGTCGAGCCAAACAGGATAAAGACATGCACATACTCTGAAGATGCTGGAAAACTGTACATTGCGTGTGAAGATAACAAAGTAGAATCTTTTTGGGGAGTAATATTTTTAGTGCTTTATTTGACTTGACAAATCCAATTTGTTCCAGAAAAGGTGCCTCCACCCATCTAACTCACTCAGGAAACAAAAGATGTAAGAAACATATATAAATTCTTTGGCAAGCTATTCCCTTCTCTTCAACAATCCACCACAGAAAAACATGACTGTCAATTTGTATTTTACAAAGTAATGTACACAAAACTCTAAAAACTTATACACATGCTTTCAAATCAATTGAAATTAAACAGTTAACAAAAATTATTCACTTGACTAAAAAGAGTCTAAATGTACACTCTCCAAATTTAAGGGGCTTTGACTGTCCACCAGTGCCCCTGCCTTGAGTTTCAGCATTTGACAAGATTGCCACGAAAAGACTGCAGATTATGGCAATCCCCAGAGCCAAAGTGACAAAGCATACACATGCCAGAGTGCTTCACCCGCTAGGTAGTTTTCATTAACTACCAACAGTACAAAAAATGCTAATGGTCAGCATCAAAGATTTAACATGCATGTATTGTAAGTTCTAGACACGGTTTCAACAAATGTTCTTTTTTGGATTTGATTTGTCACATGTATTGATATACAGTAAAAAAATACTATTTCTTGCGCACTATATAGACAAAGCATATTATTCATAGAGGAGGAAAGGAGATAGTACAGAATGTAGTGTTGCAGTCATAGCTTGGATGTAGAAAAAGATCAACTTAATGCAAGGTAAGTCAGATGGCAGCACGGGAGGTGGTGTTCTTGAGTCAGTTGGTACATGATCAGACTTCTGTACATTTTTCCCAATGGAAGGTGGAGGAAGAAGTTTGTCCAAGGTGTGTAGAGTCCTTAATTATGCTGAGGCAGCAGGAAGTGTAGATAATGTCAATGGATGGGAGGCTGATTTATGGACATAAGTGGTGACATTTGCTAATTGCGAATTATCCGGGGTGCATGGGGTCTTTAATTAAGCTGGCCGCTTTTCCAAGATAGCGGGAAGCATAGATGGAGTCAATGGGTCAGAGGCAGTTTTGAGTGATAGGTTGAGCTTTTAAAGTTGTAAAACATTTGTTTGCCCCAAATAAAGTTCAATTATGTTTCCCCATGGTATGACTGAATTCATAATGGTGCCTTTCAACGTTTTTCTAAATGATGCTTTCAAAACTGGTACAATCCAATGAAAATTTATTGTTTGGTGGTGGTGGATGGAATTCATACATAAAATGTAGGCCAAAATGCATTTTGCCACTGAAGAAAACAGGAAGGTCTCATACGTTGCAATGATACTAACCGTATGAATCCCTGATGAACGAGCTTCCTTCTATCCTCTGAATATCTAGAACAGAGAATGAACAAGCAGCTTCATCTTCAAACTGTCATTTCTCCCAATTCATATGCAGTGCTCACAAGAAACCAACCACAATTTGTCACATTCTTCACATAGGTAGCATGCAAACTAAAATGTATTTGTAAAATGCACAGAGGTATGTACACCTGTAGGTACATTCACTACAAACAAACGTGAATGTATTTTCCAGAGAAAATAACAAATTGTAAAACCAGGGATTGGATAATCTGGGCCTTGAATATGAAAAGATACTATTTCCAGATCGGCTCCTTTTTTATTCATCAAAAGATATGGAAAAGGTTCAGTGAAAGGATTTTTCTTTTCATGGCTTGGCATTTATTTTCTTTGAAGCATTTTAGCCTTGTAACACACCATGCTGTATTATCCATGCACAGAAGCCAAAATCTAAAAGGGAAACCTGCTCGCTGTGTAACTCTAGTGGCACCCAATTTATAGCATGATCCACTGTAATTAGTAATAATGGAGAGCCATAATTAGCACACATTTACATGAATCCTAAGTACTGAAATATGCTTCAGGATACAGTTTATGAAATCAGAGGTACAGAACAGAGTTGAAAATGCAAATTCAATATACATGGACATTTTATGAACTTGTTTGAATCCAATAAGGCTACAATTTACCCACACTGGAATTCCAACATTACAAAAAATTGGCTGAAGTTGACGAACAATTTATAAAACCATTAAAGTGAGATCTGGACTACTGCAGTTGCAGTTTAACGTGGAACAGATTTGCTCATTAAAACCAAACAATAAAGATGATATCATTTTGATTCAGAGGATTATGTAATATACACCTCATTTACATGGAAGACAAAATAGAAAATTGCAAACAGGCACAATTGGAAACAATCCTTTAAATAACACTTGCAGCAAGAGGAAAATGTCTGAAGGTGCATTTAAGGGGTAAATTAAATATGTGGGAAACTATAATTAGATTGTTACGGATGATCAAGTGCTTGCTCAAGAGGCTTTTTATTCACAGAACATTGGCAAGGTTAACATTTGATTTCCATCTTAGGTTACCATGAACAAGGTGGCAGTGGATTACTGCAGCAGTTTTCTAAAATTGAATACCTTGCCAGGGCCCTTCAGAAAGCAGTTATAATCAACACTGGTGATTCCCTAAAAGAGATAATGGGGAACCGGTGGGATTTTAGCCATATAAAGGTTTGTAACAAGAAGTGAGAAAGAGGCAGAGGTACTAAAGGGGGGGAATTCCAGAGTGGAACATGGGAAACTGAACGCAAAACGTCACAAGTAGAACATAGAACACTGCAGTACAAACAGGCCCTTCGGCCCATAAGTTGCACCGATCATATCCATACCTACCAGGCCTGTCTGTAACGCTCAATCCCATTATCCCATGTACTCATCCAGAAGTCTCTTAAAAGACCCCAGCGAGTTCAAAGTAGAGCAAAGAGAGTGGAAAGGTCACTCAAAATCAAAGTCACAAAGGACTCGAGGCCAGTCTCATAAATAGGTAGGCAACTGAAACCATGAACTCATTTAAACAGAAGGCAGAGAATTTTTATTTTTAGATTTTAGTAATCAGGATCTTCTCAGGAAATACTTGTTTGAAAGGCAAACATGAGATAAGATACAGCATGTTCATGGAGGAAATCATGGGAACAATTAAGTCTGAAACTTTTAGTTCCTTCAAAATTGGATGGCAGGCAAATAATTCAACAAAAGATGCAGTACATGGATCAACACAGGTGAATCATAGGTAGAGTTAGGTGCCAGCGTGCATGTGGAAGCAAATCATCATAGCTTCAAATGTCACTCAGTGGATGACATTGACCACAATTAATTTATACATGTCTAACACGCTGAAACTCTTTGCATAATTACCTATAACAGCACAATGTGAAACTGACAGAATGCTCAAACGAAAGTATAATTGCAGGAAAAATATCTAACGTTCTTATTGAGAAACGTTACCACAGGGTTAAAGGGAAAAAACTTATAATGAAAAGGATAGCCCTAACTTCTTTGAGACAGATAGTTCCAGAGTGTATTGGAATTAATATTTATGTAGTGCTATGAATCAGTTAACTGCAATGAACTAACCATAGCTTGGACTAATTTATCATTTTGGGCATTAAAGATGACATTTTCCTATCGACAAGATAGGCAACATGGTCTACCAGAAAGCTAATAGTCTCTACAGCTGGTCCCTGTCAAACGTAACACAACATATCTTGTTTCTCTAAATTGCATGGCAAAGCCCCCCATGAACTTAATTAACACCTTCAAAACTTTGATCACATTTAGTCAGAGAAAAAACAAATTTGAGTGACTAACATAATACAAGTCAATCATTGATGTGACCTGTTGACTTATTTTCTCAGAAACGAGGTCCGATTATGTAACATCCTGTCGCGCTGGGTTTAAAGTCAAGCCAACAGAGGAAATAAATGAGACTGCTTTTGGAATTCTTCTGTTTCAAACTTTTTAAACCCTTCACCCCACTAAATAACAGGAGTTAAACTGACAAATCTAAACAATTTGCATTTATAGTTTGATTACAACTATCTACTTCACTAATTTTTTTTTTGATTAGCAGCCGGGGGAGGGGTGGGGGGGGTAGGGGAGCTGCCCTCAGCATTCAAGGCAGTAAGATACCACCCATTTAGTTCAACTAATTTAACTATTAAATACACACACAATATAGTTTTCCAAAAACGCCAATCCAGCTGAACTCACCCTAGCCTTCAACTGACAAAGAACCCAATTCAGAGGCACATGCGTTTTACAAAGTCCCTCATGGTAGGTTGGTTAAGAAGGTTAAGGCTCATGGGATACAAGGAGAGATGGCTAGATAGAGAGAACTGGCTCGGCCACAGGAGACAAAGGGTAGCAGTCGAAGAGTCTTTTTCCGCCTGGAAGTCTGTGGTGTTCCGCAGGGCTCCGTACTGGGACCTCTGCTATTTGTGATATATACAGATGATCTGGAAAGTGTAACTGGTTATCAGCAAGTTTGCAGATGACACGAAGGTGGCTGGACTTGCGGACAGCTATGAACGTTGTCAGGCGATACAGCAGGATATAGATAGGTTGGAAAATTGGGCGGAGAAATGGCAGATGGAATTTAATCCAGATAAATACGAGGTGATGCATTTTGGAAGAACAAATGTAGGGGCGGGTGGGGGGGGGGGAGCTATACAATAAATGGCAGGGCCATCAAGAGTATAGAAACAGAGAGGGACCTAGGTGCGCAAGTCCACAAATCTTTGAAGGTGGCAGCACAGGTGGAGAAGGTGGTGAAAGCAAATGGTATGCTTGCCTTTATAGGACGGGGTATTGAGTATGAAAGCTGGAGTCTGATGTTGCAGCTGTATAGAACACTGGTTAGGCCACATTTGGAGTTTCACGTCCAATTCTGGTCACCGCACTACCAGAAGGACGTGGAGACTTTAGAGAGTGCATAGAAGGTTTACCAGGATGTTGCCTGGTATGGAGGGCCTTAGCTATGAGGAGAGATTGGGTAGACTGGGGCTGTTCTCCCTGGAAAGGAGAATAATGAGGGAAGACCTAATAGAGGTGTACAAAATTATGAAGGGTATAGATGGGGCGAATAGTGGGAAGCTTTTTCCCAGAGGTGACAATCACAAGGGGTCACAGGCTCAAGGTGAGAGGGGCGAGGTATAACTCCGATATCAGAGGGACTCTTTTTTTTCCACGCAGAGGGTGGTGGGGGCCTGGAGTGCGCTGCCAAGTAGGGTGGTGGAGGCTGACATGCTGGCATTGTTTAAGAATTACCTGGATAGACACAAGCAGCCTGGGAATGGAGGGATACAAACAAATGGTCTAGTTGGACCAATGCATGGCACAGGCTTGGAGGGCCGAAGGGCCTGTTTCCTGTGCTGTACTGTTCTTTGTTCACATGGAACGCTGCAAGTCTCAACTTAATGGGTACCATGCAAACATCACAAAGAGCAAACAAACAGCACATGAACATTCAGTTTCCTAGTTTAATAAAACCTGACCCCAGCCTCAAAGACAAAAGCTTTTCTGACTGTTTTTGATGACTTGAGAGCGTGCCCATCCAAGCAGTCTGTGTTCAAGGATTAGAGTGTCACCTTTATTTCAATCCAGATACAGGAACTGTCATGTATCAGAGTTCAATTTTAGTCAAATGTATAAACTAAATTATTCTCCAAATAATTCCAATCATAATTACCAAGTCAATATAGATTTCAACAAAAATAAAGAGCTAGCAAAACAGTGACAGAACATTATTGTGGTTGTGTAGGAGTCAACTGAATAAATAGTTGAGATAGAAGGGGCCAACGTGATAAGTAAAAGTTCAGCCTTAACTAGAATTCAACATGGAATTTAGTTTAAAGCTTCATTACAATGGAGCTCATTTGTTCTAACGGGATAATGGAGTTAGCATCTACAGACCGATTTACTAAAGTTCAAAGTTGATCAGCTTGCAGAACTGTCAGAAACCTCACATTATAGTGGAGACTTGAGGAAAAACATGCTGCAGATAGTACCCACACCAAGGATGATCCACAAGAATGGATCATCTCCTCCTCAGACTACCAGGCCAAGAGATCAGGGAGCTTCAATGCAACAAAGTCATTCAATCTACTTGGGTGACCAAGAATGGTAAATCAACAGAAGCAAGTGACAAGCAACCCCACAGTACCATGTAGCAAATGTCCGAGTCAAATAAATTAAATAAACTTGCTTTTAAAGTAATGTATTTCCTGTTCTCAAGCAAACTCAAAGCATTCACAGCCAATGAATCTTTGAAAGGTAGTTCGTTGTTTCGTCAGTGACATTTACACAAAGCAAGATCCCACAAACAATGAGATGAATGGAGGTGTTGATTGACAGGCAAAGGAAAATGGAAGAATTCAGAGCTGAGATTATGCCAGAGGAACTTTTACATTCATCTGGAAAGGGTCTGAAGTTTAATATTTCATTTCAAAGAGACATTGATATCTCCCTTAATATTGGGCTGAAAGATCAACCTAAATTATAATAGAGGAGTCTAGAAAGGATGAGTTGCCAAAATTGTGCTAAACTGAACTTTGCATTTCTTCTAGAGATGCACTGCCAGATTTCTCCTTTTTTAAATTTTCTCCAGGTGCTCAAATTCAATGTTGGACTTGGTTTACACATTTTATGGTTTGGTGTTCAACAAATCTTCTTCCTCTTCTCCTGTAACTCTCCACTGTACATTGGTAAGCAACTCAGTAACCATGACTTTGGGCAATGAAAAATTCCATTTGCTCAAATCAAAATGTTCAACTGGTCTGTAGAATCCAGATGCTTCCTTCCCCAGTTGCTGATGCTTCTTCCTCTGTTGCCTAGTTACCCCTGATGCTTAGCTACATAGGTCAAAGTTAAGATTCCCACCAACTCTTGCTACGCCAGTGGCCAAACGAAGCAGATGTACATTCACATGTCTGCAAAGGGACCTGTCTATTCTGGATAGTGTGAAAAATTATTCTTAAGTAGCCGTGAGAACCTTACTGCTAGTAACATTCGCTGACAAGAACTTGCACGTTGAGGTTTCATTGTTTCCAAAGAATGTGCTTCTGTCTGCTAAGACTTCATTCCATCACCTCTCGTAGCAGCCTGTTCTTGTTCTTAAGTGCACAATTACTTCCATAAAATAATTAATACATTTAAAATATCAAGATGCACGTTTAAATCAGAAATACCTGTTCAAATCTCATTCTTATGCCTTTATGCACGTAGTTCTCAGTTAAATTGTTAATCTTTTTTGAAGCCATTTCACTTAATATCAGCAGATTGATATCCTTAAATCCAAAAATTATTTGAAATTTTTCTAACACTGCCCCACTTCATTTTTTCCTGTCCCTGAAGAATCATACTTCACCCCTCTCCTGAGTGACATAATTCGAAAGAACATAAGAAATAGGAGGAGTAGGCCATCTGGCCCTTCGAGCCTGCCCCGCCATTCAATAAGATCATGGCTGATCTGTCGTGGCTCAGTTCCACTTTCCCGCCCTCTCCCCATAACCCTTAATCCCCTCTCTTATCAAAAACCCATCAACCCGCTTCTTGAAAATATTTAGCGAGGCAGCCTCCACCACTTCAACGGGTAGAGAATTCCAGAGATTCACCACCCTTTGAGTGAAGAAGTTCCTCCTCAACTCCGTTCTAAAACGCCCCCCTTTTATCTTGAGGCTGTGCCCCCTAGTCCTACTGTCTTTTTTGAGCGGGAAGAGTTTCTCCACCTCTATCCTATCCATCCCATTCATCATCTTATACGCCTCAATGAGATCTCCCCTCATTCTTCTAAACTCCGAGTACAAGCCTAGTTTATTCAGCCTCTCCTCATAGCTCAACCCCGGTATCAGCCTAGTAAACCTCCTCTGCACTCCCTCCAAGGCCAAAATATCTTTGCGCAGGTGCGGCGCCCAAAACTGCACACAGTACTCCAGCTGTGGCCTCACCAATGCCCTATACAGCTGCAGCAAGACCTCCCTACTTTTATATTCAATCTCCTTCGCTATGAAGGCCAGCATTATTTTCCCCACAGGTACATTTACTTTCCCCACAGGTACATTTACTTTCCCCACAGGTACATTTACTTTCCCCACAGGTACATTTACTTTCCCCACAGGTACATTTACTTTCCCCACAGGTACATTTACTTTCCCCACAGGTACATTTACTTTCCCCACAGGTACATTTACTTTCCCCACAGGTACATTTATGGCACCCAGCTCCAAATCACCATCACCCTTTCAAATCCTTCACTGTAGCCATTTTAGCAGACTGTTTATTTGACATGCAGTACTAGATGAGCAGAAATTGCCTCCAATTAAATACTGGCAAGATTGAAGCCATTATTTTCAGTCCCTTCTCCAACTTGCTTCTTTAGTTGCCAACTCCATCCTTCTAAGCAACAGACTGAGTTTGTTTGCAACTTTGCAAACCCATGTCTTAAATCACACTCTGGAATGCAAGTTAAGTACAGTGAATAGATGGGGCCACATGGATTTCCAAGGGAAACCATTAGTTACCTCCCTCCAATTTTGAGTACATACCCATTATACTACTGTCGTTCACCACTTAACCAATCTCTGAACAAAAGAATAATTAGCCTTCAATTCCATAAGCCTTAAAATTAGGTAACAGTCTCCTGTGGAAACCTTAACAAACGTCTTTTGAAAGTCCATGTAAAATAATGTAAAACTAAACCAACCAATGCCAAAATTGGTTTTAATTCATGGGTACAAAACTGTTCCTATTGTCCGTCAAATTGAAGAACTAGGTTTCTAAAAGCTGGTAGATGATACTAGGCTTGCTTTATGTGTAACTGCTACTCCATGTATAACTACTACATTAATAGGAGTGAACAGGTCTCAAATCAACTTGAGCAATCTTTATGAAATGCTTTAAGAACATAAGAAATAGGAGGAGTAGACCACCTAGCCCATCGAGCCTGCCCCACCATTCAATAAGATCATGGCTGATCTGAATGGATCAGTTCCACTTTCCCGCCTGCTCCCCATAACCCTTAATTCCCTTGTCTATCAGAAATCTATATACCCGTGACTTAAATATATTCAACGAGGTGGCCTCCACCACTTCAATGGGCAGAGAATTCCAGAGATTCAACATCCTTTGAGTGAAGAAGTTCCTCCTCAACTCTGTTCTAAACTGCGCCCCCCTCCCCCCCCCTGCTTATTTTGAGACTGTGCCCTCTAGTCCTGCTATCCTTTCTAAGCGGAAAGAATCTCTCTACCTCTACATTATCTAGCCCCTTCATTATCTTGTAAGTCTCTATAAGATCCCCCCTCAGCCTTCTAAACTCCAACGAGTACAGGCCCAGTCTATTCAATCTCTCATTAGCTAACCCCCTCATCTCCAGTATCAACCTGGTGAACTTTCTCTGTACTCCCTCCAAGGCCAATATATCCTTTCGCAAATAAGGGGAACAAAACTGCACACAGTACTCCAGTTGCAGCCTCACTAGTGCCTTGTACAGTTGCAGCAAGGCCTCCCTGCTTTTATATTCTATCCCTCTCGCGATAAAGGCCAACATTCCATTCACCTTCCTGATCAGCTGCTGCACCTGAAGACTGCGTTTTTGCCATTCGTGCACAAGAACTCCCAGGTCCCTCTGCACAGTAGCATGCTCCAACTTTTCACCATTTAAGTAATATTCCTTCCTACTATTGTTTCTACCAAAATGGATAACCTCACATTTGCTAACGTTATACTCCATCTGCCAGGTCCTCGCCCACTCACTCAGCCTATCCAGATCTCTCTGCAGACTTTCCACATCCTCCACGCAATTTGCTTTTCCACTCATCTTAGTGTCATCAGCAAATTTTGTTACCCTACATTCGGCCCCCTCCTCCAGATCGTCTATGTATATGATAAACAATTGAGGCCCCAGCAATGATCCCTGCAGCACACCACTAGTCACCAACGGCCAACCAGAAAAGCACCCATTGATTCCAACTCTCTGCTTCCCATTAGATAGTCAATCCTCAATTCATGCTAACACTTTACCCCCAACTCTGTGCAGCCTAACCTTCTGCAGCAACCTTTTGAGAGGCACCTTATCAAACACCTTCTGGACATCTAAAAACACCACATCTGCTGGTTCCCCTCTGTCTACTGCACTAGTCACATCTTTATTTCTCCCTATGTTCAATGCAGTGAATCTAGCAATGCTGTTCAAAGAAACAATTTAAATATTTAAGCCAAATCTGTTGCAAAAGACATCATTGAGAAATAAATGATGCTTCAATTTTAGCACATAGATAAAAGCAGCAGAAATGGTCTAGGTTGATTCCTAGCCAAGGATTTGATTTAGTTCTACAGAAAAGCTTCACTGCAGAAATTAACTTTGTTATCTGATAGAGCTATTTCTTCACAGGTAAGGTATGTTGATTTCAAAATGTCAAGCTGCAATGAAATAAAGCCTTCATACAAACATATGAAATAAGAGTAGGCCAAGACAATGATACAAGACAAATCTTAATATTTAGGACATCTTAATATTTAGGAAGTTTCAGTGAACATAAATCTTTCATGTCAAACATGGAGGTAGATTTAAACCTATTTTAATGAACATAACTACAAAGAGTAGACCACACAAAACCGTACGTTATTCAGCCCATAGAGCCTACTCCACCATTCACAACAAACATAAGAACATAAGAACATAAGAACATAAGAACATAAGAACTAGGAGCAGGAGTAGGCCATCTAGCCCTTCAAGCCTGCCCCACCATTCAATAAGATCATGGCTGATCTGTCGTGGCTTAGTTCCACATTCCCGCCCTCTCCCCATAACCGCCCTCTCCCCATAACCCTTAATCCCCTCTCTTATCAAAAACCCATCAACCCGCGTCTTAAAAATATTTAGCGAGGCAGCCTCCACCACTTCAACGGGCAGAGAATTCCAGAGATTCACCACCCTTTGAGTGAAGAAGTTCCTCCTCAACTCTGTTCTAAACCGCCCCCCCCCCCCCCCCCCCCCCTTTATCTTGAGGCTGTGCCCCCTAGTCCTACTGTCCTTTCTGAGCAGGAACAGTCTCTCCACCTCTATCCTATCCATCCCATTCATCATCTTATATGTCTCAATGAGATCTCCCCTCATTCTTCTAAACTCTAACGAGTACAAGCCTAGTTTATTCAGCCTGTCCTCATAGCTCAACCCCCTCAACTCCAGCATCAGCCTAGTAAACCTCCTCTGCAATCCCTCCAAGGCCAAAATATCCTTGCGTAAGTGCGGCGACCAAAACTGCACACAGTACTCCAGCTGCGGCCTCACCAATGCCCTATACAGCTGCAGCAAGACCTCCCTACTTTTATATTCAATCCCCCTCGCTATGAAGGCCAGCATCCCATTAGCCTTCCTGACCACCTGCTGCACCTGCAGGCTGGGTTTTTGCGACTCATGCACAAGGGCCCCGAGGTCCCTCTGCACCGTCGCCTGCTGCAGTTTTTCACGTAAGTAATAGTCCTTCCTACCATTATTCCTACCAAAGTGGACCACCTCACATTTGCCAACATTAAATTCCATTTGCCAGTTCCTGGCCCATTCGCCCAGCCTATCTAGATCCTTCTGCAGACTCTCCGCACCCTCCGCGCAATTTGCTGTTCCACCAATCTTGGTGTCATCAGCAAATTTCGACACCATACACTCGGTTCCATCCTCCAGATCATCTATATAAGTGGTAAATAGCTGAGGCCCCAGCACCGACCCCTGGGGCACTCCACTAGTCACCAACCGCCAATCTGAATAGCACCCGTTAACCCCCACTCTCTGTCTCCTATTTGACAACCAATCCTCTATCCACGCTAACACCCTACCCCCAACTCCATGCCCCCTTACCTTCTGCAATAACCTCTTGTGAGGTACCTTGTCAAACGCCTTCTGAAAATCAAGACTGACCACATCCACCGGCTCTCCTCTATCCACCGCCCTAGACACATCCTCATAGAACTCCAATAAATTTGTCAGACACGACTTCCCCTTAACGAAACCGTGCTGCGTCTGCTCTATCAAGCAATTCCCCTCAAGATGCCTCGCTATTTCCTCCTTGATGACGGATTCTAACATTTTACCTACAACAGACGTCAAACTACCCGGCCTATAATTCCCTGCCCTTTGCCTGCCACCCTTCTTAAACAACGGAGTAACATTAGCCGTTTTCCAATCTTCCGGCACTTCCCCGGAATCCAGCGACGTTTGGAAAATAACCACCAAGGCATCCACTATCACCTCCGCCATTTCTTTCAGAACCCTCGGATGCATTCCATCCGGTCCTGGGGACTTGTCCACAATCAGTCCCTCCAGTCTGTCGAGCACGGCTGATCAGACTGTGGCCTTAACTCACTTTTCTTGCCCTTTCTTCCATAACCCTCAACTTCCTTGTCAATCAAAGATCAAAATATAATCAAGGCTGTTCTACAATCATCCAACCTCCACTGCTCTCATTGCAAGAAAAAATATAAAGACGACTGGCACTCAGAAGAAATTATCTCAACTGAGTCTTAAATGAGTCCCTCGCCTCAACTTAATATTTTTGGACTTTAATCTGGTGTTGAGATCTCTTACCCCAGTCCAACGCTGGCATCTCCACATCATAATATTTTTAAACCATACTCTCACTAGATTTGCACACTCCAGCACCTCGCAAGAACTCAACACCCAACACCATGACATTGCTCAGTAGCTTTCTGATTTGACAAAAACATTGAACTCACCTTACATCTTGTTAAACCAGCATACTTGATTAACTGGCACCTCATATTCCTGGAGCATGCCAGATTTTGCCTGCATCTCTTTCAAGTAAGGAGGCCAAAATGGTACTCTACGTGAGGTCTCACCAAAGCCCAGTACAGCTGTATCAAGATTTCCCAATTTGCATGTTCATCACCCTTTCAATTACGACCAACATTCAATTTGCATAAATACTTGCTCCACCTGCATGTTAAGTTTTTTGTAAGTACAGGAACAACCAGATCCTCTGATCCACAACATTCTGCAGTCCCTCATTTCAATAATATTGTTTCTCTATGCTTGGACAGAAAGAAATTTATTTTTTCCACATTATATTCCATTCACTAAAATTTTAGCCCACTTATTTAACCTCTCAACATCTCTTTGCAAACTCTCATCTTCAATTTACTTTTCTCCCCACCTTTATATCACCTGCAAATTTGCCTACAAAACTACCATATAGTCCCTCAAGCCTGCTCCACCATTCAATACAATCATGGCTGACCTTCAACTCCACTTGCCCTCTTGCTCACCATAATCCTTAATTTGATCTTAAATTCAATAATGGTGCATCTACAACACTAGGCTAGAGGATTCCAAAGTCTCAACTCAAGTGAAGAAATTTCTTCTCCTCCAAGTCCTAAATGATCATCAGTCCCTTATTTAGATTCCCCAGCCAGTGGAAATAATCCACTCTCTGAACCCTCTTCAATATTTCATATGTTTCAATATCATTCTCATTATTCTAAGTAGCAGAGAATAGGCCCAATTTATTCAACCTCATCATCAGGTAATGCTCTCATCCTAGGAATGAATCTAGTGTTCTTTTGCCTGCAATCTCCTTAAATATTAAGGACAAAATTGCATGTAGTATTTCAGGTATGGTCACTGTGACAATATTGCGCCTTTAAGAAATGTATTTTAATCAGGTTTCTTTGCACTTTTTCAAGCAGCTCCAAGCATTTTACTTTGCACCATTTTGTTTGCAGCGGTGTCCTGTTACTTAAGCCCTATAATTGGCATGTTTATTTTTTATTTCTGGACTAATTCAGTGTCTTAGGATTTTACGATCCTTTTGAAATTGCTGGGTGCAGCTTGTCCAGGTCAGGTGACACCTAGGAACAGCTTTTCCACAGGAAAGTCCACGGTTTTAAGTTTTATTTTTCTTAGATGCTGTTTGGACTTGAGGCAGAAACAGTGTCTCTTGTTTTCTCCTCTCTCCGGGCTCAAAAATTCTGCTGTATTTGAGTTGCTGTTAGAAGCTGGAGGAGGCAGATAGTGTCCATCTCTGCCCCTCTCTCTCTCTAGGTGCTTTTTGGAAAGTTCTAGGGCTGGGAAGCTGCAGAGATTTGTTCCAACATTCAAAGGACAATTCACAGCAGGTGTTCTGAAGCTGCAAAATTCAGCATCACATGAGCAGACTTGCTTTTTGTGCCAAAGCGAGATTTTTCCTGCTTAGAAAGGATAGCGGGACTAGAGGGCACAGCCTCAAGATAAGGGGGGAGCAGTTAGATCGGAGTTGAGGAGGAACTTCTTCACTCAAAGGGTGGTGAATCTCTGCCCGTTGAAGTGGTGGAGGCTACCTCGCTAAATATATTTAAGTCACGGGTAGATAGGTTTTTGACAGACGAGGGAATTAAGGGTTATGGGGAAAAAGTGGGTAAGTGGAACTGATCCACTTCAGATCAGCCATGATCTTATTGAATGGCGGAGCAGGTTCGAAGGGCTAGATGGCCTACTCCTATTTATGTTCAAATCTAGAAAGGGGCATATATTTGTGGGGTCTTGTTCGACTTGGATCATGGATAGCTACCTGTTAAAGTTTATACTACATCATGGTTTGATTCTTGTAATTGGTAAAAGTTATGCTAAATCTTGTTATATTTTAACTGTGTTCTTAAATAAACTTTGTTTGATGAAAGCTTCCTTGTGGGTCCCTTGAATCATATCTGGAGTGCAACACTTTGTGCCAAATTCAAATGTAAAAATAAAGCTCTTTTCATAAAACACCTTGGAGATTCTGGTCTTTGTCTTAGCATCACACAAAAGTCCTGTACAATCAAAGGATAACTTCCTGGAGTACACATGGCTCCAAGTCAGGATCATGTGGCTTGGAGGGGAAGGTGCAGGTAATGTTACATGCGTCTGCTTCTCTTGTCCTAGTTGTTCAATGAAAACAAATGGTTTCAAGCTGTAAGGAAGTTTTAACGGGGCTGAAACCCAACAAGACCGCTACCAACCTGGTGTTCTAACACCATATGGACTATAGCAGTTCAAGGTAGCATCTCATCACCATTATCTCAACAATTAGGCATGTGCAATAAATGCCTGCCTATCCAATGGGAGACACATGCCATGAACAAATAATAAAAAATATCTGTAAACATAAGTCTATGGAATGCAGTGAGGTTTTCAATTCCAATTTGGGGCAGCAGGGTGACATAGTGGTTGGCACTGCTGCCTCAGTGCCAGAGATCCATGTCCAACTCCAGCCTCAGGTCACTTGTGAAGTTTCCACATTCTCCCCAGGTGCTCCAGTTTTCTCCCACTGTCCAAAGATGTGCAGGTTAGGTGGATTGGCCAAGCTAAATTGTTGCTTGGTGTCAGGGGATAGGACCTGGGTGGGATTGTGGTTGGTGCAGACTATGGACCAGGTGGCAGCCTCCTGTTTTGTAGGGATTCAATGAATTCCCACATTACAAAGCAGATTTTGATTTCTGAAAGTCAACCTGACTGACCTTAAAATGCCCTACCAAAAATGAAGAAACATCTAAATTTTGTCAGAGCAACACAAGGCTGAAAAACAGAGACTCAATATTGTCTCTCTATTTGGCATTGAAGCCAAGTTGTCCATTAATGTGCCAACACGGTATATAATTTGCCTTCATTAAACCAGTCAAAATCCTCATGCCAATAAACTGTAGGATTCCCCCTACTAAAAGCAGACCTCAAAAGAAAGGGATACTGATTCATCTTTTTAGTAAGCAGAAGTTCTCCACTTCATCTTATCCATTCATGGTTAGATTAGCTCATAGGAATGCAGTGGTTCCTTAAACTACTATTAATTTACCATATCATGAAAATATTATAGCTACATAAATTCCCAGAAATATACAACTCAGAGTCCTGTTTATTTGTGCCACAAGAAACCTGGTATGTAGTACAACTTCCAGTTGCATTTACAAGCGAATCATTGTAGGCTCTGTGCACATTTGGCAACCAGTTCTCAGCCTCATCAGGATTTCAAACTTTTGCGAACTATGCCTTCGAAAGATTTACTCAACATCTTCAACCAGGAGAATGTACAACAGTTCCAGAAAATAAAATCATATTTATAGCTACCAACAGTGCCTCTTCCATTTGACCAAGACAACACACGTTGCTTTACCTTATTCAACTCAACAAATCTGACGCAGATCAGTAATTCAACTGCTCGATTCAAAAGACATCAGAGTGTACAACCAAGAATCAAAGCTCATACTTCACTGTGTAGTGCTCAATGAGCCACAGCAAAAAGCAACTAGTGGTTCCAGATTTTCTTCAGTAATTGGAAAATCTCAAACTAACTACTTGGTCAGCTAGAAGTAAAAGCATTGCATATCATCTTAACCAGCATCACCTAAAAGTTGATATCAGCTCTCAATGTAAGGGAGATTTCCAGTCTCGTAACTTTGAAGATTATAAGCTGTTCATTGGAGAGACAAAAAGGCATGATACAGAAATTTTAACAACAGCTTTAAGATGCTACAGGCACTGAACTGCAATATCAATCAAGAATATGAATTTAAATTCAACCCAAATTTCACGCCAACATTTAAATCTCAGTTTAGCATCTGAAACCAGTTCCAAATGCAATCAGACTGACGACCCACAACATGTCATTTAATTTAGACCATAAGACATAGGAGCAGAATTAGGTTAGTCAGCCCTTGGAGTCTGCTCCACGATTTAAACATGGCTGATATTTTTCTCATCCCCATTTTTCTGCCTTTTCCCCTTAACCCATGATCCCAATATTAATCAAGAACCTATTTGTGTCTTAAAAACACTCAATGACCTGGCCTCCACAGCTCTCTGTGGCAAAGAGTTTGACAGATTCACCACACTCAGGCTGAAGAAATTCCTTCTCATCTCTGTTTTAAAGGATCATCCCTTTAACCCGAGGTTGCGCCCTCTGGTTCTAGTTTTTCTTATTAGTGGAAAATCCTCTCCATGTCCGCTTTATCCAGGCCTCACAGTATCTTTCAAGTTTCAATAAGATCTGTACTTGTTGGAGTTTAGAAGGAAGAGAGAAGATCTTCTCTCATCTTTCTAAACTCCAACAAGTACAGACCCAGCGTCCTCAACTGTTGCTCATACAACAAGCTCTTCATTCCAGGGATCATTCTTGAGAACCTCTTCTGGATCTTTTCCAAGGCCAGTACATCCTTCCTTAGAGATGGGGCCCAAAACTGCTCACAATACTCCAAATGGGGTCTGACCAGAGCCTTACATAGTCTCAGAAGTACATCCCTGCTCTTGTATTCTAACCATCTTGACATGAATGCTAACATTGCACTTGCCTTCCTATCGACTGAATCTGCACCATAGCCTTGAGAATCTTGAACAAGGGCTCCCAAGTCCCTTTGTCTTTCTGATTTCCTAATCATTTCTTCACTTCGAAAGTGGTCTATATCTCCATCCCTCCTTCCATAGTGTATGACCTCACTTTTCCACATTGTATTCCATCTGCCACTTGTTTGCCCAAGTCCAAGTCCTTCTGAGGCACATCACTATTTACTGGCTGCCATCCTGAAAAGGCCCCTTTAATACCACTCTCTGCCTTCTGCCAGTCAATCCTCTATTCATGCCAGGATCTTACCCTTACCACCATGGGCACTTTACCTACTTAACTGTCTCCTATGCAGCATCTTGTCAAAAACCTTCTGGAAGTCTAAATAAATCACATCCATTGGTTCTCCTTTATCTAACTTCCTTGTTACCTCCTCAAAGAACTCTAACAGACATGACTTCCCCTTGACAGAGTCATGCTGACTCAGTCATATTTTATCATGCACTTCAAAGTACTCCACAATCTCATCTTTAATAAAGGACTCTAAAATCTTGCCAATTTGATCCAAACTAACCTAGAATTAATTTCTTTTTAAATTACACTGGTGCATCAGGTCAAACGGTCTTATTGAAATGCAATGAGAGCGACGATCGAACAGACAGAAAAGTTGCCTACAGAACAAAGGAATTAATTCAACAGATCCAATAGCACAAAGAAAACATCTATGTTCGACTGGCACTATTACATCAACCATCATTCTCTGGAATTCTGTTTGCCATCAACATACATCACCCAGGCAAGTTAGACAAAATCATACCACATGGTTAAAAAGTTTACAATAACTTCCACATTTCCCCACTACATGGATCTGGTTCATTTTTATGAAACTAGGAAGTTAGGCTAGTTCCTAAAATTCAATTTAATGTTTTATAGTCAGCTTGCAAACTTCTTAACAGAGGAGGAATTTGCAGACATGAACATTTTTAAAAATCCAGTAGAGTTTACGCTGATACTGCTGTTTTACCAGGTTGAGAAATTGTCAAATCATGCCATGTGCACTAATATCCTAGATAGCATGTGCTGCATGGTTCCAATTGAGTTCAGCTTGTAAAGAACCATACATGTGATTAGCCTAGCCTTGTATTAGTGTATGACCCACAATCAATATAGTAAAAGCCCAAACAATAACATTTGAATAATTTATATTCAGTTAAATACTCAACAATATTTTATTCCTATCACTTATGGTGTACAACTAACACCTTTGGACAAGTCACATTAAAGCTGAATGGCTTATTTCTGTATGTGTCTGCACAGACTCTCCTAATGAGCAATTTACCGGGTGCCATTCCACTGCCTTCACCCCTTAACCCTGCAAATCGTTCATTTAAGCTAACAGTCTAATTCTCTTTTAGGAGCCTAAAATGAACCTACCTCCACAATTCTCAGGCAGTGCATTCCAGATCTAAACCACTTGCTGCACAAAGTTTTTCATGTCACTACTGCTTCTTTTGCCAATTACTTTTATATCTGTGCCCTCTGGTCACGACCCTTTCCCAGGTGAGAACAGTTTCTCCCCAACTGCTCGGTCTCAACCCCTTGATTTTGAATACCTCTATAAAATCCCCTCAGCCTTTTCTTCTCCAAGAAAAACTATCCCAACTTTGCCATTCTACCCTCATAACAGAAATCCATCTTTCCAGGAACCATTTTTATGAATCTTTTTTGCACTATGCCTTCATATCTATGCAAAAGCGCAGCACCCAGAAAACATTAGGAATAAATGGGTCATTGGCAGGTTGTGACTAGCAGTGTACACTAGCGTCAGGGTTTGGGCCCCAACTATTCACAATCTAGATTGGGGCTAAAAGGGATCATGAAAAAGCATTGGCCAGCAGGATTAAGGAAAACCCTAAGGCTTTTTACACAAAGAGCAAGAGGGTAACCAGGGAGAGGGTTGGCCCACTCAAAAACAAGGGAGGGAATCTGTGCGTGGAGCCAGAGGAAATGGGCGAGGTATTCAATGAGTATTTTGTGTCCGTATTCAAAGAAAAGGACTTGGTGGATGATGAATCTGGGAAGGGATATGTAGATAGTTTGAGTCATGTTGAGATCAAAAAGGTGGTGGTATTGGGGTTCTTGAGAAACATTAAGGTAGACAAGTCCCCAGGGCCTGATGGAATACACCCCAGAATACAGAGGGGCAAGGGAGGAAACTGCTGGGGCCTTGAGGGAAATCTTTGTATCCTCACTGGCTACACAGGATTGGAAAATAGCCAATATCGTTCCTTTGTTTCAGAAGGGTAGTAAGAACAATCCAGGTGATTACAGGCCGATGAGCCTTACGTCAGTGGTAGGGAAATTATTGGAGAGGATTCTTCAAGACAGGCTTTATTCCCACTTGGAAATAAGTGGACGCATTAGTGGGAGTATGGTTTTGTGAAGGCGGGGGGGAAGGTCGTCTCACCAACTTGATCCAGTTTTTCAAGGAAGTGACAAAGATGATTGATGAGGGTAGGGCAGTGGATGTGTCTACATGGACTTGAGTAACACTTCTGACAAGGTCCCTCATGGCAGACTGGTGCAGAAGGTAAAGTCGCATAGGGTCAGAGGTGAGCTGGCAAGGTGGATACAAAACAGGCTTGGTCAAAGATGACGGAGGGTAGCAGTGGAAGAGTGAGTTTTTGAATGGAGGGCTGTGACAAGATGTTCCTCAGGGATCAGTGCTGGGACCTGTGCTGTTTGTATATATAAATAATTTGGAGGAAAACGTAACTGAATTGATTAGGAAATTTGTGGAGGACAAAGGTTGGTGGATTTGCGGATAGCAATGAGGACCATCAGAGGATACAGCAGGATATAGATCAGTCGGATACTTGGGCGGAGAGATGGCAGATGTACCTTAAATCCGGACAAATGTGAGGTAATGCATTTTGGAAGGTCTAATACAGACAGGAAATTTACAGTAAATGGCAGAACCCTTAAGAGTATTCCTAGACAAAGGGATCTGGGTGTACAGGTACACAGGTCACCAAAAGTGACAATGCAGGTGGAGAAGGTAGTCAAGGTGGCACATGGCATGCTTGCCTTCATCAGCCAGGGTACTGAGTTTAAAAATTGGCAAGTCATGTTGACACTTTATAGAACCTTAGTTAGGCCACACTTGGAATACAGTGTTCAATTCTGGTTGCCACACTTCCAAAAGGATATGGAGGCTTGAGTGTACACAGAAAAGATTTACCAGGACGTTGCCTGGTATGGCGGGCATTAGTCATGAGGAGAGATTGGAGAAACTTAGTTTATTCTAACTGGAGCGACGGTGGTTGAGGACCTGATAGAAGTCTACAAGATTATGACAGGCATGGGCAGAGTGGATAGTCAGAAGCTTTTACCCAGGGTGAAAGAGTCAATTACTAGGGGGCACAGGTATAAGATGCGAAGGGCAAGGTTTAAAGGAAATGTATGAGGCAGATTTTTTACACAGTAATAGGTGCCTGGAACTCGTTGCCAGGGAAGGTAGTGGAAACAGCCACAGTACTGACTTTTAAGGGCCATCTGGACAAGTACATGATTAGGATGGGAATAGAGGGATACGGTCCCTGAGGATTTTAGTTAAGTTGGGCAGCATGGTCAATGCAGGCTTGGAGGGCCGAAGGGTCTCTTTCTGTGCTGTAATTTTCTTTGTTTTCTGTAGTTCAATTTTTGGATGTGGAGATTAAATGTAATTTTACCCAGTCTGCAGGCGAGATAAAACGAAGTGGAAATGAACTGCGGGAAGATGCAAAAATGTTTTAAGGGGTTTTGAAGAGGCTAACCTCTTCTGTTGCCTGGTAATCATGGAGATGAAGTTTGAGGCCTTCTTGTTCTTACTGTTTTGGGGTAAGTCTTAACAACATTGCACAAGAATGTGGACTAGGCATGTCAACTGTAACCCTTCTTTTGGCCAGTTGTAGTTCAATAGTCATGTGACCACCATCTTTTAATCTAATGCAATCCTGGGTTTCTCTCAGTTGACATGGTTGCAATATTTTTGTGGCAATGCTCAGTTTGCAACAAAAATATTAAATGCTAGCCATTGCCAGTCTACTGTCATACTTTTTAATATAGTTTCCTAATCTATCATAATCAATTTGCTCCTCATGCTTTCATAGTTTCTTTTCTTTAGATTTAAAGCCATAACTTTTGATTGAACCATATACCTTTCAAAATTAATATACAATTCTATCATTGTGGTCACTCTTTGCAAAAGGCTCTCCTACAAGAATCATTAGTCCTTCACCATTGATGGTAGCACTGCTACTTCACAGTTCCGAGGACCTGGGTTCGATTTCCAGCTTGGGTCACCGTCTGTGTGGAGTTTGCACATTCTCCTCATGTCCGCGTGGGTTTCCTCCCACAGTCCAAAAATGTGCAGGTTTGGTTGATTGGCCATGCTAAAATTGCTCCTTAGTGTCCTGAGATGTGTGGGTTAGAAGGATTAGTGGGTAAATATGTAGGGATATGGAGGTAGGGGCTGGGTGGGACTGTGGTCGGTGCAGACTCAATGGGCCAAATGGCCTCTTTCTGCACTGTAGGGATTCTATGAAACACTAGATTAAAATAGCCATTCAACAGCTAGTGACTTTGTAAAAACTGACTATGCACAAAAGGAGGCAGGGCAGGGCAGGTTTCTGGGACACACCTCAGCATTACTTAAATTAAACTATACTGATTTCAGAGAGAAATATAGAAGATCTAGGGGGGTTTCAGTCTGTCCCTGCCTTTTGCATAAAAAACACTTTTTCAAACAAGAGTGCAGCATAGACAATTCTTTAGTTCTCGGTCACCACCTGAGCCTAAGACAGACTGGAAAAGAAACATTCAAGGATTTCCCACCTGTTTTCTCCCCTTCCCAGAGCCACAGAAATAGCATTGATGCCACAAGTTCCCCCTCCTCCCATGCAACAATGAAGTTTGTGAAGAGATGACCAGCAGGACAGCCTTGACCTCACTGGCTGCTTGCCACCACGCAGCAAGAGGCAGGCAGTAAGCACCCAAGGCATAAAATACTTAGCTATGAGCACCAAGCAGGCTTGGAATCCTCTGTCAACTTGATGGCAGAGGATGGTTGGGGGAGGGGGTGGGTTTCAATGATGGAATGTGAGTGATGGAAGGAGAGAGAGTCTTAACTGGAGTCTTCTCTCATGGGGAATATGGAAAGCTTGGTTGAAGTCTAAATACAAAGTCTTTACAACATTTTTCAAAATTATATGCTGATTCATAATTGTGAAATTTGATTATGTTACAATGCTGCTTTATTCCAATTTGGGTTGTGCTGAGGTCTGGGTTCACTTTAATGTGTTAAAAATGTGGTCACATTGAAAAATAGTTTGGGAAATGCTGCACTGAGCTGTAACTCATTTCACTTTGAAAATTCATTTGCTGCATTAAAAACCAAATAAAAGTGAAAAATAAAGTTCATAAAATTAAATTCTACTAATTATGCATAAACTTCACCACTACTTCACAAAAGGTTGATCAATACTGGGACAAAGTTTAAAAAACTAAGCATCAATTTGTTGAAAAACATTCCTCCTTGTCCTAAGGGAGCTACAATATTCATCATAAATGTTGTCAGTCACCAAAAATTTGCAAGCTTGCACATCAGCACAGCCAAAAACATTAGTGAAGATCTACCCAGTGCAATAAAAAATTCTACATTTCGATCACAGCTCAGGATCACAATTCTGTTTACGCCAAGTTCCTAAACCCCATCATACGGAAACGAGGGAGACTGTCAGATACTTTCCCATTGGGAAGGAGGCTGCAATGGAGCAGAAGGGGACAGGAGGTAATCATTTTTAAGCTTCCAGTATGCTGGGTCATTTGAGAATATATTGACAAGAGTGCTCAGAACAGATCCGTCTGGCATTCCCAGGACTGGTAAATGCAACAAAGCTGCCATTCATGCATAAGCTCACTGAGGAAGCGAGTGGACAACTGTAGTATTTTTCAGCTGTCTCAAGAGTCAAGCGATTAAGGACTAGAAGGACTCTTCAGGGTAGTTTAATTGATTGGATTTGATTTATTGTCACATGTATTAGTTTACAGTGAAAACTATTGTTTCTTGCAGTATATACAGACAAAGCATATCACACAAAGGAGAGTAAAGTGGAGAGAGTAATGTTACAGTCATAGCAAGGGTGTAGAGAAAATTGAACTTAGTGTAAGATAGGTCCATTCACAAGTTCATTTGGCAGCAGGGAAGAAGCTGTTTGAGTACGTGATCTCAGGCTTTTGTACCTTCTTCCCAACAGAAGCAGCTGGAAGTGTGTATGTCTGGGGTCCTTAATTATGCTAGCTGCTTTTCTGAGGCAACGGGAAGTATAGACAGTGTCAGTGGATGGGAGGCTGGTTTGAGTGATGGACTAGGCTTCATTCAATACCCTTTGTAGTTTCTTGCAGTATTGAACAGAGCAGGAGTCACACCAAGTGCTGATTCAGCCAAAAAGAACATTTTCTATTGTGCATCTGCAGAAGTTGAGGAGAATTGAAGCAATGAGATGGGTGACCAAATGAACGATTTGACATGTTCATTGTAGGTTCAAAGTTGGTAAAAGTCTGACAACACCAGGTTTTAGTCCAACCGATTTATTTGATAATAGACTCACAATTTATTATCAGATAAATCGGTTGGACTAAAACCTGGTGTTGTCAGACTTTTTACCGTGTTTACGCCAGTCCAACGCCGGCATACCCACATCATGGTTCAAAGTTGGCCAGGACACCTGGAAATAAGGCCCAAATTTCTCTTGAAAATATGCAATTTCCTTATTAGGGACTCGACCTGCATAGGAATTATTTCAAAACAGTTCTGAAAATCTCAATTTGATTTAATTCAGTGCAAAGGAAACAGCTGTCGCAAGGAAAGAAAGCCAACGTGTGTGTCAGACTGAATTGCTTTTCATACAAAACATGACTTATACTAGCACTGATTTTAAGTGCCCATTTTGTGTTAAGACGATTAATGATAACCAAGGAATTGAAAATCTTACTAACTGACCTGGCAAAAGCATTGGTAACTGGCCATTTCTATCAGTTGGGAAACATTACTTATGACAGAACAAAGATAAAACTTGATTCATCATGGCTTGCATGCAGCCCAACATTAGTTGCTATTTCATCAGTATGACAAAACTCTCAGCTTATGAATATTGCAAGTATGAGTAATTTAGCAAGATGCTTTTAATCAATTACACTGACAGGGTGGGAGCAGAAAGCAATTCAACAAATTACAGGTTCTGAGAGTTGATCGGGAAAGTGAGATCATGAGATCTCAATGAATTAATGTCAACAAGTACAGAATTAGTGAGTTTAAAAAAGTCTTCGATCCAGCATGAGTTTGATGTCAGCTATATGATGAGCTGATCACAACAGCAACTCACAGCTAAAGTTATTAGAATATTTTCCCCACACATTTGTACATACCTGTCTAAAACCTTGTCTCATTTCCTGCAATTAAGGGATGTGGCTCTGGGTCCACGTGGGCCCTAATTACACCTCACTTCTTGTGGGTACGTGGAACATTCCTTATTTCAGTCCAACTCAGGACTCCTGCTGAACATATATACTTATATACCTATATACCTATTCTTAACCTATACCTATATATACCTATGTACCTATTCTTATACCTAATATATACCTATTCTTTGATGCTGTCTTTCAGTCAGCTCACTCTCCATTCATATAGGATAAAAGCAAATTACTGTGAATGGTGGAATCTGAAAGCAAAGAGCTAATGTTGAGTCCAGATGACTCTCTACCAAAGCTTTGACAACAGCTCATCTGGACCCAAACATCAGTTCTTTTCTCTTTACAAATGCTGCCAGACCTGCTGAGATTTTCCAGCATTTTCTCTTTTGGTTAGCTCTCCATCCATTCTGCTCAGTCACGGCAAGCTCTGACAATACACTTTCTTCATGCAAGAGCTTAAATTCTTGTAATGCTACATTTGCATCAACAGACACTTGGAAAAACAGCAACAATGGTACAATGAGCTAGTTAATGAAGTCATAATAGAACAGTACAAATTTACAACAGTTATACAAAGGCTTAATAATGCACCACTCTAACCACTTAGATTGTTATGCTAAAATCTAGTAACTACATTAGGAAGTTACATGCACTCTTTGCATGTAGGATAAAAGCAAGAATTTTCCCAATTGACAACAATCTATGAGCCATGCATAATAATTCAAGAACGTTATCCTTTGCTTTGGACTTTAAGACCCAAAATACGCCATAGTATAAATTTAAATAGCATACCAGAAAAAAAAATGTTCAAACTGGTTGTAAAATGTTTGGAGCAAGTCACCAGGCAGTATAATAGAGAAAGATTAAAGGAGAAGGAATGCAGTTTGAAGGTAGACTGAGTGTTACAGTACAAGTCAGATGACCTTCAACAAGCCAAATACACTCATTCTTCAACATTTCAGACACAAGCTGCATTTGAAACAAGTGACCAAATGCAATGAAACCTTCCTCTATAAACAAAGAAAGCAGCATCACAGAAACAACAGGCATTCTCCCTACATCTGCCAGCAAATCTTCGGTCAACTGCTAACGGGGACAACACACTACTTGAAGCATTTTTCTTCAGCGGTCAAGTACTCTGCCATCCTTAGAATCTTAGAAGTCAGCATTTAAAAAGGAAGATGTCAAATTTATTCTCAAGACAGATCTTCTCTTCAAAACTAAAAATGTGCAACATAACAAACATTCTCTCAGAATCAGAAAGCAAATGAGGAAGGACATGAAAAAAATAGTATTCCAAAGGAAGTAAATGATTTGACACCTGCTTAAAACAAAAAACAGGAAATTTTTAAATTCAATACCAGAGTAGGCAAAATATTTACAAAATTGCATTGAATGGGAAAAGAGCTATGACTAAAATGCCTATCCAAGGAAAAAAGGGTGAAGAGAAAAGAAGTCAGCTGATAAAAAGGTTAAAATTAAATCTGAAATTGATAAAGAACATAATCAATCAATCTTGCAAGGAAAAACAATTTTCATGGAGAAGAGAAGATTTATCAAAATTATGACAAGCTACGCATGCCTATAAGTTGTCCAACACAAATTCTGGTTCAAGCCAAAGAACCACTTTTAGCATACCACAAACGACTGCCTTTGTACAATGCTTACGAGAAAATCTACAATGGAGAAGCATACATTTAAACATACAGCTGAAACTTGAAGAAAAAACACTCGAGTTGAACCAAGCACTCTTATAAACCAAGTTAGTACAAGGAATAGCTTAAATGCAAATAAGAACTGCTGAACAATTTTTCCCATTATCAATTGAAACTTTACCACGCAAACTAGAGTAGAATCCCTGATGGCACAACTGCAGTTTCTTCATTATTAATCACAAGGTCAGTCAAACATGGAGCTCCACCAACTCTTAACATAGCAACCAAATGCTGTCATATTACCAAAAGAGCAGTGCTTAAAATCAATTTTCTGTTTCAAAATAAAAAGTGGAATCTGTTAAAGACGTGTGTGCAATCTCTTATTTGGTTTAGGTATCTCAACTGAAAGAATACCTAACCCTCCACCATTAGTTTACCATGGCTGTAGCTTTTTGAAAGCAAGCGCCATGGCAACTCTATAAAGTTTTTTCAACGATACCTTCCAAACCCACAACTTATACTATGCAGAAGAGGTGGTGGTGAACAGGAATGTCACTACCTCAAAATTCCCATCAAAATTGCAAAACATTGTAACTTGGCAATTTATCAGCATTCCATAACCTTAGCTGGGTCCAAATCTTGACATTCCCTGTCTAAAAACATGGTAGGAGCAATTGTCTTTTTTTAAGCTTCCAAAGCAGCAGTGGCAAGCACCACTGCCTCTCAGCACCAGGGACCTGGGTTCAACTCTGGTCTTGGGTGACTGGTTGAAGTTTGTACATTCTTCTTGTGTTATGGGTTTCCTTTGGGTGCTCCAGTTTCCTCCCACAGTCTGAAAAAATGTGCAGGTAAGGTACATTGAGGGCAATTTGGCATAGCCAATGTCTCAAGATGTAGGGTTTAGGGGGATTAGTAGGATAAATGCTTGGGGTTACAGAGCTAGGGCCTGGGTAAGAAGCTCCTTTGGAGAGTTGGTGCAGACTTGATGGGCCAAATGGCCTCCTTGAGCACTGTAGGGACTCTATGGAATGAGGTAAAATCTTAAAACATCTTGGGTTGATTTTATGCTTTGAAAGGTGATAAATTTGGATTAAAGATCACAAACCTGAAAACTCAATTCAGAGCAGCACAATGGCACAGTGTTTGGCACTACTGCCTCACAATGCCAAGGGACCTGGGTTCGATTTCTCGTTTGGGTCACTGTGTGCGGAGTTTGCATGTTCTCCGTGTGAGTTTTCTCCGGGTGCTCCAGTTTCCTCCCACAATCCAAAGATGTGCGGGTTAGGTTGATTAGCCATGCTAAATTGATCTTAGTGTCAGGGGATTAGCAGGGTAAATGTGAGGGTACGGGAATAGGGCCTAGGTGGGATTGTGGTTGGTGCAGACTTGATGGGCTAAAATGACCTCCTTCTGCACTGTGGGGATTGTATGGATTTTATTCTATATTTAAAAAATTAGCTCAAAATTAAGAAGTTTTGAAAGCCAAACATTCTTCCTGCAATTGAGATTCAGCAAACGATAGTTAAATTTACAAATTAATCCACGTGAACAAGGTACAGTCGCTGGTCATGTAAGAGATACAGTGAAACTCGGGACATTTGCTTGGACTTCCTGGAATTATACAAAACGTCAAGATGGACATCAGATTGTGCTGCTGGCATTAACATGCTTATTAGAAGTGTTCAGTGCCCCAAATGTATAACTGTAGATATCTGAGAGCAGGTTATCCACCATTGGCGAATGAAGAACCACAATCTTACAGCAAGGAAGGGCGCAACTTAGCCCATCATGCCTTTTGCAAGCTCTAAAAATGAGGCCCAAGTGGTCCACACTCCAGTTTCCTCCCAAAACCTTGTAAGAGAGAACATGCAAAGTTGCATTTCAGGCTAACAAAAAATAATTCTGTTTATAATTAAAATTCCAAGCAAAGCCAAATGCATAGTTTTGAATTTGGATTCTCACCAACAATAGCTGAGACATATTTTCATGCAAAGACCTACAAGAAAAAAAGAGCAACAATGGCATTCCAGAGGTGATGACAATCGTGCACAATAGGCAATCACACTTGTGGATCAGAACATAACTCCAAGAAAATCCACCCTCCATACTTAAAGTGCAAAGGATTACGGACACAAAATTGCAAGTATTTAGAAGGAAAAAAGGGAAAGAAACATTTTCCAAAAGTATAATTTCAGTCCAATGCAAGTATTTAATTAGTGCTGCTCTGGTAAATAAATCCAGTTAAAGCAACCACAGACAGTACTGACACTACTGAACTGGGTAACCTGTTCATGACGGGAGCAGTATCACCACCTTGTGGAATGTCAAGAAATAACTCAAATATGGAACTTGGATACAATATACTCTGCAGAGTAGGTGGCTAAGATTGAAAAAAACCAAGTGGAAATGATAGAAATATTGTCCATTCTCATCAGCAGCAACAAAATCAAAGGAAGATGCCAAAATGGTGTTCAGTAAAATCAAGTTCAGGCAATAAACCATTGAAGCATATAAACAGCTTCCTTTAGTCCCTGAATGTAAGCTACTTCAGCCAACTCTAGTTTTAAGCCAAATCATGTTGAATGGACACCCCAGAATATCACCTCACAATCTACATGATTTGAAAGATTCAGTTGCATAGAAGCTCATCATCAAAACTGCTTTTATTCTTCAAATTTATAGAAGTGCTCAGGCAGTCTGCTCCCAATGCACATCTCATTCAACCATTTGTATCCCAAGTAAACTTCCCAGATTCCTTCAGTGGAAAAAAAACTGAATGCCACAAAATGTCAAATTGTGACTGGAGACAAAAAGTACACTCAAGTGGATGTCAAATAGTTGAGCTTTATAATTTAATAGTTTTAACTTACCAGAATATTAGCAACTTGTATTTTAAGATATTGAAAAAAATTAGATCATATATCAGGCTGTGGTTCAGCTGAGTAAGATGATTGTGGTTCAAATCCTAGTACTGAGAAAGTGCTGCACTGTCAAAGGCAGAGACCGGGTATTGAGCAGAGGCCTCGAGTTCCCACAGTATTAATTTTGAATAGGCAAATTTCCCCTACTGCACAATACTTGTGGTTCAATAAGATGAGTAAAAATCAAAATCAATCACCACATTTACTATTTATGACAGCTTGCTGTGCACAAATGGTTGAGATTGATGGAACGGGAGAACGATTACTACAAAAAGAGGAAGGTCAAGGAAAAAATAGTTAGCACTGAATGGATTCAGATCTAACAGGGTGATTATTGAGCAAGCAGAAAGCAGAGCAAAAGGTATGACAAATGTCAGAACATAGTTTGGCCAATTAGTTTTATTTGTTCAATTTCAAGCTTTAGTTCTTGTTCTGACTCAGTTGTTCACAAAACTCATCAGGCTATGACCACGAGAAGCTCGCATTCAGCAAGCAAAATACTTGAGATTATAATAAATTGAACAGTAATTGAGAAATGCTGATCAAAAATAGCAAACTAGTGGGAACTGCTGGAAATGGGCATTGCACTTGAAAGTCTACAGTTTCTTTTGACCAAACCATGTAATTTCTTAACGTACAGGTGCAATGAACTCATGTGCAAGTAGTATTAGCAATCCCAACCCACATGATTAATGCAATTTCAATTAAGAAAATTTCATGAAGGTGAGATTAAAAAGCAAGTCAATCAGTGAATACTCTCGAGAGATCAATATGCATTGTTTTAAACAAACAGAATAATTTGTTCTGAAGTTTGAGCACTCTCTAATGCTTCAACATTAATTCAAAATGTTTTGGTAGCAGTTTACCTTTTCCAAAATGAAGTGCATAGAAATCCAAACTTAAAAACCCACCATTCTAAGATCAAATTCAAAAAGGCAAAACAACTGTAGATAATTGCTTAATAGCATAAGGGAAAAATTCATTTATGTGCAGAATATTGCAGTGCATTTCCAGTTTCCTAGTCACATTATTTGGCCACAAAGGGTTACAGAGCAAAGATAAGTCTGAAATTTTGTACAAGCATGACCACATTCACAGTCATATTACAAATGTATTCGACACGCACACAAAATTTCACACTGCTGTTTTTAATTCGGTTGTACCAATTATATTTATTTTTACAATAATCCCAGCTCTTGACTGAAACTAGATTTCAAAGTCAAGCTTAGGTTTCCCTTGGGTTTTCTACTTTTCTGTAGCTTGTGCACCAGAGCAATATTTCCCCAAAAAAGTTTTGTGGAACCAATAAGTCTAAGGATCGTTTTTTGATACGTCCATCAAAACTAATACATTGTTCAGGGGGCTGCCAAACATCAAAAGTTTAAATACCCAAAAGATAAATTCAACAGGATGAGACAATAGTGAGAAAACCAAGATGGAAGATCTCTAGGGAGGAGAAAGATTTTCAACTGGATCCAAACAATCATGGTTTCAGACTCATCAACACAACAGGCAGGTCTGAAGTTCAACTAACAGAAATAACCAACCAGGCAGGACACAGCACCACCAATTTTCTTTCATTATTCCCTCCTGACAGTACCTAGAACAAATGGGCAGTTTTAAAAATATGGGGTCTTCCACTTGCAACAGAGATGAAGAGGAATTTCATCTCTCAGATGGTCATTAGTCTTTTGGAATTTTCTTCCAGTGAGCGTTGTGCAAACCAGCTGATTAAAATCTACAGGGAATCAAAAGGTTATGAGGGCATGGGGACAGATTGGAAAATGGACTTAAAGCCATAATCAGATCTTAATGACTGGTGAAGCAGGCTCAATGGATGGCATGGCCTAGTCCAATGCTATTATACTATGGAAAGATTAAGTCAACTAAATCATCTCCAAATAATTGACCTTGGCCATTTGGTCTTGCATTTGTCAACCAACATGTTTTGTACAAGAAAAGGTAAAAGTAAGAAAAGCAATTAGTGGCACACTGTCATCCTCTATTAACCAGTAAAATGCAGAGTTGTTTATTGGACCAAAGCAGTTTAAAACCACAAGTAACATCCCTTGACAAAAGTAAGCTACCTCCCCTTATCTTTCTTGATCATACCAACCTCCTCCAACGCCCCACCGTTGTCATCCAACTGGATGGAACTGCTCTCGCCTGGTTTTATTTTCTCCATCTAACCAAAACCAGAAAATTACCATCAGTGGTTTATCTTCCCATTCCAACATAGCTATTTGCTGTGTCTGCTGTCGATAATCCTTGAATGCATCCTGTTTCTCATCTGCATGCTCCCCCTTGGTGATATCATGCAAAAAACAGTCAGTATCCACACACACTGTTGTCCCTCATCACCAGCACAACTCCTACACTGATCACTAAATGGTCACCTTGCTTATTCCATAAAAAATATACTGGATAAGTAGAGATTTGTTCCGATCAAATACTGGAAAGATTGAAATCATTGTCTTCAGTGCCCACCACAAACTTCACTACCTTGCCATCAATTCCATCCTGGAGGCTGAACCAGACTGTTCGCAACCCCCACTGTAATTTTATCAAGATGCACTTTCAGACACATCTGCACTGTCATTAAGTCATGTATTTTCAACTCTAATGTTCCCCATGTCTGCTCCGGATTCTGATCTTCTGCTGCTCAAGCTGGCATCCATGCCTTTGTCACCTCAAATATTCTAACCCACTCCTGGCCTGACACCAAAACTCTACTGCCAGTAGCCTAACTCACATCAGGTTCCATTCACACATCGTTTCTTTACAACTGGCCAAAAGTTAAGGAATGCCTGTATTTTCAATCCAATTTCCTCCAGCCCCACAATCCTCAGATACTTGCATTCATCTAATTTGCACTTGAACATCTACAATTTTAATCACACCACTGCCTTTAGCATTTGCAGAGAACAGAAGTGTCAACATTTTGGGTCGATGATCTGTCAAAAATCAATGACGCCAACTTGAAATATAGATTCTGTTTCTCCCCCCAGATGTCAAGCAGGCATGCTGTATTTCCAGAAATTTCTTTGTACCAGATTTTCAGCACCTGTATCCTTTTGCTTTTGTACTATGTTTCCTATTTGACCATGCACTTCACCTCTTGAAAAGAATTTACTTACATAATTTACAAGCAAGTCTGAAGATTTTTTGATAACTATCCAGTGTGTTGGACACAACAGATGGCTGATATTTAGTGAATCATGTTCAGCCTCTCATTTTTATTTGAGGCGTGGGGGTACATGTGGAAAAAGGAGGAAGGCTGCTAAATGCAACTTCACTTCCTCAAAGGTGCTTTTTTTTCTTGGAAATAGCTCTGATGGGAAGTGTTATTAACCTGGCAATTGCCTAGAAAAGAAAGTAAATTTGTTATTGGCTGGATGATTACAGGACAAGTAATTATATATTTCCAAGACCAGAACTATGATCAGGAATTATCAAATCCATTTGAAAACTCAAGTACAAAAGTAAATTTCATTTTGTAAAACTGAACATACTGGGCATTCACATCATCAAAAGATGTTGATCTGCAAGAATATGTGTGATCTATCCAACTGATGTGTGATATAGAAGTTATTTAGGACACCAGAAATACAACAAAGACCCTTAGGCTTTGAAACTCCACTTTGCTCAAAAACTAGTGGATGTAGTATTCATTGAGTGAGGTAAGAATCAGAGTGCTGAGATTCAGTAGCACTAATCGTTGTCCTCTTGCTCCTCAGCTTATTACTAGTAAATTTCAGCATCTGTTCCTCAGGCTTTTTTGGATGCCTTGCATCAACAGTAGCTGCCAGGGACTTCCAACATTTCAGTCTGCTGTATTGGAAATATGCCAAAAGCATTACATGCAAAGCCAACATCTATATTTTCCAAGGCTTCCATATCCACAAACCACATTTTTCAAACTATAATGCTTGCAAAACAATAGGTCAATATATTGTACATTTCTATGTATTTGAGCACCAACATCAGCAAGTCAAAAGCATAGCAAATATCTTCATGAATTTTTTCAAAATATTTCAAGGATTTATACATTGTGCACACGTGTTGGGGGAGGGACTTGAAGAACAAGATCAATTTTTTATGATCTTTGATCATCATAACGTTGGGCATATTAAAGTATCATCCTTTCCTCAGCCAACATCAAGCAAATGCAATCTTCCATTAGAAGTGATTGGATAAATAGTAATGTTGGCTAATTGTTGTCTCAGCTTCCTCCAGTGAAAACAACTGTAACACTCAGTACAGTTGTGTTAGTTAACTCAATGTAGAGCACTGGTTAAGCACAAGCCAACCCTTACCCACATGGCTCTGTACCTTACAATGAATTGCTCTTCCACACTGAACCAGATAAAGAAAAGTGCCTTGAACTTTTGTTCCTACACCCTTCATGAGTTCTTTTGTATCATTTATACTTGATAGCCAAAACAGCAGGGCCCTCTTAGCCCTCTGCTGATCAACTGCTCCCTGGGCATCACAAATGTATGCAGTTCTTAGTTGAATTAACTTGGTTTTGATGATCTTTATCAACAAGAATTGGTATATTGCTTCAGTGGACAGAATCTTAAAACATTAAAATGATTAAAAAGTGTTTCAGTGTACAAGGCTGGTAACAAAGCTGAGAAAAACAGACAATGAGTTGTTTGAGAAAGAAAGGGCTTGACTCAATGCATTCAAAACCATCAAACTTCACGTTACAGATTGTTTATATAGTCTGCCTCCATCAACAGTCAACCTCTCAAAGATTGTTGGGCGACATGGTGGCAAAGTGGTGAGCACTGCTGCCTCAAAAGTGCCAGGTTCAATTTTGGCTTGGGTCGCTGTCTTTGTAGATTCTGCACGAACTCCAGATGCTCTGGTTTTCTTCCACAGTCCAAAAGACATCTGGTTAGGTACACTGGCCATGCTACATTCTCCCTCACTGTACCCAAACAGGTGCCAGAGTGCGGCAACTAGGGAATTTTCAGTCACTTCATTGCATTGTTAATGTAAGCCAACTTGTGATACTAATAAATGAAACATTAATTGAACAGCTTCCTGTACATTATTTTCATTTTTTGTAACCTGTCCAAAATAATTGAAATTCTAAAGCCAGATCAAGTTCAAGCAATTGAGCCGAATACATAAGTGGGAAGAATCACCAAATACCAAAGGTTTAAGCAGCCTAGCAGTAAAGCTGAGTGCTTGCGATGTGGGGGGAGCCACTCCCCAGAAGAGGGAGGATTTAGGAGCAGAGTGCTTCAGGTGCAAGGCAAAAAGGTGATTTAAGGCAAGTGTAGAGGCAAGCATGGCTAGCCCAGTATAAGCGGTGTAAATAATCCAGCCCCATTGCATAATATGGAGGATTTTCCAACAGAGGTCAGCATAGCTACCACTGATAGTAGCTGGACCAAGAACAAAGTTTAATGGGGCATTGCCTCAGGAGATTACGTTGAACTGACTGGAGATCTTCAAAGATAAAAGGGGGCCCACGAGGTCATTAAAAAATACCAAATAGTATTCCAAGAGGAACTTAGTACCATAAAAGGATTGCAGGCTAGGATCCATATCAATCTGGAAACCACACCAAGATTTTTTAGAGCAAAACTTGTGCATTAATAGAAAGAGTAAAGATGGAACTGAAGTGACCGGAAAATTTAGGCATCATCAAGCCTGTACAATTTGCAAAGTGGACGGCACCCATTGTGCTAGTATTTAAACCACATATCTGTGGAGACAGCAAGCCAACCGTCAACACAGCTCTAAAACTGAATAGGTACCCCATCCCGAACTTAGCTGGGGGTCTGACATTATTAAAATGGGACATGAAGCATACTTACCAACAGTCAGAACTGGATGACACATCAAGAGCTTATATCACCACAGATACACAAAAGCTGTATCAATATACATGTCTTCTATTTGAGGCTTCATCAGCTTGTGCCATCTTTCAGCAAACTATGGAGAGTTTCCCCAGAGCTGCTATTTATTCAGATTATGTTCTAATAATGTTCTTCCTCAGTGGACCATTAGGACAAAGTTTTGAAGAGATTCCGGAAGGCAGCAGTGTGGCTAAAAAGAGAAAAATTCACCTTCAGGAAGATTAGCTTGATTACTGGGTCGATGGTCAGGGGTTGCACCCAAGGGAGGATGAAGTGGAAAAGATTAAAAAAGGCACCAGTCCCAAGGAATACCACAGAACTCAAGGTCTTTCCTTTCCTCAACTATTATGGGCGGTTGTCCTCAAATCTATCAGCAATACTCATGCCACTCTTAAAAGAAGGGCCAGAGATGGAGTTGTAAAACTTTTAACCAAGTTAAGCAGGCACTTCAGTCAACATACTTAGTGCATTTTGACCTAAAATATGGCTTATATGCAATACATCACCATATAGAGTTGGGGCAATGTTATCCCATACATATATCAGGTCCAAAACACCCCATTGGCAATATATCAAGAACCTTGTCAGATCTGAAAATGGAGGATACTCCCAGATAACGGACAGACTGGCTTAACTTCAGGATCAAAAAGTTTCATCAACGCACTTATGGGGGACATTTTACAATCATCACAAACAATAAGCCACTTTTAGGGCTTTTGAAGGAGATCAAAGAGATTCCACCAATTGCTTCCGCTAGAATAAAACAATGTTGTCAGTTATGAATATACCGTTGAACATCAGCCAGAGGTAGAAATAGCCAATGCAGAAAAGTCACCTCCCATTACACAAAAGCATCCACCCCCTCTAGTCCCACAGCGCTTGTAATGGCTTTAAGCTTTCTGGATTCTTTACCTGTAACAGGATGAAGTACTGGACTAATAAAGGCCCACTGTTATTGAAGATAATGTAATACTGTATAGATGGTGGAACGAATGTGTTTCAGAAGAAATGAAGCTTTATCCACCCAGGAAGCATGAGCTCAGTTGTGAGGATGATGTCATCCTTTGGGGAGTGAGAGTAGTTGCCCCCATACCAGGAAGAAATCAATGCTTGAAGAATTGCATAGTGCCCATCCAGGCATTGCAGAGATGAGAATGCTAGCAAGAAGCCACATCCAGTGACCTGACATAGATGCTGATGTAGAAAGGCTTGTCAAACAATGCAACCAGTGCCAGTTCCAGTACAAGCTACCAACTACAGTCCCCCACAGCACCCTTAGGAATGGTGAAATTGGCCATGGGTAAGCATTCACATGGATTATGTTCCTGTGTTACTGAAAGCCCATGTGAAATGAAGAACAAAGAAAATTACAGCACAGGAACAGGCCCTCAAAGCCTGCACCAACCATGGCACCCGACTGAGCTAATACCCCCTACCCTTCTGCGGACCAGGTCCCTCCATTCATATCCCATGTACTTGTCAAGTCACCCCTTAAAAGTCACTATCATATCTGCTTCCAATACCTACCCCAGCAGCGAGTTCCAAGCACCCACCACCTGCTATGTAAAAGCTTGCCTTGTATATCTCCTTTAAACCTTGCCCCTCGCACCTTAAACCTGTGACCCTGAGTGACTGACTCTTCCATCCTGGGAAAAAGCTTCTGACTATTCACTCTGTCCATGCCCTTCAATCTTATAGACTTCTATCAGCTCTCCCCTCAACCTCCATCGTTCCAATGAGAACAAAATTTCTCCAAACTCTCCTCATAGCTAACACCCTCCCTACCAGGCAACATCTTGGTAAATCTTTTCTGTACCCTCTCCAAAGCCTCCACATTCTTCTGTTAGTGTGGCGACTAGAATTGAACATTACATCCCAAGTGCAGCCTAATTAAGGTTCTATAAAGCTGCAACATGCCCCAGCTGATAAAGGCAACCATGCCGTATGCCTTCTTGGCTACCTTCTCCACCTGCATTGTCACTTGGTGACCTGTATACCCAGATCCCTCTGCCTATCAATATGCTTAAGGGTTCTGCCACTTACTGTATATTTCCTACCAATGAGACTTTCCAAAATGCATTACCTCATTTGTCTGTATTAAACTCCATCTGCCATCTCTTCGCCCAAGTCGCCAACTGATCTCTTTCCTGCTGTATCCTCTGACAGTCCTCATCACTATCTGCAATTCCACCAACCTCTGTCATCTACAAATTTACGAATCAAACCAGTTATATTTTCTTTCAAATCATTTATATATTACAAACAGCAAAAGTCCCAACACTGATCCCTGAAGAACACCACTTGTCACAGCCCTCCATTCAGAAATGCACCCTTCCACTGCTACCCTCTATGACTGAGCCAGTTCGGTATCTACCTTGCCAACTCACCTCTGATCCTGTACGACTTCACCTTCTGCACTAGTCTGCCATGAAGGACCTTGTTAAAGGCCTTACTGAAGTCCATGTAGACAACATCCATTGCCCTACCCTCAATTATCTTCACTGCTTCCTCGAAAAACTCAAATCAAGTTAGTGAGACACGTCCTCCCCTTCACAAAACCGTGTTGCCTCTCGCTAATACGTCCACTTATTTCCAAGTGGGACTAAATCCTGTCTCGAAGAATCCTCTCCAATAATTTCCCTACCACTGACGAAAGGCTCACCGGCTTGTAATTACCTGGATTATTCTTGCTACTCTCCCTAAACAAAGGGACAACATTGGCTATTTTCCAATCCTCTGGGACCTCCCCTGTAGCCAGTGACGATACAAAGATTCATCTCCGGCCCCAGCAATTTCGTCCCTTGCCTCTCTCAATATTCTGGGGTACATCCCATCAGGTCCTCAGGACTTGTCTACCTTAATGTTCCTCAAGAACACCAATACCATCATCTTTTTGATGTCAACATGACCCAAACTATCTACACACCCTTTCCCTGCTTCATCATCCACCTAGTCCTTCTCTTTGGTGAATACTCATGCAAAGTACTTATTTAATACCTGACCCATTTCCTCTGGCTCCACATATAGATTCCCTCCCCTGTGCTTGAGTGGGCCAACCCTCGTTTGTTATATAAAAAGCCTTGGGATTTTCTTTAATCCAGCTGGCCTATGACTTTTTGTGACCCCTTTTAGACCTCCTTACTCCTTGCTTAAGTTTATTTCTCCTTTCCTTGTATGCCACACTTGCTTTCATGTGCCTTGACAAATGCTTCATTTTTCTCTGACTAGGCTCACAATATCGCTCATTATTCAAGGCTCCCAAAACTTGCCATACGTATCCTTCAAGGAGTGTGCCAGTCCTGACTCCGTATCAACTTACACTTGAAAGCCTCCCACATGCCAGATGTTGATTTGCCCTCAAACCATATTTTTCAATTCCTGCCTAATATTGTTGTAATTAGTCTTGTTCCAATTTAACTACACCTATATTTAACCATCAGTATCTTAAAGCTTACTGAATAGTAGTCACTGTTCCTGAACTGCTCCCCTACTGAAACATGGACCACCTGGCCGGGCTCATTCCCCAATACCAGGTCCAGTACAGCCTCTTTGAGTTGGACTATCTACATACTGTTTCAAAAAGCCTTCCTGGATGCTCCTTACAAACTCTGCCCCATCTACATCCCTAGCGTCAAGTGAGTCCCAGTCAATATAGGGGAAATTAAAATCACCCACAACAACCCTATTACTTTTACACCATGCCAAAATCTGCCTACATACCGGTTCTTCTATCTCCCGCTGGCTGTTGGGAGGCCTTTAGTCAGCCCCAAACATTATAACTACACCGTTCCTATTCCTGAGCTCCACCTATACTGCCTCGCTGTATGAGCCGTCTGAGGTGTCTTCCTGCAGCACAGTTATGATGTTCTCCTTAACAGGTAGTGCCTGTTACATCCCCCTCCATCCTGCCTGAAACATCTGTATAAGCTACCAAACCTGTCCTTCTCTTAAACAAGTCTCTGTCATGGCAACATCATGGTTCCAAGTACTAATCCAAGCTCTAAATTTATCTGCCTTACCAGTTACACTTCTCGCATTGAAATAAATGCACTTCACTAGACCCTCTGATTAGCAACCACACCCTGCTTGCTCTTCCTGAGTCTTACTAGCCCGACTCTCTGGTTCCCCGTCAGTTAATTCACTCTTACTTTGGTTCCTAGCCCCTGCCAAACTAGTTTAAATCCTCCCACATGGAGGAAATGCATGGAGCTATTTGAAATGAGGTCCACAACTTCATGCGCCACACTTGAGAAACTTTCACCACCCATGGCATAATAGAAACACTTGTCTGAACAATGAACAACATTCACAAGTGCCAAATTCCATAAGTTCATGACATCTAACCACGTAAAGCATATCCAAACTGCGCCATATCACTCACTGCTTTTCAAATGGATTGACCGAACATGCAGTTCAGACTTAAGACAAAGAAACAAACCACTTGTATTATTAGAAGCTAGCACAGTTCCTGTTAGTCAATAGAACCATCCTGCATACCACTCCCAGAATAGCTCGAGCTGAGCTGCTGATGGGTCGATGCTTGAAAACCAAGTTGAGGCTTGTAGTTCTGAATTTGGTGGGGTTGGAGAAGATAGAATCGTCAGAGAACGAATGGTACTCAAAGTGAAAAGAGCATTTGCAATTTTGTTTTATTCATTCATGGGATATGGGCATCACTGGTTGGCCAGCGTTTATTGCCCGTCCCTAGTTGCCCATGGAGGGCAGTTGAGAGTCAATTACATTGCTGTGGCTCTGGAGTTACACATAGGCCAGACCGGGTAATGACGGCAGAATTCCTTCCCTTAAAGGGATTAGTGAACCAGATAGGTTGTTCAGACAAATCGACAATGCTTTCAGAGTCATCAGTAGATTCCTCATTCCAGATATTTCCGATGGAATTCAAATTTCACCATCTGCCATGGCAGGATTCGGATCCAGGTCCCCAGAACACGAGCTGAGTTTCTCAATTAACAGTCTAGCGATAATACCACTAGGTCATTGCCTCCCCTGTAATAATTCAGTCTTTGTGAAAATTTTTGGAAGCTAACAAACCTGGGGCTCAAGAGTTGTGATATCCTGAGGTGAAAGTGCAGGACAAGTTAATGAAAAAAAAATGTAAATTTGAGAAGGCAGGAGCTACTCCAAGAGCCTGTACTACTGCCTAATCCAATTGCAGCTGCAAGTAAACTTTTTGTTTATCCAAGGTATAAGAGGCTGATCAGTCAGTGGTAGATCAAAGAATGATCCCAATTAAACTCACGAAATAGTGGGAAGAGAGAGACAGAATCCAGTAGAGTGTCCTACCAAAGTCCAACCAAAACTACCTCTACAGTTGAACCTCAACCAATTGAGCTACATTACTCCAAGAGAAAGTCCTCTGACAAGACTGAGTTTGTTAAAAATGTTTATCACTATTATTTTGGAAATTGTCTATGTCTTGTATAATAAAGGACGAAATGAGGAGAGAGAAAAAATAGTAGCTGGCCATTTAAGAGTGAACACTGGGACGGTCTTGTGAACCAATTGCCCAATGGGGCACAAGCTCAGGGATTTTAATGCCAACTGTGGGTGTTTACATAAGAACACAAGAAATAGGAGCAGGAGTAGGCCATCTAGCCCTTCAAGCCTGCCCTGTCATTCAATAAGATCATGGCTGATCTGAAGTGGATCAGTTCCACTTTCTCTCTATAACCCTTAATTCCCTTGTCTATCAGAAACCTATCTACCCATGACTTAAATATATTCAGCCTCCACCACTTCAACGGGCAGAGAGAATTCCAGAGATTCACCACCCTTTGAGTGAAGAAGTTCCTCCTCAACTCCGATCTAAACTGCACCCCCCCTTATCTTGAGGCTATGCCCTCTGGTCCTGCTATCCTTTCTAAGCAGGAAGAATTTTCTACCTCTACCCTATCCATCCCTTTTATTATCTGGTACATCTCTATACAATCCCCCCTCAGCCTTCTAAACTCCGAGTACAGACCCAGTCTATTCAGTCTCTCTTCATAGGCTAGCCCCCTCATCTTCAGTATCAGCCTAGTGAACCTTCTCCGCACTCCCTCCAACGCCAATATATCCTTCCGCACATGCGGCAACCAAAACTACACAGTTCTCCAGCTGCGGCCTCACCATTACCCTGTACAGTTGCATCAAGACCTCCCTGCTTTTATATTCTATCCCCCTCACTATAAAGGCCAACATTCCATTCGCCTTCTTGATCACCTGCTGCACCTGCAGACTGGGTTTTTGCAATTCGTGCACAAGGACCCCCAGGTCCCTCTGCACCAAGAGGTAGGTCCTGGAGCTGGAAGTGTTAACATTGTGAAAATATTCTGCTTACAAATAAATAGCTATAGGTCAGTGCACTAAGTGGTGTTTCACAAACCTTGCAATTATTACAGTATGAAACATTCCTGCCACATTACAGAGCTGAAATGAGAACACCCTGCATTGGGGAAGTCACAATGGAATACCCAAGCATTCCAGCAACTGATACAGATTTACAATCTTTGCGATGATGACAGTGTTCCCCTTGCTACTCGTGATTTCAGTACTAAATATCAAATTTAACCCCGCAGATTTGAAAAGGTCCCAAGTGGTTCTCCCATTTTGCGCCAGATCTGTTGATCTTATCCAGAACGGCACAAGGACCTTGCAGCTGACCTCAGGTCAGCACCATACAAAGATCACTGTTCCTAGCTCCCAACTGCTATATGAAGGAAAGTGAAAATACATTTTTTTTGCATAAATATACTTCATTCATGTAAATCCAAAAACATTACAAACCATTGCCAATTGTTAAACCAGTAAACTGCAAATGATATTCACATTTTCTGCAGTGCTTTAGGACAGTTAGAAATAAAACACAATCCTAAGCATTTTTCATGTTTACTAGCCTGTGCACATTTTACCTTACAGTGGCCTTGCCCCATTGCACCCTGGCAGCAGCTATCCCCAAGCTTGCAATGCGCCAGTTTGCAACAGGTGGTCAGGGACAACGTGTATGCATGCATTTTCTCACAAATTGAATGGCCACCTGAACAAACTACTGGAGAGTAGCAGTGCCTGTGAACTCGACACCAGCACAAATTAGTTATTTCAGAAAATCAGTGGTGGTCAGTGGAAGTAAACAAGTATTCATTGTTTTTAAAACTTCAGTGCAGCAAAGTTCTTCTAAATGCCATCATAAAGTGATAGTTTGTGGTCTGATGTCATTGCTCCTTTAGGGAGTTGTGACCTGAGGTATTATTTCATAAAAGATTAGTATTTCTAAAGAGGGTGGGGTTGAAAGGAATAGAAATGGACCTAGAAGTAATGATCCATTCCATCCTAGATTCCTTTTGCATCATCAACAGAAACAGATCTTCTTTCATCAGCGTGCTCGCACATCCCCCACACCAAAGAACCTATTCTCATTGGAATTATCCTCCATGGGTACAAGGTCCCTCACTGGAATTAGTTGGCTAATTCTCAGACATCAACCAAGACAGTGGGTGCTTCAAAACTTTGTCCCTGGGTTCCTGGTGCTGTGAGACAGCAATACCAATGACTGTGCCACTACTGTCCCACAAGAGGTGACCGTTTAACCATTATGCCATTGAACATCAAGCCGCAATCCCTCTATCAATATCCTGGGGGCTACCAATAACGGTTATAAATATTGTGGCCATCAGTAGATGATCAATGGTGGAGGGAGTAAATGTTTTCAGATGGGGTAGCAATCATGCAGGCTGCTTTGCCCGAGATGGTGCTGAGCTTCTTGAATGTTGTTAAAGCTACGTTAATCCAGGCAAGTGGAGAGTATTCCATTACACTCCTCACTTATGCCTTGTAGATAGTGGGCAAGCTTTGGCAGGTCCAGAAGCAAGTTACTCACCATAGGATTCCTAGCCTTCTCCTAATCAACTGATAGCCACAATATTTATAACCATTATTGGTAACCCCCAGGATGTTGAGAGAGATTCACTTATGGCAATACCATTGAATATCAAGGTGCAATGGTTAGATCCTCTCCTTGCGGGACTGTAGTGGCACAGTTGTTAGTACTGCTGCCTCACAGCACCAGGAATCCAGGTTCAATTCTGGCCTTGTCAACTCAGGTGGGGGTAGTAGAAGATTCCACAGTATTCTTCAGTAACAGCAAGCGTCTTGAACCAATATTACTTCTTCAACCACCAGCATGAAAGTGATTGTTTAGTCCAGATCGTTTTTCTGTATTTGAAAACTTGCTGTGTGCAAATTGGCTGCTGGGGAGCCCCAAATTATAAGTGGTTAACTGAAAAATGATGAAAATATTATTTTAATATTTTGAACATGCTGGTCTGTAGAAACACTATGGTGTGTGTAACTAATTTAATTAAGCTGGGGTCTGAATGCATATGAAATTTCTAGTAGGGATTAGGTGTAAAAAGCAATCATTTAAAGTGAGTAGGACTAAATTGCATGTTCTACAAGGGCAGCACAGTGGCTAGCACTGTTGCCTCACAGCACCAGGATCCAGGCTCTTTTCCAGTCTTGGGTGACTGTCTGTGTGGAGTTTACATATTGTCCCTACATCTCCATGGGTTTGCTCTGGTTTCATCCCACATCCCAAAGAGTGCAGGTTAGGTGGATTAGTTATTGTAAATGCGCTAAGTCGCAGGGGGATAGCAAAGGGGAAGGCCTGGGCGGGATGCTCTTTGAGAGTTGGTGCAAATGGATTGATTGGCCTCTTGCAACACTGCAGGGTTCTGTGGTCATTGCCTTGCATCTGCAGTACAAATGTTACTTGTCACTTCATCAGCCCAGTCTGGATATTGCACAGGTCTTGCTGTATTTGAAAATGAACTGTTTCAGTATCTGAGTCACCACGAACAACGCTGAACATTGTGCCATCTGCGAACATCTCTGCACCAGATCTCCAAATAAGCATGACTTGGCACCATTCCACTGCAGAGAAGGTTGTGAGGAAAGCTTATGGAATGCTAGCCTTTATAGGAAGGGGTATAGAGTACAGGAGCTGCCGTCTAATGCTTCAGTTGTACAGAACGTTGGTTAGACCGCATTTGGAGTACTGCGTCCAGTTCTGGTCACCTTACTACCGGAAGGACATGGAGACTCTGGAGAGGGTGCAGAGGAGGTTTACTAGGATGTTGCCTGGCATGGAAGGACTGGGTTACGAGGAAAGGTTGGAGAAACTGGGACTTTTCTCCTTGGAAAGACGGAGATTGAGGGGAGACATGATAGAGGTATATAAGATACTGAAGGGAATAGATAGAGTCAATAGTGATAGGCTGCTCCCTAGACTGGGTACAATTACAAGAGGTCATGATCTAAGGGTGAGGTGGGAGAAGTATAATTTGGATGCGAGAGGAAGGTTCTTCACGCAGAGGGTCATGGGGGTATGGAATGCGCTACCGAGTAGGGTGGTGGAGGCAGGCACGTTGGACTTGTTTAAGGTTTACTTAGATAGACACATGAGCGAAACAAGGATGGAGGGTTATAGTAGGGGGTATTAAATAGGGTCAGAGCCTCGGGAGACACCGGAAATGCAGACTTATATGTTAACGTTTTTGTCTTTTTATTCCGCAGGTGGAGGTCCACCTTGTTGTCAAACAAGGGGCATGCACACGGTGGGTCGTGCGTGGGCTGCTCTTGGAGGTTCCGGGAGTGGCCTAGTACTTCGTGTCGGTGTGTGTGCTTGATCCTGGACCGGTAGACGGGCGCCGCAACAGCTCAGTGACTAGCACTGCTAGTTGTGCAGATACATGGATTTGGGCCTGTGTCTGTGGGAGTTTGCGCATTCTCCCTGTGGTTGCGTGGGTTTCCTCCGGGCGCTCCAGTTTCCTCCCACACCCCAAAGATGTGCTCTTAGGCTGACTGGTATACCAAATTGACACTACTCTCCTCTGAATCTGGCTAAGTTAGGGGTTCCACTCACATACACGCAGGGCAAGGTAGGTGTAGGAGGATGCAGTGGCGCGGGCTCGTTGGGCCGAAGGGCCTGTTTCCCGTGCTGGGTTGTTCTTTGTTTTCCCCATACCTCTACGTAATCACCTAAATACCTTGAAATCCTTGATTGAACCTTCCTCCACCACACTCCTAGGCAGTAAATTCCAGACACAAACCACTCATCAAGAAAGATCTTTCTTGTATCACATGTGCTCCTTTTGGGTAGATTATTCCACGGCACTTTCAGTAACAACAGGGCAGTTCAGCAAGTGTCTTGGATCTATATTACTCCTCAGATACTGAAACATTGTCAATCCTCTTATGAGTGGAACAGTTTACTTACACCTTTACTCCACTCGACCCAGTCACGATCTTTATAAAATCACCTCTTACTTTTGAATGACAGTGCCAACCTCTCAAATCTATCTTCACAGCTAAAGTTTCTTATCCCTGGAAACATACCTATAAACCTCTTGTGCACTCTCTCCAATGTGTTCCCTGTACTATGTTTCCCAGAACCATACACAAAATTCCAGCTGTGGTCTAACTAGCGTCTTACACAATTATAGCATTACATCCTCGCTCTTGCACTCAATGGCCATATCAGTAAAGCCCAGAATATTATATGCTGTATTGACTGCTCTTTCCACCCGAGTTGCCATCTTAAATGATTCATGCACATATACACTGATGGCCCTCTGCTCCTCCCTTTAAGAATTTTACTCCTTATTTGGTCACTGAAGGTACATTCAGGCCAAGGTTCAACAGGTGGATAATTAGCCTGTTAAACCTTCCAACATGTCCTCACTATTCCCAGAGGGAAAAACAATGTGAAACGTAGAAACAGAGAATATGTGCAGGGCTAGACCATTCAGCCCTTTGAGCCTGCACCACCATTCAGTATGATCATGCACTTGGGTATCCCATTCCCGCTTTCTCTCCATACCCAGTGACCTCATTAGCCACAAAGGCCACATCCAGCTCCCTTTTGAACATATTTAATGAACTGGCCTCAACAGCTTTGTGTTTGAGAATTCCATATGTTCATAGCTGAGTGAAGAAGCTGTTCTCCATTTTAGTCCTGAATGGCTTACCGCTTATTCTTAGACTGTGACCCCGTAGTTCTAGACTTCAACATCTTTCTGCATCTAGCCTGTCCAGTCTCATCAGGATTTTATATGTTTCTAAGAGAGCCCATTTCATTCCAATTCCTAGTGAGTACAAGCCAAGTCAATGCAGTTTCTCTTCATGTCAGTCCTGCCTTTCCACAAATCAGTTTGGTGAACCTTTGCTGGACTCCCTCAATAGAAAGAATGTCCTTCAGACTAGGAGATCAAAACTGCACCCATTACTCGAGGTGTGGCCTCACCTAGGCCCTGTATAACTGCAGCAAGACATCTTTACTCCAATACTCAAATCCTCTTGCGATGAAGGCCAGCAAGCTAGCTTTCCTCATCACCTGCTGTACCTGCGTGGCCAACCTTCAGTGACTACTCCACCATGACACCCAGGTCATGTTGCACTTCCCCTTTTCCTAAACTTACACCAGATATTAATCTTCCTTCCTGTTTTTTCCAAAGAGAATAACCTCACATTTATCCACATTATATTGCATTTGCCAAGTATTTGTCCACTCAGCCAATCTGTCCAAGTCACCCTGTAGACTCTTAGCATCCTCCTCACAGTACACACTTCCACCCAGCTTAGAATCCTCTGCGAATTTGGAAATATTGCATTTAATTCCTTCATCCAAATCATTAATGTGTATTGTGTATATTGCTGAAGTCCAAAACACTGAACCCTGCAGTATCCCTCTAGTCACTGCCTGCCACTCTGAAAAATCTCCATTTATTCCCATTCTGCTTACTGTCTGCCAGTTCTCTGCCCTCAACATATTACCCACAATACCATGAGCTTTAATTTAGCTCACAAATCTCTTGTGGGGGACCTTGTCAAAAGCCTTTTGAAAGTCCAGATACACAACATCGACTCATTCATCACATCCACTCTCCTAGTCACATCCTCAAAAAATTTGTCAAGCACGATTTCCCTTTAGAGAATCCAGACTGACTTGGACCAATCATATCACCACTTTCCAAATGCTCATTTATTGCACCCTTAATAATTGACTCCAGTGAAGATATGAAACAAAAGGCCGAAGATCAACTGCAGTAATGCAGTCTTTTGGATCACTGTCCTTAGAAAATACCTGCAGTTTTGGTTAGCAACTGACCTGCCTGAAATTCTCACCTGGAAACCAGGCAGCAACAGCACAATTTTAGGACAGGCAAAAGTTGTACTGTTTGCCAATTACATTTTGCTTATAAGCGGAAGATAACAATTTCACACAATGACAAACAAGTTAGCATCTGAAGCAAGTCTATCAGCCTTTACAACAGCAAGAACAAAGCCCTGATTACACATTACGAGCATTAACATTCTAAAAGTCAAGATCATTTTGTATTTGAAAATTTTGTTTGACATATGAAAATTCCATTATGAAAACACGATGACCTCAGCTCAGACTCGAAAGCATTTGTTTGGCAAATCACAAGGGCTGTCACTGCTGAAAATCTCACCCATCAGTTCCATGAATAAACAATAACAATGAGAAATATTTTACTTTGCACTTTCGAAAACAGGGGGACTATCCAGAATATTTCTAAAGCTGAGGTTTCACTACATCAACATTAAAAGCTGAAATACTTTGCAACCAGCACACATTTTAATTTTATGTTGAAACTGGTAAGAGGTGCCACACATTAAATTAGTAGGATTTGTTAACCAGATATTTGCAGTCAACCAGATGATTTTTTTTCATGTTTGGTTAAAACCCATGAAGTGTACCAATAAGCTGCAGAAAACTGATCAAAAAAACTTAAATTTCTCTTGCACAAGTAGCATTCAAACGTACACCTACTTCTAAATTTAATCCAATTATTGAAGTAATTTATTTGGATTATTTTCACCTGTCGTTTTCAGGCAATTGCCTACAAATAAAAAAACAAATAGAAATATAAAATCTGGGAGAAGAAATAACAGCAACTTACCAATTTATTAGTAATTTTAATATTAACAGTACCACAGGTTCCCACAAACAGCAATGTGACAGGTTAACTTTTTTGGTATTGTTGGCCAAGTAATAAATATTTGCTAGGAGACTGAGAAAACGCCATTCTTCTTACAATTACAAAGTGCAAGCATATTGCACCATAGTCCATCATAGCAGCAATATCAAACACCAAGTCACAAATGGATACATTACAAAAGGTAAGTGGTTGAGTTTTAACGAATATCGTACATGGTGGAGAAAGGAACAGAGGCACAAGGAAATTCCAGGACTTGGTCCCATGGAATCTTCTATATCTCAACTGAACAGGCAAGTGCTAAATCAGTCAAAATAAAGCATCCCCATTAACGTACTCTTCTCAGCACCGCATGGAATTGTCAGAAAAGATTGTGTTTAAACCTTTGAAGTGGCAATGAGGAACTGGTATTACATTTTAGGCTGCCATAAAACTCCTACCAACATGATAAACTTCAATCCAGCTTCCAGACTACGCATGAACTATTGTAGAGATTAACTCCTTCTGAACAGAATAAAAACAAATGTTCAAGCTGTCAAAACATGTTGAGCTAGACCTATAGCACCAAGGGTAAGAAAGAACATGGCTGATTTTCAATGGTTGAATCTTGAACAAATTTAACTTCAGAATCATGGAAACTGTGGTTAGTCAACGTTGAACAATTAACTTGGATAATCTTGTTCTAAAGGCTCTTCCAGGCTCAATGGATTTGTAACCATGAAAACACAAAAATGGTGTGTCCATCACTGTTCTATCCAAGGAAACTTGTACAATGCAAATTACACGCGAGCTTAAAACATTTTCAATGAAAGAATAAAGCTAACAAAGGATACAATATTTGAGAGCAAAATTTTTAAAATGCCTTGGGAACTAGAGTACCATGTGAGTTAACAGCCAAGCTAAAATATAATAAAAATCACCTACACAAGACAAGTTTACATATTCAGCTGATTAATCCATTAAGTTAACTATCAAAACACAAATTTAAAATGGGGTGAAATGAAGGTCAAATTCATAGAATAGATGCCATATTGTAATCTGTTTAAATTTTCAAAGCAATTTTGCATTAAGTATCTTTTATCTGCATTGTGAGCAGCACAATCGTCTTAAATGCGCAGACTTAAAAAAAAGTAGCCAAAGTCATAAAATTGACAGCAAAACAGGTCATCCTGGTTTAAATTAGAAGGATCGAGAACTGGAGGGCTAAAAGACAGAACATATGCTTCTCAATGAGTCTGCAGTGTAATGCTGTGTGTATTTGAAGTCCAACAAGAACAGTGAAATGAACTCTTCTCAGCTCAGCACCACAGAAGGCTCAGGGTAAGTCACAGAAAGCACTCATCTCTATTGGTCGCATTTAACCATTTGGCACAACATTAACTGCAATAACATAATGGGCTTGCTGTTTGGCAGATCAAGGGTAAAATTTTATTTAATGGGCTATTCACAAAGTTCCACAAGAGTTATAAACATCCAATACTTTACAAAGATCTTACATTCACATTGTGCATGACGCTTTCTCCAACAAGTACTCAAATGTGACAAGGTACGAAACCCTTTCAGCACACCTCCCCACTGTCTTACGAGCTTCATGTCTCCACCACACAAACCAGGACAGTGCCAAAAGGCTGGTTCAGGCAGTGACTAAAATAGTGACCAAATAACAAACAGAACTTACAGGGGAAGCCAAGTGCACAATGAGTTTATTTCAAGCCATGAGAATTTGGAAGGGAAGAAATCAATTCCCCAGGTGAAGAGTCTGGCCATATCCACAAGAATTTTAGAAGTTGTGACACATCTATCTAAGTTAACTTTACTCTGCTGAACTTGAGGATCCAGAAAGATTAAGCACCCAAGTATAGACACATCAACTTCAAATGGGAAACACACTACATCTTGCGTCACTGGAATTCCATTTCAGAAGCAGCAAGAGATTATATATGGCTTACCTGCTTTCTAATTAAACATTTTGTACTACATCCTTTCAGGGTCATCTGGGTAAGAGGGGGGAGATGATCAGCAAGATTTAGGGCAGCACGGTAGCACAGTGGTTAGCACTGCTGCTTCACAACTCCAGGGACCTGGATTCGATGCCCGGCTTGGGTCACTGTCTGTGTCTGCGTGGGTTTTCTCCGGGTGCTCTCGTTTCCTCCCACAGTCCAAAAATGTGCGCGTTAGGTTGATTGGCCATACTAAAATTGCCCCTTCATGTCCTGAGATGCACTGGTTAGGGGGATTAGCTGGTAAAATATGTAGGGATATGGGGATGGGACCTGGGTGGGATTGTGGTCAGTGCAGACTCGATGGGCCAAATCACCTCTTTCTGTACTGTTGGGTTTCTATGATTTATATTCAAAATTCAAACCATAGGAAGTTTATGGTATGGAAAGATGGCACTGAGCACATCATGCCTGCTAAGGGATTTTTAAAAATTAGCTGCTCATTTTAATCCTACTTTCCAGCTCCTGGTCCATAGCCTTGCAGGTTACAGCACTTCAGGTTGTCATGGGCATAAGGGGATTAATTTAAAGAGCGGTGATTTCTGTTTCTCACTGACAGTTCAGAGCAGTAAAAGGTGTTTTAATTTCTGATTTCCCCTTTTTCTCTTAAATGTAGCACATTATCCCCAATCTTCAGTTTGGAGTCCGATCCTCTATTAATAACCACACAGCAAACTCAACATGGGGTCAAATAAGGGGATCAGATTTTACAGCTGGGAAGGGGTTTTGCAATCACAAGAGTGCCAATTAGGTCATCCCTCAGCCTCTTCTGTCCAATCTTTCATCAACAGCAGTTTTAAAGCCCTGGCAACATTATTGTAAATGTTCTCAGTACTCTCTCCAATTCAACAGGCTCATCACTCTCAGGGTGAAGAAATTTCTCCCGATTTCAGTCCTAAATGGTCTACCCCCCCGTTAAGACTGTGACCCCTAGTTCTGGAGTTTCCTGCCATCAGCAACATCCTTCCTACATTTATCCTGTCTAGTCCTGTTACATTTTATATGCTTCTATGCGATCCCCCCTCATTCTTCTAAACTCCAGCGAATATAATCCTAACTCAACTTCTCGTACTTCAGTTCTGCCATAACAGGAATTGGTCTGGTAAATCTTCTCCGCACTCCCTCTACAGCAAGACCTACAACTGCACACAATATTGAAGGTGCAGCCTCACAAAGGCCCCAACTGCAGAAACACATCCTTGCTCCTGTACTCAAATCCTCTCGCTCTGAAGGCCAACGTACCCTTTAAGTGCCAACGATATTATATATTGCTATTTATATAGTTGCATCACGACACCCCGCTTTTGCATTACGACACCCCGCTTTTGCATTTTATGCCTGATCCAATTAAGTACCCCATATACTTTTTAACCACCTGTCTTGAAACCTTCAGGGCCCTTCGGGCATGGACTCCAAGGCTGCACTTCCTCAATCTTTTCTCCTCTTCTCTCCGCTTCCCTGCCCCAAACCCCATAATATCTTGTCCTTTGAGTATTCCCTTGTTTAGTTTGCCCTCTCCAAATGCATTACCTCACACTTCTCTACATAGCTTTATGCTCCCCCCATTTGAATTGCTTCTGCCTCCACGGTCAGTTTGGTCATCTACCCTCAGTCCCACTCATCCAAACAAGCTGAGCGAATCTCAAACTTATTGGGCAATTGCCAAGGCTGAGGGGGTCCTGCACCCCAGCTCTCTGGGTCCCCTTTACCCTCTAGTCCTTGAACCATGGTGGTGGTGGTGTTGGGGTAAGTTAAAGACAAAATTCTGTTTAATTTATTTGGTCAAGTCTTTGGAGGAAGTAATGGAAATGGTTAATAGGGTAATGCAATTAATGTGGTGTAAACAGACTTCCAAAATGCATTTGAAATCAACTGTATATGAAATCAACTGAGTGGTCTGAGCCAGAGAATAATGGTAAACTGTAGTTTTTCCAGATTGGAGAAATATTTACAGTGGTATCTGACAGGAGTTGATGTGAGGACCACTGTGTTCTTAATCCATGTCAATGATCTAGACTTGGGTAACTTCACAGTAACTTCATTGCAGTGTTAATGTAAGCTTACTTGTGACACTAATGAGTTTAGAAGAATGAGGGGAGATCTCATTGAGACGTATAAGATGATGAATGGGATGGATAGGATAGAGGTGGAGAGACTCTTCCCGCTCAAAAAAGACAGTAGGACTAGGGGGCACAGCCTCAAGATAAAGGGGAGGCGGTTTAGAACGGAGTTGAGGAGGAACTTCTTCTCTCAAAGGGTGGTGAATCTCTGGAATTCTCTGCCCGTTGAAGTGGTGGAGGCTGCCTCGCTAAATATTTTTAAGAAGCGGGTTGATGGGTTCTTGATAAGAGAGGGGATTAAGGGTTATGGGGAGAGGGCGGGAAAGTGGAACTGAGCCACGACAGATCAGCCATGATCTTATTGAATGGCGGGGCAGGCTCGAAGGGCTAGATGGCCTACTCCTGCTCCTATTTCTTATGTTCTTATGTTCTTATGTTCTTAAAAAGTCACAAGGCTTACAGTAACACTGCAATGAAGCTATATGAAAATCACCTAGTCACCACACACAGGCTCCTGTTCTGGCACACAGAGGGACAATTTGGGATTGCCAATGCATCTAGCCAGCATGTCTTTCGGACTATGGGAGAGAACTGGAGCACCCAGAGGAAACCCACGCAGACAAGGGAGAATGTGCAGTTGCACAGACAGTGACTGGGAGTCAAATCCAGGCCTTTGTCGCTGTAAGGCAGCAGTATTAACCACCGTGTCACCATGCTGCCCTAGGAAGCACTGTGAACTGCGAGGAATCAATTGTGGCATTGGAAAGGGGAAATGAAGAGAAAAATTCCAAGTCTATGGGGCAGGGTTGGGAAGTGGGTCTAACTGAATTGCTCTTGGAACGCCAGTGCAGACTTGATGGGCCAATGGCTTCCTTCTACATTTTGATCTTTAATTAATTCTATGTTCAAACACTATTAATTCAAGTCCTTTCCTTCTTGTAACTGGCTGTACAATCGTCATGCTTGAACAAACGATTTAAAAGTTCAGTGTCTTATTTTCATCCCAGTTTAAAACACAAGGTCCTTGACTAATTCCCAAACATATTCCAAGGTCACCAGTCACTATCAGCAAGTGGAGATGGGAGGGCAGTGGGGAGCAGAAAAGGTTTCTTCCTTAAAGAAAGAAAAAAACATCCATTACATCTGTCTGCTCGACACCTTATAAAAAGATTTGCAATTACATATAACGTTTCATAAACTCCAGGCGTTCCAAGTGCAGTCAGTGTTGTAACAAAGGAAACACAGCTGCCCACTTGTGCACAAGTTCTCACAAATGGCGATGTAATAATAACCAGGATACACAATAACTCTTTTCTCAAAGCGACGGAGCCTCATCCAACCGGGCCAGGGTTATAATCTCAATTAAGAGCTCACTCATTTAAGACAAAGGCGAGGAGGAATTTCTTCTCATGAAGGATAATTAAACTGTGGCATTTTCTACTGCAGAGGGCTGTGGAAGCTGCATTGTTAAGTAGGTTCAAAACAGAGACATACAGATTTTTAATCCGTAAGGGAATAAAGGGTTGTGAAGGTAAAGCAAGAAATTGGAGTTGAGGATTGTCACATCAGATCAGTAATGATCTCATCGAATGAATGGAGTAGACTCAATGGGCTGAATGACCTACTTCTGTTTCTATGTTTTATGGTCTTAAAAGACAGTCCATTTCAGTAGAGGGAATGCCACACTATCAGTTGAGAATGAGAGTTCAATCCAAAATTTTGCAACTTTGGCTAAGATCAGTGTAGTATCAACATGCTGTGCTTGGTTGAATTCATTAGGTTACATCATTTGAAGCAATTTTTAAAAGTGGCATCTCGGATTTTGGCTAAGATGCAAATGGGATCAAGCCTTGGAGGAGGACCTATGCCTACTTCAGTTTGGATCACGTAGATCAAGCCCAAAACAGGAGGTGAGAGCCCTGTCTTGTCAGCTTGGATCGGGAATGTCTCAACTTGTTGAGACTGAATTGGATTTGATTTGATTGAATTGGAATAAAAAAAGAATGCTACCTACTTAACAACAGCTAACACCACATCCCCTCATCTCCAAATATATACTCACCACTAACAAGGAAGCAAACCAAATTTTATATGACCAGTTATCCAAATCCTGGTTTTTCAACAGCACATCCAGAACTTTCCTATGCACTACTTAGGAGTTAGGGATCGAGTTGCTGTGGGTGGAGTTGAGGAATAAAAAGGGGGAAGATTACAATGCTAGGGGTATACTATAGGCCACCCAACAGCCCGAGGTCAGTGGAGGAAGGTATTTGCAGAGGCATTTTAGATAGGTGCAGAAAGAATAAGGTGGTTGTAGTGGGTGACTTTAATCTTCCTGGAGTGGATTGGAAGGTGCCTAGAGCTGGAGGTACGGATGGGGAGGAATTTGTAAAATGTGTGTTGGAGCAGTACGTAACTAGCCCGACTAGGGAGGGGGCTATACTGGATTTAGTGTTGGGTAATGAGCCGGGGCAGGCGGTTGAGGTTGCAGTAGGCGAACATGTGGCTAACAGTGACCACAAGTCTGTCTACTTTAGGATAAAAATGGAAAGGGATGAGTGCCGTCCAAAGGGGAGGGTGCTGAACTAGGGGAAGGTGAGCTATAGCCGGATCAGGAGGGAGCTGAAGGACACTGATTGGGAGGGGTTGTTAGCGGGCAAGTCCACGGTTGGTAAATGGGAGGCTTTCAAGGGCAAACTGATAATGTTGCAGGAAAGGCATGTGCCGACAAAGAGGAAGGATGGGAAAGGCAGGATTAGAGAGCCGTGGATTACAGGGGGTATTAAAGACTTGGTCACGAAGAAGAGAGGCATATATTAGGTCGGAACAACTGGGGACAGAGAGCGCTGGAGGAATATAGAGAGAGTAGGAGGGAGCTTAAAAGGGGAGTTAGAAGGGCAAAAAGAGGGCATGAAATGGCTTTGACTGATAGGATTAAAATGCTTTTGGATTTTCCTTACTCATATTAGGAACAAGAGAGTGGTGAGAGGGAAAATTGGTCCTCTTAAGGACAAAGGAGGGGAGCTATGCATTGAGTCTGAGGGAATGGGGGAGATCCTGAATGAATACTTTGCGTCGGTATTCACGAAGGAGAGGGGTTTGGTGTTGTGTAATGTCTTGGAGGGAGCTGTAGATCATTTGAAGGAAACATGCATTACGAGGGAGGAAGTGCGAGGGTTTTTAGGTAGCATAAAAACGGATAAAGCTCCAGGGCCTGATGGTATTTATCCCAGGCTGCTTAGGGAGGTGAAAGATGAAATTGCTGGGCCTCTGACGCAAATCTTTGTCTCTTCTTTGGACACAGGTGAGGTCCCAGAGGACTGGAGGGTAGCTAATGTGGTACCGCTGTTTAAAAAGGACAGTAGGGATAACCCTGGTAATTATAGACCAGCGAGTTTGACATCGGTGGTAGGAAAATTATTGGAAAAAATTCTTAGGGATAGGATGTATAAGCATTTGGAGCGTTGCGATCTGATTAGGGATACGCAACATGGCTTTGTTCAGGGGAGGTCTTGCCTTACGAATCTAGTCGAATTTTTTTGAGGCGGTGACAAAAACGGTTGACAACGGACGAGCCGTTGAGGTCGTCTATATGGATTTCAGTAAGGCGTTTGACAAAGTCCCTCACAGTAGGTTGGCAGAAAAAGTTAAGGCACATGGGATACAAGGACAGGTAGCTAGATGGATTGAAAGCTGGCTGGGCAACAGGAGACAGAAGTAGTGGAAGGGTCCTTTTCTGGCTGGAGGTCAGTCACCAGTGGTGTGCCGCAGGGCTCAGTACTGGGACCTCTTCTCTTTGTAATATATATAAATGACTTGGAAGAGGGCGTATGTGGTGTGATCAGCAAGTTTGCAGATGATACCAAGATGGCAGGTTTGGCGGATACTGAGGCAGATTGTCAGGTGACACAGCAAGATATAGATAGGTTGGTATACTGGGAAGATAGATGGCAGATGGAATTTAATCCTGACAAATGCGAGGTGATGCATTTCGGAAGGAATAATGCAGGGAGGAGTTACATGATAAAAAGGTAGACCGATTAAGAGTATAGAAATGCAGAGGGACCTGGGAGTGCAAGTGCACAAGTCTCTGAAGGTGGCAACACAGGTAGAGAAGGTTGTGAAGAAAGCTTATGGAATGCTAGCCTTTACAGGAAGGGGTATAGAGTATAAGAACTATCGTCTAATGCTTCAGTTGTATAGAACGTTGGTTAGACCGCATTTGGAGTACTGTGTCCAGTTCTGGTCACCTTACTACCGGAAGGACATGGAGACCCTGGAGAGAGTGCAGAGGTGGTTTACCAGGATGCTGCCTGGTATGGAAGGACTGAGTTACGAGGAAAGATTGGAAAAACTGGGGCTCTTCTCCTTAGAAAGACAGAGAAGGGGGGGGGGATCTGATAGGGGTGTATAAAATAATGAAAGGAATAGATAGAGTCAACAGTGGCAGGCTTTTCCCTAGACTATTACGAGAGGTCACGATCTAAGGGTGAGGGGGGAGAAGTATAATTTGGATACTAGAGAAAGGTTTTTCATGCAGAGGGTCGTGGGGGTATGGAACGCGCTACCAAGTAAGGTGGTGGAGGCAGGCACGCTGGACTTGTTTAATGTTTACTTAGATAGGCACATGAGTGAAACAGGGATGGAGGGTTATAGAAGACAGTATTAAAAAGGGTCAGAGCCTCGGGACGACACTGGAAATGTAATATTACATGTTAATGTTTTGTCTCTTTTAATCCACAGGTGTCGGTCCACCTTGTTGTCAAATGAGGGGCATGCACACAGTGGGTCGTGCGTGGGCTGCTCTTGGAGGTTGAGAGTGGCCTAGTACTTCGTGTCGTTGTGTGCTCTTAATCCTGGACCAGCAGACGGGCATCACAACAGCTGTGACCATCACTGCTTGCTGTGCAGATACATGGATTTGGGCCTGTGTCTGTGGGAGTTTGCGCATTCTCCCTGTGGTTGCATGGGTTTCCTCCGGGTGCTCCGGTTTCCTCCCACACCCCAAAGATGTGCTCTTAGGCTGATTGGTGTACCAAATTGACCCTACACTATTCTCCCCTAAATCTGGCTACATTAGGGGTAAACACAGTAAAAAGTCTGACAACACCAGGTTTTAGTCCAACCTATTTATTTGATAATATACTCACAAGCTTTCGAGGGACACCCTCTTCTTCAGGTGAATGGAGAGTTCTGGCCAGAACTCTCCATTCACCTGAAGAAGAGGGTGTCCCTCGAAAGCTTGAGAGTATATTATCAAATAAATAGGTTGGACTAAAACCTGGTGTTGTCAGACTTTTTACTGTGTTTACGCCAGTCCAACGCCAGCATACCCACATCATGACTACATTAGGGGTACCATTCACATACACACGGGGCAGGGTAGGTGTAGGAAAATGCTTTGTTGAAATGGCGGCGCGGGCTCGTTGGGCCGAAGGGCCTGTTTCCCATGCTGGGTTGTTCTTTGCTTACGTGGAATTAATGGCGGCCACTTAGTGGCCTGGGGCTCAGCTCCTCCTTCTGCAACTGGATTCTAGACTTCCTAATCCACAGACTGCAGTCAGTAAGGATTAGGCAATAACACCTCCTCCATGATCATCCTCAACACTTGTGCCCCACAAGGCTTAGCCCTTAGCCTCTGACTATACTCCTTACACACCCATGACTGTGGCCAAATTCCCCTCCAACTGGATTTTCAAGTTTGCTGATGACACCACCATTGTGGGTCAGATCTCAAACAATGAGACAGAGTATAGAGAACCTGGTCAACTGGTGCGACGACAATAATCTCTTCCCCACAATGTCAACAAAGGAGATTGTCATTGACTTCAGGAAGCGTAGTGGAAAACATGCCCTATCTACGTCAATGGAGACGAAGTAGAAATGGTAGACAGCTTCAGGTTTTTGAGTGTCCAGATCACAACAACCTGCCCTAGTCCCTCCATGCAGACAGCCTAGTTAAGAAAGCCCACCAATACTTCTACTTTCTCAGGAGACTAAGGAAATTTGGAACATCCACTACAACTTTCAGATGCACCATAGAAAGCATTCTTTCCAGTTGCATCACAGCTTTGTAGTTTCCTGCGGTCTTGGACAGAGCAGGAGCCATACCAAGGGTCATGAAAGAAGCCCAGTGCATCATGCAAACAAGGCTCCAATCTACTGTCTGCATTTCCTGCTGCCTTGGAAAAGCAGCCAGCATAATCAAGGACCTCACACACCTCGGATGTACTCTCTTCCACTTTCTTTTGTTGGGAAAAAGATACAAAAGTCTGAGGACACATACCAACCAACTCAAGAACAGCTCTTCCCCTGCTGCTGCCTTCAGACTTTTGAATGGACCTACCTTATTTTAAGCTCATCTTTCTCTTTCCTAGCTACGACCAACACTACATTCTGCACTCTCTCCTTTCCTACCCTATATACGGTATGCTTTCTGTATAGCATGCAAGAAATAATACTTTTCACTGTGTAGACAACAATAAATCAAAGTGTCACATTTAATCGTGCAGCAATGAACTGGTTACTTTTACATTTTTCAATCAAACACTTACTGCTGAGTGGTGGGGATTTCCAAGGTGCTCTGAAGAGCTGCTGTGCACACTATAGTCTGCCCCAGCACAATGACCAATGGAGAAGGGAAGTTACTAATTTTTTTTAAAACATTTTCAAAAAAACTTGCACCAATTTCCCAACAGTTAACTGGAAACCAAAAAAAAACCATCATTGTTTCCCCTCATAACAGCATTAAAATATAGTGCCAACTTGTATTTAGAATTACATAACAATTGGCTCAAGCTCCAATAATTAAATCAACCTTTTTTTCAGATTAATGTCCATGAAATCAGATATTCTCTTGCTGTGAAAAAGGAAGGACAGAGTGAAGTCAATAACACTCAGAAATACAGCCAGTACACTGCATCCTTTGACAAACACAGCTGCTTTCTATACAGCATATCTTCAGTCACCAGCGTTACTACAGACAGCTCAACAAAATCCATAGGGAGAAGCAGCTCAGGATACAGATAATCAAGCACATCAATTCTTTATAGCATGTCAAGACACAGTTACAAGGAAGTACTTCATTTGTTTCTTCAGAAATTCTGATTAAACCAAACATTTCTGTATATAAGCATTCCCTTTTATTTTTGATCCAAAATATAAAAATTGCTTGGAACTTTTTGCTGTCAACTGTGGTTCAGTTGGCAGCACTCTAGCCTCAAGTCAAAAAGTTGCGTGTTCAAGTTTCACTCCTGAACTCATGCACAAAGATTTAGATGGACTCTCCAGTGCAATACTGAAAAATGCTGCACTGTTAGAGGTGCTGTATTTTGGATAAGATATGAAACGAAGACTCTGGGTGGAATTTTCCCATCCTGCCCACCATGGGACTCAGTGGGTGGAACACGGACCACGCAAAGGTACACTGGCATCGGGTGGGATTTTCTGGCATTGGGGCAAGCATGGCTGGAAAATCCCACCCCATGTTTCCTTTCAGGTGAGGGTAAAAGATCCCATGGCTGTATTTTCAACAAGAGCTGGCCAATATTTGTCCCTCATTTGGCAAAACAAACCAAATATTACCTAGTCATCACAACATTTGTCCGTAGGAGTTTGTTGTGCACAAAATTCACTGCCACGTCCTCAACATCACAACAGTAAAGTAATTCATTGATTGTCAATGAAGTATGTTCGAGATGTCCAGAGATCATGAAAGCTACCATACAAACTCAAGTATTTGTTTTCTCAAATCAGATGAGTTTCACAATATCATGTTATTTATTAATATTTCTACAAGGGCAACAGTGGCACAGTAGTACAGTGGTTAGTACTACTGCCTCAGCATTAGAGACCAGGTTCGATTCCTGGCTTGTGTAACCGTTTGTGCGACATCTACAAGTTCTCCCAGTGTCTGCACGAGTTTCCTCTGGTTTTTTTCTCACAATCCAAAAGACATGCTGGTTAGGTGCATTAGCCATGCTAAATTCATCTTCAGTGTACCAGAACAGGTGCCAAAGTGTGATGACTGTGGATTTTCATAATAACTTCTTTGCAGTGTTAATGTAAGCCTACTTGTGACACTAATAAATGAAGTTAAAACAAACTCTTGAAAATACCAAACACAATTTGCTTTGAAAGCTTGCTTCCGAAATTCCATTATCTGACCACTGGTTTCGCACATCACAACTTTTAATGTTTAAATTACATGATGCAGGAGCCTCACTAAACTCACTACACATCTATGGCGTAATCTCTGCTGATGAACAGTCAAAATGCCTCAAAGATAACGTACAAACACTTTTTATATGAAGGATATATATCTTAATACAAAATTTACTGCATTTTGAATGACTGCTTCCAAATTTCCAGTATCTAACCACTAATTTAACACTTCAGAACTTATGATAAGCTGCATTCAGAAAGTAGTGTAATGAGCAGCCTGAGTGCCCCATATCATAATCTTAAACATGACATTTTAACGAAGTGGTTTAACCATAGCACTTTGGAAACATCCAAAATGTAGTAAATTAATTCCCAATTAAAGCAGAAAATACCAGAGTGAATCAGACTTTATATATATTAAACTAGCGTATAAAAAATTCATATCACACAAGCTTGATTTCAAATGCCATGCTCTTTTATCAACCTTATTATGCCATGTTCCCTCAACTTTACACATGTAGGAGTAGGTGGTTTTTGATGCAAGGTGGTTTTTGATGCAAGGTGGTTTTTGATACATTAAATCAGAAGAGGAACTAACCATGGGTGTGTGTGTGCCTGGGGGGTGGGGAGACATGGCAAACCCCAATCATTGTGGGGGGAGGGGGAGGGAAAAATCAACAGGAGATAACCCCAGTGGAAACGTCCTATTGTAGCATATTACAACCAATCCATGTTAGGAACTGACACTCTCTCAGCCCTGCCTCTGGCAGGAGTTATAGAAATTGTGAAAGTTGTAGGCATTAAAAAAAGCAAAGAAGTGATACCAGCATGTAAACCATGGAGACTGAATAAAATTTCATACAATTGTACCGCAACTCCAGCTCAAGTCTCATGAACATAAAAAGGCATTATTGTGATCTTTACAAAAATGCTGATGTGTTGTGGATTCATGTCCAAGAGGAAATGGATTGAGACTACCCAACTTCATTTCTTGGGACACTTGCAGCCAAGAGACATTTTTCTTATTCAGGCTAGACTGAATTGGAGCCAGGCACAGGAAACACAACAACACCAAGTGGTGCACCAACATGCTGTTTCTCACAATCCATCAAGCACCAATTTCAAGGACAGAAGTCACTTTTTTACTGATGACAACATCCACTAGGCATGCAACTAAAAATGAACAGTTACATTGGTGAACTTTCCACTACACTGGCCAGTGACAGAAGAATTCGGAGTTACCAGCAACTTGAACCACCGCTGCATTTTTGCCCAGGGGTGAACATAAGAACATAAGAAATAGGAGCAGGAGTAGGCCATCTAGCCCTTCGAGCCTGCCCCGCCATTCAATAAGATCATGGCTGATCTGTTGTGGCTCAGTTCCACTTTCCCGCCCTCTCCCCATAACCCTTAATCCCCTCTCTTATCAAGAACCCATCAACCCGCTTCTTAAAAATATTTAGCGAGGCAGCCTCCACCACTTCAACGGGCAGAGAATTCCAGAGATTCACCACCCTTTGAGTGAAGAAGTTCCTCCTCAACTCCGTTCTAAACCGCCTCCCCTTTATCTTGAGGCTGTGCCCCCTAGTCCTACTGTCTTTTTTGAGCGGGAAGAGTCTCTCCACCTCTATCCTATCCATCCCATTCATCATCTTATACGTCTCAAAGAGATCTCCCCTCATTCTTCTAAACTCTAACGAGTACAAGCCTAGTTTATTCAGCCTCTCCTCATAGCTCAATCCCCTCAACTCCGGTATCAGCCGAGTAAACCTCCTCTGCACTCCCTCCAGGGCCAAAATATCCTTGCGCAGGTGCGGCGCCCAAAACTGCACACAGTACTCCAGCTGCGGCCTCACCAATGCCCTATACAGCTGCAGCAAGACCTCCCTACTTTTATATTCAATCCCCCTCGCTATGAAGGCCAGCATCCCATTCGCCTTCCTGACCACCTGCTGCACCTGCAAGCTGGGTTTTTGCGACTCATGCACAAGGACCCCGAGGTCCCTCTGCACCGTCGCCTGCTGCAGTTTTTCGCCACGTAAGTAATAGTCCTTCCTACCATTCTTCCTACCAAAGTGGACCACCTCACACTTGCCAACATTAAATTCCATTTGCCATTTCCTGGCCCATTCGCCCAGCCTATCTAGATCCTTCTGCAGACTCTCCACACCCTCCGCACAATTTGCCTTTCCCCCAATCTTGGTGTCATCAGCAAATTTCGACACCCTGCACTCAGTTCCCTCCTCCAGATCATCTATATAAATGGTAAATAGCTGAGGCCCCAGCACCGACCCCTGGGGCACCCCACTAGTCACCAACCGCCAATCCGAATAGCACCCATTGACCCCCACTCTCTGCCTCCTATTTGACAACCAATCCTCTATCCACGCTAACACCCTACCCCCAACTCCATGTCCCCTGACCTTCTGCAATAACCTCTTGAGGTACCTTGTCAAACGCCTTCTGAAAATCCAGAAAGACCACATCCACCGGCTCTCCTCTATCCACTGCCCTAGACACATCCTCATAGAACTCCAGTAAATTTGTCAGACACGACTTCCCTTTAATGAAACCGTGTTGCGTCCGCCCTATCAAGCAATTCCCTTCAAGATGCCTCGCAATTTCCTCCTTAATGACGGATTCTAACATTTTACCTACCACAGACGTTAAACTAACCGGCCTATAATTCCCCGCCTTTTGCCTGGAAGCGTAAGCGACAAATTGAAAAAAAAATCAAACCCTCTGTAAAAGTAAACTTATTTTGGTGTTTGCGTATTTCAGTGCTTTATTCACTAGTCATCCCGAATAGTTCTAACTCACTTGTTCACTATCACTACCATTCTGGGGGAAATGTGGCAAACAGGCAGAAAAAAAACACATCATATATAGATAAATCTAAAGGTGCAAGCTAACAAGTTAACTTCCTAAGCTTATCATAGTGTTAGTTTGCTTCAACCAGTAGCACAGTTTCATTTGAAGCAGAAAGGTTGTAGATTTAGATCTCATTCCTGAGTTTGAATGTATTACCCAGCTGACACTGCAGTGTTGCCTTTTGGATGAGACATTAAACCAAGTTTCTATCTGGCTCTTTTGGTGAAAAAGCCCAAAGCACAATCAGAAGAGTTCAGTGCCAAGTGTAAACACCCAAAACAATTAGCATGCGATCATGCATTATATAAAATGCAATTTCTTATTTTGTAAAGCTACTTTTGTTCCATATCCATAGGATATTTTCTTGAAATTGTCATGTAATAGCGCAGAATAAAAATTTGGCATAGTTTGCAAATTCCAATCATTATACATCACAAATAGAATGTGAAGGGATGAGCCTCTTGCTCTATACTGGGATCAGCAAAATGTAATCCCTTCAATTGTTCCATTTCTGTTTCAGCCTTGCTGCTTCTCAACGTACAAATTAAATGATCCAAAGTAACCAACATTTTAAGAGCGAGCTTTGCAACTTAAAATAACAAATACGATCAGCATTCGTTCTATGAGGAATCATAACTGCAAGTTGGAAGTACAATATGGAGCAGATATCTTGCACCAAATCCAATTTATTAGTCTCGAAGCTGGGAGATGAAGTTCGTACAAACTACTGCATGGTATCTTATGCTACTTAATGAGAACTTGACTCACATAAAAATATGACAACTGTAATGGAAGGGCCACCTTAAGAAACAGAATTTGGAACAAAATAAGCTGGAGCTATAAGCCAACACTCAAACAACCTTCAACCTAAAGCTGACCTGAAATCCCTCAATGCAATGCAATGTTGCCATTTAAAACATCTTATTCATATTACAAATAAACAAACACTCTCTCAACACTATGCCTACTACTGTTTGTTGAAAAATTAGGTTTTCACATCCCATAAATCAAATGCAATATGGCAAATACTGGCTGCCCCTTTAGAAAGCAAGTCAAATTCTATGACATTTAGGTCTCCATGATGGAAGCATACTCAAAAGTTTAGTCTACTGGTCTATAAAATATATCAATTGATTCAAGCTGTAAAGCCAATGGCTGAGAACTGACAAGTGATCAGACTATTCTCGATTTAGAGATGGGCAATAGACAAAACAACTTGTACGTATGTAGCACCTAAATGTAATGAAACATACCAAGGCACTTCACAGGAGCGTTATAAAACAATGACAGTCACTTAAGGAGATATCAGCTAAGATGACCAGGGACTTCGTCAAAGTGTTGGTACTAAGAAGTGGTTTAAAAGGAAAAAACTAAGGTAGAGAGGCAGAGGTGTAGCGAGGGTAGTGTTCAAGGCCTAGATAACTGAAAGCATGGCCAATGCTGGAGCAAATTAATACTGGGGATGCACAAGATGTCAACATTGGAGGAGCACAGATAGCTGAGGATTGCGAAGCCAAAGAAGGTTACAAACATGAAGTGTGAGACCACTTAATTAGCAATGAGGCAGTGAGGAACATCTTTCAAATAGTTAAAAGAGAATTCATGGGATGTGAATTGACCAGTGGCATGGGCAGAACTGTTAATGGGTATAAATTCAGTTCAGTACTGTTAGGTCGTGGATCTGAACCAAGGTATACTATGAAGTCAGACTAGACCCCAACAATTTTTCTATGTTGACATCAACATGAGGATGGGATGCTTCATTTCACGAGTAATTCTATTGACAAATTAGTTTAGTTTAATTTTAGTGTCACAAGTAGGCTTACATTAACACAATGAAGTTACTGTGAAAATCATTTAGGAATCCTTTATCAAAACAAGTTTTATTCACAACACAGTTTAAATACAACTCTTGACAAGATGAGCAGCTTAACTTAAACAGCTGAACAATAGTTAAAAATGAAAGGAAACAACTAATTTCCTGCACAAGTTGAAGCTGTGGTTAAAAAGGCATATGGTGTACTGGCCTTCATCAACTGAGGAATTGAGTTCAGGAGTTGAGAGATAATGTTGCAGCTATATAGGACCCTGGTCAGACCCCACTTAGAGTACTGTGCTCAGTTCTGGTCACCTCATTACAGGAAGGATGTGGAAGCCATAGAAAGGGTGCACAGGAGATTTACAAGGATGTTGCCTGGATTGGGAAGCATGCCTTGAGGATAGGCTGAGTGAGCTTGGCCTTTTCTCCTTGAAGAGGTGAAGGATGAGTGGCGACCTGATAGAGGTGTATAAGATGTTGAGAGGTATTGATCGAGTGGATAGTCAGAGGCTTTTTCCCAGGGCTGAAATGGTTGTCACAAGAGGACACAAGTTTCAAGGTGCTGGGGAGTAGGTACAGTGGAGATGTCAGGGGTAAGTTTTTCATTCAGAGTGGTGGGTGCGTGGAATGGGCTGCCAGCAATGGTGGTGGAGGCAGATTTGATAGGGTCTTTTAAGAGACTTCTAGATAAGTACATGGAACCTATTAAGGTAGAGGGTTATAGGTAAGCCTAGTAATCTCTAAGGTAGGGGCATGTTTGGCACAACTTTGTGGGCCGAAGGGCCTGTATTGTGCTGTAGTTTTTCTATGTTTCTAATTTCTAACATCACTATTCGGTTCCAAATGAGCAACATTCCTTATTCAAATGCCCTTTAAATACAGTTAGCAAATCCAGACAGACATACTTGTAAGTTGTGTTAACAGTCTTGAAACTTGAGATTTTGATTTTCAGAGCAGCTTGCAGTTGTCTTTAGACAGCTCCAATCAGAAAACTGAACTCTAAACTGAAACTAAACCAGCACAAAATCATGGCATCTTAGCTACAGATCTAGCTCCTCCCATTAACCACAATATCATATGACCCTGCATACCTCAACTCACCTTGCATTCCTTTAAATCAAAACACCTCAGGGGGCATTTTATTTTGTAAGCAAGAGTCCATTAGCTCTCACCTAAATAAATAATACAAGGCTAAAATGAATAATTATCCAGCTTCTCCACCAGGTGTACAGACTGCCTGTCCCCTTGAACACAGCAAAAGCACAGTATCGTCACACTACTCCACAAAAAAGTAAAAACTGCACTTGAGTTGATGAGGACAAAATACCAGTCGCACAGGGAACCCAAACTTAAGTCAAGGAGACAAGAACTTAGTGGATACGTTGGGAGAAAATAAATGAGAATAAACCAACTCCCGAAGGTGCATGACAATATAACTGGATATAACTTTTGCACACTGCTAATCCATATGTGCAGTTGCTGGCAGGCTACTCACCTCAAAAGCATCACAGTGAAGGTGGCTAATACGGTCCTTATCTAACATTTATCTGCTTTCTCCCCCTCCCAGGATCAACCTAGTTCTTCTGGTTTGTATCGTGTTGTATCAACATGCTCAAGCTTTTGAGCGATGCATTTATATTACAGTACCATAGGAGGCAGCTGCACATCTGTAATTTGGGCCAAGGCACTACAGGTCACTGCCAATTTTGCCATGGGATGTTGAGAGCATGCAAAACAGAAAAATTCATACGCATAAGTTTTTTAGCTGGTCATTGGGGTTAAACATCTGGCAGGGTCAAAGTTTGGGAGCCTGCAGGGGTCTCTCATCTGAAGTCAACTGAGCTGGTTGTGGTCCACAGTATTACCTTCAGGATATCTACAAAATAAATGCTATTTGGGTGATGCAACCTGACTAAGCAATCAACTACAGATAATTTATTCTATTCCAGAAAGCAACTTAGTGAATGATGATACTAGAGCCAATCTTTACTCAGTCTTATATTTACTTATAGAGTGAAACATTATAAGCATACATCTCCCAACTCAGCTTCAACCCCAGCAATCTCAATAAGTGCTACTATATTTACCAACTGACATCACAATTCAAGACGACCATCATCCCAATACCAAAGAAAAGCCAAACAGCATGCCTTAACTATTGTCCAGTGGCTCTGACATCCATCACTATGAAGTGCTTCGAAGGATTAGTCATGGCACGAATCAATTTCAGCCTCATGGACTGCCTGGATCCACTATAGTTTGCCTACCACCGTAACAGGTCCACAACAGACACCATCTCCCTGGCCCTGCACTCAACCCTGAAACACCTAGATAACAAAGACTCCTATTTTTGACTAATGCTCAGCCTTCAACATTATTTCTACGAAACTCATCTCCAAACTGTGGCCGGGGCCTCCCTCTGTGACTGGATCCTGAACTTCCTAATCCACAGACCGCCGCAATCAGTAAGGACAGGCAACACCACCTCCCCCCATGATCATTCTCAACACTGGTGCCCCACAAGGCTGTGCCTTCCAACCCTCACTATACATACTCCTTGTACACCTATGACTGCATGGTCAAATTCCCCTCCAACTCGATTTTCAAGTTTGATCGCACCACCGTAGCGGGTCTGAATTCAAACAATGACAAGATGAAGTACAGGAATGAGGTAGAGAATCTGGTGAACTGGTGCAATGACAACAATCTTTCCTTCAATGTCAACAAAACGAAGGAAATAGTCATCAACTTCAGGAAACACAGTGGAGAACATGCCCCTGAAGTAGAAATGGTTGAGGCCTTTAAGTTCATAGGTGCCTAGATCACCAGCTGTCCTGGTACTGGTACTACTACTACCTTCCTCTCCCACATTCCTTTCTCTCTCTCTCCTCCCCCCCACCCCCAAGCCAACACCATAGTTAAGAAAGCACACTAACACCTCTACTTTGAGAAGATTAGAGAAGTTTTGGCGTGTCTGCTATGACTCCCACCAACTTTTAGAGATGCGCCATAGGAAGCATTCTTTCTGATTGTATCACAGCTTGGTATGGCACCTGCTCTGCCCAAAACTGCAAGAAACTACAAAGGGTCACGAATGAAGCCCAGTCCATCATGCAAACCAGCCTCCCATCCATTGACTGTCTACACTTCCCGCTGCCTCAGAAAAACTGCCAATGCAATTAAGAACCCATGCACGCCAGACATTCTCTTCCACCTTCTTCCGTCAGGAAAATGATACAAAAATCTGAGGTCACATACCAAACAACTCGAGAGCTTTATCCCTGCTGCCAGACTTCTCAATGCACCTACCTTGCATTAAATTAATCTTTCTCTGCATCCTAACTATGACTGCAACATTACATTCTGCACTCTCGCCTTCTCTATGAATGGAATGCTTTGTCTGTATTGCATGCAAAAAAATGATATTTTTCATTCTATACTAATAGATGTGACAATAATAAATCAAATCATGCCATTTACCTGTACATAATGAAACACAATTGACGCAATTAGTTTATATAACTAACTTACAGGACTAAAAACTGCATATTTCTCATTCCTTTGTCATAACTGAGCCCATGGTTTCTCTGGTGCTGTTAATGTGGTCAACACAGGAGAGTAGAATAAAATTAGAATTTGCACTAACGGGAATAGTCCAATACTAACCACTTCCTCATCAAGCCAGATGTTGAAGGATAATCAAAAGATTACAACGCCAAATTTAGAGAACACACTAGCTTTTCAATCTGACTGATGGACATTTGCCCAGACGACATTAACTGCCAAGAACATGCATTTGAAAATACAAGTACCTAAATAATTAACTGAATTCTTTTCATACTTCTGTTAAATTTGACTAATTCTCTAGATGTTCATGAAAATTTGGCTCTTCAAAATTAACACAGTGACCAAGATTAATTTTGGACAGCATTGGGCCACGAATACACTTCACTTTTACCCAAAAGAAAGCCATTTTTCTTTTGGGTTTTATTTCCCAATTTTAAAAACAGAATAGAAAAGATAGAATTTCTTTCCTTCGCTGTGCACTTACGTTTTTGCTGTTTTTCACACTAACTTCATTGCAGTGTTAATGTACGCCAACTTGTGACATTAATAAAAAAACTCAACTGATATTTCTGAAGGGCTCTACATATGAGATAGTCACAGATGTAAGACTGGCTTTCTTGTAGGGATAGTTTGCAGCGCTAATAACAAATACCTCAGTGCAAATTAATCAACATTTCGTTTGAACTATTTTTTGCAATGCTGCAAGAATCCCCAATATCCACAACTAATTAAACTGATCTCAATGCTCAAAAACAAAAAGTCTAACTACTCAAACTTTTGTTGTGATGGAAATTTACACATACAGCAGTTGAGGCCAAGAAATCCAACACTGAATTTTCCAGCCAAGAAACACTTTTGACTAACTTAAAAGCAAGGTTGGAAGTGTCCTCCTCCTGCAGCTGTCCATAAATTGAACACTGAGCTTGCCAAGATCATTTTCCACGGGTACCTGTCTTATCTTATGACCAGTGGAGATGTCTATCAATCATATCTAAGCAAGGAGCCAGCAATGACAGTGAAGAAAGTTATCTCCAATTGCAACAGGATCTTAATCAATTGGGCCAGTGGGCTGACGAATGGCAGATCGAGTTTAATTTAAACAAATGCGAGGTGATGCATTTTGGTAGATTGAACCAGGGCAAAGCTTACTCAGTTAATGGTAGGTTGTTGGGGAGGGATGCAGAACAAAGATCTAGGGGTACATGTTCATAGCTCCTTGAAAGTGGAGTCTCAGGTGGACAGTGGTGAAGAAGGCATTCGGCGTGCTTGGTTTCATTGGTCAGAACACTGAATACAGGAGTTGGGACATCTTGTTGAAGGAGTACAAGACATTGGTAAGGCCACACTTGGAATACTGTGTGCAATTCTGGTCACCCTATTATAGAAAAGATATTATTAAACTAGAAGGCGTGCAGAAAAGATTTACTAGGATGCTACCAGGGCTCGTTGAGTTATGAGGAGAGGCTGGATAGACTGGGACTTTTTCCTCTGGAGCATAGAAGGCTGAGGAGTGACCTTATAGAGGTCTATAAAATAATGAAGGGTATAGATCAGCTACATAGTCAACATCTTTTGCCAAAAGGTAGGGGAGTCTAAAACTAGAAGGCATAGCTTTAAGGTGAGAGGGGAGAGATACAAAAAGTGTCCAGCTGGGCAAATTTTTCAGAGGGTGGCAAGTGTCTGGAACAAGCTGCTAGAGGGACAATTTTATCTTTTAAAAAGCATTTAGATAGTTACAGGGGTACAATGGGTATAGAGGAATATGGGTCAAATGCAGGAAATTGGGATTAGCTTAGGGGTTTTAAAAAAAAAGGGCAGCATGGACAAGTTGGGCCCAAGGGCCTGTTTCCATGCTGTAAACCTCTATGACTCTTTAAGCAAAGTACGATAATTGAGATTTTTTATTTTAAATGGAATCAATAGCTTTCAATCTGTCACGGACACAGTACTATTCTTTCAAATATACATGTAAATATTTGTGCCACCACCGAACTATTTCAATATTTTGAGGCCATGCTGCAACAGGAAAGATGGTGATTAGGCTTCTTTCTTGTCTTTCTTCACAACTTCATAACTAAAAGGTTTAATTTTAAAACAGCCAACCATAAATTTCAAAAATGCAAACCATGCATTTTAAAATCCTCCATTCTGCTTATATACTGCATGATACTAACACAGATCATGTGAAAATATTGTTTAAACCCTTTATTGAACCAAAATCATGATCTCATTTCTTGCCCGGTCTAAACTGTTACAGATGTGGAAAGCTATTCAGTCAATCTAAATTTAACCAACTGTATGCACAATGTGCCTGTTAATTTCTACTTTTTTTAAAAAATGGTATGCCAGTTTAATTTTTTTTGGTAAGACTGCATGTTTCATGTAAACAGTTATAGATATTTTAATTTATTGGAATTTGGACATTTTCACACACAAAAGATTGTTGACAGATTTAGCCCTCAAGCAGTTTCATGGCTTCTTATGTGAAGAGATAGGCAACAGTCTGAATAACAATGAAGAAAATGTCACAGAAGCGAAGCTATACTGGCACAATAGACTGATCCACATGTCACAAGACGTTCCTCAGATATTTGTACTGTGAAGTGGATTTTAATGAGTAAACCTGATCGCAAACTCACTAGTGAGCTGCTTCATTAACTGCATTTCTGCTAAAATATATTTAGCCATTTCTTCCTCCTAAACAACTCTACAATCCTGAAACTTGTGAATAAAAAATGTTTTCCAGCTTGAAATTAAAACACATCCATTGCTGCTTCCAGTATTTGTTTAAAAAAGTGAATAGGGTAAATGTAAATTATACAAATGCAGTTTTGTGTTTAAGGAAAAAAGGACTATACATGTAAATAAAAGCACAAAGTGCCAGTTGGAGAAACAGGACATGTATTTTGAGAAGTGTGACAATGTAAATAAGCAAAAGATTCTTGCTGGAGTTCCAACTGAAACTTTTGTCAACTAAAGGGGCCAGATATATGCCTCTCGAAGCCTGCTCCACAATTCAATAAGATCACGGCTGACTAGATTCCAACCTCAACTCCACATTCCTGCCTACCCTGATAACCTTTCATCTTGTCAAGAATCTACCTACCACTGCCTTAAAAATCGTCAAGCACGCTGCTTCCACTGCCTTTTGTGGAACTGTTCCAAAGATTCCGACCCTCAAAAAAATTCCTCCTCGTCAGTGTTCTAAATGGGCAATGCCTTGTTCTTAAAAACAGTTGCCCCTCACACCAGATTCCCACCCCAAAAAAATAAGAAACATCCTGTCTACATCCTCCTTTCCAAGTTTTTCAGGACCTTGTGTGTTGCAGCCAAGTCACCTCTTACTCTTCTGAAGGCCAGCACATACATGCTGAACCTCTCCACACAAGATAACCCACATATTCCTGATATTAACCTAGTAATATCAGGCCAGGGACCTGAATGCGATTCCTGGCTTGGGGCACTGTCTGTGTAGAGCTTGCATGTTCTCCCCATGTCTGCATGGGTTTCCTCCCAGTCTGAAAGACATGCTGGTTAGGTCACTGACCTGAAAAAGGTGCCAAAGTGTGGTGACTAGAACTTCACAGTAACTTCAATGAGGTGTTAATGCAAGTCTTACTGTCACCAATAAATAAATTTGAAACTTCTCAGAATGGCTTCCAACATAGTTACATTGTTCCTTAAATAAAAGAGGCCAATACTATACATGCTATAATCAGATGTGGTCTCACCAATGCCCTGGAGTGGTTTTCAACCAGTCTGCTACTGCACCAACAGTGCAAGTGCACCATGGCCTGTTGGCAGAATGTTTTGATGAGTGCAGTACTCAAATTGGAGGGCTGGCAAGTGGAGACTGGAAGGAGAGCAGCCACAAAGTCTGGGAGCCCAGCCTTGGACACCCTGCAGGGCTGGCTGGGAGGAGACAGAACAGCACCTGGTTTGGGAACCCAACCTCGGATACCTTGTCGCAGGCAGTCTTTCCCAGGAAGCCTGTTCATGGTGCATGCCAAAATAAACATGCAAGAGTTAAAAACTATTCAAGCACTTGACTGCCAAAGAAACATCAGCCCGTTCTCAGGTTGGCTCAGTTGTTCTCACATTCCAAGTATGCTGGTATAAATGATTATTGTTCAGCCCTGTGATGGCCTTTAGCAAAAAAAGGGGGCTGGTCATTTTTCCAGTTGCAGTTTTTTCAGGTTAACAGGATCTCCTAAAAAGATCCACACTTCCTTCCCATCCCTTCCTCTAGTTCAAACCAAACACCAAGAAAGAAAGCTTTCCTTATTGCTGTCTGTTTTTTTTAAAAAGTGCCATTGCAAAACAGCAAGGATCAAAAATGAAACAATTCAGAAATGCAAGCCGAGAATGCTAGAACTGCACAGGACACGGTATAACCTGAAACTATGAGAGACAAACACTGGGTTCAGGCAGCAGTCCTTCCTTCTGTATATTCACGATTTCCTCCCACTAAGGGTGACACTGTGGTTAGCACTGCTGCCTCATTACACCAGAGACCCGGGTTCAATTTCCGGCTTGGGTCACTGTGTGTGGAGCTTGCACGTTCTCCTTGTGTCTGTGTGGGTTTCCTCTGAGTGCTCCAGTTTCCTCCCACAGTCCAAAGATGTGTCGCCTGGGTGCACTGGCCATGCTAAATTCTCCCTCAGTGTAGCCGAACAAGTGCCGGAGTGTGGCAATTAGGGGATTTTCACAGCAACTTCATTGCAGTGTTAATGTAAGCCTACTTGCAACACAAAAACTAGAATTGGTATGGCCATCTTGCCCTGTTGTCAGTCATTTGAAAGAACTGCTGTTAATCCCACTTATTACAGGGGAGGAATCTTTGCAGGAGAGAATATCACTAAAGGGGAAAGGGTGAACCCAAATCACTTCCTTTCTGGATCAAGAGGCTCTGTGCACACTGGCAGCCCCAGGTTTCCCACCAATTCAGTAAGTTGCTACTTATTCAACTTTACACTTTGTGATCCACTGAATTTCAATCACATGCTGTGAATCTTTCTTCAGATACATAGAAAATACGATGAGGAGGCCACCATTTGGCCCTTCAAGCCTGCTCCATCATTCATCACAATCATGGCTGATCATTCAACTCAATAGCCTAATCCTGCTTTCTCCCCATAATTTTGATCTCATTTGTCCCAAGTACTATATCCAACCACCTCTTGAATACATTTAATGTTTTGGCATCAACTACTTCCTGTGGTAATGAATTCCACAGGCTCACCACATTTTTGGGAGAAAAAATGTCTTATCTCCATCTTAAATGGTCTATCCTGAATCCTCTGACTGTGGCCCCTGGTTCTGGACACACCCGTCCTCCCGGTATCTACCCTGTCTTGTCCTGTAAGACTTTTAAGTGTCTATGAGATCTCCCGTCATTCATCTGAACTCCAGCAAAAACAATCCTAGCCTAGTCAATCCCTCCTCATACATCAGTCCTGCCATCCCCGGAATCAGTCTGGTAAACCTTTGCTGCACTCCCTCAAGAGCAAGAACATCCTTCCTCAGAAAAGGAGACCAAAACTGCACACACTATTTTAGGTGTGGCCTCACCAAGGTCCTGTATAATTGCAACAACATATCCCCACTCCTCTACTCGAAACCTCTTGCAAAGAAAAACAAAATACCATATGCCTTTTTTTAACCAGTTGCTGCACCTGTATGCTCACCTCCTACGGCTGGTGCACAAGGGCACCCATGTCCTGTTGCACACTCCCCTTTCCCAATTTTCAGCCATTCAAGTAATTTCTGTGGTTTACAGTTTGCAAACTTTGTTTGGTAGTAACGAGGAGCAGGAAAGAAAAGCCCTAAAGAATTGGATATAATTGGAAACAAAATATATCTTTCAAATTTACCTGCAGCTCTGGTTGTGGCATGGTGGCCCAGTGGTTAGCACTGCTACCTCACAGCACAAGGGACCCAGGTTCGATTCCTGGCTCGAGTCACTGTCTGTGTACAGTCTGCACTTCCTCCTCCTCGCGCGTGGGTTTCCAGTTTCCTTCCACAGTCTCAAAGATGCATTGACCCAAACAGGCACTGGAGTGTGACAACTAGGGGAGTTTCATAGTTGTGTTTAATGTAAGCCTTACTTGTGACTTCCCTAGTGATTGTAATTTTCCTGGAGTTCCTCCCTCCCGTTTCCTGAGTTATAGGAACTTCTGGAGTGTGCGCACAAGTGCATAGTAAAATAGGGCAAAATCAGCATGGTTTTTATCAAGGGGAGGTTCTAAACAAGTCTGTTTAGAATTCTTTGAGGTGGTAACAAGCAGGTTAAACAAAGGAGAACGAATGGATGTTACTACTCAGATTTCCAGAAGGCCTTTAACAAGGTGCCACACAGGCTACTGCTGAGTAAGATAATAGCCCATGTTAAAAGCAAGGGACTAGAATGGACAGAAGATTGACTGATTGGCGGAAGAGTGGGGATAAAAGAGCAGCACGGATGGCAGATCCGTCACATGAGGTGAAACTAAATCGATTAGGATTATATTCACTGGAGTTTAGAAGACAAAGAGGTGATCGCATAGAAACTTATAACATTCTAACAGGAGTAGACAGTAGATCCAGAACGGATGCTCCCCACCGGGGGGGGGGGGGGGGGGGGGGGGGGGGACTAGGAGTCATACTTTTAGGATAGGGGGTAAACATTTTAGAATTGAGGTGAGAAATTTCTTCAGAGGGTGGTGAATGTGTGGAATTCACTACCACAGACTGTAGTTGAGGCGAAAACATTGTCTGATTTCAAAAAGAAATTAGATATAGCTCTAGGTGCTAAAAAGGAATCAAGGGATGGGATGGGGGGTTGTATTGAATTTAGTAATTAGCCATAATTAAAATGAATCACGGATTGCAAGTGCGAGGTGGTCCACTTTGGTAGGAATAATGGTAGGAAGGATTACTACTTACGTGGAGAAAAACTGCAGCAGGCGACGGTGCAGAGGGACCTCGGGGTCCTTGTGCATGAGTCGCAAAAACCCAGCTTGCAGGTGCAGCAGGTGATCAGGAAGGCGAATGGGACGCTGGCCTTCATAGCGAGGGGGATTGAATATAAAAGTAGGGAGGTCTTGCTGCAGCTGTATAGAGCATTGGTGAGACCGCAGCTGGACTACTGTGTGCAGTTTTGGGCGCCGTACTTACGCAAGGATATTTTGGCCTTGGAGGGAGTGCAGAAGAGGTTTACTAGGCTGATGCCGGAGTTGAGGGGGTTGAGCTATGAGGAGAGGCTGGATAGACTAGGCTTGTACTCGTTAGAGTTTAGAAGAATGAGGGGAGATCTCATTGAGACATATAAGATGATGAATGGGATGGATAGGATAGAGGTGGAGAGGCTCTTCCCGCTCAGAAAGGACAGTAGGACTAGGGGGCACAGCCTCAAGATAAAGGGGGGGGGCGGTTTAGAACAGAGTTGAGGAGGAACTTCTTCACTCAAAGGGTGGTGAATCTCTGGAATTCTCTGCCCGTTGAGGTGGTGGAGGCTGCCTCGCTAAATATTTTTAAGACGCGGGTTGATGGGTTTTTGATAAGAGGGGATTAAGGGTTATGGGGAGAGGGCGGGAATGTGGAACTGAGCCACGACAGATCAGCCATGATCTTATTGAATGGCGGGGCAGACTTGAAGGGCCAGATGGCCTACTCCTGCTCCTATTTCTTATGTTCTTATTATCAGACTCAAAAGGGCTGAATGGCCTACTCCTGCTTCTAGTTTCAAGTAACCCTGATTGAAAATTAATCTGATCTTTTCAATGCACCATTTCCAAATTTTACCAAATAGCAAAAGAACTAAATTTTCAAATCAGTACACAACATGCTGACAATTGCAGCTGATGTACCCTAGCAAACCAAGAACCATAATGGACATTATACCTCTTATATAAAAGATGCATCTACAGTACCCAGTCAATAACTTAAAATGTCACACTGCATTATTTAAAATCTGTTAGACCCTAATCCACTCTTATGCATTTTCACTGTCAGCTTTTAGAAATATACAAGGTTGACAACTGATGGTGTCTCAATAATAAAAAATTCCAAGGAGAGGAACGAAGGGGACAAAAAAATTAACTTTGCACCTGTTCCACATCCCATTGGTGGAAAGGTGCCCTATCATCATTAGTTCAGTCCCTGCTGTGCAGTGTTAGCTGATCTCAGCCAAGGTTGCAATGAGGGCACTGCAGTTAAGCTGCTTTTGTACCATGCCAGACTTGTGGCATAATTGACTATTCGCTGTGGATTCAGAAAGCTCTTTTCACATCCTCAGGATATCCCACTGCTCTTCGCAGCAAAATGATTCTTACGCATATAAGCATGGGTGGCATTTAGACCATGCAATTGCATGGGGCCTTGACCTTATTCAATGAAAGGACACCTGCACAATGGTAATGGCTGACACTTGATTATTTTGTCAACTATTTTTATATCACACCTTGCAAGCAAAGCTTTTCACAATAATATGTGCAATTTGACATCAGATTAAAGGTAGCACATCATATTATTCTCTCCTAATAAAGAGGTGCACTACTAAGATCCCATAAAGGCAGAGAACTTGTAAAAGGAAATTCCAACCTCCACTTAATAGCTTAAAAGAATTGAGCCATTCACTGCAACTAATGATTAAAAATACAATTACTAAAAACTACCTTTGTTGACAATTTAGACTTCGAACAGAATGGAATATCCACCTTTCTCATTCTTAGTCCAACTGAAAACTTTACAAGTACATAACAATCATTGAATTATCTAATTTTTGCCCAGACATTATCCTTCTAGTCCAAGCTAGGCAACACTTCCAATCTCCTTTGGGCTTCTCAATCATAGTAAGATCGTCCATTTGCATACTCCATATGAGCGTATGAAGCTTGTTCTCCCTCATCTGAATCCAGGCAGCCTCCAAACCTACTTCGTGATATTCTAGGAAAGCCTGTAGCCTGATCTTTACAGTGGCTTTCTTTGCATCCTTCCTCATGACAACATGAATCACATGGGTTTGAATCTTAGAAATACTAAAATAGCTTTTCTGGCAAGCCCAACTCCCTTTCATCTTGGAACAAAATGGACAGTTTAAAATACAACTGTTTACAGCCTGACATTCAACACTTTTCTGGCATGTTGGTGACTCAGTCTATTCAATATTAGCACACAAGCTGCTTTCATTGCCTCTTTTCCCAGTGAAGCAATCTAGACCTTCCATTGATCCAACGACTAAAATTTTGCCCTCTCAATCCAGCAGCACTAAAATCATCTATAATGAAAACAAGTGCTGTTCCAACTAAAGTCAATGAATGCAACAATCGGTGGTACGCCAGACAGTTCTCATCCAAGGAGTACGTTCTTCTTGCCTACTGCTACAAAACCCACCTGTTCTTTTCTTCAAATTGAATAATTACTTTAGAGTCAGGACCAGATAAACTGTCTCCAATTCTCACACTTCACCAAATATCACGAACAACAAACTAAAGCACCAATGTGGGAGGAAAGGAAATTCTTGATAAACTTGCATTTAAATAATATAGCTTTAGAAAAACCTTATGGAACAGGACAAAAATATTATCAATAAAGTTTCTTTTAAAAAAACTGATGCCTAGCCACAGAAAGATGTCTTAAGACAGGACCTGGTGCAAGTTAGAACACTGACGGCAGATTTTGGGATCAACACAAATCCACAGGCAGTGGATTCTGACTGGCCAGGTAAGAGAACAGTAGATGTAACAGAAACAGATGTGAAAGTCCAAATCCAGTCTCCTCACCTACCAGAATCAAATCACGTTACTGAGGTGGAATCATGCAGTCTTGATAACGAAACAGAACCTCATCTCGGAGTCAAACACAATACTAAGGTTGCAACATGTCTGGTTCAGTGGCCAGAGATATGGAAACAGTGAATGGTAAACAGAGTTTCCCAACATTTGCTTGGAAAGGTATTTCTGCTCATACAGAACAGGCTTTCAGGCAAGTAGTGTAATAAAACAAGAGATAATGGAGAGGGTCTGAACAAGTGTCAACAGCAAGTGTGGAACCTGATATACTTTCAGATTAGATCAGAGGGAAAACATGTAGATGAAGAAGGACAAGGATAAATTATGGAATCATAGAATCCCTACAGTGCAGAAGGCCACCATTTGGCCCATCGAGTCTGCACTGACAACAATCCCACTTAGGCCCTATCCCTGCAACCCAACACATTTACCCCAAAGAAACCCTGGTCCTCATGCTGCCAAGTCACAGTACTTGAGTAGTGCGCGCAGTTTTGGTCCCCTTATGTCAGAAAAGATATTATTGTCAGAGTGTGCAACAAAATGTTCACCAGATTTGTTCCAAGGCATGTTGCCACAGCAACTTGGACTCTGAATGAACCATAACACATTTAAATTTTTTTTTAAATGTAAGAAACTTAGAGGGAAGGCTTTTTCATGGTCACATTTATAATTGATCTCAATGGGCAGTATCGTGAGTCACAAAGGGCATTCCTGCATACATACTCAATAGAGGACAGAAACTGGCCAATCCAAACAACTTATTCTCCACACAAGTCCCCTTTTATTTCATCACAGCCCTTCAACATCTTTTTATTGCTTTTGATCTTATATACCAATGTAGTTTCCTTTAGAAAACAGCTGCTTGTTTCCACCATTTCCTGTGATAGAAAATTGTGAAATTTCTCCTTCCTCCCTTATTGCATTATTAGTAACCATCTTGTATTTTGGGATGTAGTTTTGAATTGTCCCAAAGTAGAAAAACATTAATCCATTTTGCATCCTTGGGGGACTCCAATTTATGATACTGAACGGAGAGAAAAAGCCAAAACAGGCATCTCAAAGGCTCTATTTGATAGGTAAGAATGGAATCAAGCAGTTGCATATGACTGAGTTACAGAGGGGAGTTCTTGAAGGAGGTGGACATGGTCCAGGGCATTAAAGGCTGTAAACAGGTTAAGGACGAGGAGCTTCCTCATCATGTCACCGAGAAACATCAGTTTCGTGTCCAAATCAGAAAGCACTCTGAAGCTGAATCTCATGCTGAAAATTGACAAAACCCCAGAGCCTTCTTAAGCAAACCAGTGGAGACAATCACAATTTCACATTATAGCAATTGTGCCCAACCCTGAAAGCCATCAAAAATTAGGTCAACATAAACAGTAAATCCCAGCTGCCAGAATCTCAACATTTGTTTCTTACAGGACAGCATAACATCATCCATTCAGGAGCACCTTTACAGATTGATGGCTCTCTTACACAAAAGATGAGTTTCAGAGATAATAAAGTTATAAAAGATGAAAATGGAAGCCTTACAGAATGTTTTGGCTACTTCTGAAAAATGAATTGAGTCAATGGTAGGTAGCGAGTTAAGAAATTTACACATTTTCAGAGCAATGCATCTTCAAGAGATGACCCCCCCCCCCCACCCACAACCAAAGGGCAGTCATAGTTGTGCAAGCAATACAGCAGACAAGATCCCGTAAATAGCAAACATAATTAACAACTGGTTAAAAGATTAGGGTGACACAAAAGCTTCCGTGGCAAATTCACAAAGTGGGTCAATTAACTTTTGCCCAGTCAAAAACAAGAAAAATACTGGATGAGGCAAAGAGATGGGCTTGAATTCTGATGTTAGAGGGAGAAAATTAAAATCAGCGTCACCCTGTAATAAACTTTTAAGTTGGAAAGGAGAGTCTTTCATTTTGAATGCTTAATTGCTGGTGTTAAGATTAGAGCTTGTAAAGTTTTCAAAGGCCCACACAAGCTGGGACCCTTTTTTTGTTATTGCAGGGGCAACATTTCAGAAACAACAAAAATAACACATTTTAAAGGTTCCATTGAAATTTATATTCAAATTTAGTCACAATTTTAACAAAGATTCTGTACTTGAGCAGTTGATTTCATTTTGCTTGCAAACAATGAATTCATTTAACTGTTGATTTTAAAAACCGTGGTTTTATTATAATGCAGCATAAATCATCCGGAATCAAAATCTTGGCCTGGCAAAACAGTTGTGCTAAAACATTTACACTGACTACACGGTGCCAGAGACCAAAAGTCAAACAGCTATGCTGCTCACAGGAGTAATTAAAAGATTTGCATCCGTTAAGGGATCATGGGAAAGCATAATACAAGCTCACTTCATTGCATTCAATCCCACATATTCTAAAGAAACGCCTGTGACAAAACGCAAAGCAACGTTGCCTTTTCAAGGACAGAGGACCAGGAGGCCATTTAGCTACCAGCCAGTTTCACCATTCAATTAAATCATAATGGATCTGCAACGCAACTTCAAACACCTTTGCCCCTGAACAAATTATCTTCAACTAATAATAACCTATCCATCTCAGTCCAAAATTGACTCATCTGGCATAAAGTGCCATTTGCAGAGCAATGTACCAAACTTCTAACAGCTTTGTGTACATAAGTGTTCCCTAATTTCACTTCTGCAAGTTCTTGAACAATTTTTAAACTATGCCTGCCTAGTCTGAGTCTCCTCAACCCAGTGATTAGCTTCTCCCTATGTCTGTTTCCCCCTAATATTTTGAAAACTTTAATTGATTCAAATCATAACTTCTAAATTGCAGGGAGTAGAACTCCAGTTTATCTAATCTCTCCTCTTAGCTTAACCTTTGGGAGTCCAGGTATCATTCTGATAGTTTCTGCAGCTCTACCAAGGCCAATATATCTTCCCCACGATGTGGTGCCCAGAACTGCTCACATTAGCCACAAGTATAACTGCAGCATAACTGCCTTGTACTCGAGACCTCTAGATGTAAAGGCCAAAGGAATGGAGTGTTTTCTGTACATGTTTTTGATATTTTACTGATGTATGTACCTGGACCAACTCCACTGATCTCTTCACGCCACCACTGTTTCTAGCTTTTCACCAATTAAATGTACCCTGTTCCATCCTTTTCAAATTCCATGCAGATGACCTCATCAGTCTACATCGAAATCCACTGGCCAGTTTTGCACACTTAATCTATCAAGAACTTGTAATTTTACATATTTACATGATACAAGCCACCTAGTTTTGTCAGCAACTTTGGATACATAGCTTTCTTTCCCATCATCTAAACTTAATAAATACAGCAAACGGTTGAAGCCTCACTGTGGGATACCTGGACAACAGATGCTGCAAAGAAAAAGTCTACTGCATTCTATTAACAACTTCTACCCAGCCAAGCTGAAACATGCAATTCACAACTGGCTTTGCTTGAAGGCAACTTTTCCATTTTTCAACAATTACATGTTTCAGCAAACAAACACGCATATGTTAATTTTCTTATCCGTGCAACCTTCAGTCCAAGCAGGGATATCCAGAACAGGGCCAGATATATTTCAAGTCCCCATTTGAAGTTATACAATTGCTATTATAAATTTCAATCAAATTACTATCAAATTTGGTTACACAACTTGTCACTAATTATGGCATTTTTAAAATTCATTCATACAACGTGGGCGTCACTGGCTCACCAACATCACTGCCAATGGTGACACTATAGGAGTTCTACAAAAGGCATGGTGTATAATGGGAAGCGGTGGCACAGTGACTGTCATTGAACTAGTAATCCAAAAAGCACAATTTAATACTCAGGAATATTAGTCAAATCCCACCATTGCAGCAGATGGAACTTATAATTATTATAAGCTCTGAAACCATTGTCAATTGTAACCAGAAAAATGTCCTTCAGGGAAGGAAATCCATTATCATTACCTGGTCTAACTTGCATGGAACTCGAGACCCACAGAATGCGGCTGACTCTTAACTGCCCTCTTAAATAGCCTCGCAAGCCATGAACTGCAGCAGTTCAAGGCAGTGGTGGTTCGCTACTACCTTCAAGTGCAATCAGGGATGGAATAACCGCTGGTCTACCCAATGATGTCCACATCCCATTAAAGAATTTTTAAAAATTCATGAGACATGTACACAAAGAAACTTTCAATGGAAAATGTTTTAAGGTGCAAGAAAAAAACAAAATTTGCCTTTCACAATTCAGAAAGCCTCAGAAGTACTTTAAAACCAATGAAATACTAAGTGCCGTCATTATAATAATCTAACAAACACCGATCATCAAGTGGTCTTTGTTACCAAATGTTTGGAGGTTCACATAGACATTGACACATCATAAATTTTTCTCCAGCATATTAAAAATGGTGTTAAATTGGAACAGAATGCTACTGTCAGTAATGAAAGTTAAATATCTCTATGTTAGACCAAAAGAGAAAATTCTAGAAAATCTCAGGAGGTTTGGCAACATCTGTAAGGAGAGAAAAGAGCTGACATTTCAAGTGCAGATGACCTTTCGTCAAAGGGCTTTGACAAAACTCTGACAAACTTTGAGAAGGGTAAATAATGCTGGTATCTCCGCATCAAAACTTTGACAATCCAGAGATTTGACAAAGGGTCATCTGGACTCGAAACGTCTGCTCTTTTCTCTTCTTACAGATGCTGCCAGACCCGCTGATATTTTCTAGCATTCTCTCTTTTGGTTTCAGGTTCCAGCATCTGCAGTAATTTGCTTTTATTTTCATGTTAATGTGTGGTAAAATGTTATGTAGGAAAACAATCTTTAAGCAATGAGCAAACTGGATGAACAACCAGCTTCACTTACAAATCACACAAGTCTAAGATAAATTTGTTTTTGTGGTCACCTGGGTTCTGTTCTGCATACTCACACACGTTCAGATGTCTCCAAATTAAACAACTCAAAAAAAGTTCATGTCTTCCTACACAACACACTTCTCCAAATTTAAGAGCTCTGAGACATGACGACAGCCACCAAGATTTAAGGCACAAGTGAGAGTAACAGTATGCTGAAATTCAGATCAGCCAAAATTATACAGCCCACTATCATGAACCACATTGATGTTACCTGAAACAGTGGTTCATGGTGGTGTATCGTTTTTAGGAAATTATGAGGAATCATGTAAAACCAGTGAGGAACTAGTTGTCATATAAACAATTAAGATGAAAAGGACAATACACTAAGACACTTGCATAAATAACTAAATGGACAGTTTATGTAAAAATCTCTTGTCCCAAATTATATCTACAATCCTTGAACTCATTAGAACTTTCTTTTCCCAAGTAGCATCCCAATTAAATAGCTCAGTCAAATCCAACTCATGAACTACCACACGGTACAGAGTTGATGATCAAGTCTGGAAAACATCTTTTCCTAGTCCAGCAAAGAAATTTAAACTGCCTTTACAAAGGTTTCCTGCAATTTTTTTGGCCCTAAGGCTTAGATGCAGCACTACAGCATCTGAGGGGTAAAAGATGTTATTTGACCCCCCTTTCTGCAAAATGGGTCCTAGCCATCCGGTTGAGTGTTACGACTGGCTTCTGACTGTGAAGTGGGGAAGCTCCCCTTGCTTCCAAGGGGAGCTAACAGTTATGCTATTTCCCTTCTCATTATTTCAAACTCGAGAGTTGGCTGTCTAGATATCTCGAATTCTTTCCTTTTGCAGGGTTCAGCATTTTTGTAGTCCTAAAAACCCACTCATTTCAGAAAACTGTTTCTGCTTGGAGAACTTAACATTTCTATAGCAGTCATCTAAGTACACTTCTCCTGCTACGGCAACTATTTACATCTGATCATCTTTAGATGCTCTTTGGAATGCCATGATCACTGAGGCTTGGCTGCTGCTGGAAATGCAGGCTGTTACTGTTGCGAGGTTGTTTTCTATCTTTCAGTCCTTTTTAAATAGTGGTTGCTGTTAGGCAAATCGTTGACACTACCAGAACTTCAAGGCATGGCCTGAAGGATTAGCAGGAGGCAAATGGGAAAAATCTCCAATCCCCTAATCTATTCTCCTGGCTTCATTAGTCATTTTCATGGAACACTGCAAACCTACCTATCTCTGGCATCAAATTAATATGGAGATGCCGGCCTCAGACTGGGGTAAGCACAGTAAGAAGTCTCACAATACCAGGTTAAAGTCCAACAGGTTTATTTGGTAGCACAAGCCACAAAGCTTTCAGAGCATTGACCCTTCATCAAGTAAGTGGGAGTTCTGTTCGAATAGCATATAAAGACAAACTCAATTTACAAAATAATGGTTGGAATGCAAATCTTTACAGGTAATCATGTCTTAAAGGTACAGACAACGTGAGTGGAGAGAGGGTTAAGCACAAAGATGTGTATTGTCTCCAGCCAGGACAGTTGAGAGATTTTACAAGCCCAGTTAAGTCGTGGGGGTTACAGATAGCGTGACATGAACCCAAGATCCTGGTTGATGCCATCCTCATGCGTGCAAAACTTAGCTATCAGTCTCTGTTCTGACTCTGCTTTGTCATGTGTTTTGAAGCCACCTTGGAGAACACCTAACTGAAGATCAGAGGCTGAATTCCTGTGACCACTAAAGAGTTCCCCAACAGGAAGAGAACACTCTTGCCTGGTGATTGTCGAGTGGTGTTCATTCACCGTTGTCGTAGCATCTGCATAGTCTCCCCAATGTAACCAAGGTGCTCCCCAGGGTACATTGGGGAGACCATGCAGACACTACGAAAATGGATGAATGAACACCGCTTGACAATCACCAGGCAAGCGTGTTCTCTTCCTGTTGGGGGACACTTCAGCAGTCACAGGCATTCTAACTCTAAATTTCAGAAGGTGGCCTTCAAAACACACAACACCACACAGTCACAGAGCAGAGACTGATAGCCAAGTTTGGCACACGAGGATGGCCTCAAACGGGATCTTAGGTTCATGTCACACTATCTGTAACCCCATGACTCACTTGGACTTGCAAAATCTCACTCACTGTCCTGGCTGGAGACCATACATATCTCTTTAACCTGTGCTTAACCTCCTCTCCAATCAAATTGTCTGTATCTTTAAGACTTGATTACCTATAAAGATTCGCATTCCAACCAGAATTTTGTAAATTGAGTTTGTGTCTTTATATGCTCTCTTGATAAAGGAGCAGCGGTCCGAAAGCTAGTGGCTTTTGCAATCAAATAAACCTGTTGGACTTCAGAGATTTCTTACTATCAAATTAATAAACACACCACAGAGGTTTGGTACCTGGTTCAGAATGAATGCTTAGCCTCATTTAAACTCCCAAGATGTCCATCTTCCTCCTTGCCTCCAAAGAAGATAGTTACAAACTGATCATTGAACAACTGAACAGCATGGGCTAGAACCCTCATAAACCCTTACCAGGAGCTTCCAACAAAAATTGTTGTGACAAGTAACCTGATGAGCAACACACCATATTGCAAAAGGCAAGCAGTTCCAGCATCTTTGGTGGCCCATGAAATGTAACATATCAACATGCATCAAAGGATCAAAGGAAGAATTCCATAAGAGTTTTACACCATGAAAGTAATCTACGTAAACACAAATGCTCTTCATTTTATCTTACACAATATATGACAATGGCTCTAGAATGAGCTGATTCTCAACAATTCAATAGAATGCGCACTTAAAATGGATGATTGATAATGCTGTGATAATAAAAGAATTATGAAACAAAGGTTTATCCCTAAACTTATACCATTTACAACGTTTGTTCATACCTCTCCACATAAATGTCAAGCATTTCAGTCACGTTATAATTTACCTTTCTCACTTGGGATAAATTTGCCTCTCATATTTGCAGAATCCACCTGCATTTTTTCAGTACAGTTAACCACCAGTGGTAGGACATATTTTTCTGCCTATGATTTCCCCTCCTTCCATGTACTGAAACATTCATCTCATCTCAATCACATGGTATTGGGAAAGCACTAAGAGGACAACATGGAAAATTATGATAAACGCATGGCAACTGGCTTCAGAGTAATACAATCATAAGTCAAAGATCAGGCCACCCAGGGTTCTGGCCAAAACTTGGGAAGGCATGGAGAAAGACTGAAATGGAACAACAGAAAAATCTTGGACAAAATATTTCACCCTTGATAAAATAATTTACATTAGAGGCTTTGCTAAAAGTTTGCAATCACAGCTAGTGCCATTTGTTAAGTAAACCTGTACTGTATAAATGAATGGGTGCTCTGTGCCACTTGAACTACTTAATTATCTCAAGGAAAGGGAACAGCCAATGTTCAGATAGTTAATTAAGAAAACCATTAGCAATTTTTTTTTCTGAATTCACTACATGGCATAAAAATTACAGCATCTAGAAATACTTTCATCACTTACAATCTCAAGACCACAAAGAACAGCACCACGTCCTCAGGCTGATTCAAAGCAGTTCTCAAATTACAAAGGCAAAATATTTTTCTGGAAATTAAAACAGTTTAAAGTTTATTTAGTGTTACAAGTAGGCTTATATTAACACTGCAATGAAGTTATGTGAAAATCCCCTAGTCACCACACTCCAGCACCTGTTCGGGTACATGGAGGAAGAACTTAGCATGACCAGTGCACTTATCCAAAACATCTTTTGGACTGCAGGAGGAAACCAATGTGGACACAGGAAGAACATGCAGACTCTGCACAGACAATAACCCAAGCTGGGAATTGAACTGGGAGTGGGGCAGCAGTGCTAATTATCTGCCACTATGCTGCCCAGATCAGACAGCATCCGAGGAAGAAAAGACTCAAAAAGTTAAAAGGTATAACCAATTTGAAACCAAGTACATGAAGAGGTGGCTAGATATAACACTTGGTTGCAAATGGGATAAAAGAGGAGAAAGCAGGGTTAGGCTATTGAGTTGGACGATGAGCCATGATCGTAATGAATGGTGGAGAAGGCACAAAGGACCAAATAGCCTCCTCCTGCTCCTCTGTTTCACAGATAAGGGAAAGATCTGTGATAGGTGGAAAATAGGAGAGATTAAATTACAAAAAAAGGATGATGATAATGCATGGTCCTAATGGGACAAGGCTCTAGTGGGACAAAAGAAAACTAAATATAGGTCGAATGGAGTTGTAAATGTGAATCATGGAACTACTGCCAACAGCGGCTATTTAAAAAAAGTGGACGGTAGTTATAATCTGAAAGAAAACTCAATGTTTAGTCCAGAAATGCTTCATTGAAAGATATGGGGCCACTCCTGGAGCTTAAGTTCAGCTTCACTGGAACAGTGCAGAAAGCCAAAGCCAGATTGGTCGAAGTGAAAATGAAACTATCAATTAAAATGAAAAATGACCGAAAGTTTGGGGTCACATTTGTGAACTGAAAGTCACTCATTCAATTCATATCTCGTCTTCAATATAAAGTGCATCATTCTACAAAAAGCCAGTTCTGACTGATACAACTAGAACCAGCCTTTCACACACTTTTACAAGCATTCATTCACACAGTTAGTTTACAAGCAAACACCTGTTAACCCCCAACCATCACAGTTTAGTCTCTGTGCATTTAGAAGGGCATAAGTGAATTCCCAGTTAATACCCACCACATGTTTAAAATTGAAATGCAAATAACATGCAGAAGACTGCAACACGAGCAGGAATTAGAGCATTACAAAATTCAAAGAACAAATAAATTGCTGTTTTAAACAGGTGTTGCTTCTTGGGAAGGAGAGGGGATGCTGACAATTGTTCAGAAGTGGACCAGGGCTTTGGAGAGAATGATCACATCAGGATACTGGGAGGGAGACAAAATTATTTGTTTAAATGATGGCATCTGAAAGCAGCTGAGGACAATCCATTGAATGTAAAGACTGGTGGGATACAAAGTGAGGATAGAGAAGAACTCTACTCAAACTTGTAGGGAGGGAAAGAGTAAGAGCACATTCAAAAAAATGGAACAGACATGGTCAAGAGTCCTGTCAACCATGGTGCAGAATCCTCAGTGAGGTTAAATATATACAGTAAGCACTGGTATGACGAATGACTAAAATAGAGCACATAGGAATGCCTGTTTGTTATTTAAAAGGACTGCCAGGAGGCATTTGATTTAAGATCTTCATAGGAGACTGAGGTAGGGAAAGGGTTAATGAATTTAATGCATTTTGTACCTGGCATTTATCCCAAAGATAACCCTTTCTCATGGCTGATCTCCTTAAGCTTAGACTGCTCCTGGCATCAATATAAATGATTTATTCATGTTTTCCTTACTTGTTCATGTCTTTCATTCTTTAACTTTCATTTCCATAAAGAAAGATAGTCAAACGTGAATGTTATTTTGCAGACATTGCAAACCTTACCTGTTTGTGCTAACTGAACATCGTTAAACAACTGCAGCAGGCAGACCGCGATCCCAGCTTTTTAAACAGGAAGAGTCCTGCTGGGACAGCCGCGACCGCCCAAGTAACTTCAAGGAAGGAGGAGATGCCAACACTGCCGGGAGCGCGGTGGATTGTGATCGGACCGAAGATTATGTTGTGACTACAGCTGCCAAATGGACAGAGTCCTGGTTGAATCGGCAGTTTGCATCATGGCCAAAGTAGGAAGACCTGCAGACCTAACCAGAAATCGGGAGTTTGCGTTGTGATTGATATCTGGACTCATGATGTATAAAAACCCACTTGTATTTGTGTTCAATGAGAAGCCTGGTAAACCACTGTTAAGACGAGGTTTCTCCCAAAAGCTTTTGAAATAAAACTTACTGTATTTTGACTCACTAACACTCTCAGATGTCCCTTACCTAAAACAGAGACTGTTAGCCCAAGTTGAAACTCATGGAATTGAAGGAAATTATTGGTATGTTTCAGAAATTGGCTGGCTAATAAGAACAATGAGTAGGGATATGTGATCAGTGATATTCTACCAGGGTAGTAAGCAGTGTAAATGGAATTTCAAAACTATTAAGTAATGAGCAAACTGGCAAATGATTTCAATTTAGACAGATGTGAGATCATTGACTTGGAGCTAAAAATGATAGAAAGTGCTCTGGTCTACATGATTAAAAAAAAGGAAATAAAGGCAAGATCATACAAAACACAATTGTATTCCCTGCAAATTAAGGTGAAGGGTGATTTGAAGAATGTTTTCAATGTATTAAGAGGAAGAGATGAGCTAGACAGAAACACATTGATTGGAGAATTCAGGATTAGAAGGGCAAAAAGTAAACTGAGTCATAGCTTGCAGGAGTAAAGTTGAGAAGCACTTGGACATGCAAGGGTAGAAGAAATTTGGAACACTTTCTCAGAAATAGCAGTTGATGCGAGATGAACTGTTAATGCTAAACCCAGGGTTGATAAGTTGTTAATGATAAGGGAATTGGGGCAAAAGCAGATATGGCCTCGGCTGCAGATCAAAATGGTCAAACAGGCATGCAGAGTTAATAGCCTAATCCTACTCAAATGTTGTACTGTCAGATTACTTTGGATCAGAAATCAGCCTGCAAATTTATAAAACTCTAGTCTGAATAACTTGAACCAACAAAATAACTGGGGAGGGGGTGCTATTTAGTTTTACTTTGGGCCGCAGGTACTTTCTGGGATTTGTTTTATGACCCTGCATTGTTAGGAGGAAGACTGGTTGACAGGTCAGGTGACTGGAGTTCATTTTCAGCTGCTGTTTTAGCTTGGAAGGGGGGGGGGGGGAGCGAACATCAGACTAAAAGCAGTGTTTTTCTCCTCCTCTCCCCCAGTATTAGAAAGTCTGCTGGCTAGCTAGAAGCAAGTCTTCTGGCCTTCCTGGAGTGGACAATCTTTCGGTAGTTGGCTTGCCTAGAGTCTCTCTCTCCCTGGTGTTTTGGGAAGCTGTTGTGTGTGTATATCCAGAGGGCTGCTAGAAGTTACAAGACTGGGAAGTCAGAGTTTCAATTCTCCACCCAAAGGACTAAGTTCCAGCATCCTGTGATCATTCGTATTTGCTGTGTTAAAACCTGTGATTAAAAGCTCCTGAATTGGTCAGCTGAATCATATCCGAGGTAAAGCATCTCATGCTCACCCTAGCCAAATTCAAAGTGCAAAACTTATGATCTAGGCTGCCTTCATAAAACACTTGGAGTTTCTGACCTGAATTATAACAATTCCCAATACTTACTGCTAATCAGCTGGTTTTTGCTTTTACCACGAGACTGAGGACCACTCCAGATCATGCCACCAACTTCAAACTAGACAATTTTCCTTCATGAAATCCAAACAAAAGCCTCACCCACATTCCACAGTGCAGACCCAAATGTCATTTATTTTGATTATCTTCTGTGAGCTGCACCACACAAAATCCAAGCTGCAATAACAAAAAAAAACACTCCGCTCAATAAACTTAAACCAGAAAATCTCCCCAAGATTCATCCATCTCCATAACAACTTGGCATTCTCTGGATGTCCTGGGGGAAAGAAAAGTTAAGCTAAGCATCCCTCATTTAAAATCCCTTCACTGACCTAAAGAAGGAGATGGATAATACAACCTTTACATGTTTAACCAAATGCTTTAAAATTAATCTACCTATAACTCCAAAAATCTCTTCCTGGACTGTCCAATGATTGCAGGCATCATGTCTCAACCAAAACTTCCAAGGATAGATCATCCATTGTTTTAAGTTTCTTCAAGTGTTTAGGACCCTACTGAAGTCAACATGCCCGAGCCTTTTGATGATCTTGAAACATTCTTCGACTGTAATTAATTCAAGCTTGTTGCATCTACTCCACAGATGCTCATCAAGCCCTTAACAAGATGTGCCTATTTATCTATAGTTAGCCTGTTAGATTTTTAAAACAAATATATTCTAAAACAGATAAATTATGAATCATGTATTCTTAACATATTCAACAGCAAACTTGCCAGAATGGTAGACGTAACAGATAGCAACACTGATCGTGAAGGCAGCAGAATCTTCCCCCGCAGCAATGACTTCCCATTAAAACAAAGCAGCTTCCTGCCAAGAAGTAAATGTACAATAGTGCAAAACCATCCAAAAAGGACAGGTCCTAAGTCTGGTATTTGCAGACAAAAGATCAACTAATACAAAAGCAAAATATGGTGGACAATGGAATTCTGAAATAAAAACAAGAAAAATTGAAATACTCAGGTCAGGTACCATGGAGAGAAAGTTAACACTTCAGGCAAGGTGACCTTTCAAGCTTAAAGTTTATTTATTAGTGTCACAAATAATCTTACATTAACAATGCAATGAAGTTACTATGAAAATCCCCTTGATGCTACACTCCGGTGTCGTTTCAGATACGCAGAGGGAGAATTTTACATGGCCCAAGAGCATTTCATAATAACTGAAGAGATATAAGTGTAACTCTGTGTGTTGGGGATGTACGAGATAAATAAAAACTAGACCAACCCAGCAAAACAAAAAAAAACGAAAGAAGAGGTTATGGTCTCAAGTTCTTGGATGTCACATGTTGTGCTCTCAAGGCTGTGGAGTGTGCAGAATCAGAAGATACAGCGCTGTTCCTCAAGCTTACATAGCTTCATTGGAACACTGTAGCAGGCCATTAACAAAAAGGTCAGCATGGGAGCAAGGTGGCGAATTAAACCAACAAGTATCTGCTAAATTACAAACTGAATGGAAGTTTTCAGCAAAGGTCACTCAATCTGTGTTTGATCTCACCAATGTGAAGGAGATCATATCGTCAACAGTTAACTCTGTACAACAAATTGAAAGTAGTATATCACTTTCACTTTGCTGTTTGGGTCCTTGAACATTGAGGGGGCTGAGGTGAAAGGACAGGTTCATGTAAAAGTGCCATAAGGAGGGGGGGAATGTGTTTAATTGGAGAATGCATCAGGGCATTGTGGATGGAATGATCCATTCAGAATTCTGAAAGGGGAGGGCAAAAGATGATGCATTTGATGGTGGCATCATTTGATTTGATTCACTGTCACATGAATTTACAGTGAGAAGTATCGTTTCTTACACACTATACAAAGCATACCGTTCATAGAGAAGGAAACCAGAGAGTGCAGAATATAGTGTTACAGTCATAGGGTGCACAGAAAATTCAGCTTAATGTAAAGTCCATTCAAAAGTCTGACAGCAGTAGAGAAGCTGTTCTCAAGTCAGTTGGTACGTGACCTCAGACTTTTGTATTCTTTTCCCGACGGAAGGTGGTGGAAGAGAGCATGTCCAGGGTGCATGGGGCCCTTGATTATGCTGGCTGCTTTGCTGAGGCAGCAGCAAGTGTAGACAGAGTCAATGGATGGAAGGCTGGTTTGCCTAATGGATTGGGCTACATTCATGACTTTTTGTAGTTCTTTACTGTCTTGGACAGAGCAGGTGCCATACCAAGCTGCGATACAACCAGAAAGAATGCTTTTTATGGCACATCTGTAAAGTTGGTGAGAGTCGTCGCTGACATGCCAAATTTCCTTAGTCTTCTGACTCTCTATCTCCCTCCTGTACTGTCTCGTCTTTGTTTGAGATCCAACCCACTATGATGGTGTCATCAGCAAACTTGACAATCAAATTGGAGGGAAATTTGGCCACACAGTCATGGGTGCATAAAGACTATAGTAGGAGGCTGAGAACACATCCTTGTGGGGCGCCGGTGTTGACGATGTTCATGGAGGTGGTGTCTGGTGCTAGTGAAAATGGCAAAGAATAATACATTGAACATAGGAGGTTGCTACGTGAAAGTGAGGACAAGGGGAATACAATCATGCTTCTGGGAAGGACAAGGGGCCACAGTACAAGTGCATGAATTGGATCAGACATGAAGGACTGCGTCAACTATGCTGGGCAGAAATCCTTGGTTAACAAGATCAAATTGTACAAACTCCGACCAGGGGCAACAAGAGTTGTTGAGAAAAGCAGGTAAACAAGAGCTACCCAAGACTGGTTTGACATTCACAGCCCTCCCCCCCCAAATTATCAGCCTGCATTACCATGCAATGACCACAGCAAAAAGCTAGTTGCACAACATGAAAGAAGAAAACGCTAGTCAATCTGAGCTCTTATTCCAAATAACCATCAAACCAAAGTACCAACACGTTCTGACGGAGGAAATGCTTCATTGTACCATTTTAGGGAAAAGTGGCAAATTTGGATAAGCTAAACTTATTTATAGAAAATATTTTGAAGTTTCTAAGACAAGGCAAAATTTTACTGCTGCAATTTGGTGACAAATAGTAACTGTGGTATCACTCGGTCCCTTTTATGCCCAATAGGTTTTAAAACTTCGGGTAAAGGTCATATACAAATTATTCATCTAATCAGTTCAATGAAATAGTACAATCTTTCCCCAATATTTTAGGAATAATTCAGTTCAAACCAAGACTAGATATTAAAAGAACCAATTTGCTATCGCAAACCAAAAGGTTGCTCAAGTAGCCTAATAACACATCATAAACATCAACATATTGTTCCATCAGCTTTTATTCTCATGTGGTTTAACAAAGCCCAATTTACATTGCTAGAGAGATCTATTTATTTCAATAATTATGAAAACCAAAAATTCAAAGGCATCCAAGTACTCCTTCCACATCCCCCGTACAAAGATTCTACCCCAAGATTTTGTCCAATCCAATCTCAATAGTGAGCCACCCCCCAAACACACAAACTGCAAACATGCAGAAGGTTGTAGGTTCAAATCCCAGTTTATCAAGCATGTAATTGTGGCCAACACTTCGGTATTGTGCTGGGGAGCCATAAAAAGTTGGCATCTTCTGCTTGAGATCCTGTCTGTTCAGGTGGATTTTTTTTAAGTCTTGTGGGACCAGACTGTAGTTTCCCAGGATGCTTCATTACATTTGTTACTCAAAACAACAAATGGATTAACTGATCTCATTACATAGCTGTTTGTGAGACCCTGGTGTGCATAAATTCATTACCACGTTCACCTATGTAACAACGACTACAATTCATAAATTGGATGTAATGTGGTTTGGGACGTCCCAAGATTCTGAAAGGCACTTCATTATTCACAATCTTGCTTTACCAATTAGATTATCGGACTTGGAAATAGACAACTCCCTTAATAAGAAATTAAAATGGCCAATGTGTGTTAGTTTAACACCTTTAATGGGGCAAGGTGGTTTCAAGACGCTTCACAAGTTAAACTTCTGACACTTGAGCTACATGGAGGTCTTAACGTAGGGCACCAAAATCACGGCCGAGTAAAATTTTAATTCAGAAATCGGTGGCTCAGTTAACATTCCATTTGCGAGACCGCAACTCTAAACATTTCCTACACTGCTTTTCACAATTTCCTATACGCATCCGTTCTACAACAGGAATGACATTCCATCTGTTCACATCTACAACGTGTACACCTGCCAACTACATGGTCAAAGAGATAGAGTCCGCTTGTCGTTACAAGTGGTCATTGTCGGGAGCAATGTTTAGATTGAAAAAAAAATTTAACGAAGGTAAAACGGTTTGCAGTATCCCCCAAAATTAAGTAAATTTTAAATCAATTCCACTAGTTGCCGGAGACTTTTTTAAAACTCTAGTTTTACAAAGGAAAATGTGCAACATTACAATGTGTTAATTTACACGTCGTCTTATTTCTCTGTCCAAACGAGAAGCATTAAACGGCAAATAGGGTACGCAAAAAAAAATCGTCTTCTACATTCCCCCCCCTCTCCAAAAAGAAATCTTTCATAGTATGAGAGAGAAAATACATATGCCAGAATGCAAGTGTAAGAGAAAAAAAAATGTCACCCACGGTGCCCAAGTGAACCATTTATGTCTTCAACACTAACGAAAATCCTCCAATGTTTCTACACAGGCATAGTATCGAATTAGAAATCACAGCCTGTTACCAGAGTAGGCATTTTTTTTTGCTACGTTAAAGAGAATTGGTTTGATTCACTCCGGATTATTCAATTCCAACATTTCACAGCACTATTGTTGCCTTGCAGATTTCCAAAACGGAGTCAAGCCAAATAGGGAAATAAAAAACGGTAGCAAACACAGTAATAGGGTATCTGATTGTGAACGGCCAAGTTTAACACTCAATCGGGTTGCGAACAGTAGTACCACTTCATTACGAGCTCGCTTTCAGTTCTTGCAAAATTGGCAAAACAAAATAAGAATCCGTTAACAGGTAGTTGGGAATCAATCCAACGCAACAAAATAAAATAAAACAGCTTGATGGCTTCATCCCAAATGCAAACTAAAAGGCTGGAGACACGAGGTTTTCCCAATAGTATCCTCACGCGAAAATTAAAAGGAGAGAGCGAGTGTTGATTGTGTGGCCCGTTGCATACCTCAATTCTGATCTCCCAGCTTTGAAGGTTTCCTTCCTCCTCGGAGCAGGCGGGCAGTCCCAGACAGATTAATTACGGCACCTTTTGTTTAAGTTGTGCCGGACCCTCTCGTCTCCAAAAAAAAACCCCTGCTTTCTTTCACCAGAACAAGCAGCAGCAGCAACGGGATACCGCTTCGACCTTTCCCTTTTGTTGCTGTCGTCGCCTCCGGCTTCACTTAACGGTGATTTTTTTAAACCTTCCACTTGGGTTTTCCCCCTCCGGTATTTTCAGCAAATGGAGGATTTGGAGGAAAAAAAAGGACAAACGCGCGATAGCCAAGTCTGCAATCCCTCCTCTGAAAAAAAAGATTTACCTGAAAGAGAATTTTTTTTCTTACCCCTTTTTTTGAGGAGAAAAAGAAACCTGCTGCAGAGTTTGCCCTCAGGCCACTCACTTCTCCCCGGATTATGGTACCTGGAGTGGGGGAGGGGAGAGAGGGGGGAGTGGGAAAGGTCTCGATCTGAAATAAATTCAGTGAAAGGAAAGAGGGGGGGAAAAAAACACCACAGGAGGGATTTTGAAAGGAGCGAGAGAGCAGGTGGCTGATAATCACAGCCGAGGAAACCGCTGCTTCTCCCGCACCTTCACCGCCTCCTATCGCGCGGGGAGCGGCCAAACCCGCACAGTTTGCCCTCACACCGACTCGCACGACGACGCTGCCACCGCCTCTAGTCCCGCCCTGCAACCGCCAATACTCCACCAATCACCACCGCGCTCCTCATGATTGACAGTACAAACGCCCAATAGATGGAGTGCGAGAAATGATGGACATCACAGAAAACCAATCATTTCCCGAACCTTCTCGCCGCTGCCATATGATTGACAGACCGGTGAGGCAATCAGAGGCGCCAGTGCCGTGTTGTTTGATTCTCAGCCAATCACATCCTAAAATGGGCGGCATCTACCAAGCGATACCGCCCGTTACAGTCTTGGCCAATCCTTTCCGGGCACTTGTTCTGATCGACGTGCATATTAACCAATAGTAAAAGGGTATGTGTAAATATTGTCCAATAATTGTAAGAGGAGGGCGTGCGCTGAATCGTCACAGAAGCACTCTGCGCCAATAGGATTGATTGTTGTTGAGGGGACTGCAGTGCGAAGGGAATTGTCAGTGGGATTTATGGACAAGTTGGCGGGCCGAGTGTCCAGAGTCTTTGAGGAAACAGTGAGTAAATTGTTAGAATGTCTGATCGCCATTGATCGGCTGTTGTCAATATCTTGTCATTATGAAGCTCGCAATTTGTGGTCTGGGTTCTGTTAGAATCGCCCCGATGTCTGGTAAATTGTGAATTTAACCTCATTGGGCCCAGTAATACTTACTCATCCCCCATTTTGACAGCACCTTCACGCTTGTATAAAATCAAGCAGAGGGAGATTTCCTTCCTGCGTCATGTTAAAATGTATGCTTCAAAAGCAGGTTCGATGAACTGAAATATCACTCCTTGTGTGTCTTTTCACTGCTTACATTTCTGTGAAAGTTGACAGCTGGTCAGAGAAATGTTTGATGCATTTTCATTAGTCAAATCTGTCCATGCTTATGAGTCGAAAAATGTGGGCACATGATGGGAATAGCTTGCCAGTGTTTTCCATATTTGTGTTGAAACACCAAACATTTATTCTTGGGGAAAGAACACATTCTTTCTTGTTCTTGCCTGAATGTTTGTTTCTTTTTGTTTACTCTGCCTCGAAAGCAAAATGCAGCTATGGAGGATGGACTATCCCAGCATTCATAGCAGTCCAGAAAGTTTTCTATCAGTTTAATTTGCCATAGAACAAGGAATAAACTTATCAGTAAGCGATATTATAGTAATTTCTGCCACAGCTTTCATTTGTCCTATGGTATCACAATTTCTTCTGTTTGAATCTCCCGTTAAATGTCAACAAGATAGTAGACCTAATCTCATTAATAGTAACAGGTTATTTCAAGATATGCCATTTCATTTTTTAGGAAGGCTGTCTGTGCTTACCTTGCCAGATATTTGGAAAAAAATTGTGTTGCAATAAGGGAATAAGCAATGTACTATTAACTTGGAATGTGAGTTAATGCTCTTCCGCTTGTTCATTTTTTTCATAAGCTTCTAATAACATTACAGTGTTCACCATGGATACAATTGGATGACATAATTTTGAATTTCATTAGTAATAACTGCTGTTTATGGCCTGTAACTTCCTGGCTCCCCAGTGTCAGATTTGCATAGGTAAGATAAGGATTTAACTGACAATTATCCAGAAGTACTAACTTTCCCAGATGATTTCTGGGAACTATCTGACAAATCAGTTTAAATCACTAACTTCGAATGGCCCTGCCAGTGATATGCTAATAGTTACTCTGAAAGTCTGAAAGACTTAGAAAACATAAAAGCTTTTCTAAGTTCAGTGTGGCTATTTTAAACACCCAGACAAACTCTCTCCCCCCACCACCGACAAAGTACTCCCCCAACAGTAATCCCCATCTGCATGAGATCCTCCATCTCTGCCTCCAACTTCCAAACCCCTCTACCCTGCTGAACCAATGCCCGCACCTCCCGCCCGCCCCCACCCCTCGACCAGGCCCAGTTTGACTCCTCCAATGTCCAACTTCCCCTCCCCACTCCCTCCCAAGTGTCTAATGTCTCCAATCCCATGTCCCACCTGGTGTCTCACTCAACTAAACTTTATTTATTCGTCACAAGTAAGGCTTACATTAACACAGCAATTAAGTTACTGTGAAATTCCCTCCAACCTCCCTTGGTGTCTGACCCACACAATCCTCCCCAGGGATCCAATTTTCCCGCTCCTGTCCAGCATTCACACAGCCCTGCCACTTACAGTGACTGACTCCCCCCTGACCAATCTCCACCCATCCCGATGTCCAAATGACCTCCCAACATCCCACTCTTCTCCCCCCCCCCACTTCAGTGTTCGATTCGCCCCCAATGTCCAACATATCTCCACACACCTGGTGTCTGACTTGTCCCTTCCCCCTCATCCCCCCCCCCCCCCCCCCCCCCCCACTCCATTACCATGTTCAACTCACCCGTTCTCAACCCAGTGTCCAACTCAGCTCCAAACTCCCATTGGTTAAATCCCAACATCCCATTCCAAATGTCCAACTTTCCACCCGTGACCGAATCCTCACCCCTCACATTCCATTCACTTATCTTAGGCACTTGTCTTCGCCTTTGGCTGTTCTTTTCAATGGGACACTTAAACTTGCCTGCTATTTCGCAGCTTGTGCAGTTATTAAAGGAGTGTGTTCTTCTTCACTTTTCTTCTTTTGCACTTCGGCACTGGAGCCAGGGATCTGCTGCACTACTTGAATTTCCCCCTGGTCTGAGCCAGGAAGATCAGGCAAGACAAGCACCTAAAAGTTTTAGCGCTATTAAGTCAGTGGAGAATGGCAGTGCCACAGAGGATGTTATGACCCATTGTGTCATTGAAAACAACAGCAATTTATGTGATAATATATTATCCAAGAATACAATCCTGCAAACTCCCTGCAAAGACAAGGGCAGCAGCTACAAATTCCCCTCCAAGTCACATACTTCCCTGCTTGAGGTATGTTGCCATGCCTTCAACGTCAGTGGGTCCTGGAATTCTGCCTGACATCATTGTGGAACTACCTCAACCACACTGACTGCAGCAGTTCAAGAAGGCAGCTCACCACCACTTTCTCAAGAACAATTAGGAAAGAGCAATTTGTGCCAACCATACTCACATTTGAAGAACAAATAAAATATTATTGGAAAAACCATAATCTTGACAAACATTTTTAAATTTGGGAAGACATTGCACTATTTGGACACTTGTTTACAGAAAGTTTAGAAGTTCATCTTTGGGGACCAAGCATGGCTTCTCCAAGAAATGTCCTACCATCATGGTACTTAATGGGGGAGAACTGCTTGCTTGTTCGCACAGCAATTAAGAACATAAGAAATAGGAGCAGGAGTAGGCCATCTAGCCCTTCGAGCCTGCCCTGCCATTCAATAAGATCATGGCTGATCTGTCGTGGCTCAGTTCCACATTCCCGCCCTCTCCCCATAACCCTTAATCCCCTCTCTTATCAAAAACCCATCAACCCACGTCTTAAAAATATTTAGCGAGGTAGCCTCCACCACTTCAACGGGCAGAGAATTCCAGAGATTCACCACCCTTTGAGTGAAGAAGTTCCTCCTCAACTCCGTTCTAAACCGCCCCCCCTTTATCTTGAGGCTGTGCCCCCAGTCCTACTGTCCTTTCTGAGTGGGAAGAGTCTCTCCACCTCTATCCTATCCATCCCATTCATCATCTTATATGTCTCAATGAGATCTCCCCTCATTCTTCTAAACTCTAACGAGTACAAGCCTAGTTTATTCAGCCTCTCCTCATAGCTCAACCCCCTCAACTCTGGCATCAACCTAGTAAACCTCCTCTGCACTCCCTCCAAGGCCAAAATATCCTTGCGTAAGTACGGCGCCCAAAACTGCACACAGTACTCCAGCTGCGGCCTCACCAATGCCCTATACAGCCGCAGCAAGACCTCCCTACTTTTATATTCAATCCCCCTCGCTATGAAGGCCAGCATCCCATTCGCCTTCCTGACCACCTGCTGCACCTGCAAGCTGGGTTTTTGCGACTCATGCACAAGGACCCCGAGGTCCCTCTGCACCGTCGCCTGCTGCAGTTTTTCTCCACGTAAGTAATAATCCTTCCTACCATTATTCCTACCAAAGTGGACCACCTCGCACTTGCCAACATTAAATTCCATTTGCCAGTTCCTGGCCCATTTGCCCAGCCTATCTAGATCCTTCTGTAGACTCTCCACACCCTCCGCGCAATTTGTCGTTCCACCAATCTTGGTGTCATCAGCAAATTTCGACACCATACACTCGGTTCCCTCCTCCAGATCATCTATATAAATGGTAAATAGCTGAGGCCCCAGCACCGACCCCTGGGGCACTCCACTAGTCACCATCCGCCAATCCGAATAGCACCCGTTGACCCCCACTCTCTGCCTCCTATTTGACAACCAATCCTCTATCCACTCTAACACCCTACCCCCAACTCCATGTCCCCTGACCTTCTGCAATAACCTCTTGTGAGGCACCTTGTCAAACGCCTTCTGAAAATCAAGAAAGACCACATCCACCGGCTCTCCTCTATCCACCGCCCTAGACGCATCCTCATAGAACTCCAGTAAATTTGTCAGACACGACTTCCCTTCAACGAAACCGTGCTGCGTCTGCTCTATCAAGCAATTCCCCTCAAGATGCCTCGCTATTTCCTCCTTGATGTCGGATTCTAACGTTTTACCTACAACAGACATTAAACTAACCGGCCTATAATTCCCTGCCTTTTGCCTGGCACCCTTCTTAAACAACGGCGTAACATTAGCCGTTTTCCAATCTTCCGGCACTTCCCCGGAATCCAGCGACGTCTGGAAAATAACCACCAAGGCATCCACTATCACCTCCGCCATTTCTTTCAGATCCCTCGGATGCATTCCATCCAGTCCTGGCGACTTGTCCACAATCAGCCCCTCCAGTCTGTCGAGCACCGCCTCTCTAGTAACAGTAATGTCATTAAGACCCTCCAGTCCTACCACCTTTCCATCTCTAACACCCGGCAAATTATTCACGTCCTCCAATTATTTTAATTGATTGAAAAAAAACAGGTTTAAAGAAGAAGTCCAGTGATTTGCTGGAAATCACATTATGCACTTTAAGTTTTGAACTTGTTTTTTGAATTCAGTTGAGACTGTACTGAAAACTTACCTAGCTCGCATCCTCCTTACTTTGCTTGTAACCATGCGATTGCCAGTATCCAGCTAAGAATCCTCACCTCACTGGAACTTTCCTGTCTTTAGAAACTCAATAGCCTGAAATGAGAAGGACTGATCAGGTTCTATCCTTCTCTGCGTTGAAACTCCTTTGGTGAGATTGTCCAGGTGTCTACTGGGTATAATAATTTGTCTGAACATGAGGGAACTCCAAACCAACAGCACCAAAACCCTGTGAACTTTAGCTTTTGTTTTATAGCATTTACTCTTCAATCGTCCATCTCTGCAGTTATCCGTGGCATGTGTGCTAGTTAGTGTATCATCCAGTTCTTGCAACTTCTGAATTTATTGAAAGAAACCTAGTGCAAGTCTTAAAATAGATTTTGGTGAATGAATCATTTTTAAACTAATGGCATGACCTACGAAGTGGTGTAGTTAGATAAATAGTGCACTCCCAGTCATAACAATATTATAATATGATGCAGCGTTTTTGTCTGGCTAACATTAGCAGTATAACATTGGCGCACTTAAATTACTGTTGGATTAATGTGACTCACTTTTGAATAAGGAAATATATATTTAGAACATATCACATGCTTTGGTCTAAACCAATATTTTTTAGTTTTACTTGTATATTTATGTAAAATTTAGCAAATACTTTTAAAGCTGTGCTAATTACCTCCCATATTGCCTTTTACAACTACAGTTTCTTGTAAATTTTGTGCGTCATATTGTTGCAGTCACATCATATTGATACATGAAAGGTTTTTTTCAGCACTTCTGTAGTATATTTTCCTTTGATATGATGTCAACATCACTGACAAGACAGGCATTTATTGCCCATCCCAATTGTCCTTGAGAGATTGTGGTGATAAGCAGGCATCTCCAACTATTGCAGTCCATGTGATGAAACTACTCCTGCAGTGTTCTGAGGGAGGAATCTTCAGGACTTTGACCACTAATACTGAAGGAGCATGCTGGCCGATTTCTCAGTGGTCTTGCTCTGATGATGTGCTACAAAGGTGAAGTGTTTAAGCCGGCCAATCGTTTTAATACAACTACACAGACACTCTTGATGGAAAGTGGTTCAGAACTGGCTAAAGAGGATTGACAGGGTAGATGTAGAGCAAATGTTTCCCCTTGTTGGTCATTCTGGAACGAGAGACCATTGTTTTAGGTGGCAGATTTAAAACAGAGGTGAGTAGGAATTGTTTCACTCAAAGGATCGTGAATCTGTGGAATTCTCTACCCCGGATACAATGAATGCGGAAAACTAAACAAATTTAAGGAGGAGATAGATCGTCTTTAAATTAGAAGAGAGATGAAGGGTTATAGGGAGTGAGTAGGAGGAGAAGATGAGGCCAAGATTAGATCAGCCATGATCGTGTTGAATGGTGGAGCAGCTCTAGGGCTGAATTGCCGACTCCTGAGGCTCGTTCTTATGTTGAATTCTTAAGTTTATTGAGTTTGCTTCTATCACACTTTTCAGGGAGCGCATTCCAAATCATTATAATTGGCTATCTTTTTATATAAAAGGAAAATCCTTGGGCCAATCTCTGATAAACGTTGTGGGTATCTTGGATCAAAGGTAATGTTGTTGGGATTTGACATTTAACCTCCCTAACGGCATTGTGGGTCAACCCACAGCACATGGACTGCACTGATTCAAGAAGACTGCTCACCACCACCTTCTCAAGAGCAATTAGGGATGGGTAATAAATGCTGGCCAGCCAGCGACGCCCATGTCCCATGGATGGATAAAAAAAATTCCTCCCCGGGCTTCCTAGCAAGGGATCTTGTGGCCCTGCCTACTGTGTCCTTGCTGAAACCAGAACTCAGACATGCTATAATCAACCGTAATCATTCATTTCAAGAAATAATACAACACATTTACATCATAAATCCCCGACTTTCTTTAATATTTCATTTATTTATTCTCATATTTTGTTTTATTATATTCTGAGACATATATTATGACTTGGTAAGGGAAATTGACAGGTAACATGGAAGATGAAGAGGCAAGATCAAAGGGGTGACAGAAAGTGAAAAGCAGCCATTAGCAAAAGTAAAAACGAAGAGATGAGAGAAAGACAACAAGGAGTTGGCAGAGAATAACAGAGTGCAGGAAGAACTAGTGCTATGTATAAGAGACCAGGACTCTTTAAAGAAGCTTTCATCTATGATCTACATGATAATTCTGAGCCAGACCCAGAATTTGATATTGACAGTGAATTAGAGGAATGTGCATGTCATGGTACAACAAACTGTAAAAAATAACCACTTTCTCAATGTGTTATGCAAAATGATAAGCTGCAATTGCTACCCCTTAAGTGAGATGCCTGATTCATTGAATGTTCTTCTTATTGGGAACAAAGAAAATCCAAAAATTTCTTCAAAAGCATCAGAAAATGCTGAGTAGGATCACCAAAAAAAATCTGTTTTGGATCAAAAGAAATTCTAATGTGGTCTGTCATATGTTTTAACAAATGTTGAAGATGTCGACTATGACACTAATAGACACTTCTCCTGTCTACAAAGGATGTGGCCTCTTTTGTGAATTTGCAGACAGTGTGTCAATGCATGGTGCCTTTTTCAACTAAACAAAAATTTGGGGGACAGCCATTTCCTGGCTCAGTGGTGAGTTCACCTGCTGACTTGAATTTAAACAAAAGCTTTGCATTTAACTGTTCCCTGGTGTATTCCCCATGGCAACGTCTCTACCAATCAGAGTTCACATACCAGCTAATCAGCACTCCAAGTTCATGCAGTATAAATTATTGCTCTCTTTACAATAGGTATCCCTGCAAATCAGTCCTGATGAGTGCGAGATGAAAAGCTTTTGACAGCATGTCTCTTTTTTCAGCAATAAAATAATGATATGAAAAAAGATGATGAAGTGAATTTTAAATTAAACCTGTTGTATATTCAGCCCATACACCTATAGGATGAATATCTCAGCTTATTTCTTCATAATAACATTTGCTTTATCTTATTTTTTAATATCTTATTTTTAAATTACATCCCTTTATTTCCTGGAGCATCTGGTTCACTAGCATCCTTTAGGGATGGAAATCTGCTGTCCTTATATGATCTGGCTGACATGTGATTCCAAACCCACAGCCCCACAAGCCCTCAACCTATCTTGAATCCTCCAATTCAAGCCTGTGCTCATCCTGTCATGGACCAGCTCTGAGAGTGATTAAAGGATGCTGTGATCCAGAACCAGACCCCCTAATTTTGGTGCTATTTGGTTAGGGACCAATAACATTTTGAGTAAATTACACCAAGTTTGAAATCACAGGTACTTGATGATAGAATAAAGCTACAAGATTCCATGGAGGAGGAGGAGGAGGAGGAGGAGGAGGAGGAGGTTGAAGCAAACCAAAATAAAATTTACAATGAAACGTCAAAACAATTTGCAACAGCTATCTTACATTTTATATTCAGAATTAATATGAGGGTAAATATGAATTAATGGGCAAACTGTGGGTGGACACCCCACACTGCACTGCACAGTTAATGATAGATACAACAAAGAACAATCCCATGGATTTCTCACCAACCTACCCACTCATAACTGTCCACTGTGAGTTACACAGTCCCATTAAAACACTGTGTCCCTCCAAAGCTCAAGCCTCTGAATTTTCTTATAAGCTGCTCCAGCCCCAGTGACTGCATACGCCCTGGTGGTTTTACCTCTTCTTCTGAGATGGCCTTCTACTGGCTTCCTGAGGCTGCACTCCACCTTTTCAACCAAGCCAAGTAGAATACCACTCCTCCAAAGGGTTACCTTTCCCTCAACATTCACAACAGGGAATCAATGACTTTCTGCCTTTTTAACGATCCAGAGCTTCTTTCTGAACCCTACATGTAAAACAATATAGGAGCAGGAATACACCATTCGGCTCATCGAGTCTGCTCCACCATTAACAAAATCATGACTGATCTGATATGATAATCCTCAGCTCTACCTTCCCACCTTATCCCCGTAACCCTTGATTCCCTTCCTGATTATAAATCTGTCTATCTCAGCCTTGAGCATAACGACTCATCTTTTCAGCCCTCTGTGGTAAAGAATTTCATAGATTCACTACTCTCTGAGAGAAGAAATTCCTCATCACCTCCATCTTAAATGGGCTCATCCCTTACTCAGAAATTATATCCTTTGATCCTAGACTCTCCCACAAGAGGCAACAACCTCTCAGCATCTAACATATCAAGCCTCCGAGAATTTTTTATGCCTGAGTAAGGTCGCCTCATTCTTCTAAACTCATTTGGAGTTCAGTACAGGCCAAACCTACTCAACCTTTCTTCATAAGAAAATCCCTCCATTCCCAGGATCAACTCAGTAACGCTTCTTTGAACTGCTTCCAATGCCAGTATACCTTTCCCTAAATAAGGGGACCAAAACTGTTCGTTCACAGTATTCAAGGTGTGGTCTGACGAATACCCTGTATAGCTCTCCTTCTTTTCCTACTCTATTCCCTTTGAAATAAAGGCCAGCATTCCATTTGTCTTCTCTGTGACCTGCTTAACTTGCTTGCTACTTTCTATGATTTATGCATGAGGACTCCCAAATCCCTCTGTGCTGCAACTTTCTGCAGTCTTTTCTCCATTTATTCAGCGCCTTTATTCTTCCTACCAAAGTGCAAAACTTCACATTTTCTTACATTATATTTCCTCTAACAAGTTTTTGTCCGCTCATTTAACCTGTCTGTATCCCACTATAGACACCTTGGGCAGAATTTTACCAGCATGTCTGCCTAAGTTTCACACAATCCTGCCCAAGGCCAACGGAGAATGCGATTCTCCGAGCCGAGCCCGCTCCCGGAATCGGGGCTGGCATGCCGGTAAAATTCCAGCCTTTATATCATCCTCATCATTTGCCTTTCCACCTATTTTTGTCATCCACAAAATTGACAATAGCACATTCACTTCCTTCGTCCAAGTCATAAATATATATTGTAAATAATTGAAGTCCAAACAGTGATCCCTGTGACATTCCAATAGATACAGGTTGTTGTCCTGAAAACTCCTCTCTTAGCCCAAACTCCCTGTCTTCTATAGTTAATCTTCTATCCATGCTAATATACTACTCCGCAATACCATTGGCTCTTAGTAGCTTTTTGTGAGGTACCTTACTGGTTCCCGTTTATCCTTTTATCTATCCTGCATATCACCACCTGAAAGAATTGTAAAACATATGTGAAGCATGATTTCCCCTTCAGAAAGCCACAATGACTCTGACTATATTAATGACTTGAATGAGGGAACTGAATGTACTATTGCCCAGTTTGTGGATGACACAGAAATAGGCAAGAAGCCAACTGATGCTGGGGTAGAGGGGGAATTGGAGGCAGAGAATCCTGGAGGGCTGGTGGGGTGGAGGGGAAATTGAGAGGTGGGGGAGTGGTCGTTGAATGGCAGAGGCTGCTGGAGCCCAGTCAGCCCAGAATTTGCATGGAGTGGGAATGACCTAGACTGGGGAGGTAGGAGAAGAAGCTGTGAGGGGGAATCGCTGCCCAGCTTACTCACTTGCCTTGGTCAACTGAACAGCCCATGCAACATTTCCTGTTTGTCGGATCCAACATGTATGTAGACTGAATTCCTGCCTGCATGCGAAGTGATGGACACAGATGATGAAGATTCAGAGGTTTGCCACCCCATGAGCATTCCTGTTGGTCTCTGTACCTCAGGTTCAAAACAGAGTGGAAAGAGGCTGCAGGGAGGGTAGAGGGCTGGGAAGGTGAGGAGCAATGAAGGTAAGCAGCTGAGGGAGAGACAACAGTTTTAATTCAGTTAACAAAGGAATATTCGGCTAACTAATCACCAGGAAAACTTGAAATCACAAGATAATGAATTCCTTGCACATGAAGGTGGAGTCTCTTGCTTAAGGCTGCATAAGCTGAAGAGTTCACCGTACAAGGAAGAATGTAGTGGATACTATTGTAATGAAGACTGTGAATTGAACAATTTCATCCTGAACAAATATTTTATGAGTCGCATTCATGTGTCATCACATCTCAAAGCATTTCATTAACTGAGAGACAAACATGCAACCAGGTATAAGATCCCTGATAGTGAGAATGATAAAGGAACCCCCAAAAATCGAAAACTTCAAGAAAAACCTTGAAAAAAGATCCCAGATAGCTTGTATTTTATTCACATTATCTTAATGCTGTAATATTTATATTGCCATACTTACTAAAGGAGAAGTTAAAAATGGTATGTCAATGTATCTCTCAGTGTAGTGTTAAAGAACTGGCTATAGAAGAATTGGAAAAATCAAGTAAGTCAACTATCCTGGAATCTGGATAAAAATCATTAGTGGCTGAGGTTTCAGAATGGGCCTCTCACCTCTCTGTCAATAAGGGACACTGGGCAATAAAAAAGTCTACTGCAGTAAAATGACTTGTGTTGTCTTATCTTAAAGATAAATCAAGTTCACAATAAAATGAAACTATTATGTATCATTCAATATTTAGTGTGAATCCTTCTCTTCCTTCCAACAAGTATTTAGCTCCATAGCAGCTAGTGGGAATTTATAGATTTTAAACTTGTCTAAGCCAGGTGTAATTACAGTAACTGTACAGAACTCCTGAGCAAATTGTATTAGCTCTTTAGAAGGAATAAAGGTTTTGAATCGAGCCCTTTTGGTGAAGTAGAAATTATTTGTAATGTACACACAGGGGAAAAAATCGTTCAAAAGAATGAAAGACACAAAAAACCTACGATTTGTGTATAGAAAGCTCTGTTTTTACTTGCTACATCTGGTGCATGGACTGCAGTTGTTGATGTCATATTAGCATTGACTGTTGGACGGCAGAGTTTATTTCATAGTTAAATTGGCAATGTTATGCATTGGAATACTTGTCTAGTATCCATACCCAACAAGGGATGCTAATATCAGGGGATTTTATTTTTGGAATATCTGCTGCCAAAGAACTGGAAAGACAATTTCCAGATCACAGTTAAACATACTTTAGTCATTTAGATTTAGTGGTCACCTTTCAACTTGTCAATTTGAGGACTGTCCTGAAACCTGCTAGTAAGAAAATTAAGATCATAACATTTTATTTTTGAAACTTGCCCAATCAGCAAAGTCAGTGGTAAGCTTAAACTCTCCCACAGTGTTTTATCAGCTGAAAACACATAATTAACACCAAACACTGCAGTATTGCTGGCCCAGTGAAATGAAGCAATTGCTAGGGTAACATGATGCCAGTGAAAAAATGTCCATTTCATTTTCACACAGCAGCAATCATCAGATTTGCATTTCTTCATGGAGACATAAATGTAAATGTTTCTTGCATTTATTTAGACCTGGGACAACAAAGTAGTTCAAATACTTCGAGATTAGGTTGGCAGATTTTCATCTAATTACTACTATCTAAAAGATAGATTCAATTCCTACATTACTAAAGTGACAAAACATATACTTTAATGCCTTGTTATGAATGCTGGACTTAACAAAACTGTTATATTTCAAAACATTTCCTTTAACTTGAGGTTAAATTTGGATTTCTGGAAGCACTCTGATTTTTAGGTGGGCATATGTGATCTGGCTGAGTGTGAAACATGAATAGAAACTTATGGAAGTCAAGTGGCAGTTTTCATACTTGTCCACAGTGATTCACAGTAAGAAGACAGCTGTTTTGTTAGACAGAGAGAGAGAGAGAGAGAGACAAAGGGGATACTGCTGTGTGAATTAACAAAGAATGTGCTGGGGTGGAGAAGCAAAACACTTGCAAGAGTTGGTTCTCTGTTCTAAAGGAAGGAGTCAGAATCAGCAGGATTTTTGGAGAATTAAGGAACAAAGAGTCATTTAGATGTGTCTTGCTGGTGGAAGTCTGATCTGGAAGACTCTGGCTAAGTGGTACAACTTTGAAAGTCACCAGTAGTTTTGATGTAGCACGGCAGGGAAAATCGAACCTGCTGAAGGGCCAGGAGTAACATTGAACCTGTTCTTGCAATATTATCTGCCATCGATGTACAGCAGGGTGAGCCATGAGACATGTCTTGATTGTGTTAGCCATTTAAGGTAGAAGTGCCTTTTCTTCAGCTCGATGCATTAATTGCCTGTTAAGTAATGTTTGATTATCCTGTCTGCATGGGTTTCCTCTGGATGCTCCAGTTTCCTCCCACATTCCAAAAATGGTTAGGTGAATTGGCCATGCTAAATTGCCCTTTGGTGTCTCAAGACATGGCTGTTAGGGGGAGTTAGCGGAGTAAATGTGTAGGGTTGCAGGGATAGATGAGGGGGTAGGCCTGGGTAAGATGCTCTATTAGAGAGTCGGTGCAGACTCGATGGGTCAAATGGCTGCCTTCTACAGTGCAAGGATTCTATGATTCGTGATGATTTTAATTTGCTCACTACAGTAAAAGTCCTAAAATGTCATATCTTGTTGTTTGGTTGTTTCTGTTGGTCATTTGGGATTTTTAAAGTTATTTTTCTCAAAACAGCCCTACATTAAAAAGGTGACTTCATTCATGCCAAATTGAGTGCGAGGCGCTTGGGATGTCTAAAGATTCTGAACAGAGCTTCACTGGTACAAGGTCTTTCTTTTCTGAAAGTACAAATGAAAAATGTAAAACAACTTTCCACCTCTGCAGTTGGTAGCATGTGAAAACTGAGATGTTATGGTTTGGTACAGAATTTGGAGACTGCTATAAATCCAGAATCAGCAGAGAAATGGATGACAGTGTAGGATTGTCAATTTCTGACCATGAAAAACACGGTGGATAAATAAAGCTGCTAAATCAGTAGTACAAAGTATTGTTATGGTGCCATCACTGAGCACCATGTTGTGTTATAGGTTAGTATGGTGAGTCAATGCTGAGAGCTTGAGATTTATTTGTATCAACATTAACTGTTTATTGCTAATCTTTAACTGTTTAGAGATCCCAGTTAATGTCACCAACCAACACCTCTACTTTCTCACAGGACTAAGGAAATTTGATATGTCAGCTATAACTCTCACCAACTTTTACAGATGCACCATAGAAAGCATTCTTTCTAGTTGTATCACAGCTTGGTTTGGCTTCTGCTCTGCCCAAGACCGCCAGAAACTACAAATGGTTGTGAATGTACCCAATTCATCAGGCAAACCAGCCTCCCATCCACTGACTCTGCAAAGCAGCCAGCATAATTAAGGACCCCACACACCCCAGACATTCTCTCTTCCACCTTCTTTTGTTGGGAAAAAAATACAAACGTCTCAGGTCACGTTCCAACCAATTCAAGAACAACTTCTTCCCTGCTGCCATCAAACTTTTGAATGACCTACCTTGCATTAAGTTGATCTTTCTCTGCACCCTAGCTATGACTGTAACACTACATTTTGCACGCTCTCCTTTCCATCTCTATGAATGGTATGATCTTTCTGTATTGCTTACAAGAAACAATACTTTTCACTATGCTAACACGTGTAACAATAATAAAATCAAAAACATGCATGGTGCTGCTTCTAGAATGTCCTCTGAGTTTATTACCATGTGATACAATGGCCAGGATTCAGATTCGCAACAAAGGGGTACACCAACCTCGGAGCCATGTAACTCACACAAATAGCATTAAAACTTCTGAAAATACCATATAGGTAGATAAGTAAGCACAATAAATGGGAGATTATTTTACAGACTTAGCCCGTTTCAGGAGCTCCCTTACTTGAGTGTGCACCTGAAAGCATTTGAAGAAAGAATGTGTGCCCATGTTTGATGTCATCATGAAAGGGAAGTTACACGTGCTCAAATATGTCACTATATAATGTTGGATCTACACATCGATGATTTGCACATGTAAACTCTACCTGCTGGGGTCGATTGCCAAATGAAACATGAAAAGACTGCATGTGAAAACCTGCAAAATTCACATTATTATGCGCAAAATACACTTTCCAATTCATCAGCAAAAGTCACTCCAAAACAGATTATCTAGTCATTTATCTCTTGGCTGTCATGGGACCTTACTGTGTGAAAATAAATTACAGCAGTTCCTTTTGTGATAAGTGGCTGCATTTCAAAGGTATTTCATAGACTGAGGTGATTTTGGATATCCTGATATCATGAAAGTCTATAACACAATGTAAGTTCTTTTTTCTTTTCAGCAAGTTGCAAAATTGAATTTAATACATCATTGGAATTGTGGGTTGACACTAGAAATGAAATATTCATGGATGCTGCTAGATTGTTGAAAGACCCATCTAGTTCACTCATTCCTTCATAGAAGGGAATCTGCCACTCCCAGCAAATCAAATCTACACAACTCCAGTCCTACACTGTAACACCTAATGCCCTCTGAAGTTGCTTCGTCAGCACTAATTATCAAGCCAACAAGTGATGACCACCAATTCATCTTTTCCACATCCTAAAAATTTGTTTTGAAAAGATATGTTTCATTTGCAACAAGTGTGTGTCCGCCTCACATACTACCTGCAAGTGTAACATTTGTTTTTCTGATACACTAGTTAATCTGTGGCATTCTTGAGGCAACAGAGAAGGGAGAGGAGTGGTAGATGGAAAGAGAGACAGAATGCATGAACAAAAAGAGAATGGGATCAAGATAGAGCAATAGGGAGAAGGGGTAAGAATGTGGAATAATAAAGTAATGAGAAGGAAACTAATGTAAGGTGAATAGGGGAGGATGATGGAGGAAAGGGAAATAGAGAGAGATTGGGAAGATGAAGCGGGCAGACAAGTAATAGCAGGGATAGTAGCAAAGAGCTCACTTTCTCTCTGTCATGTCTAAATTTCCATCCCAAAAGTAAAGGGAGGCTGTTTACACTTCTGTTTGGGGTTCAATATTAGTCCTCAGTGAGGAGAGGCTAGCTCAGAAAGACATTGCATTTGTACTCAGGGAAGAGGAAGGTGCTGGGGCAACCTAAAACAGTCTATGGTTATGATAATCCCCATGATCTGCATGGGGAATCACTAATTGACCTTCAAGTTGGGTCCATTGAATACAAGCTCTCCGAGGACTAGTAATTACCCATCCAGTGGAGCTGGTATACCGAGACCTATATAAGACAAGACCCTGTGAGGATCCATTAACCTTTTAGTCCCAGTTGGGAATTGTTGTGTCCACCACAGGCTTGTGGTTATTGTTTATTTTAATTTGTGCAATAAAAGCACGGTTCTTCATTAACTGACTCCTGGAGTTATAGTAATGGAGATGTTGGAGATTTCCTTTGCAGGTAGAGGAGAACATGATGGCTACAGAGAGATATTGACTGGAGCAAATACACGCAGCTGGAGGTTGCTATAGTAACATTTGGTGAATGATGGAGGGTTGGATGAGGGGAACCTTGAATCCAATGGTGGAGCTCCATTTCTGGTGCTGAAAATATTCATGCTATCACAAAGTTCAGATATTAGCCTATAAGATATAGAAAATAGAAGTAGGAGTAGGTCATTCAGCCCTTTGAGCCTGTTCCGCCATTCATTATGATCATGACTGATCATCAGATTCAATATCCTGATTCCTCCTCCTTTCCCAATGCCACCCCGCTCCCCTCAATATATTTTGATCCCTTTAACCCCAAGAGCTATATCTAATTTCTTCTTGCAATCACAAAATGTTTGGCCTCAACTACTTCCTGTGGTAGTATATTCCACACATTTATCACTCTGGATGAAAAAGTTTTTCCTCACCTCTGTTCTAAAATGTTTACTTCTTATTCTCAAACTATGACCTCTAGTTCTGGACTCCCCCAGCATTGGGAACATTCCTTCTGAATCTACCTTGTCTAATCTAGTTAGAAATTTGTAAGTTTCTATAAGATCCCCTCTCACTCTTATACTCCAATGAATACAATCCCAACTGACTTGGTCTCTCCTCATATGGCGGATCTGCCATCCAAGGAATTAGCCTGGTAAACCTTCTCTGTACTCCCTCTACAGCAAGGACATCCTCCCTCAGATAAGGACACCAAAACTGCACACAATACTCTGGGTGTGGCCTCAGCGATGCCCTATACAATTGCAGTAAAACGTCTCTGTTCCTATACCAAATCCTCTTGTTACGAAGGTCAACATACCATTTGTCTTCTTTACTGCCTGCTGCACCTGTCCACTTACTTCCAGCGACTGATCCATGAGGACATCAAGATCTTGCAGAGTATCCATGTCTCTCAATTTACACATATTCTAGTAATAGTCCATCTTCCTATTATGACTGCCAAAGTAGATAACTTCCCATTTTATCCACATTTTACTGCATTTGCCATGCATATGCCCTCACACTCAACCTGTTCAAATCATGCTGAAGCATCTCTGCATCCTCCTCACGTCTCACTCTCCCAATAACTTTGTATTATCCACAGATTTGGAGATAATACATTCAGTTCCCTCTTCCAATTATTAATACAAATGTGAATAGTTGGGATCCTAGCGCAGATCCCTCCAATACCCTACTAAGGGGAAAAGAGGAGAATTAGACCATTCAGTACATTGAGTCTGCTCTGTCATTCAATCACGGTTGATAAGTTTCCCAATTCTTTCCTCTGCCTTTTCCCTGTAACCTTTGATCCCCTTACCAATCAAGAACCTATCTATCTCTGACTTAAATACACTTGATCTGCCTCTACTGCCTTCTGTGGCAATGAATTCCATAGATTCACCACACTCTGGCTGAAGAAATTCCTCCTCATCTCCATTCTAAAGGGTCAACCCTTTACTTTGAGGCTGTTAGTCATTCAGCTTATTGTGGGGTGCCGATTGTTGTGTTCACTGCATTAAGGTGATAGAACACCTTTAATGGTGAATTGCTTGCTTCTAATGGATTCCTTTTCTTGGCAGATGGATTGAAAAAAGTCAGGGCAAGTTTTTGCAACCAGAGAATTATTTGGAACATTTGATGTAAAAGTCAGCATTTGTGGATGGCCCAATTTTTCAGTAATTATTGAGCAGAAAATTAGGTAAATGTGAACTGGATTCGGAAACCATCAGATCTAGACTTTTGTTCCCCAAATAAAGATTCCTTAGTGTAAGAGGGAAGAAAAAAATACAGCTATAGAGAAGTTGGTGGTGGTAATTAGTTCAGAAAATAGTAGTGCCAAGTAAATGCTAATAGAGGAGTCTAATTTGGAATGTAGAGAGTGAGGAAGGTCCATGTTGGATTGAGATACAAGTGATAGTGGAGCATTTTGATTGGGTGAGGGGACTGGACAGATAGGTGCCAAAAGTTGATGACATTCAAGATGACACGGGAGTTGAGGGGGGTTGAAATGACCATTCAGCAGGGAGAGAGCAGTAGGAGGGATTGGGGAAGCAGATGCATCCAGTGAAGAGAAGCAGGGATTGATAAAGATTGATTGATTGGAGAAACAATGTGGCTTCTGGTTTGGATCTGTTAGCACAGAGTAAGAAAGATATAAGTATGTGTTCAGGGAGAATGGAATGTGGCAAATGGGGATGGTAAAGCTGAGTGGGTATAAGGCACGGGCTCTCGGAGTTGGAACAGTGAGAGTCATTAGGAGGGAGTTGGGTTATGCAAGGGCATGGGTCCAAAGTGGGAACAGACATTAGGAGTAATCAAGAGTGAGGTTCTGTGGGTCGGGGAGAGGAATGGGTAGTGTAGATGGAAATGCAGTAGTTAAAAGTATTGAAGAATAAATCTTCAGATTATTTCTGTGGAATAATTAAAAAATATATTTTACTACATTCCCATTATCAAAGCCTGCTTTTGCACAATAGGGAAAATGAGAGTTAAATAATACAGGGCTTTCTATAGGGAAAACTATAGGGAATATTCACCTGACCCACATTACTGGAAGCTGATTCAGGTTGTGAGTGGAAGAGCTCCATGTTACAAATGCATTTGGAGAGTTAAGATGTTTTAATTATTAATAGTTTTATAGTGCTGAAGGAATTTAAATTTGTTCAATTCACAGCATGTATCATCACTTAGCACTGCAAGGTCCTGGGTCAGAAGGTTGTACTAACTTGTAAGTTGAAGGAGCATATCAAGAGGTCAAGGGTAGAGGTCCTAAATTGGGGATGGGGTTTGTTGGGAGGGCACAGCAACCTGTGGTAGAGAATGTGCAGCGTTACCTGAACTCTCTTCCAAAGAAATGGGCCCTATGTATGATATCCAACTTCTGCAGTCTGAAAAACTGGATTCTAGCACTGAACAAGAACTGGCTTTTTATATTTTTTGGAAAGCATTAGCAATAGTTAATAGTTTCAAGGCAGTTGTGACCTTTAAAATTGGCTCCCACTGACTGTTGAATCTTATACTGGAACACCAGGAGCTGAAGTGGAGCCTGCCTCACAGGATAACATGAAGTGAAGCACAGTGCCATCTGGCTCAAAGGAATTAGGATAATTTACCTGTGGCAGTACAGTGCCACCTATCTCCAAAAGGAAAGCTGGAGGACTTTCTGCAAATGTCAGGAAAAATAAGCAGACCTGAAAAACAGGCTTGCAAAATTTGGTGGTAATTTGGTGTTAACCATTTTTTTAAACTCTTGGGGTCCTGGGAGCCATTCCCACTGAAGGCCATGTGACCTGCAGATTGGACCAGCTGCCAAAGTCTACCTTCTTCTCTATCTCCATATTACATGGACCTACCTCAATAATCAACTGATAAAGAGCAGAGACTTGATTACCCCTTCTTTCTCAGTGACTAGTGGTCTGTCTCAGGGATCAGTGATGGGACCATAATTGTTTATGATTTACATAGATGATTTGGAATTTGGGACCAAGTGTAGTGTGTGAAAATTCACAGATGACACTAAGGTGAGTGGCAGAGCAAAGTGTGCAGAGCACGTTGAAAATCTGCAAAGGGGTGTAGGTAGCCTAAGGGAGTGGGCAAGGGTTTGGCAGATGGAGTACAATGTTGGTAAATGTGTCGTCATCCATTTTGGTAGGAATAACAGCAAAATGGACTGTTATTTAAATGATAAAAAATTGCAGCATGCTACTGTGCAGAGGGACCTAAGTGTCCTTGCGCAAGAATCACAGACGGTTGGTTTGCAGGTGCAGCAGGTAATTGAGAAGGCAAATGGAATTTTGTCCTTTATTGCTAGAGGAATGGAGCTTAAAAACAGCGAGGTTATGTTGCAGCTGTATAAGGTGCTGGCAAGGCCACACCAGGAGTACTGTGTACAGTTTTGATCTCCTTACTTGAAAATGAATATACTGGCACTGGAGGGGGTGCAAAGGAGATTCACTAGGTTGATTCCAGAGTTGAGACGATTAGCTTATGAGGAGAGACTGAGTAGACTGGGGCTATAGTCATTGGAATTCAGAAGAATGAGGGGAGATCTTATAGAAACAGGTAAGATTATGAACAGAATAGGTAAGATAGAAGCAGGGAAGTTGTTTCCACTGGCAGGTGAAACTAGAACTAGGGGACATGGCCTCAAAATAAGGGGGAGCAGATTTAGGACTAAGTTGAGGAGGAACTTCTGCACCCAAAGGGTTGTGAACCTGTGGAATTCCCTGCCCAGTGAAGCAGTTGAGGCTACCTCATTGAATGTTTTAAGGCAAAGATAGATAAATTTTTGAACAATAAAGGAATTAAGGGTTATGGTGAGCAGGTGACTGAGTGGAACTGAGTCCATGAAAAGATTAGCCATGTTTATATTGAATGGCGGAGCAAACTCAAGGGGCCAGATGGCCTACTACTGCTTCTAGTTGTTATGTTCTTATGTTCTCTCGGTCTTCCCAACATGACAGAAATATGGCTGAAGCAAATTGTGGTTCAAAATGAATTTAACACATTTTACTTAGAATATGAAAGTGCATGAAATGTGCTCTAAAATCATGAAGTGTGCTTTTCTGCTTACTGCAACCACCACCAGTAATGCACTTCAATGTGTTTTAGCTCAAAATTCTCAGCCATAACTGGGAATGGCAACATTTATAATTATACTGCCGCCAGGGGTGGCACGGTAACACAATGGTTAGCACTGCTGCTTCACAGCACCAGGGATCCGGGTTCGATTCTCAGCATGGGTCACTGTGTGGAGTTTGCATGTTCTCCCCATGTCTGCGTGGGTTTCCTCTGGGTGCTCTGGTTTCCTCCCAAATTCTGAAAGATATGCTGGTTCTATACATTGACCGGAACAGGCGTCGGGACTGTGGCGACTAGGGGAATTTCACAGTAACTTCACCACAGTGTTAATGTAAGCCTTACTTGTGACAAATAAATAAAATGTTAAATAATTATTTTCCACAATTTAAGTCAACAAATTGGAAAGATTTCACAATTAGCACTATACTGAAGTTTTAGTGTTTACAGTGGATTGCTATCCATCGTGTCCTGAAATGTAAAAGCTTTATGTTGCTGTCATAACACTAGAAAAGAAGAAAGCAAGAATGTATTTATTGTCATGATTTATCACTTCTCTCTGAAGTAGCCTTTGTATTTCTGAAACAACAAAACAGATTGAAATTCAGGGGTTAAGGAAATGCTACAGCAATTCTGTGCACTTCTTCTTTGTGTGAAAGCCAACCAACCGTCTCAGCCCAATCGGGATACCCTTTGCCTCTCCGTTTCCCTTTCTACCTTTAAAAAGCTCCACAAAGTCCATCTCTCCAGTCAAGCCTTCAGTTTCTTAACTCTTTTATAAAAGGTCAGCATTCTTTCTGTTTGTCCTCTGTGAAATATCTTGGGATTCTTTCCACTTTCAGTGTGCTAGATAAAAGCAGTGTATTGCTGTGGTAGAGTCTGAATATAACCAATGAACAGTGATCCATTTATTAATATCACCCCCCACTTCAGAATAATTGAGTTGCACATGCCATAGACAGTGGCACCCCAATGTCTTCCAAAATCTGGTGGTTCTCATGGATGTACTCATAGTGCCATATGCATATATCCAGGTGTGCACAAGCTGCAACCAAAGCTTTGGTTCTATTCCTGCTGACCCAGCATAAGCATGCTGGCAAACTGTCAAAGCATTCATTGCCTATGGCACAGCTGTGAATTGTTGCCAGGCAGGTAATCATCATTTTCCTGAATCACCTGAAAAATCACTTGGAGTCGGGCCTCCTATGACATGATTCTGCCACCCTGTCACCTCCAATACCAGCCTTGTTCTCTGGGAAATTCCACCATGTTTTCTCCACTGATTTTCTCCCATTTTTCCTTCTAAAAATAAACCCAAAAGTCCAGTTCTAGGCACCATACTTGAGGAAGGATGCGAAGGTGTTGGAAACAATGCAGAGACATTCACAGTAATGACAACTATAACTATGAAGATAGATTAGAGAATTTGGGTCTGTTTTCTTTGGAGAAAAGAAGGCATGATGAAGTTATTCAAGATCCTGAGGGGTATGGACATGGTAATTAGTGAGAAACTGTTCCTTCTCATCTGTACATCAAGGGTTAGAGGCAGAGATGCAAAATAATGGGTAAAAGGAGTAAAAGTGATGTGCGGAAAAAGAAATGTTACCCGGGGATGATTGAACTTTGGAAATAACTTCCTGAAAAGCTGATAGAGACAGGTTCAATGGAGGTATTCAAAAGGGAATTGAATTCTATCTGAAAAGAGAGAATGTGTAAGGTTACGGGGAGTAGGACTAGTCAAGTGCTCCTTAAAGAGCCAGTACAGTCTCAATGGGCTGAATGGCCTCCTTCTGCACTATAATATTCTGTGATTCTATATAGTAATGAAAGAACCAGGTATTCAGATTGGCTGAAGAAAACCTACTTCGTTATTTTCTGAATAAACTTCACTTGCCTGTTCCTATACACACACATTATACAAGGCAATGATTACAGGGAGAGAAACAGAACCATAAGTAAATCAAAGCCGTTCTTACTCTAACATTTTGTTTTCCTATGGATTTTTAGTTTGGGTGAACTGTTGCTAAGTGTGAATTGTAGTTTTTGTTTCACCTGCTTTTATTTTTGAAGCTGTCAGTGTTTTTAAAAGTATTTTTATTCAAAATAAACTTGATACTACTTATGAATGAGGATAAAAATTGACTCCTTTACTGATGTTGTCCCTTTTTGTACTTAAAAAAATTGAAATTGCTTTCCAGATAATTTTCTATCAGCCTGCTGTGATGAAATCCTCTTTACCACAAACAAAGTTAATCATTTCAGGTTGATTGAGCATTAGCCATTGGGTACATTGACATTGCAATGGGAACATCTGTGTGGCTACCAGAAAGGCTGTAGCTCAAGCGATTTATGCTACCCAACTTCAATGCTAGTGCAAAGTGATGCTTCTTTGCCCTGATGCTTCTGCTGGAGTGTAAATGCAGCCACCCGGTTTACTGAAACAACTTTGAATTTTGTCAAGCTATCAGTTCCAGTAGCAATTGCACATTTCAATGCTGTATTAAAAGACTTGTCATTGGAAAGCAAAACAGCAAATGCTGAAAGATCTCAGCAGGTCCGATAGCATCTGTGGAAAGAGAACAGAGCTAGTGTTTTGAATCCAGATGACGAGTCATCTAGACTTGAAGCACGAGCTCTGTTCTCTCTCTACAGATGTTTCCAATTCCAGCATCTGCAGTAATTTGCCTTTGTCTTTGAAAATTTGCTATAATTTGGAGATGTAGATGACAGTTTCCTGATATTACTGAGAACGATGCAGCTTCAAATGGAGAAACATCAAATTCCCTTTCGTACAGAGTCCTTAAAATTACATTTTGAACAGATACTTGGTGTATAATTATGCAGTTCTTTTGTCCACTGTGTTAAAGAACAGTAATTTTGAGGCATAATACCCCAACAGTTTTAGATAGTGCAAATGGAGTCATTATTCTTGAAACATTTCAATGTCAAGACGGGATGACTTGAATTTTCTAGATGGTTGGCCCAAGAATTGCTAAATGGTCTTTCTCATTTGTACTTACCGTGTGGTGTCTTCCAACTGTCATTCATGATGTGTAAACCTGGATACTCTTCAGCGAGTTGGAAAAGCGAACTTGCTCCACACATACCACTTTCCACCAGCTGGCAGTGGACAGTGATAAGCAGGAAACCCGGCTGATATATTTTCTTCTTCTCCCCAACTTAACAGTATTGAGGCTAATTGCGTTTTCCCATATTGCTGTCATCCTTCTACATTGTATGCACCATGGACTTGATGGTTTACTAAACTTTATATCACAATTCATTCATGGTATACGAATGTCACTGATGAGGCTAGCATTTGTTGTCTATCCTTAATTGCCCTTGAGAAGGCGGTGGTGAGTCACCTTCTTGATCTATTACAGTCCATGCAATGTAGGTACACCCACTGTGCTATTAAGGTGGGAATTCCAGATTTGAACACAGTGATAGTGAAGGATCAATGATATAGTTATAATTCAGGAAGATGTGCGACTCGGAGAGAAACTGGCAGGTGGTGGTGTTCTTATGCATCTGCTGTCTTTACCTCCTAGGTCGTAGATGTTGTAGATTTGGAAGGTATTACCAAAGGAACCTGGCAAACTTTTCTCTCCCTTGAGCTAATGGTTAAGCTACAGTACAGCTTTTCTTTATTTCAAAGTCATGAGATGAATGAAAATTGACAATTTACATGACTGAATGTAAGTCGTTGCCTGATTGTTCATTAAGCTTTGAGGTATTCAATTATAGTGTCAAGAGTGCCCTTCCTGATGGCAGTCCACATACACTATCATTGGGATAAAACATTGCTGCATTTTGTCAAGGCTCAGCTACGAACACATCAGTAAATTAAATGTCATGACAACAAAGTGGTGTATGATGATGTGTTCTTTAACTGGCTTTATTGTCTCAGTTGGAGCTAAATCTGAATTATGACCTTTTCTTCTGAACACAAAGCCAAGCTTATTGTAGGTGTAAATGCATTAGCTAGAGAAGAATTTTGTTAAAAGGTTTGTTAAATAGAGTTCTATTTATCAGTGATTTGCTTTACTCAAAAATGACTGGATTTGTAGGATAAGGTAAAAAGGGACACAGATTTGGTGACATATTAAGCACAGATAAAGCAGTGCAATGATTTTCAGGAATCTAAAATCTCACCAAGTCACATAAGAACATATAAGAAATAGGAGCAGGAGTAGGCCATCCAGCCCTTCGAGCCTGCCCCGCCATTCAATAAGATCATGGCTGATCTGTCGCTGCTCAGTTCCACTTTCCCGCTTTCTCCCCATAACCCTTAATCTAGAAAGACCACATCCACCGGCTCTCCTCTATCCACCGCCCTCGACACATCCTCGTAGAACTCCAGTAAATTTGTCAGACACGACTTCCCTTTAATGAAACCGTGCTGCGTCTGCTCTATCAAGCAATTCCCTTCAAGATGCCTTGCAATTTCCTCCTTAATGACAGATTCTAACATTTTACCTACCACAGACGTTAAACTAACCGGCCTATAATTCCCCGCCTTTTGCCTGGCACCCTTCTTAAACAACGGCGTAACATTAGCCATTTTCCAATCATCCGGCACTTCCCCGGAATCCAGCGACGTTTGGAAAATAACCACCAAGGCATCCACTATCACCTCCGCCATTTCTTTCAGAACCCTCGGATGCATTCCATCCGGTCCTGGGGACTTGTCCACAATCAGCCCCTCCAGTCTGTCGAGCACCGCCTTTCTAGTAACAGTAATGTCATTAAGACCCTTCAGTCCTACCACCTTTCTACCGCTAACACCCGGCAAATTATTCACGTCCTCCTCCGTGAAGACAGAAACAAAAAAGTTATTCAATACCTTAGCCATATCCCCATCCCCTACCACTAGGTCCCCTTTCTCATCCTCTAAAGGACCAACATTCACCCTAGCCAGCCTCTTCCTTTTTATATATTTATAAAAACTCTTGCTATCCTTTTTTATATTAAGCGCTAGCCCAGCTTCATAGTTTTTCCTACCCTTCCTTATCAACTTCTTTGTCAATCTTTGTTGACATTTAAACCTCTCCCAATCCTCTTCTCGCCCACTACTCTTAGCTACTCTAAATTCCTCCACTTTTAGTTTAACACTTTCCTTCACCTCCTGTTAATACACTGTTAATACAGGTAGCTTCTGATCAAATTTGTGTGAGATGTGCCTCCAAGAAAAGCTGGACCAGGTAAAGGTTTTTCTTTACTCATTCATGGGATGAGGGTGTCACTGGCAAAACCAACATTTCTTGCAAAATGTAGATGTTATTTCAGAAATTTTCAAGCAGCTGGCTAGAATCACAATTCAGGAGAATGTGTAGGTAATGATATTCTAGTTGAGGCCAAAGTTTACTATCATAAAAGTTTAAATATATTTTCCACATTATCTGTTTTTAAATACAAAGGAATAATAAGGGGAAAAAGGTAAAACAATAGATTTCCAAGTTAGATAAATAACAGAGAAGGTAATCCCCTTTAAATGTTTTTTGTTGGCACAGCCTGTTAATTTGAAGGAGCACCATCTTTAAATTTTTTTTGTGTTTTTGTGTACATGTATTTTCAAAGGGTCAATTTGTAAAAGCCTGCGCAATACCTTCCAGGTTAGTACATGGCCCCACGTACTTGCAGTCTACTGGAAACATTGAATCAATACCGGGTAGTGCATTCCATATAATGACAACTTGTGTCAAAAAAAACCCTGATCTCACCATCTGATTTCTTTGCCAAGGCTCCTCAGTATATCTTATTTTTAGATGCTTGACCTGAAACATGCTTTCCTCATTCATAATTTATCTTTATGAAGTCATCCACCTAAATACCATACTTAATGCGTAAACTCAGATAGACTATTCAAGTCGGGGAGAGGAAATATTCCAGCTAAGTTTCACCAAATCCTCATCGGATTTTCTCACATACTCATTTCCCACCATGAGCTATTGGGAAAAGAAATGAGGGCCAAAGCCACTTTCCCTTGTCTCCTGTTCTGTCTTGTTGAGTGAAATCAATTGCAGTGCTCTCCTTGCTACCTTAGATGAGATAAATAAAAGTTGTACATATCTGAAATTTGTGTCACTTAAAATTTTCCAGATGACACAATCATGCTGGACTTAATAGTCCAACAGGACTGCTATTGCAATTTTCAAAATTCCTCGATAAAGATTTGAGCTAAAATTGGAAAGAGGGTATAACATCGGCTGGCTGTGGCTGAGCTGGAGAATTGTTCTAAAGCCAGAGGCAAATTAATGAAATTGTTGTGTAGTTTTATTTTCTGCTATAAAATATAGAACTACAGAAAAAAATTAAATTAAAGTACTGCTTCAGCTGCTACAGATTTGGAATGAAATATATTGGAATACATATTCAGGAGAGCTACAGATGCTCTGGTAGGTTAAGCACTGGAGGGCATCGAGTGGGCAACCTTCTAATGTAACTGGCAGGATAGTGACCATTGGATTTTCAGCCCCAGTGTATTCAGTGACAAGAGTGAGCAGTCTCTTGTTTCCCAAAAAATAAAAGCTGCTGTAATTTATTTAAGCTTTTGAAAATACGTCTGTATAAATTGAGAATGCTTTTATCTCACTCTAAGGTAATATGTTCATAACATGTTACTAATGTGATCTTTGATGCCTTGGCTCACTAAGTGCTCATATATACGATACACTCATGGTTTCCACATTTTAGGCTTCTGATTGTACTTGTAACAGACTGTCTTTGCCCTTTTTATCTTAGAGGGCATGGCTTGCCCCTGGCTGGACTTTATCCCTTTTATGACCTAGCAGTGCCATATTTCTGTTTGAGCTGGAGCAGAGTTCCGCAGGCAATTCCCATTGAAATCCATCAGGAAAGAGTGATTCACTTTTAAATTCAAATTATGCAGCCTTGAAGAAGGTCACGAGCATCTGTTTTACGCAAATTAGGTCACCTAATTGAGAAGTGAAGCCCCTTCATCAATGGCTTATCCTGCCACTGTAAATTATAAAGATAGCCTGAGGGACTTGTAGATTAAAGTTTACATTCATGGGATTGTCATGAGTGACCATTTGTCGATTCATAGGATTGTGACGTGAAGCAGATTTGTTCCTTCCAGGTTTGCCACATTGGTGCAGGTAATGATCCATAAAATGGGTTAAAATTCCTTTAATTTCATTTCTGCAGTAACTTCAATCATGTTAGAAGCTCTTCACTTTTTTTTCAAATTATTACATTGTAGTCCATAGACCTGCATGTAGACCCTCTGCCTCAATGGTCCAACTCTTCACTCACCTGACGAAGGAACAGCCAGTTCCAAAAGCTAGTGGCATTTGCTACAAGTAAACCTGTTGGACTTTAACCTTGTGTTAGACTTCTTGCCAACTCTTCAAACTCAGACTACTCCAACAACTTAGTCAGATTTTCACTCAGCATACAACTATACAGCACAGATGGAGGCCATTTGCCTCATTGTGATTCTGATGGCACTTTGATAAAGTTATCCAATTCGTCCTGCTCTCCCGTTCATTCTCCATTGCCCTGCAAATTGGGTATGGACATACAAATTCGGAGCAAGAGAAGGCCATTTGTAGTTTTTTCTTTGGAATGGAGGAGGCTGAGGGGAGATTTAATTGAGGTGAATAAAATTGAGGGATTTAGATGTAGATACTGGATCTTGGACTTAATATAATTGGTAAAAAAATTAGAGGGAAGTTGAATAATGTTTTCATCTAGAAGGTGGTTTGAGTCTGAAACTCTGCTTGAAAAGATGGTAGTGACAGAAACCCGCATCACATTTAAAAACCATTTGATATGCACTTGAGATGCCATCACTTGCAGGACTACAGAACAAGCTGGATAGCTCTTTTTGAACTCCCACAGACACAAGGAGTCAAATAGTCTCCTTCTGAACCATTTTCTTCCTGTTTTTAGGTTCTGTGGATAAATAATTAACACCAAATATGGTTGATGTTAATTGGTTAAAGTGAACAAGAATAATGATTTAACCTTTATATATGGCATAGAGAATATACAGCAAGTACCTATAACCTATGATGACAAAAACTTGGGCAATTGTTGAATAGGTTGTATGGGGGATATAAGGCTAACAAAAAAAATTAGTGTGAATATAAACTGGGGAAATTACATAAATGATCAGTGCTCTGCCACTTGGGTGCATCATTATGAGGAGAAATATGCATTACTCTGGCTCTTTTTTGTTTCCAGATAACAAAAGATTTGCACAATATTTTTTCATGAAGACAGTGGCTCTTTTAAAAGTGTTCTGTATACATTGGACAGAGAATTACAAGTTAAGTCAGCAGTAAAAGATGTCAGAGTCATTAACATGCTTGAACACTCTTGCTTGTGAAGGGTGTGGAATGCACTGGCAGTTAGCCTTCATGCTGTTTCTGAACACTAGAAACTGGCACTGAATGCATTTCTGTCTCACATCCAGACAGGACAATCTATATTCTTAAAAGCAATAATGCCAAACAATAGTTTCACGGCTTTAATTTAATTTACAAGTTCACATCACGGTTCCAAACGACGCGAGCTTTGCTTCTAACAACATCTAACCCTGTTGTTGAGATTAATGCCTTGCAGTTGCTTTCAGTTATTCATTAATTTTGTTCAATCTCATGCTGAATCCACTTTTCTTCTGTGTAGGGCCAATGTCTAAGAAGGAATAGTATTCATTTGCCCAGTATGCTGTTTCTTTGTCATAATAAAGATCAGGATACATCTAAACAGTAGTAGGCCTGTGCTTGTTCGCAGTGAACATTCAGATCTTCGGTCTGTGGGCTAGCCAAAAGCCGTACTTTTTGTATTTCTGATCATCTGTGCTTTTGTCTTTTTAGAATTGAAGTTGGAGTGAAAAGCCCAAGTTCTAGTTCAGTTCACTGAAATTTTGAGTCCTAGCCAAATTCCAGATACCCATCTCCTAATGGTTCTGAATGCATTGAGCTCACCAGTTTCATGGTTAGAAATTATTTCACTCTGTTACTTGTTCATGGTCAATTCACAGGAAAAATTACTGAACTTCGTATCTGAATAACAGGGCCAGACACTGTAATCCAGGCATTCCCATACTCCTTTTCTTGTTTTGTGGACCTTAAAGACCACAATTAAATACAAAATACTGACATGCCAGCCCCATTGCTAAATGACAAACTCTTTTCTTTAGTGTAATTGAATTCATAAAAAGACATTCCCTCTCCACAGGTGTAAGCAATAGGAAGAGTTTAGAATTTTTCCCCGTCCCATAAACAGACATTTCTCCCCACCCCACTAGGGTATAACCGGGTGAACAGCCAAGGCTGAAGACCACACATTACTTGTGAGCCACTTTCAAAAGTAATCATTTGTCTATTTTATCTCCCAAACCTTGTCTCTTTGCATGGCTTACCTTGTGTGGAACGATATCTCCCATTGGATTTGCAAATGCATTGTACCTCCCAATTCCTTATCCAGCATCTATTTTAACATATCTTTTAAATTACTTTCTGAAGATTGTGTGGTACAGAAATATATCCAGTGGTCATTCTGTTGGCACTTTTTATGGTCTTAAACTATTGCATCCCTGTGAAATATTGTTGGTTAACAGAACTAGCAGTGGAAAGTTAAGCTAATGACATTCTGGGGCATTATGTTCAAACCAATCTTCAGCACTTGTGGAATTTGAAGGTCATCCTATTGTCTGATCAGCTGATGAGAGATTAGTGTAAAAATAAATCTTTTCAGTTCATGGGTCCAAGCTGATACAATTATAGCAGCGTCTTTTTAAAAATGCTTCTGTTATCACCTTAGCTCTGATAGATGAATCACAAGGTCATATTATAATTCTGCCCCTTGTTGGGTTTTGAAATGTAACCAGTCTGAATAATACCTCTAGCTTTCTGTAGTCATGTGCCCATGACATGAGGTTGCCTCTGAAGGCAGACCTTTTAAGATCAGTTCAATAAACTTTCTCATAGAAACGGGCAATGAGGAAGACTGCTTTCCTTTTACTTAAAACACTCTCTATCTAGTTCACACAGAAAGATGCAATACCTACCTGTCCCCCCGCTCCCACCATCCCCAAATATATAGCATTCAGTTGTTTTTAGGATTCATGTTCTTGCCTTTCAAATTTTATCTGGGAATTTCCTGGGCAATTTTAACTTTGCCTTTGGATTTGTATCCTTTGCCCGAATCTGACAATTTATTTTAATGTTCCTCCATGAATTTAGTTTATCTCTGTCATTCACCATCTTATAGCTTTTTATAATTTCATCTACTTCTGAGCTCATGTTTCTTCCTCGTAAGGGAGACCCTGTGAGTAAACCTTCAATCACTGATCGTTTTGCTGGAAACCTTGAAATACTGCTCCCTGTGTTGGAATGTCTCCCTTATTTCTCAATAACAGAACTGGGCACAATATGCTATTTTTATTTATTTATTAGTGTCACAAGTAGGTTTACGTGAACACTGTAATTAAGTTACTGTGAAAGTCCCCCAGTTGCCACACTCTGGCACCTGTTTGGGAACACTGAGGAAAAATTTAGCATGGCCAATGCCCCTAACCAGCATGTCTTTCAGTGTGGGAGGAAGCCAGAGCACCCAGAGGAAACCCATGCAGACATGAGGAGAATGTGCAGACTCCACAAAGACAGTGACTGAAGCCTGACACTGTGAGGCAGCAGTACTAACCACTATAGCTCTTTGTAATAAAACACAAATGCTGGAAAAACTCAGCAGGTCAGGTTGCATTCTGGTAAATGATTATCTCAACCTGTTAACTCTACTTCTCTCTCACTGTTGTTTTCTGACACATTCTTCCAGTATTTCTTTCTTGGTTTTATTTCAGATTTCTAGCATCCTCAGGATTTTGCTTTTGTATTAGACCTGTCTTTAGTTTGATCATAATGTCAGAATGTGCAATATCCGTTCTGTTTAGAGTTTAAATGTGCAATTACAGTACGGCATAATGTAATATGCTGTTAAGCTTTTAAAACTGCAGTAATTGCCAAGTTGGTCATGTACTTGTATTTCTGTTACTTTTGTTGTTGCTGCATTTTATCACTGGTTTCAGGTCAGGAAATTAAAGTCTAAAATAATAAGTGTTTTATGTAGCTACACTCAAGGCAAGTTCTTGGTTTTAGCCAAGCCTTGTCAAGGGAGGTGCTGCACAAAGGCCTTCCACACAGGACTGAAGGGAAATGTGCCAAGTGATTCAGCCCAGAGCAGCTCAATGCTTAATTACATTTAAGCACTGGCAGCAGTTTCAAAGTAGCTCACAGGCACCTCTTGGCCTGCAATGTTGCACAGCATTAGTGCAGGAAGACTGAACACAGCATAAATGTTTCACCATTCCTTTTAACTTATTTTTAATATGATCCTTAAACTTTTTTTTAACCACATTAATTCATTCATGGGATGTGGATGCCATTGGCAAATCCAGCATTTATTACTTGTTTTTAATTGTTCTGGTGAAAAAACATGTATAGAAACCAGTACTTACACATAATCTCTTAAAATACCAAGTTCCCAATTCCCAAAATGAGGGATTGAACAAAATAGAAACATTTTTCCCTCACCGCCCCATCCTAAAAAGGAAAATCACCCAGGCTGCTCATGTATAGTTTATACTGCACAGTTGGCAATTGGCAGAGTACTGGAAGCAGATTGCCCACTAGATCTCTTTGGACACGTGTTCATACAGTTGAATGAAAGGGGAAGCAATTACCATTTCAGAAGTAGGGCAAGAATTGTTAATGTTCAGCAAATGAAACATGCATAGAAAAGTACATGTGTGTTTTGTCTTTCACTCTCATGTTGAGATTTTTAACAAATATTCAGTATTCCAGCATTCTGAATCTTTTCAAAAATGCTTATTCTTCACTTTTTAGATTTTCTCTGATTTTCAGCCCTTCCTACCTGTCCTCACTGGGATTAACAACAAGGTCATCCTGTACTTTCCCAAGTGGTCACTACGTTTGTGTGAGTCTTGACTGACCAGACAAACCTCATCCTAGTTTTAGTCAACTGCATGCCAGGCATGCACACACTTCTAGTCACTTTGAGAGCAGGAATAAATCACTATCCTGGCCAAATAGACAATTAATGTATTTTAATTATATTGGAATTTTAGTGAAGTTAATCTTTGGGGATAATTTTGGATCTAGTTGGATAGCCAGAATTCAATACAGTTAGCACGTGAATGATACAATAAAAAGCCACATATCAAGAAATTGTTTTCTTTCAACAAATTATTAAGCATTTTTTTAAAACTCTGCAGGCAATATCCTAACTGATAGAAATTGATTTAGGACATCTTGCCTTGTCATTTTTTATTTTATGCTGCTGCCTTCACTGACCGTTGATCAATTATATCTAAAGTGTAGCCAGAGACATTAACATCTGTGTTCCGTGCACATTGGTGGCAGTGATGACTCAGCGGGTAGCACTCTCTAATCTGGTTTAGAATTCAAGCTTCACTCCAAAGACCTGAGCACAAAAATCTGGTTGACAGTCCCAGTTCTGTATGTAGAGACTGCTGTACTCTTGGAGGTGCTGTCTTTCAGATAAGACATCAGACTGAGGCCACATCTGATCTCTCAGGCCAAGGTTAAAGGTGCCATTGTTAAAGAACCATTCCATTCCTACTGACCATATTTTCCATCTTGTGCTTAAAACCAACCTGTGCAGCAAAATAAATGTCAGGATTACTGTCGGAATTCTACCACCCCACCCACCACAGAAATGGAGCGGGCGTGGGGCAAATAATAGAAATGTCTGTTGAACTCGGGTGGGATTTTCTGATTCATTCAAGCAAGGTCATAAAATCCCATCCTACATGTTGGCGTTATTTTACAACCCCACCCTCTCCCTGTAGTTTGTGCTGGGTTGTGCCTTTAATGGCCTAGGCCCAAACCCTGGAATTCCCTCTCTAAACCTTTCAAGCTCTCTTTGTCTCCCCTATAAGGCACTTCTTAAAATTTACCTTTTTGACTAAGTTTTTTGGTTATCTGACCTAATATCCTCGTGTAACTTGATGTCATACTTCATTTTATCCTGTGAAGCACTTTGTGATGTTCTTCCTCATAATAAGGCAAAACAAATTCAGAAAGCAAGTCGATCTGTACTGTTTTTGTATTTTCTGACAACTGATTGAAGAATAGAATAGACAACAACTTGGAACCAGGTGATCTGACTGCTCTTTCAAATGGACATTATATTGTTGCGGTGGTAAAAAAATTGCACGCTGTAAAACTGTTGCTTGTAATGATTGTATTGCAGTAGTACCAACATGTAGGAGAAAAGAAGGTGAATCTTTGATGCTCAGTTAAAAATCATTGTTATTCTATTAGGTGCCTCACACTAACATCTACATGTCCCTATGTCTATGTACTTGCTACCAGTTTTTAAATGGTAGTTAATTTTTATCTCAGTGGTAACTCATGTTATCTATAAATTTTATCACATATTGCATCATTGGCCTGAATTGGATGATCTTGCAATACTAATGACTTAAGCTGTGTCAAAGAGTGCAAAAGAGCAACATATGTTGGCAAACAAACTTGACCAAAGTCTAGATCAGAGCAAACAGAGGAGCAGACAGCAGTAACCAAAGCAGTAGGACCTGGTGACCAAGCAACAGCGATCAGAACGTGGGAAGAACTGTTAATTGGTGTTGAAAATAGTTGAGTGGCACGCGGACTCATTCTGAAGGTAAAAGAGCAGCATTTTGAGCAAGAATAGAAACAAATAAAAGACTGGCTGCTGGAAATCTGAAATAAAACAGAAAATTCTGGAAAGACCCAGCATCTGTGATGGTGTTAGTAGATAGAATTTTCACTGTTTGGGGAACAAGGTGGCATTGGGAAGATGGAGTTGCAGTAGGACAGTGTTCAATGGGGCATTCCCTGGGATAATCATGAATGTGGATTGGCTGTCCACTGCAAAGCGGTCAGTTTATTTAAATAATTAAGGCCCCATTTGTGGCAATTTAAATTGCCTGTCAGCATCTTCATAAAGGCATTCATACCAGCCCCCTTGCCCACTGCGTAAGAAACCCACCAGTTCCAGCAAAGCAACCTCCCTCCAGCAGGATTTGTGGGGGAGTGAGGGTGGTAATCGGAGCCAGAGGCTTATTGCCTGAAATAGGGGTCCATGGGCAGCCTCTGTGATGCAAGCAGATAGGTTTCTTCTCTGACACTCCCAAAGATGCTGACCCATTAACAGGATTGGCAGTTCAAGACTGCATGCCTTTTGTAGGACAGTGAATACAAAGGCAGCCCACGAGCTGGCTCCTGCCCAAAAAATAACTCTCCTGTTCTGGCACCTGCTAAGTGTGGAGTCAGGATCCTTATTTGTTCCTGGCCATACGGTTTACTGAAGCTTGTGGGAAAAACATATCCAGTGTTACATGCAGAGCAACAATGTCCTTGTTACATGAAAAAGATGATCTTATGTAATGGTGGAAACCAAGAGAAGACTAATCATTGTTGATGAAGGAAAAGTTCATTGTCAAAAATTGCATGAAATGTTCACAAGAAGTAATGAACAACTGAGAAATATTCAGTATCAAAAGGCTGAATGAAGTATCCAAAATGGACACAGACCAGAAATGAGAGATAAGTAGGCAGTATCATGGGGCTTCCCAAAAACATGTGAGCTACTGCCAGTTTGCATATTATCCTTTTTTAAAATTTTTCTTCCAATGCGCAGAGTGGATGGGGCAAGTCCAAATCCATCTCCTTGCTTGTTCCAAAAACCACATTTAAATTGAATTCGTGGGTCTCACAAGAGAGACATAATATGGGCGGCACAGTGATGCAGCACCGCTGCCTCTAGGTGCCAGGGGTCCAGGTTCGATTTCTGGGTCACTGTTTGTGCAGAGTCTGCAGGTATTCCCCATGTCTGGATTTTTTCCTCTGGGTGCTCCAGTTTCCTCCCACAATCCGAAAGACGTGTTGGCTAGGTGCATTGGCCATGCTAAATTTTCCCTCAGTGTACCCGAACAGGCTCTGGAGTGTGGCAACTAGGGGATTTTCACAGTAACTTCATTGCAGTGTTAATGTAAGCCGACTTGTAACAAATGAATAAACTTTAAACTTTTTTTACTTCATGCATGATAAGGCATTGCACCCCATCTTGAGCTTGATCTGACAGTTGATCTTAGCCGAAAGACTGAGAAACGGTTTTATTCCCCGTTTCTCACATCTGCTGGTTGGTTCATATTGGAAGCTGACCTATTTCCCGCAGAGGACTGTGTCAGTACCTCTTTAAAATAGTAGCTGCAGCTGTGAGTTGTTATAAAGACTACTGGTTTGGCTTGTTGCCCTTTACTTGCGTTGTCTTCTGGCTTGGTGAAGTTTCACTTCCTCTAGGTTGACTTGGAGGTAGTCAGTATTTATTATTTTTTAAAACAATTTACCCTATTTGTATCCAAAACTTCAACTTAAGTTCAATGTTTTCTGGACACAGACTATTCTGCCTTGCTCTCTTGGAGTCTCATTGCCTCATTACCATAACCCTTTATGCTCTCCACCCAAAACTGTTAAAATATTTTGTTGAACTATTTCTATTCCTATCATCTCCCTCCAAAATCATAACACCAGAGGTTGAGCGTGTCTGATGCTTTCATTACTCTGCCTGATTGCGTCTTAAGTATTCTTATTTGTGTCTCACTTTTGGGGTTTGATGTAGAGTGTCTCTTCATTCTCATCATGACAACACTGAAATGATTGCATCAGCTGTCATTAGTCGACAGCTTTGGCTTATAATGTGCAAGCACATCCAATGAGATGAGCAGTTCTTCGATCCTGTCAATGGCATTCTTCTGTTAGAATCCCCAATACCACTGCTGACCTTTTCTCTGCAGATCTTGTAAAAATTTGTCGATGGTAGACTTGGGATGAATTTCCCCGCCTGGTTGACCATGCCTAAAATATGTTTGCATGTCAGCAACACACTTGGGCTGTGGGAATTCTTGACTTGCCTTGGCCCTTTTGGGGGTCTGCACCATTTTTTTGCACTTTTCATTCCGAGTGAGGCTTTCTTGTTCAAGCACTTTTAAAACCTCCTGGATTCTGTGATTGTATCCTTATTTAGCGACACTATGGATGAGCAGTTCATTCACGAGGCAAATAATTCCTTTACTGCCATTGAGGATGTTGGACATAGGGTGTTGAAAGATTTCTGGAGCAGAGAGTAAGCCAAAGGGAAGTCAATTGAAACAAAAGCAACTGAAGGAAGTGATAAACATTGTCAACAACCTTGATTCTTCATCAAAGGGATCTGCCAAAAACTGCCGTTGGCATCCAGCTTTGTAAGAATACTTTTGGACAACCTTGCCAGATTGTCATCAACAAAAGCCACCCGGTATCAACACAAGAGCCTGATTTTGTCATTTGATTTAGGAACTGTCGCTAGCCCCTCGCACCATTTTGTAGGCATTTTAACAGGGAAAATTACTCCTTGAATCAACATCCTGTCGATTTGCTCTTTGACTTTCTCAATCAGAGGGTGTGGTACTTTCCTGGCAGTAGTTAAGCAGATGCATTTGACATGCAGGAGAACAGTGATGTGATAAGTTATTCCATGGACTGAAACGAAGAAATTTATTCCTAAATATGGCTCAACTGTCATCCTGTGTCCATCAATCCTTTGTAAAAGATCAGTCCTGAACATGCTTCCCTGAGCAGAGAAGGTTGCTGATTTTGTAAGATATAAACAGTTCCATTAATCTTTTTTATCCTTATTTCTAAGTGTTGTAGTGATCTGACCCTTCATTTTGAGGTCTGTGCCTCCAAGCCCTTGTTGCTTTATTTTTGATGGTCTGATCTCAGCATCCTTAAGTTCACCCAATTTGTCCAATAAGATTGTGACCCAGCCCGAGTGTCCGATTTAAATTCTTTTCTGTAACCTTTGACTTCCAGTTTGACAGATCAAAACTGCTTGTTAAGATCTTTGATTTCTCAAAGGAAATTGCCAAACTGTATTTCCAGTTTCCTGCACTTGAACTGGTTGGAAGTTTGTGCAATGTTTTTTCCTTTAAATCTGCAGGTTGTTTACAATATTTGGTCTTTCCAAAGAGGAAACCTTTGGCTCTTTCTGCTTGGAATTTTCTGTAATGATGTTTTTTGGCAGCGCATCTGGAACATTTTAAAATAATTGCAAGGGGGTTCCCAGACCCTTCAACAGTTTTGGCAGCCTTTTTAATGGGTTCCATTCTGGATCAACTAGAACCTCATCATCTCTCCAAAATACACCCCAATTCTTCTCCTGCAGTTCCACCCACCTTGTAAATTGTTCAGCCTTCTCTAACATTAAATCCTCCTTGGTTTGGAAGCTACCCAACAGCATCTCATTGGGCATGCCAAGTACATTGTGGTTGCGAAGTAAATCATGTTTTAAAGTTCTGTAGCATCAACCACTAGCCAACCTTTGCAAGTTATTAATAAATGAGTTGATGGATTTGCTTGGTCTTTAGCCCCTTTTGGTTGAATCTCATCTGTTCAATGATCACATTCTTCATAGGGCTGGTAATATTGAAGGTCCTCAAAATCCTCTTAGGTTACTGAGGGCTCCTTCACTACAGGGCATCAATTAAATCTCTAATAGAATATAGAAGGGTACTAACCTTGTGTTTTGTGCCCTTCTGTAAGCCCAAAAAATATGTTTTGAATAGCAGCGCGACAGCTCCTTAATTTGTTCTTGCTGCTGACTCTATTGGAAGGTCTATGAAGGGGGAAGTGGCTGAAGACTTCATGAATGGTTTGTTCATTGTTCACTACCAAGGAATATCTTTTTATGTTCTTCTTTTCAAAGTCAAACTGTTCATAGGTTTTCACTTCTGGATTAACAATGTGTGGTCTCAGTTTCATTGGCCCATTGCACTTCACTGGTTTTGTCTTCCATCTCAATAGGTTTCACTTACTCTAGGAGTGACATGCAAATAGTTAGTATTTCCATTTTAAGAAACTATTTACATCCAAGGCCTCATGGTTAAGTACATTATTCTTAAGACTGTTTGTTCTATGTCTTGCTCCCTTGATGTCTCTTGGTCATATGACCCAGATGTCATGTTTGCATCGTCATTCTCTAATCAACATAATCGTTAAACCTTTATTCTACAAGTGCCAATGTTTTATTTTTGTATATACACAGTATGGAATCACCTGATGACAAATCCTATGACAAACACCACATGTACATCTTGTGTCACAGTGGGCACTGACTGCATTTCTGTTCTTGATGAGCATCTCTTGGCCAGCAGTGGAGTGGATCTTGGGTGCTTGGGCAGTAGGTGGTCTTGACTGCAAAAAAGGAACCTTGTACAACATCACTGTCAGCTAACTGCTCTATCTCCTGCACTTTATGCGGCGGCACGGGCTCATTGGGCCGAAGGGCCTGTTTCCCGTGCTGGGTTGTTCTTTGTTCTTTGTTCTTTTAGGCCCACCATCTACTTTTTAGGTTGTGTGTTTTCCTGAACTTTGGACTTCTGCCATCTGTGGAGCTGCTTTCCTGCTGTCTAGTTGTGTTACAGTTTTAGGTTCAGAAAAGCCTTGCGGTTGTGGCTTACCTGGTCGTTCTCATTGAATCAGTCTTGGTGTTTCCTGATTGAGTGACCAAACATCTCGGCACAGGTGTTGATTATGGAAGCCTTGCGGTCACATCAGGTGCTGTGAACACACTGCATCTCAGGGTCACTGACTGAATAGGGCTCTCTTTATCAGAGCCTTTAAGTGCCTCAGCACTGATTTTTCTTCCAGCATGGTTTCAGTTGCCATCACTGCTTTGGGGCCACATTGATGTTGATCATAGAGCGGATTAGACAGTGGTCTGTCCAGCAGTTGTCAGATTCTGCATTGCAGGTGAGACACATACGTTTGTAGTTTCCTAACTTGGACGGTGACATAGGTCACAGTGCTTGGAGCGAGAGTGTTGCTGTGAGGCTTTGTACATGTCTCTCAGATGGAACAAGGTGTTAGTTATGACAGTGCTGTGTTCTAGACATTTTGTCAGGAGCTGGGTACTATTGACAAACATATAAATGTACTATATCATCATGTACTCTGACTACTGTTTGTTATGATTAGGAAAGTGGAAGATGTTGGTGCTGGGAAATGCAATAGCACTCATTATGCTCCAGGCAGCTGGTGTAGCATTACACACTCCCAAGCCTGATTTTGCATAATTATATGCAGAATAAAGTTCCTGCTTCTTGGTGCTAATACCATGCTCCAACTCCAACTTCCAGGTCAAATCTTGAGTTGCCCACACTAGCCATCATTAGCTTGTCTCAAAACTAGAAATATTGTGTGCTGAGATGTAGCCAGTTTTATTGCTGTAGGGCTCTTCCCATGAGCATTTTGGTTGAAAATGCCACAATCATTTTGTTGAGGATCCTGCAGAAATTATATTTCCACCACAACTTTGCTAGAAGATTGACAGAAGTCACAGAGAAACAGTGTAAAAGCCCATTTCTAGCTGTTTCCCAGAGGTTTCTGTTTTTCTCCCATCAACATTTAGCAGAAAATCAGGAGGAGTTGCACACACATGCAAATATGCCAAGCTCTTCAGTTCCTGATGGTAGTGGTCAAGCATGTTATGAACAGAAGGATTTGAGGTACCAGAAATTTATTTTGCAAGATAGGACTATGTCATGCCATGCCACCACTTTGCCTTTAATCCCATCTTCACAGGTTTCTCCTTTTCTTGCTTTGTCTTGAGATGTGAGTGATGTTAGCAAGGTTGTATTTATTGTCCTTCTATAATTGCCCTGAGAAGATGATTGTCTTCCTGAACTACTGCAGTTTTTTTTTGCTAATGGTAACCCACAGTAATTTTAGATGGGGTAATTCAGGATATTGACCTGGCTTGATCCAGGTGTAAAGATACATATTCCAAGTTGGTATGGTGTACAGATACCAACCCTCCCAAAAATTCCTTGGGGCACCTGGAATTACTGATTAATCATTCAATCAAATAGCAAAAATTGTTGACTTTGCAACTGGCTTAGGAAGGTGGTAAGCTGTGAGAATAGCATGTCAGGTATGCATTGGTTGGGGGAGAACAGATGGAGATGAGAGATCATGAGATAAAACCCTGTTGATTACATCTAATGAGAGCTGGCAACTTCAGAATGGTGTGTGACTTGGAGGTTATTAGTGTTTCCATAATATAACTGCTCTACTGGAGATGGCAGCTGAGCAAAGTGTAGTCATAGTAAACTTGACTAGTTGTTGCTACTTCTCTATGTATGCTGCAACCAGAGATGGAGAAGATGAATATTAAGTGCAGTAACAGGGTCACTAATCAAGCAAACTGCTCTGGCCATAATGAGCAGTGTTGCAACCACATTGAACCAGGTAAGAATTTAGTTATCACTGTTGGCTTGAATCAAGGTTGGATGGTGAAGATTCCTTGAAAAGTCAGGAGGTGAGGCATTTTGGCAAAGCATCCTGCCTCTACTGCTATTTTTTAAGTTTATTCATTTGTTAGTGTCATAAGTAGGCTTACATTAACACTGCAATGAACTTAATGTAAAAATCCCCAGTCGCCGCATTCCAGCACCTGGTCAGGTGTACTGCAGGAGAATTTAGCATGGCCAATGCACCTAACTAGTATGTCTTCCCGACTGTGGGAGGAAATCGGAACACCCAGTATTTATGCCACTCGGTATTTATGACAGTTCGCATTTGGTGTGAGGTTGTCTACTTTGGATCTTAACAAGATCGATCTGAGTTTTTTCTCTAAGTGATAAGGAGCTAGGAATTGTGGAGGAACAAAGATACCTAGAAGTACTAGATCTATCAAAATGTGTATTAGGCAGATCTACTCGGGTGATTGCAGTTTTCTATCTTAAGATTGTCATCTTGCACCGTATGTTTTTATATAGGCCAAATAATTTTCATAACTTTCACTATCTCTGGATGCAGGAATAGGCCTGCATCCACAGCAGGAATAAGCACCAATGAGTTCCACAACCAAGCAAACTGTGTTTGAAAAAGACAATTAAAGAATATAAGAGAAAAATGCCAATATTAATGCCATTGCACTGGTTCCAGTAAGAGATATCAATTTTAATGTGGTTATACTCTTGGGGCAGATAAAAGTATTTGGGTACATAAGTATGACTGGAAATTACAAACCTGGGATTTATCCACTGTTGACAGCTCTGTTAAATATTAAGGTTGCGGTTTAATCATTGTTCCTTTCCCTCCAACAATATCTAATGGAGGGACTCTGAAGAACTCATGAAAGACATTGAAATACTTTAAATGATTGAGACAAAATGGGCAACCTTCACAATTACTGCTCTAATCCAATAAAAATGTCACTCTCATGTATTTATCACTCAGATAAAATTTTTATTATTGATTGCTGTACTAATCCACCTATAAAACAGAATTACAGTTGCATTTAGTTATAAATTAACAATAGTGTATTAACCAGGTTTCAAGGGTAAGTTGTGTTATTGGTCAGTATTCCAAGACAGTTAATTTTTGCAGATCTGTCAGATGGCGTGTTTCATGAATTATGCGTTTCATGCTTTACCGCTGGTGGTTTATAACAGTCAAAAGAAAAATGTTAAAGCACAGAAAAAGGTAGAAAAATAAGCTTTGAGAGAAGTCTTGGCTTTAATATAACACCCGTCAAAATCTCCAAATCCTAAAACACTGCAGAAACTCAATTGAACCAGCCATATGGTTAGGTTGATTGGCCGTGTGAAATTGCCCTTGGTGTCAGGGGGATTAGCAGGGTAAATGTGTGGAGTTATGGGAATAGGGCCTGGATGGGATTGTGGTCGGTTCAGATTCATTGGGCTGAATGGCCTCTTTCTGTACTGTAGGGCTCTATGATATCATTACTGTGGCTACAAGAGCAGGTCAGAGGCTGAGAATTCTGCAGAATCACCTTTTGTTTCCCCAGAGCCTGTCCACCATCTGCAGGACACAAGTCAGGAGTGGGATGGAATTCTCTCCACCTGCCTGGTTGAATGCATGCAGCTCCAACAACATTGAAAAAGCCCAACACCAACCAGCCCACTTGATTGGCACCACCAAGCCACATGGTATCTTGACTTGGAACTATATCACCATTCCTTCACTGTCGCTGTGTCAGAATCATGTAACAACACTGTACATGTTCCCGGTTGCAAGACTTCTTACTGTGTTTACCCCAGTCCAACGCCAACATGTGCCACATCAGGTGTTCCTACAACACATGGACTGTAATGATTCGGAAAAACAGCACGCCACCAACTTTCAAGGGCAATTAGGGATGGGCAATAAATGCTGGCCTAGCCGGCATTACCCACATCCCATAAAAGAATGAAAAAAACTTAGTTACTTTTCATGGATATATCTTTCTGTTTCTCACACCCATTCATCCACACAGAGAAGAAATGGGAGTACAAACCCTGAAACCTGCTCTATCATTCAATAAAATTGCAGTTGATCCTTGAATTCAGTTACACCTTACACTCTAATCCCATGGCTTCTTGATTATCATTGAGTCCAAAAATCTACTCTGTACAATTACAGCAATAACTTTCTTCTTCATATACACTAGTCCTCTTGCAATAAAGGCCGACGTATCATTTACTTCCTTAACTGCTTGAAGGACATCTGTAATGGAAAAGACAGGCAATCTATTCAAATTAAAATATGAAAATCCATAATCAGTAACTCACACCAAATCTGAATTAATAAGATGTTAAATCAGATTCATGGTCTATTAGACACCAAATTTAAATGAGTAAACAGAACAAGTTACCCCGCTGGAGGTCCTGTATATCCAGGTGATTGTATTTTTTCTTGTTCTGTGGTTCATTTGACAAATTCTTGCATTGTAAGTTATATCTACTTTATGGTATTTTAGGTTCATTTTCCATGTAGTATCAATGTAGATGAGGTGCATTTCTTCATAAATGATGCTTTGGTTAAAAATCTTATCAGCCGATGAAATTTTTGTTTTGCATTTATTAGCTGAGGATTTGCTTTGAATTTTCTAATCCAACTGGCTGCCTAAAGTCTTTTTTTTGGCATGTGCAGAATATTTTCATTTAAAATTTTAAAAATAGTGTTGTAACTGCAGAGCCACTTCTCACTGTAGGATGCAAAATTAGAAAAAATGTTCGCTAATCTAAACCATGGGGTCTGTAGTTGATTCTTATCCATCATTCCTATCATAGGAAACATTCTTAAGCCAGATGGGCACTTAAAGTGATCTGTTGATTGGTAAGTATGGACCTATTGCATCTTAAAACATCCTTGCATGAGACCACAATGCCACATGTTATTATCCTGTCTAGCTGATGAGGTTATTTTTGTCTCAACGAAATATTTCAGTCAGCAGCTGCTGCAGGCCTTCAATTTTCCTACATAACTTTATTGTTCGACACTATGATACAGCTGTAAAAACAGGCTTCAAATTCTCCATCCTTTCCTTTTTATGGTACCATAAAGTATATAGAGTACAAATCATGCCTTCATTTAGGCTCTGATGACTGGTGACCAGAGCTTACAATTTATGTTTGTGATGCAATCAGTATTTTACAATAATTTTAAAAGATTTTTTTGGGGAAGGGCTAAATCTATAAAATCTATAAAACTTTAATTACAGGAAAAAAGGGGAAGACACTGGATTGCATTAGCAGAGAAATGAAGTATTAATCAAATGCAATTGCAGGGTAGCTATAAAAAGGCATTGGTTACATTCCACACAGAGGATATGTGGTGTTTGGTCACTCAGTTATTATAAGGATATTACTGCCTTTGAAAAGCAGGGGAGAGAAGTAAAAAACTAAAGTGATGCTGGTCTTCTGCAAAATATGAGGAAAGATTCGAGTTTGGACTTGGCAAATGGAGTTAACCAATGTCTTGTGCAAGTTCAGCATCATTTCCTTACTTTTTATATTGAGTATAAAAGCAAAAAGGCAGATTCCAGATGGAATTCTGCTATAGAAAAGGAAATGTTTGCCATGAACAGGAATAGCTCTGAGATCTGCTTCTGGGGTAAGAGGAAATTAGTGATTTGGTGAAAAAGTGGGTTGGTGGGTTGAGCAAAATCAATAAGGGACAGGATTAACCTTGAAGACCATCAGTAAATGATGGAAACACAGCATGAATCAATCAGGTCAGTCAGCTTCTGTAGAAAATAGACAAGTGAATTTCTTGGAGTCTGTTAAATCCAATAACTGCATTTAGAGAAAGAGTAAGTCTGAAGCTTGTCTTTTACCTTCACCAGATTTATTCTCATAACAGTTCAACATGGTAACAGCCGCTTTCTATTTCCTCTTCCCCAGTTGTTTCAGTTGTGTCCATTTATAAATCAGCCAATGCTCATCACCTGCTTTTAACAATGCTTAACAAATGTAATTGCCAAAGGATGCAATTGCTAATACATTGACAGAGTCTACATCCAAAATGTTAACTTGTCTATTCTACAGATGCTGTCTACCATGACTGCTGAAAATTTAAATTTTCATGCCATACTTTCAGCATTTTCAGATGTTTTTTTGAATTTTGCTTGGATTGCTTCTTACTAATTTTTAAGGATTCTGGGTTTTAGATGTCTACTGAAGCTGCCAATTCCTTATTATAGTAACTCATGTTAATTCAGTACTACCACTGTTAGACAAAATCTCCATTCAAGAATTAAATACAATCCTTTGCACTGTCCCCATTTTTAAAAATTCCATTCTGGGGTTCAGATGTTTCAGTCAGAGCAGAGAAGGTGGTAGAAGAGGGGGAGGCGTGGCATTGTTAGTCAAGGACAGTATTACGGTAGCAGAAAGGACGTTTGATGTGGACCTGTCTATTGAGGTAGTATGGGCTGAGATTAGAAACAGGAAATGAGAGATCACACTGTTGGGAGTTTTTTATAGGCCTCCAAAAAGTTCCAGAGATATAGAGGAAAGGATTGCAAAGATGATCCCGGATAGGTGTGAAAGTAACAGGGTAGTTGTTATGGGGGACTTTAACTTTACAAATATCGATTGGAAAAGCTATAGTTCAAGCACGTTAGAGGGGTCAGTTTTTGTCCAATGTGTGCAGGAAGGTTTCATGACACAGTATGTAGATAGGCCAACAAGAGGTGAGGCTACATTGGATTTGGTACTGGGTAATGAACCAGACCAGGTGTTAGACTTGAAAGTAGGTGAGCACTTTGGTGATAGTGACCACAATTCGGTTACATTTACCTTAATGATGGAAAGGGATAGGCATATACCGGAGGGCAGAAGTTATAGCTGGGGGAAAGGTAATTATGAGGCTATTAGGCGAGATTTAGGATACATAGGGTGGAGTAGGAAATTGTAGGGGCTGGGAACATCTGAAATGTGGAGCTTATTCAAGGAGCAGCTACTGCGAATCCTTGATAAATATGTACCTGTCAGGCAGGGAGGAAGTGGTCGAGCGAGGGAACTGTGGTGTACTCATTGTTCCTGTGGAGCAGCACGGAGAGGCAGCGATTTGGGCGAGTGTAGAGTTCGAGTTTAAGGTAATTTTTAACTTTTTCTTTTTGTTAAAGTAGCGAGCAGTGGTAGTTTTTCTTTACCTTTTTTTTAAATTAACTAGAAACCGGAAGTCGTCATAAGGAGGCTTACCAGTAGTTGTAGTTTTTTTTTGTCTCTCTGACCCTATAAATTGGTACAGAGAGGAAACCCGATCCTCTACACAGGTAGAGTATCCCACCCTCCCCCCTCCTCTAACCTAATAATAAGTGTATGGGAAGTTTTTTTTTCCCTCCTGGAAATTGTATCAGAGATGGCAGTTCAGGCAGTACGCTGCACCTCCTGCGGTATGTACGAGGTGAGGGACACCAGTAGTGTTCCTGCTGATTATACCTGCAGGAAGTGTGCACACTTACAGCTCCTAGAGGATCGTGTTAAGGAGCTGGAGCTGGAATTGGAGGAACTCCGGATAATTCGGGAGGTTGAGGCAGACATTGACAGGAGTTACAAAGAGATAGTCACTCCTAAAAATGATTCTTGGGTAACTGCTAGGAAGAGGGGTAAGAAGCAATCGGGGAGACAATCCCCCAGGGCTGTTCCCCTCCAAAATAAGTTTTCTGTCCTGGAGGCTACAATTGAGGAAGAATCAACTGGAGATAACCAAAGGGGGCAGGTCTCTGGAGGTGAGCCTGCTGTGAAGGCTCAGGTGGGTAGGGGAAGTAAAAGATTGGGCCTGGTGATTGGGGACTCCATAGTTAGGGGGACAGATAGGAGAATCAACAGTAATGAACAGGACTCAGGGCTGGTGTGTTGCCTACCAGGGGCTGGGGTCCGAGATGTCTCAGAGCGGGTGTTCAAGACTCTTAAGGGAGAGGGGAGTCAGCCCCAAGTCATAGTTCATGTGGGGACACATGACATAGGTAGGATAAGGGAAGTAGATATTAAACAGAAATTTATGGAGTTGGGGTGGAAACTTAGGGCCAAATCAAACAGAGTGGTTATCTCGGGACTCTTGCCTGTGCCACGGGATAGGTTAGAGAAAAACAGAGAGAGGGAATGTTTGAACTCGTGGCTGAGGGGATGGTGCAGGAGGGAGGGGTTCAGGTTCTTGAACAATTGGGGCTCATTCTGGGGTGGGTGGGACCTCTACAAGAGAGATGGTCTACACTTGAATCAGAGGGGAACCAATATGTTGGGGGGAAATTTGCAAAGGCTATGCAGGGGGGTTTAAACTGATTCAGAGGTGGGGTGGGACCCTGAGTAGCAGGGATGAGATTAAGGGGGTCATAGATGAGGACTGTAAAGCACAGCATCGTGGGGGTGGAGTAGAGCATGGTTTGAAATGCGTATACTTTAATGCGAGGAGTATTCGCAATAAGGTGGATGAACTTGCAGCGTGGATCAGTACCTGGAACTTTGATGTTGTGGCCATTTCAGAGACATGGATAGAGCAGGGTCAGGAATGGTTGTTCCGGGGTTCAAATGCTTCAGTCGGAGTAGAGAAGGAGGTAGAAGGGGGGGAGGAGTGACATTATTAGTCAAAGACTGTATCACAGTGACAGAAAAGAAGTTTGATGAGGACTTGTCTGTTGAGGTAGTATGGGCTGACCTTAGAAATAGGAGAGGAGAGGTCACCCTGTTGGGAGTCTTTTATAGACCTCCTAAAAGTTCTAGAGAGGTAGAGGAAAGGATTGCAGAGACGATCCTGGACAGGAGTGAAAGTAATAGGGTAATTGTTTTGGGAGACTTTAACTTTACTAATATTGATTGGAATAGCTATAGCTCTAGCTCGTTAGAGGGGTCAGTTTTTACACAAAGTGTGCAGGAAGGTTTTTTGACTCAGTATGTAGATAGGCCAACTAGAGGTGAGGCTATATTGGATTTGGTGCTGGGAAATGAGCCAGACCAGGTGTTAGACTTGGAAGTTGGTGAGCATTTTGGTGATAGTGACCACAATTCGGTTACGTTCACCTTAGTGATGGAAAGGGATAGGCATGAATCTAGGGGCAGTAGTTATAGCTGGGGGAAGGGTAATTATGAGGCTATTAGGAGAGAATTAGGGAGCATAGGTTGGACTAGGAAACTACAGGGGCTGGGAACATCCGAAATGTGGAGTTTATTCAAGGAACAGCTACTGCGAGTCCTTGATAAGTATGTCCCTGTCAGGCAAGGAGGAAATGGTCGAGTAAGGGAACCGTGGTGCACTAAAAAAGTTGATTCGCTGGTTAAAAGGAAAAAGGAGGCTTATGTCAGGATGAGGCTTGAAGGCTCAGGTAGTGCACTGGAACGCTATAGATTAGCCAGGAGGGAGCTAAAGAGTGAGTTAAGAAGAGCTAAAAGAGGACACGAGAAGACTTTGGCTGATAGGATTAAGGAGAATCCTAAAGCTTTCTTTAGATACGTTAAGAATAGAAGATTGGTTAGGGCAAGATTAGGGCCAGTCAGAGACAGCAGTGGGAAGTTATGTGTGGAGCCGGAAGAGATTGGAGAAGCACTGAACAAATATTTCTCTTCAGTATTCACGCAGGGAGACGTAAATGTAGTTGTGGAGAACACTGGGTTACAGGGTTGTAAACTGGATAGTATTGAAGTAGATAAGGAGGATGTGCTAGATATTCTTGAGGGTTTGAAAATAGATAAGTCCCCTGGGCCGGACGGGATTTACCCTAGGATTCTCTGGGAGGCAAGAGAGGCGATTGCAGAGCCTCTGGCTCTGACCTTCAGGTCGTCGTTGGTCACAGGTATAGTGCCAGAAGACTGGAGGATAGCGACTGTTGTCCCATTGTTTAAGAAGGGGAATAGAGACTTTCCCGGGAATTACAGACCGGTGAGTCTTACTTCTGTTGTGGGCAAGGTTTTAGAAAAAATTATTAGGGATAGGATTTATAGTTATTTGAAGAGTAATGAATTGATTGGAGATAGTCAGCATGGTTTTGTGAAGGGTAGGTCGTGCCTTACTAACCTTATTGAGTTTTTTGAAAAAGTGACCAAAGAGGTGGATGGGGGTAAGGCAGTTGACGTGGTATATATGGACTTTAGTAAGGCGTTTGATAAGGTTCCCCATGGAAGGCTTCTGCAGAAAATGCAGATGTATGGGATTGAGGGTGATTTAGTTAATTGGATCAGGAATTGACTAGCTGATAGAAGACAGAGGGTGGTGGTTGATGGAAAGTATTCGTCATGGAGTTCTGTTACAAGTGGTGTGCCTCTGGGATCTGTTTTGGGGCCACTGCTGTTTGTAATTTTTATAAATGATCTGGATGAGCTTATAGAAGGATGGATTAGTAAATTTGCTGATGACACCAAAGTCGGAGGAGTGGTAGATAGTGAAGAGCGGTGTCATAGTTTACAGAGAGACTTGGACAAGTTGCAGAGCTGGGCCGAGAGGTGGCAAATGGAGTTTAATGCGGAAAAGTGTGAGGTAATTCACTTTGGCAGGAATAACAAATGTGTAGAGTATAGGGCTAACGGTAGGACTTTGAATAGTGTTGACGAACAGAGGGATCTAGGTGTATATGTGCATAGATCCCTGAAAGTTGGAAATCAAGTCGATAAGGTTGTGAGGAAGGCATACAGTGTCTTGGCGTTTATTGGTAGGGGGATTGAATTTCGGAGCCGCAACGTCATGTTGCAACTGTACAAAACTCTGGTGCGGCCACACTTGGAGTATTGTGTACAGTTCTGGCCCCCACATTATAAGAAAGATGTGGAGGCATTGGAGAGGGTGCAGAGGAGGTTTACCAGGACGTTGCCTGGTATGGAGGGAAGGTCCTATGAGGAGAGGCTGAGGGATTTGAGGTTGTTTTCGTTAGAAAGAAGGCGGCTAAGAGGAGACCTTATTGAAACGTACAAGATGATTAGAGGTTTAGATAGGGTGGACAGTGATTGCTTTTTTCCTCGGATGGAGAAAGCTAGCACGAGGGGACATAGCTTTAAATTAAGGGGTGGTAGTTATAGGACGGATGTCAGAGGTAGGTTCTTTACCCAGAGGGTGGTAAGGGTATGGAATGCCCTGCCTGCTGCAGTTGTAGATGCGCCAAGTTTGGGGGCGTTTAAGAGGTCCGTGGATAGGTTTATGGATGGAAAGGGAATGGTTTAGGTTAGAGGGTCATTGCTTTTTTCTTAATTGGTCAGCGCAACATCGAGGGCCGAAGGGCCTGTTCTGCGCTGTAACGTTCTATGTTCTACTAAGGAAGTTGAATCTCTGGTGAAGAGGAAGAAGGAGGCTTATGTAAAGATGAGACGTGAAGGCTCAGATAGGTCACTGGAGAGTTATAAATTAGCCAGGAAGGAGCTAAAGAGAGAGTTAAGAAGAGCTAGAAGAGGACATGAGAAGACTTTGGCGGATAGGATCAAGGAAAATCCTAAGGCTTTCTACAGGTATGTCAAGAATAAAAGATTGGTTAGGGCAAGATTAGGGCCAGTCAGAGACAGCAGTGGGAAGTTGTGCGTGGAGCCTGAAGAGATAGGAGAGGCACTGAATGAGTATTTTTCGTCAGTATTTACGCAGGAAAAAGTCAGTGTAGTCGAGGAGAATACTGCGATACCAGGTAGTAGACTAGACGGGATTGAGGTACATAAGGAGGAGGTTTTGGCAATTCTTGAGAGTGTGAAAATAGATAAGTCCCCTGGGCCAGATGGGATTTACCCTAGGATTCTCTGGGAGGCTAGGGAGGAGATTGCATAGCCTTTGGCTTTGATCTTCATGTCGTCATTGGCTTCAGGTATAGTGCTGAAAGACTGGAGGATAGCAAATGTTGTCCCCTTGTTCAAGAAGGGGAGTAGAGACCATCCTGGGAATTATAAACCAGTGAGCCTTACTTTTGTTGTGGGCAAAGTTTTGGAAAGAATTATAAGGGATAGGATTTATAATCATCTAGAGGGAAATAAATTGATTAGGGATAGTCAACACGGTTTTGTGAAGGGTAAGTCGTGCCTCACAAACTTTATCGAGTTTTTTGAAAAGGTGACCAAAGAGGTGGAAAAGGGTAAGGCAGTTGACGTGGTGTATATGGATTTTAGCAAAGCGTTTGATAAGGTTCCCCATGGTAGGCTATTGCAGAAAATGCAGATGCATGGGATTGAGGGTGATTTTGCCGTTTGGATCAGGCATTAGCTAGCTGATAGAAGACAGAGGGTGGTGGCTGATGGGAAATAATCAACCTGGAGTTCAGTTACAAGTGGTGTACCTCAAGGATCTGTTTTGGGGTTACTGCTGTGTGTCATTTTTATAAATGACCTAGATGAGGGTGTAGAAGGATGGATTAGTAAATTTGCTGACGACACCAAAGTTGGAGGAGTTGTAGACAGTGAGGATGGATGTTACAGTTTGCAGAGGGACATAGATAAGCTGCAGAGCTGGGCCAAGAGGTGGCAGATGGAGTTTAATATGGAAAAGTGTGAGGTGATTCACTTTGGTAAGAGTAACAGGAGTACAGAATATAGGGCTAATGGAAGGACTCTTAGAAGTGTTGACGAGCAGAGAGATCTCGGGGTACATGTGCATAGCTCCCTGAAAGTTGACACCCAAGTTGATAAGGTTGTTAAGAAGGCATACGGTGTGTTAGCTTTTATTGGTAGAGGAATTGAATTTCGGAGCCGTGAGGTCATGTTACAACTGTACAAAACTCTGGTGCGGCCGCACTTGGAGTATTGCGTACAGTTCTGGTCGCCGCATTATAAGAAAGATGTGGAGGCATTGGAAAGGGTGCAGAGGAGGTTTACCAGGATGTTGCCTGGTATGGTGGGAAGGTCTTATGAGGAAAAGCTGAGGGACTTGAGGTTATTTTCATTGGAGAGAAGAAGGTTACGAGGTGACCTGATTGAGGCATACAAGATGATCTAAGGATTGGATAGGGTGGACAGTGAGAGCCTTTTACCTCGGATGGTGATGGCTAACACGAGGCGACATAGCTTTAAATTAAGGGGTGGTAATTATAGGACGGATGTCAGAGGTGGGTTCTTTACTCAGAGGGTGGTAAGTTCGTGGAATGCCTTGCCTGCAGCAGTTGTGGACTTGCCAACTTTAAGGGCATTCAAATGGTCAGTGGATAGGCATATGGATAACATTGGAATAGTTCAGGTTGGAGGGTCATTAGATTGGTTCCACTGGTTGGCGCAACATCGAGGGCCGAAGGGCCTGTACTGCGCTGTAATGTTCTATGTTCTATTATCTAAGAGGCTGTCAACATGTCGAGGGTGACACCATGGCACAGTGGTTAGCCATGCTGCCTCCGAGCGGTTAGCACTGCTGCTGCACAGCGCCAGGGACCCAGGTTCAATTCCCAGTTTGGGTCACTGTTTGTGTAGAATTTGCCCATTCTCTTCGTGTCTGCATGGGTTTCCTCAGGGTGCTCCGGTTTCCTCCTACAGTCCAAAGATACGCTGGTTAGGTTGATCTGCCGTGATAAATTGACCCTAGTTTCAGGGGGATTAGCAAAGTAAATATGTAGGTTACGGATATGTGGGTTACGGGGATAGAGTGGGATTGTTGTCGGTACAGGCTTGATCGCCTCTGTCTGTACTATAGGGATTCTATGATGCTATGTTATCATTGCTATTCTTACAAGTGTCAGCCGTGGCTCATTTGGTAGCATTCTTGTCTCTAAGTCACAAGATTGTGTGTTCAAGTCCAACTCCAGAGACCTAGGCAAAAGAAACAAGACTCAAACAAGTATTGCACTCTAGTGCAATACGGAGGGAATGCTGCAGTGTAGGAGATGCCATATTTCAGACAAAATGTTAAACTGAGGTCTGTGCTCTCAGCTGAAACTATTTTGAAGAACAGTAAGTTAACCTCAGCCAATATTTATCCCTCAGCAAACTTCACAAAAAATACAAGATCATTATCAGCCGACTGTATGTGAGAACTTGGTTGTCGTGTTTCATACATTACAACACTAGCAACAATCTGAAGTACTTAATTGGCTGAAAAATGCTTTGAGATGTCCAATGGTTATGAAAGGCACTGTATAAATACAAATCTTTTACCTTCCCTTAAAACCCTGGGGAAGAAGCGGTTTTGTGTTAACAGCCATTTTTGAAATTCCTGAACTTCATAGTTAAATAACATTTGAAAAGCTCCTGATTTTTGTCACTTATTAAGCTATGATTCTTCATTGGCATCATTTTGCTTCTAAAATAGTCCAACTTTGCTATGGACATAACTTAGGTCTCATTACTGTAAGAGTGTTTTTATTTCTATCCATGAAGTATCACACATAATTTTCTTTGCCAGGCTTTAATTTCTAAGGCATTTCTTGTGACATTAGGCCTTCACTTCAAAAAGGTGCATACTTATAATTTGCAGAAATTACTGCACCCTCTTCCACACTCATTAAAAAAAATTGTGTACTTGTATAAATTATAAACCTCTTTTAAACAGGCTTCTGTGCACGATTATTCAACTGCAGCTGTACTTAGCAAATGAATAAAATCAGCAGACTTGCAGTTTTAGCATAAAGCCAAGGACTCGGGTTCGATTCCAGCCTTGAGTGACTGTGGAGTTTGCTTGTTCTCCTCATATCTGCGTGGGTTTCCTCTGGGTTCCTCTGATTTCCTCCCACATTCTAAAAAAGTGCACATTAGGTGGATTGGCCATGCTAAATGGCTCTTAAGGTCCTCTTAAGGAGAGTTGATGCAGATTCAATAGTCAAATGGCCTCCTTCTATATTGTAGAGATTCTATAATTCACAATTTCACCGGATCCCCTTTTCAAAAAAAGAATTATTGTTGCAGTGTTATAAACTGTAACGGTAATGCAATGAAGATCCCTTCCCTGGATTAATAATGTATCACCTTGAAGTCTCAATATTGTAGGGAATTAGTATGTGTAAGCTACAATTTGCCTTGCATCTTACAAAAGTAGATTTGTTTTCAGTCTTAAAGAGTTGATTTGCAAAATGTCCTTCTACTTCAGTGGTGACTTGTCGGTTTCATTGCTAGTTTAATGGTTGTGAGAGGCACATTTTGCCTGTTTACACCATTGGTGGCCATGCCTTCAGGTGCCTATGGCCTAAACTCTGGAATTCCTTCGCTTAACTTCTCAGCTTGTCTAGCTTTTCTCCTTCAAGAATGCTGTTATAAAGGCTGCCTCTTTGTCCAAGTTTTTACTACTTCAGATGCTACATAAATGCAGGTTGATGGTGGTTGTTATTGTAGTTGTAGTAAAGCATTGTACAGAATCAGAGAATCCCTACAGTGTACAAGGAGACCATTCGGCCCATCGAGTCAGCAATAATTCTCCAACAGAAGATCCTACCCAGGCCCTTTTCCGTAACTCCATGTATTTGCCCTGCTAATCCCCCTAACCTACACATCTTGAGACACTCAGGGACAATTTAGCATGGCCAATGCACCTAACGTGCACATCTTTGTACTGTGAGAGGAAATTAGAGCACCCAGAGGAAACCTGTACAGACACGGTGAGAACGTGCATATCTCACACAGTCATCCAAGGCCATATTGAACCTAGGTTCCTAGTACTGTGAGACAGCATTGCTAACCAGTGTGTCACCATGCCACCCTATAGGTTTCTTAGATTCAAAGTTCTTCGTCAGCAGCTTGTGTAACTCCTTGATAAACCAATGTAAGAAGACATATTGAATATTGTGGTTACCTTGTGGCTTATAGGATAATTGTGCGGGAACCATTGGTTGTTTGTGTTTCTGTCAGTTGTGAAATGTAAGGTAATTTTACAGCTGCTTTGCTCAGGAAGCACTGAAATCAATTGACATTTGGGCATAAAAGCAGACTGAAGTTTCAAGTGGTTAATGTATAAAAGTATAGAATATTAGAATGTTTCTTAGAGTGATTCAGAACCGTTCAAGTGTTACCACAAACCATTCAAAATCAATCACTTCAGAACCTTATTGTTTATCAGATTGTATCTCAATGTCTTACTCATTGTTATAAGTGTAACCTCTTGTATTATAGTCACTTTTCCCTTATCGCTGTAATAAAGATATATACTTTGGAACTAGGTAACTCAGACAAAATGTAATATCAATTTCTGTCGGTAGTGTAGTTTTTTTCCTGTGGAAGGGCTTCTTTCTGTCATCACAGTCAGCTGTTTTAGCATACAGGAGGCTGCTTATCCACCCAGTGATAGCTCTGTTCAACAGATTATGGAGAATCCCATCTGTTGCTCTTTTATTTTGGACACTCAAAACCATTAAGTTAATTTGACCACATGAACATTTGCCTTTTCTATCCCAATAATAGAAGAGAGGAACAACTAGGCTGTTTATCCTCTAACAAATGGTGACTGATGCAGCAATGCAAAATTTGCTTGAGTTGTGTAGGAAGGAGAGAAAGTTATATTTGCACTCTACATCAAACCTAAATTTAGACCTGGCATACCATCACCCAAGCTTTGCACACTGCTGTTATGCCAGTATAATTGTCTTCCAGATAGGGACGTTATCTGGAACTCTATCCCTTGTATGTTCAAGTTTAACACACTATTACTTCCTGAAGCAAGATTTGTTGAGCACACATTAGACCACCAAACAGTTCTGGTCTTGACTTTTGCATTTTGGTGCAGATCGTGAAAATGTTTGGCAAGTTACAACAAACAGGGTATTCTTCTATCAGACATTTGCCCAATGTTAAGGATGCTTCTTATTGTATCAAGTTGCATTCAGTATGCAAAAAAAGGTAAGGTTGTAGTTGATGAAGAAATCTTATCAGAAGAATTCAAACTTCTATTACTGTAAAATGTCCAGTGCCTTTTTTTTCCTCATTTGGCCTTTAAATGGTGTGGTACTTCAAGGCTACATATATTTTTCACCTCGAGTTATTATGAGGAGGTGAGAATGGTAGGACTTCTTGAACTGACAATCTTCCTTGTAATAATATCAATAGTTATGGGTGACACAATGGTTAGCACTGTTGCTTCACAGCACCAAGGACCCAGGTTCAATTCTCGACTTGGGTCACAATCTGTGTGGCATCTGCACGTTCTCCCTGTGTTTGTGTGAGTTTCCTCCCACAATCCAGAAGACGTGCTGGTTAGGTCCGTTGGCGTGCTAAATTCTGCCTCAGTGTACCCAAACAGGTGCCGGAGTATGGCAACTAGGAGATTTTCACAGTAACTTCATTGCTGTGTTAATGTAAGCCTATTTGTGACACTAATAAATAAACTTTTACACTTTATTTCTTCATTGTTCTGTTGTGTCATGTACTTCACAGGGCAGTAAATTATGAGGTTTCCTTGCTTGGAGAACATTGCTGAACCAGTTAGGTTTTGAATGACAGAATGATAATTTAGTGGAATTTGAATGTCAGACTTCTGAGTTTGCAGCATAGGACCATAATCACAGACTGTCATCGCCACACCTTCCTGTGATGGTATATGTCTGTGCTAAAACCAGTTGTATCACTTGAGTATTTATTTCAAAGCAGTGACATTTCCTAACACTTCCATGGGGTAAATGGTGTACCCACTGTCCAAAAAAACTCTCCAATGTATGAGTGACAGCGTTTCCCAAGAGCTAAAAAGGCAATGCTGATTGCTAAGGCAGCCAAAGCTGATGTCATGTACTTCCCACCAGGAGGATATACAGAGGTATTGTCACAGGCTGGCAGCTGGGTTTGTCTCAATTGTGAAAAATAATGAGAAAACATAGAGGGTGAAGGCAAAATTAAAAGTATTAATAACCTTGTCAACTGTATATTTGTACAGAAGAAAAGATTTTGTTAGACTGTGCCTGTTATAAGTAACATTGGAGTCACAGAGTCAAAGCTGACAGGAATCAGAACTGGTGCATCCTTATCACAATGAATGTCTCAGCACTCTACACCAGCATTCCCCACGACGATGGCATTGCTGCAACTGCCTCAGAACTCAATGCTGACAACTGCCAGTTTCCAGATGCAATTTTACAACTCATCCGCTTCATCCTGGATCACAATGTTTTCACCTTCAACAACCAGTTCTTCATCCACACAGAACAGCATGGGGATCAAATTCACACCTCGATATGCCAACATCTTCGTGCACAGGCTCAAACATGACCTCTTTACCACATAGGACCTTCAACCGCTGCTATACATTAGATACATCGATGACATTTTCTTCCTTTGGACTCATGGTGAACAATCACTGAATCAACTATATGATGACATCAACAAGCTCCATCCCACCATCAAACTCACCATGGACTATTCTCCGGAATCAATTGCATTCTTGAACATACGCATCTCCATCAAGGGTAGTCACCTCAGCACCTCACTGTACCACAAGCCCACGGAGAACCTCACAATGCCCCACTTCTCCAGCTTCCACCCTAAACACGTTAAAGAAGCCATCCCCTATGGACAAGCCCTCTATATACATAGGATCTGCTTAGATGAGAAGGATTGCAACAGACATCTCCAGACACTGAAAGGTGCCCTCATAAGGACAGAATATGGCACTCGACTCATTGATCGAGAGTTCTGATGTGCCACAGCAAAAAACCACACCGACCTCCTCAGAAGACACGGCGGACAGAGTATCCTTCTTCGTCCAGTACTTTCCCGGAGTGGAGAAGCGACGACGTCTTCTCCGGAGCCTTCAACATGTCATTGATGAAGACGAACATCTCGCCAAGTCCATCCCCACACACCCAATTTTTGTCTTCAAACAACCGCACAACCTCAAACAGACCATTGTCCGCAGCAAGCCACCCAGCCTTCAGGAGAACAGTGACCATGACACCACAAAATCCTGCCACAGCAACCTTTGCAAGATGTGCCAGATCATCGACACAGATGCCATCATCTCATGTAAGAACACCATCCAGAAGGTACATGGTACATACTCTTGCAACTCGGCCAACGTTATCTACCTGATATGCTGCAGGAATGGATGTCCGAGGCATGGCACATTGGGAAGACCAGGCAGACTCCACGACAACAGATGAATGAACACCGCTCAACAATCACCAGACAAGAGTGTTCTCTTCCTGTTGGGGAACACTTCAGCGATCATGGGCATTCGTGACCAAGGTAGCCTTCACAACACATGGCAATGCAGAGTTGCTGAGCAAAGACTGATAGCCAAGTTCCGCATACATGAGGACGCCCTCAACCGGAATCTTGGGTTCATGTCACACTACCTGTAACCCCCATGACTTGCCTGGGCTTGCAAAATCTCACTAACTGTCCCAGCTGAAGACAATACACATCTCTTTAACCTGTGCTTAACCCTCTCTCCACTCACATTTGTCTATACCTTTAAGACTTGATTATCTGTAAAGACTCACATTCCAACCATTATTTTGTAAACTGAGTTTGTGTCTTTGTATACCCTGTTTGTGAACAGAACTCCCACTTACTTGACAAAGGAGCAGCACTCCAAAAGTTAGTGGCTTTTGCTACCAAATAAACCTGTTGGACTTTAACTTGGTGTTGTGAGACTTCTTACTGTGCTTTGATTTTTGCCATGACTCAATTAAAATCATTGCCTGCTGAAAGTTCACAACCAGTACTGACAACTAATTTTATTGTTTACCTTCTCTTTTTGCCCATTATGCTTTCAAATCCTCTCCTAAAGGAGTAATGATTGGAATTGTCTTGATTTTAAAGTTGATGCCCCGCCTATGGTCTGTTAGACAGCCTTGGATTGACAAAACAGGAATAAGATGATTCTTTGGCTTCTAGTGTGTTGGTGCTCTCACATGTAGCTTATGGGGGTACTCAACCAAAACTGCGTAATTACTGGAAAATGAATTTTGAAGCTCCTTATCGTGGTGGGTCCATTCATACTTGGGCGTGGCTGAAACTGAGCAATTTGCTTTGTTATATGCGCAAACTGTCGTTTGGTGATCACAAGAGTGTATCTGACAATTGTGCTGACAACCATGACTCAGATCATTTAATCCCCTCACACCTACTGAACAAACCTACACAATGACACATTGCAGAACATAAAAATGTAAAGTAAGTAAAAATAAATCCTTAGACACAGACTGTATGGAGCAAAAGTTAAAGGTCTAATTCCTTCACAAATTATCAAACTGTTTATTCAACATCCAGTACACAGAAATGTTCTCCATTTAAGTATTGGGAAGACTGAAGCTGTTGTTTTTGGTCCCCACTTCAAACTCCTTTCTGTAGCTACTGACTCCATCTATTTCCTGAGCAATAGTTTAAGATTAAACTGGTCTGTTCAAAACCTTGTGGTCGCATTCAGTTTTGTCCATCTCAGCTCATCTGCCACTGAAATCCTCATCCATGCCTTAGTTACCTTGAAACTTGCCATTTTCAGTGCATTCCTAGCTGGACTCCCACATTCTACCTCAATAAACTTGAAATCATTCAAAGCAATGTCCTGACTTCAAAATTTTCATCCTCGTTTTCAAACCCAAGGTCATGTACTTCCCTATTTCTGTAATTTCCTGTAACCCCAACATCCCACTGAAATATCTACATTCCATTAACTCTAGCCTCCTGAGCATCCCCAATTTTTAATCCCTCAACCATTGGAGCCAACCCTTTGGTTGCTTGACCCTAAACTCTGGAATAGTCTTCCTCTGCCCAACTCATTTTCCTCCTTTGAGACAATCCTTACAACCTGTCGCTTTGACCAAGTTTTGATCACCTGACATATCTGTGACTTGCTGCCATATTTGATTTTATAATGCATGATAAATTATGAAAAACCATGCAAAACGTTGGAAGATTTTCAAATTTGTGCATTGTCAAAGCTCCAAAATTAAAACCTTGCCTGAAAATTCACCTACATGCTGCACCAAGTATTCAAGGGATTTGCTACTAAAGCAAGGGATCAGAGCACTTCCGTCACAAAGGCCACTGACTCTAACCTCTTCCATTTCCACCCTGATCTTATCCATCCTCCTTTGTTGCCTGTAGACCTGATGACTCCAGTGAGCACCTTATAGGTCTCTAATCCTCCACCTTCCATCAGGTTGCCGCCTATATCCTATCCTGCAACAAGTTGCACAAATTTATCACCCTGTCTTCATTGACCTATACTGGCTTCCAGAATACATGAAGTTAACAAATTTTAAAATCTTATTGTGGTAACCCCTATGCAATTAGAAAAATAGGAATAGCTTATTGTGTTGGACGGTTAGCCATGATCGTAATGAATGGCAGAGCAGGCTCAAAGGGCCAATGGCCTCTTCCTGCTCCTATCTTCTATGTTTCTATGAGATCCAATCACTAATTGATCTCCTAGAGAGGCTCGTTGGTACGAGTTCCCCTAATAACAGGCAGTGGCCTGCGCAACTGGAACTCATTACCTGAGCTTTTTATAAGACATGCCCAGGACTGGGCCTGCTGAACTACAGTCCCAGGCAGGGACTAGCATGTATTCACCACATCAGTGGTTTGACTTCACATTCTGTAATAAACTGTTTCTTTCCAGTCAGGCTTCCTGAGTCATTACACTTATTCATGTGTTTAAATGTCTTTAATGGTCTCGCCCTTCCATTGCTATGTAACATCTTAAAACCTTATAACTTACACCCTCCTCCCATCCACTGCTCTGGACAATTTCTTCAAACCTGACAACTCACCCTCTCCTACTCACCAACATGGTGCTGTCACCTCTCAAATCCTCACAACTCCCCCTTTCAATCTCTCCATATGATTGTTACCGGTCCTTCAGCCTTCCCATCCCAGAGCCCCCCAGTTCTCTGACTCTTGTGCATCCCACCTTTGTTCTATCCTTGGTAGATGTGCTTTCAGATAACTGATTCCACCCTTTGAATTGCTTCCTGGACAGCTTCACCATCTCTCTCTCTCCTCCTTTAAAACCCACCAATCTGAACAAGACCAAGTATTTGGCCACCCCACCAAATAATTCTTTCTTGCACCTAGGGATGTTTTTCTGCCCTAAGAACACTGCATAAATGCAAGTTGTTGTTGTTCTTCTGCTCACTGAGTTTGACCTATTTAACTTCCATGTGCTTGGAGCTTTAGAAATGGCTGTACTTAGTGTTGTTGCCTCATTGACGAGTAAATCCAAGATCAGAACACCAAGAGTCTGAACAATGGCAACTTGAGACCTGTTGAAATTAATTTAAATTTTACATGTTGCCTGCGAGGTTCCATAGTATGCACCCATGCAGACAGAAAGCTCAGACATCCGTCTTTAGAGCATTCATGTATGAGACTTGAGATCAAAGTCTGAACAGTTATATAATCCCCATCGGAGGCAGGACTTGGAGGCAATTGCATGCTGCTTCACATAATTAAAAAAACACTTTAAGTTCTTTTCATTCCAGCCGCATTGGCATTTCTAATAAAAAGAAGAAACTAGAAATATCTGTACAACAGAACATGCAGGAAATATATACCAGGGCCAGAAAGATAAAGGCCTGGAGGATGGGGTTTGTTGGAATGTGTTCTTTCTCATTACAGATGCTGATAAACCTATCTCATATTTTCAGAATTTCTTTTTGGATATTAATATTTCCGTTCATTACCTTGACCCGTGCCAGTGTTGCTTCTTGCCTCCCTCTCTTCTCCTACCACACAGTGAACACAGGATGGGTCAGGTACACAGGAAAAGGATGCATTACTCTTGGTAAAAGTTGACAATCCAAATTATAAAGCTGGAAATTATAAATGGTTTGCTTGCCCAGTTTTGAATAATTTTCATCATTTTCTGAGGGGGTCAAATCACCCCGTATCCTGAAAATAATGAGGTTTGTTCAAACTTGAAGCATGCATTGACTTACAACCAAAAGGAGAAACAAGTCTTGCTGCCTACAATAAAGGACTGCAACCTATAAAGATTATGGAAAGAGGAAATGTTACTGAGATCATTTTCTCTTCCAATAAATTTCTGCCGTTCACTTGATCATGTTTGGTGGGAACACTGTCGTGCTTATTTCATTGCTATAGAAAATTGATAGTAGATGTCAGTACTCTTCATATATTTTAAAATGTCATTCAGCATCCTACAGGAATACTGTAAAAGTCAACATAAAAATGTACAATTACCAACAATTTTAGTAATTTATTGAGCGAATAACCACCGCAAGACATAGCTGCACTCTATTAAGCGGAGTCTGTTGACATTCACAGGAGAGGCTGTGTGAGTAGAATAATAGACCAGGAACAGCTGGTAGGGATGTAATTGGAAAAGGTACATAGTTGCTAAAAGTGATGCCACATAGTGCATTTACTGACTAGAGAATCAAATACAATGGCCTAAAATGCAATTGTTTCGTTGTGAAGATGTATTCTAAATCAGAAAGCTTCCAGGAGTTTTGTGAAATAATTGAAAAGACCAGTTTATATATTTTAAGAAAAAACAACGCTGGAAAGAAAAACAGGTTTTATATATATATATATTTCTATATATATAGACATCCTGTTCAAATTCTTTTTGTAAAACGATGATGTGTTTCTCCATTCAGAAACCATTACGAAAATAATTTAAATGGATCGATGCCAGGTTTAATGGTACAGTCAGAAAGTTTTTATATTTCTGGTAATTAATTGTGCTGAAAATGGAATTCCAATTCTCTGTGTTAATCTCAGCTGGGATAGTAGTTGCCATGCAGCAATTCTCTAGTAACAAAGGAGAGAACTAACCAGTGGTCCTGTTCCTGATCACTTAATCACCACCCCATGCTGGTAGTACAAGTGTGGACAAAGGGCAAGGGCAGAATCTGGCTGTGCTGTGATCCCATGTCCATGCAGTTTTAACCCATCAACGCAACAGGGTCCACTTACTTCTAAAGAAGTCCAATGACTTCTTTAAGTTTAAAGTAAAGTAATTTCAGTTAAGTTAAGTAACAAGTAGTGTTACAGTAACACCACAATGAAGTTGCCACACTCCAGCTCCTGTTTGGGTACACTGAGGCAGAATATAGCATGACCAATGCACCTAACCAGCACATCTTTCTGACTGTGGGAGGAAACCGGAGCACCTGGAGGAAACCCATGCAGACACAGGGAGAATGTGCAGAGTCCGCACAGACAGTACCCCAAGCTGGGAATCAAACCCGGGTCCCCAGTGCTATGAGGCAGCAGTGCTAACCACTGTACTACCATGCCATCCTTGGGTGAAGTACTATAGCTACTGCAGATCATCAAGAAGCCAATGCTTTCAGGAGAGGAGAGAAAGAGAAAAGATTGGAAGTGAAAATTGGTGAGAAAAGATGGGGTTGGATGATTGGGTTAGGTGGGCTGAGTGTGGAAGAAATGCTAGATCAGCAAATCAGCTAAGTTTGAATGAAGCTATGTGTTCCATTTGTTGCTACAATCTACTAGTGTACTGATGCATCATTTTGTGCCTGTGATGCAAGTCATAAAAATGATATTATGCTGCAGGTGAAGTTTTTCTTTCTTTGTGAAGGACAGTAGATACCAACAAAACAAAACAAGCCAAGGTGGCATTCAGATTTTCACCTCCATGAAGGTCGGGCAGCAGCTGGTGCATGGATAGATTACAATATGCCTCAAATGTTTACAGAAGCTCTGGACCAAACTCGAATGTTTTACAACTGCTACCATAATTGATTGTATCCTTGGCTACTGCTGTTGCATGCCCAGATCCTCTTTCTGTTGAAAAGAGAGCAGCAGCTGATTTCTCATGAGATTTTTGGATAAGATTCCATGAGCACCAGTAGCTATTCTTCACTGGAATCGTGATAGCAAGTGCTTGTTCTGCTACAGCGGCTTCATTCCTGAATTGGATTCTGCTTTTGCTTATTGGAGGTTGCTAAACATTGATCAGAGATCCCCTTGACTAGCACTCCTGCAGCAAACCTGGCTGCGATTTTGCCAGACTGGCACTTCAGAGACTTTCTATGCTGCATGATTCAGCTTCTTGCAGTATAAACTTGTCCAGCCTTTCAGAAAGCTGCTGTGATTTTCATTATAGAATATGAAAAATAGTCTATATATGATAAATACCTGAAAAAAAAGTCATTGTTTAAAACAAGAGTTTTTGTATGTATACTGAGAAACCAAAATAAACACAACAAAATGGAGGATGAAAACTATCTGTGTTGAACTTGGAGCTCAAGAAAATAGATGGAAAATGTAAGAGGAGCAATACCCACAAAGATGCCAGCAGATTGGAGACAAGTATTGCAACTGAGGTAACAACTATGCTCTGTCACAATACGTGGTGAAGCTGTATAATTCCAGAATCCGGATCTGATTTTTGATTTATTATTATTCATTGATGGGATATGGGCATTACAGGTGAGACCAGCATTTATTGCCCATCCCTAATTGCCCTTAAGAAGGTCTTGGGAGCTGCCTTCATGAACCCCCATAGTTGATGTGGTGTACTGTGTGTACCCACAGTGTTGTTAAGGAAGGAGTTTCAGGAATTTGACCCAGCAACAGAGAAGGAACAGCAATACATTTTCAAATCAGGATGGTGGGTGACATGGAGGGGAAATTGTAGGTGATGGTGTGGTGACATTCCATGTATCTGCTGCCCTTGTCCTTCTAGATGGTAAGGGACGTGGGTTTAGAAGGTGCATCCCAAGAAACCTTGATGCGTTCCTGTTGTGCATCTTGTAGATGGCACACTTTGCTGCCATTGTTCATCAGTGCTGGAGGGCATGAATGTTTTTGAAAGAGGCAGCAATCAAGTGGGCTGCTTTGTCCTGGATGGTGTCAAGCTTCTTGAATATTGTTGGAGTTGCACTCATCCAACTAAGTGGAGACATTCCATCACACACCTGACTGGTGCCTTGTAGATAGTGGAAGGCTTTGGGGTGTTGGGAGATGAGTTACATGCTACAGGTTCCTAGTCTCTGAATTGCCTTTGAAGCCAGTATTTATGTGACCAGTCCAGTGAGTGGCTCAGTGGTTAGCACTGCTGCCTCACAGCACCAAGAACTTGAGTTCGATTCCTGGCTTGGGCCACTTTCTGTGCAGAGTCTGCACGTTCTCTCCATGTTTGCATGGGTTTCCTCAGGGTATTCCAGTTTCCTCCCACAGTCCGAAAGATGTGCTGGTTAGATGCATTGGCCATGCTAAATTCTCTCTATATACCTGAACAGGCGCAGGAGTGTGACAACTAGGGGATTTTCATAGTAGCTTCACTGCAGTGGTAATGTAAGCCTACTTGTGATTAATAAATAAGCTTTAACTTTAGTTCAGTTTCTGGTTAATGGTAACCGCCAGGATGTTGGTTGGGGAGTAAGTGATGATAATTCCAATGACTATCAAGAGACTGTGGTTACATTCTCTTTTTTTGGAGATGGTCATTGCCTGGCACTTGTGTAGTCTGAATGTTACTTGCCACTTGTCAGCCCCAGCCTGGATATTATCCAGGTCTTGCTGCATTTGGACATGGACTGCTTCAACATCTGAGGAGTTGCAAATGGTGCTGAATATTGTTTAAGCATTGGTCAACATTCCCATTTCTGACCTTATGATGGAAGGAAGGTCATTAATGAATCATCTGAAGATGGTTGGGCCTAGGACACCACCTTGATGAATGCTTGCAGCCATATCCTGGAATTGAGATGATTGACCTCAAACCACCAAGTTCATAACTATCTTCCTTTGTGTCAGGAAGGACTTCAATCAACGGAGGGTTCCCCCCAATTCCCACTGATCCCAGCTTTGCGAGGACTCCTTGGTGTCACTTTCGATCAAATGCTGCTTTGATGTCAAGGGCAGACACTTCCGCCTCACATCTGGAGTTCAGCTCTTTTTGTCCATGTTTGAACCAAGGCTGTAACGAAATCAGGAGCTGAGACACCCAAACTGATCGTCAGCAAGCAGATTATTGCAAAGCAAGTACTGCTGGATAACACTGTTGATAACCCCTTCCAACACTTTACTGATGATCAAGCCAGTAATTAGCCAGGTTAGATTTGTCCTGCTTTAACTCTTCTTTTGTTGCAGAGGTTTGAAACTCCCCATCTCTCCCACTATTTACTATTCATGTGAAAACCTCCAGTTATTTACAATCCAGTTGCTGGCAACAAACTGCTCATGGATTCTTATGAACTTTAACAGTATACATTTCTAGAGCATGAATTTACTGCAGTTTTCCCAGATGAATCATTCTGCCTGTCTCTGCAATCAAATGTGCACAAATATTGGCGTCCAAAGTACAAGCAGAGAGATGGAACAGCACTTGATCATTATGTCACAGAATCCATGAGAGAGGGGACGCTGGGTCCTGTGATTTTGATTATTTATTTTTTCCATTTCATGTTCCTCTTTTCTCGCATTGTTACATGAATGTGTGCTGATGAATCTTATTATTGCGACCTAAGAATGTTAATGGATGACGGAGTGAGAGAAGAAGCCAGGTCCATCAAATTATAATCACTTATTTTTCAGTCACTCATTATGTCGGATTGTTACAAGTGTGGTGCAGATGCGATTTATACCCAATATGAAGCTTCAGGGCAACACTGGTATCTGTTTCTATTTTTAAGCACATTGTGTGCTCAGTGGCTCAAGTGCTGGACTCGGGGCTGAAAGCTTCTTGGTTCTAATCTCAGCAGACTGCTTTATCTTCTAAAAACTTTATGAGGAGCTTGAAGATTTCAGTGTTTTCCGTACTGTTTAAACAGGAGTGCCATGCTTGTTAGATGTCTGACGCTTGTGGTTGAGCTTGCAATCTGTTGACTTTTAATCTGGATTTATTGTGCAACTGTTGATTTCAGGCAGATAGCAACTTGGTAATATGGCCCAGGAGGCAAATCTCAGAACTGCTTCTCATGAGCATGTACAAATCATTCAGTTTTGTTCGTTGAATTTCTGTGGGTGTCAGTTTCCATCAGTCTCCCCCCTAAGTTACATTAAAAAAATACTGTGGGAATATGGGCTTTGCTGGCTAGACCAGCATTTATTGTCCAACCCATATGGCCCTGGAAAGGCAAACTGCCTTCTTGAACTGCTACAGTCCCTGAGGTGTAGGTACACCCATGGTGCTGTTAGGAGGGAGTTGCAAGATTTTGACCCGGTGACAGTGAAGGAACAGCAATACATTTCCAAGTCAGGATGGTGAATGGCTTGGAGGGAAACTCCTGGGAAGTGGTGATGTGCTCATGTGTTTGCTGCCCTTGTCCTTCTAAATAGTAGAGGCCCATAAGATATAGGAGCAGAATTAGGCCATTCGGCCTATTGAATCTGCTCTGCCACTCAATCATGGCTGATAGAATTCTCGCCTCCATTCTCTTGCCTTCTCTCTGTAACCCTTGATCCCCTTATTGATCAAGAACCTATCTATCTCTGTCTTAAAGACATTCAATGACCTGGTCTCCACAACCCTCTGTGACAGTGAGTTCCATAGATTCATCACCCTCTGACTGAAGAAATTCCTTTTCATCTCAGTTTTAAAGGAGCGTCCCTTCACTCTGAGGTTGTGCCCTCGAGTTCTAGTCTCTCCCACTCGTGGAAACATTCCCTCCACGTTCACTCTATCTAGGCCTCTCAGTATTCTGTAAGTTTCAATTAGATCCCCCCCCCCCATCCTTCTAAACTCCATTGAGTATAGACCCAGACTCCTCAAACGCTCCTCGTATGACAAACCCTTCATTCCTGGAAATATTCTTGTGAACCTCCTCAACCCCCAAGGCCAACACATCTTTCCTTAGGTATGGGGCCCAAAACTGCTCACAATGGGGTCTGACCAGAGTCCTGTATAATGTCAGTACATCCTCGCTCTTGTATTCTAGCCCTCTAGAAAGGAATGCTAATATTGAATTTGCCTTTGTAACTACCAACTGAATCTGCATGTTAACCTTAAAAGAGTCTTGAACCAGAATTCCCGAGTCCCTTTGTGCTTCAGATTTCCAAAGCCTTTTGGGTTTGGAAGGTGCTGCCTGAGGAGCTTTGCTGAGTTTCTACAACATTCACTGATATATGGAATGAATGTTTGTGGATCAAGCTGGCTCCTTTTGGGAAGGAAATCTGATGTCGTCACCTGCTGTGGCTTACTCCAGACACACAGTTCTGAGGTTTGCCTCCTAGGCCAAATTACCAGTTGTTATCTGCCTGAAATGAACAGTTACACAATAAATCCAGATTAAAAGTCAACAGATTGCAGGCTCGACCAGGAGTGTCAGACATCTAACAAGCACGGCACTCCTGTTTAAATAGCATGGAAAACACTGAGATCTCCAAGCTCCTCACAAAGTTTATACTTTTCAGAAGATAAAGCATCCTGCCGAGATTAGAACCTAGAAGCTTTCAGCCCTGAATCTAACACTTGAGCCACCAAGCACACAATGTTGCTTAAAAATAGAAACGGATACCAGTGTTGCCCTGAAGCTCCATAATGGGTATAATTCATACCTGCTCATCACTTGTAACAATCCGACATAACGAATGACTGATTGAAAGATAAGTGATCATTATTAAGCTGATGATCCTGGCTTCTTCTCTCACTTCATCATCCATTAACATTCTTAGATCGCAATAATAAGATTCATCATTCACTCTTAAATGCAAATTTCCTCTGAAATGGTGTACCAAGTCATTCAGTTGGACCATACCGCCAAGTCAATAAAAAGGCAATGAAATCAGACTAACCATTGACCTAGGCACCGGAAGCTACAAATGCAGTCCTGTCAACCCTGCAAAGTCCTCCTTAATAATTTTTGGTGATTTGGAGAGCTGTCTCACAGACTAGCCAAGAAACAACCTAAGAAAGTCATAAGGAATCGTACCTTACAGATAATACCCCCGACACCACCATCACCATTCCTGGGTATCTCCTATCCCACTGTCACGACAGACTCAGCAGAGGTGGTAGACAGTGGTTTACAGTCAGGAAGGAGTTGCCCTGAAAGTCCTCAACATTGACTGTGACCCCCATGAAATTTCATGGCATTCGGTCAAACATCAGCAAGGAAACTTCCTGCTGATTACCACATACCATCCTCCCTTTCCCTTCTGCTGATCAATCAGTGCTCCTCCATGTTGAACACCACTTGGGAAAAGCACTGAGGATGGCAAAGGCAGAGAATGTACTCTGGCTGGGAGATTTTAATGGCATGGTAGCACCACAAGTGACCAAGCTGGCAGATTCCTAAAGGATTTGCCTCTGTAGCAGGTGATGAGGAAAATAACAAGAGGGGAAAAAAATATTTGACCTCACCCTCACCAACCTGCCTGCTGCAGATGCATCTGTCCGTAACTGTCAGTCAGCGTGAGCACTGCACAGTTGTTGTGAGATGAAGTCCTGTCTTCACAGTGAGGAAACCCTCCATCTGTGTTGGGATTTGCCACCTTCCGAGGCAGTGTTTTCCTGATTCCCACCATCCTTGAGTGGACTGAATGGGGCGGCACGATGGCTTCATAGCGCCAGGGGCCCAGGTTCAATTCCTGGTTGGGGTCACTGTTTTTGTGGAATTTATACATTCTCCCCATGTCTGCATGGGTACCTTCCAGGTGCTCCAGTTTCCTCCCACATTCTGAAAGATGTGCTGGTTAGGTGCATTGACCTGAACAGGCGCTGGATTGTGGTGACTAGGGGAATTTCACAGTATCTTAACTGCAATGTCAATGCAAGCCTTACTTGTAACTAATAAATAAACTTTAACTTTAGCTTTTAACAGATCTAGCAACTCAAAACTAAGCATCCATGAGGCACTGTGGGCCATCAGCAATATCAGAATGGTACTTAACCATAATCTGTAACCTCGTAGCCTGACATATCCCCCACTCTACCATTACCAACAATCCAGGGAACAACCCTGGTTCAAAGAAGGCTGCAGGAGGGCATGCCAGGAGCAACACCAGGCATACCTAAAAATAAGTGTCAACCAGATGAAATTACAACACAGTCTCTTCACTTGTTAACAAGAATGATTGTCCACCTAAGAAATCCATGTTATCAGTCAGTCTTTGTTTGGCTAATGAGCCCAATCCAACAGCCGCATGTTCAACTGCACATTTGCCAGATGTTTCTGTAAGGTGGTTCAGTCCTTAGACTCTAAATCACGGGTATTCCTTTCTCAGTCTCCTTTCTCAGGTCTCCTCTTGCCATCGGGTGTCCTTGAAGAAGTGTGTCCCTTCGATCAGAAGGTTTCTCCAAGTAAGTCTCTTCTGAGCAAGGGCCTCCAAGGTGTTGATGTCCATTGTTTTTCTTGAGGTAAACCTTGATGAATCTTTGAAGTGCTTACTTTTTTCCTCCTCTTGTTCGGGAGTCTTCCACAAGCTCAGCAAAGATTTGCTTTGGCAGTCGGGACTCTGACATCCTCAACACGTCAGCCCAGTGGAGTTGATTTGAGGTGATCATGGCCTTGATGATGGTGCTCTTGGATATTTCTAGGACATGCATTCATGTGCATATGTTGTAACCCTGATTTAGACTTCATTACTTTCTCCCTTAGAATCATAAAATCCTACAGTGCAGAAGGAGGTGATTTGGCTTATCAAGTCTGCACCGACCACAATCCTACCCAGGCCCTATCCCCATACATATACCCTAGCTGGTCCTCCTGAAGCTAAGGGGCAATTTAACATGGCCAATCCACCTAACCCGCATACCTTTGGACTGTGGGAGGAAACCGGAGGAAACCCATGCAGACATGGGGAGAATGTGCAAACTCCACACGGACAGTGACACAAGCCGGGATTTGAACCTGGGTCCCTGGCTGTGTGAGGCAGCAGTGCTCGCCACTGTGGCACCCTTACTCTGATCTTGCTTGTCAACTTACTATTCTCTATTCCAATGTTGTCTGTTTCTTCCAATATTTTGTGCACCCTGGAATAACTCTCCAACATGCTCTCTTGGTTCCCATACCCTAGCTCCTTCTGTTTTACACCATATCATGTTTGATATAACTGCAGCACTAGTTAATAAATATTACAAAAGCATATGGCAAGAAGTATTGTCAGCAAATAATAACTGAAGGCTGCGTTTGATTGTTATTGAGGGAATCATTCAGGATATATTGCTGAAGTCTTTTGAGTTGATAGAAATTGAAAATGCCATTTTAGTTTTGCTCAGCAATTTAACAATGCACATTTTCTTGCATCCAACTGAGATAATATACATCTGGTACTGATCAGTAGATAATAATGCAGCACTGGAGCTTTGATTTTGGACAGAACAAAGTTCTACTGCATTATGTACCCTTTGTGCCCCTTGATTTGATTGCTGGTTTAAATTAATTTCCTGGGGATTTTATAATGTGCAATATTGCGTTCTGTATTAGTGTTCCATTTAAAATGTCCACCTGTCAAGATTTGCACATTTAAAGTGACACTCATCTTGGTTTAAAAGTACAAACTATTTTGAAATGTCATTCTGGAAATAAAGATCCATTTATTTGAATGGACTTGCAACCTATTTCACTTTGGGTGGTTGTAAGTCTCATTCACAACATTTCCTTAGTGCTGACAGCCCTGTTGATACATAATGTGTTCCCAATCATCAGGCAGAAAGGCCTCATAAAAGCTAAATGCCTCCCCATGAGTAAGGAGAGAAAGGGTTTAGGTCCAGGCTATTCTTGGTCACCTGCCTGAAGCTCACTTGTTTGGTATTAGAAGCCCTGAAAAAGGTGATCTGGCAAAGATAATACAAGGAGAAAGCAAAGAAATATTTAAAAACAAATTTGAATACTGATGTGTTGCGGGGTGGGGAGAAGAAATTCAGCATGTCAGTTCAATTGTTGCACGTTTTATGCATCAGTGTACATGTAGGACATGTAAAATAAATTTTTCCATACTTCATTTGAACTTTACACTATTGCTTCATTTTTACTGGTCAGATCAACACACCTGGGTTCCAATTTTAACTCCCTACCATGCCAGAAATCAGACTGGTACCCGGATAGAGTTGTTGATTGGAGAGGGGGACCTTGCCAGCAATTTTATCCCCCTCTAACTTAAAACCAAGACGATTGTCATATAGAGAAATATAGTATGTGGTCACTCATCCTTTGCCCCACGAATCCTGCCAATTATAACTCTTCCCATCTGTCACTGTCAGCCTGTTATGATTCTGTCTCATTGCACAAGGCTGTTTTGATTTGCCCTATGTAAAATGTCAAAAGTGCACTATTCAGCTGTAACCTCATTGCAGTATGAGTATCAAGATGCCCTTTTCCATGCATTCAAGCTGAGGCACTGGCACAGCAAACAAAAGCCATAGCAAATCTTAACCACTGCCAAGCATGAGAGCCCAACCTTTGAGATTGCTAGATCACTTACCTGGCAATTATCTATCAGTGAACTTATCTTCCACAAACCTTCTGTCTAGTCAGCAATTGGCAAGGATGTGTTCATTATAGTTGCTGCCAAGAAGACTTCACCAAATATCTGCAATGAAGATCTTGGCATACGATACTATCTGTGCACTAATGGAATAAGAACACAAGAACTTGGAGCAGGAGTAGGTCACCTGGCTCCTCGAGCCTGCTCCGCCATTCAATAAGATCATGGCTGATCTTTTTGTGGACTCAGCTCCATTTACTCGCCCACTCACCATAACCTTTAATTCCTTTACTGTTCAAAAATTTATCTACCCTTGTCTTAAAAACATGCAATGAGGTAGCCCCAACTGCTTCACTGGGCAGGGAATTTCTCAGATTCACAACCCTTGTAATAGCTACATCCACCCAAGGAAATAGTCTCTGCATGTCCACTCTGAGTATCCCCCTCATCATCGACTTAATAGAGGTTTATAAGATGGTGAGGGGGGTAGATAGAGTGGAAATGCAGAGACTATTTCCTCGGGTGGATATAGCTGTTACTAGGGGGCATAACTTTAAGGTTCATTGTGGGAGATATAGGAGGGATGTCCGAGGTAGATCCTTTACTCAGAGAGTAAATGTGGAATGCACTGCCTGTTGTGATAGTGGAGTCAGACACTTTAGGAACTTTCAAGCGGTTATTGGATAGGCACATGGAACACACTAGAATGGTAGGGAGTGGGATAGCTTGATCTTGGGCTCGGATGTAGCTCGGTACAACATTGAGGGCCGAAAGGCCTGTACTGCACTCTACTGTTCTATGTTCCTTTGTGTGAAGAAGTTGCTCCTCGACTGAGTCCTAAATCTGATTTGCCTTATTTTGAGGTAATGCCTCTAGTTCACGTTTCACCTGCCTGTGGAAACAACTTCCCTGCTTCTATCTTACCTATTCCCTTCATAATCTTATATGTTTCTATAAGATCTCCCCCATTCTTCTGAATTCCAATGAGTATAGCCCCAGTCTAGACTCTCTCCTCATAAGCCAACCTCAACTCCGGAATCAACCTAGTGAATCTCCTCTGCACCCCCTCCAGTGGCAGTATGTCCTTTCTGAAGTAAGGATGACTGTGCAGCTCTTCTTCTCTGCTTCTGTGGCTGTGAGGATGTGGTGAAGCCAATCTATTATGCTGCCAATCTACCATGCTGCTCTGCTCAGAGAAGCAGCACTACCTGTAGAAAATACTAGGTTGCAATAACTGGTGATCAGAGACTAACAGTAAAGATTTATTAATAATACTGAGCAACTCTGAGATGCCATGTGTCTCCTGACACGTGACCCCTTTTGTATTCACATTATCCTGACATCCAAGCAATATATAATGTAGTAACACTGCATTCTGCACTCTCTCGTTTCTTTCTCTGTGAACGGTATGTTTTGTTTGTACAGCGCGCAAGAAACAATACTTTTCACTGTATGTTAATACATGTGATAATTATAACTCAAATCAAATCAGACACCTACATGACCACCCAGTTTGCTGTTTGCATGAAGCATAAGAACATAAGAAATAGGAGCAGGAGTAGGCCATCTAGCCCTTTGAGCCTGCCCCGTCATTCAATAAGATCATGGCTGATCTGAAGTGGATCAGTTCCACTTTCCCGCTTTCTCCCCATAACTCTTAATTCCCCTGTCTATCAGAAACCTATCTACCCATGACTTAAATACATTCAATGAGGTAGCCTCCACCACTTCAACGGGCAGAGAATTCCAGAGATTCACCACCCTTTGAGTGAAGAAGTTCCTCCTCAACTCTGATCTAAACTGCGCCCCCCCCTTATCTTGAGGCTGTGTCCTCTAGTCCTGCTATCCTTTCTAAGCGGGAAGAATCTTTCTACCTTTACCCTATCCATCCCCTTCATTATCTTATACGTCTCTATAAGATCCCCCCTCAGCCTTCTAAACTCCAACGAGAACAGACCCAGTCTATTTAGTCTCTCTTCATAGTCCAACCCCCCCATCTCCGGTATCAGCCTAGTGAACCTCCTCTGCACTCCCTCCAAGGCCAATATATCCTTCCGCAAGTGCGGCGACCAAATCTGCACACAGTAAACCAGCTGCGGCCTCACCATTACCCTGTACAGTTGCAGCAAGACTTCCCTACTTTTATATTCTATCCCCCTCGCTATAAAGGCCAACACTCCGTTTGCCTTCTTGATCACCTGCTGCAACTGCAGACTGGGTTTTTGCGACTCGTGCACAAGGACCCCCAGGTCCCTCTGCACCGTAGCACGTTGCAGCTTTTCGCCTTGTGATTGCAATGTAATTGCTGCCATTCCCCCATTGATATAGGCCCTGGATAATTTGGATGAACCTGACATTTAAAATATTCTTTAAACTCATCTCACAAGTTGTGCATCAGTTCCTTATTACATCAGTCTTTCCTCGAAAGCTACATTTAAGACCAGGTGACAATCTAATTGCCTGACGTTTCCTCCTCCATTGTAATCCAGAAGTCAAACTCAGAAAATGTTACACCTGTTTTGCTAATGCCAGATTACATCCAATTTGAATACTTAAATTGGACATAAACCAACACAAAATATTTGAAGCCCATAGAAACCCCAGAACCCACAGAATTATGTGTTTTTGAATGTTAAAATTGGAAGTTCAAGTAGTTTAGCCATCATTCAGGCTTTTTAAGTTTTTTAGGAATGCTTTGCAAAGTTTGAGATGTAAGCTTTGTTTTAAAATGCAGTAAAATAAACAGGAAATACAAAACTACCATAAATAAGACTATAAGACATTGGAACAGAAGTAGGCCACTTGGCCCATCGAGTCTTATCTGCAATTCAATTATGGCTGATATTTTTTCTCATCCCATTCTTCTGCCTTTTCTCCATAACCCCTGATCCCCTTATTAATCAAGAACCTATCTATCTCCATCTTAAAGACATTCAATGACCTGGCCTCCTCAGCCTTCTGCGGCAAAGCGTTCCACAGATTCAGGATCTCCTGGCTGAAGAAATTCCTCCCCACTTCTGTTTTAAAGGATCATCCCTTTAGGTTGAGGTTGTGCCCTCTGGTTCTAGTTCTTCCTACTAGTGGAAACATCCTCTCCACATCCACTCTATCCAGGCCCTGCAGTATCCTGTATGTTTCAATAAGATCCCCCCTCATCCTTCTAAACTCCAACGAGTACAGATCCAGAGTCCTCAACTGTTCCTTATACGACAAGCTCTTCATTCCAGGGATCATACTTGTGAACCCCCTCTGGACCCTTTCCAAAGCCTTTCCTTAGATGTGAGATCAAAAAGTTCTCACAATACTCCAAATGGGGTCTAAACAGAGTCTTATACAGCCTTAGAAGTACATTCCTGCTCTTGCATTTAGCCCTCTCGACATGAATACTAACATTGCATTTGCCTTCCTAACTCCTGACTGAACCTGCACATTAATCTTAAGAGTATCTTGAACAAGGATTCCCAAGTCTCTTTGTGTTTCTGATTTCCTAAACATTTTCCCATTTAAAAAATAGTCTATGTCTCCATTCCTCCATCCAAAGTGCATAACCTCACACTTTTCCATATTATATTCCACTTCTTTGCCCACTCTCCTAACCTGTCCAAGTCCTTCTGCAGCCCCTTTGTTTTCTCAATACTACCTGTTCCTCTACATATCTTTATATCATCAGCAAACGTAGCAACAGTGCCTTCAATTCCTTCCTCCAAATCGTTAATGTATATTGTGAAAAGTCTTGGCCCCAGCACTGACCCCTGAGGCACACCACTAGTCACTGGCTGCTATCCTGAAAAAGACCCTTTTATCCCCACTCTTGGCCTTCTGCCAGTCAGTCAATCCTCTTATCCATGCCAGGATCTTACCCTTAACACCATGGGCACTTATTTAGCAGTCTCCTATGCGGTACCTTGTCAAAGGACTTCTGGAATTCTAAATAAATCACGTCCACTGGTTCTCCTTTATCTAACTTCCTTATTACCTCCTTAAAAAACTCTAACAGATTTGTCAGACATGATAACTCCTTGACAAAGCCGTGCTGATTCAGTCCTATTTTATCCTGCCGTTCAAAATACTCTGCAATCTCATCCTTAATAATGGATTTTAAAATCTTGCCAATGACCGAAATCAGGCTAACCAGCCTATGATTTCACATCTGCTGCCTCCCAGTCCTCTGGTTACACCGCTATTTAAGAAGTGGGGAGGCAGCAGATGTGAAATTATAGGCTGGTTAGCCTGATTTCGGTCATTGGCAAGATTTTAAAATCCATTATTAAGGATGAGATTGCAGAGTATTTTGAACGGCAGGATAAAATAGGACTGAATCAGCACGGCTTTGTCAAGGAGTTATCATGTCTGACAAATCTGTTAGAGTTTTTTAAGGAGGTAATAAGGAAGTTAGATAAAGGAGAACCAGTGGACGTGATTTATTTAGAATTCCAGAAGTCCTTTGACAAGGTACCGCATAGGAGACTGCTAAATAAGTGCCCATGGTGTTAAGGGTAAGATCCTGGCATGGATAAGAGGATTGGCTGACTGGCAGAAGGCCAAGAGTGGGGATAAAAGGGTCTTTTTCAGGATAGCAGCCAGTGACTAGTGATTCTTGAAAGATCACCCTCAATGCCTCCACAATTTCCTCAGCTATCTCTTTTAGAACCCTGGGGTGCAGTTCATCCGGTCCAGGTGATTTTTCCACCTTCAGACCTTTCAGTTTCCCTAAAACCTCCTTATTGATGGCCACTCCACTCACCTATGCCCCCTGACTCTCCTGGAGCTTGGCATCCTACTGGTGTCTTCCACCATGAAGACTGATGCAAAGCAACTATTTAGTTCCTCTGCCATTGCTTTGTTTCCTGTTATTTTCCAGTAGTCCAATGGCTATTTTTGGCTCTCTCTTACCTTTTATATATTGAAAAAAATCTCTTCCTATCTTCTTTTATATTAGTAGCTAGCTTACGTTCATATTTCATCTTCTCCCCCGTTTTTTAGTTGTCCTCTGCTCGCTTTTAATCCTTCCCAATCCTCTGGCTTCCCACTAATCCTTGCCACTTTGTATGCTTTATCTTTTGCTTTACTGCTGTTCTTGATTTCTTTTGTCAGCCATGGATGCCTCGTTCTCCCTTTAGCATGTTTCCTCCCACTTGTAACAAACAATACAATTAACTAGCTGAACAGTGACTTCATGCTTGGACTCTGCCTGTGCTCTAGGGAGATCGCCTGTGCTTCTGTCACGTGACTTCCTAAATAACCATGTAATCACATGACCATTCTGTCTACAATTGCAAAGCAGTTCCCTGAGGATAAATTTAAGTAAACATAACCCAAAAAAATGGAAGGATCAAGAAAATGACTTTATTTCTTGCTACTGGTGAAAACTTGATTGAGTCTCTCGTTTAAGAGAGTCAGGGTGTGGCCACTTCTCTCACTGACTGTTGATTCAGATAGAGGGTTTTAGTGAACAGGCATAAACAACTGAGATTGACATGTTGTAGTTGTGCATGAGTACTTATGCTCAAAATTCTGCAATCTTTCAAACTATATGATCTGGTATATTAGGGTGCAAATAGGAAGAAATCCTGAAGGATCCTTCTCTTTCCATTGTGTATGTGTATGTATATATGTATTACCAGCTTGCAAGCAATCATTTCTGGACTTAATTTTTATTATGCAACTGCAGAATACTAATTTTGAAACATTTTGCATTTGAACAAATTTACAAGTCTGCAAGAAATCAGACCTTATGAGTCGGTATGTTCCAAATCATCAAGTCTGATACGTTTCAAACAAGAATAACAATGAACATGGCATAAATCATTGCAAATTTACACAAGGATTTTCTGCAGTTGGCTAAAATCTGTATCCAGTGCAAGTACTTAGAGAACAGAAATACTGCACAGAGTAAATGCTACAGTAGATGTTTCTGCATTGGAAGCATTGTTTCATGCATTTTTTTTGCACAACAGAAAATAGTGTCTTACTGTTTTTTTAAGGAAAATTAGAAGAATTATGAACACTTAACTATTAGTCCCGTTTAATCTACACAGCACAACCAATATTTTAAACTAGATTTTATTTATTCTTTCATGGGATTTGTACATATCTGGTTTGGCCAACATTTGTTGTCCATTCAAACACTGGCACAGCCAGCAACATCCACATGCTGTGAAATAATTTTCAGAAACAAATTTGGTTTAAATCACTGGTTGTGCTGCATTGTAATATTTTGTCTGACACTGCCGTTAAATGAATTTACTTATAAATTATTCTGGATGTTAGCTTAGCATGTATAATGTGGGAGCTGATTGTGATATTTTCCATTATTTGAAGTGGCTATCAATACTTACTCCAGTAAGTCATTTATCATAATAGCACTGAATGTTACACCAATTCTACACTAACAGCAGTATATAAAAGACACAGCATTTAAGTTGTAAGTAATAGTTTCTATAAGCGTGTTTGACATTGAGCTGCTTGCAGAAGAAACTCTGAATTGACACAGACATTACAGAAATGCTGGATAATTACAGAAAGGGAAAGGAATAGAAATTTGCACTTTGGTTTGATGAAGCTGGGTGGGAGATATGGAACACAAACATTAAAGACCAGGTGAGCTGAATGGTCTGTTTCTGTGCTACACATTTGATTTAATTCTAAAGCTAATGTGATGGCAACTGAGGTCAATTCCTTTTCTATTGTGATGTACAGACTTAATCATTAATAATTAGTCATAATCTGGCACAGTACAATTTTAGTTTCAAAGCTATTGTCAATGAACTGAGGAAACTTGTCAATGAACTCATTGGAAAGCTGCCAAAGTAACACCCTTATTCAAAAACAGAAACAAAAAAAATCTGATAACTATTGTTGCTTCTTAACTTCTACTAGCTACTAAATTTCTGTGATTGGGTTAATTTTAAGAGTCTGTTACAAAGGATGTAATAGCAGAGCATTTAGAAATACATAATGTAATCAACCAGAGTTAGCATGGCGCCATGAAGGGAAAATCATGCCTAACAAACGTATTAGAATTCTTTGAGGTGGAAACAAGAAGGATAGATAAAGTGGAACAAGTAGAAATAGTATACTTGGATTGCCAAAAAGCATTCAGTAAGATATCATACAAAAGATTGCTTAATAAGATATGATGTCATGGTGTTGGGAGTGGCATATTATGTCTGTGGGGGGCTGGGGAAGACACTATCAGGGAAGCAGCATTCTATCATTTTTTCTACGCATGCACAGTTGGAGACGCCGATTGGAGCTGCAGGTTTCGGGGGCGTTATGCCCTGCCCACAGGCTTGTGCAGCACAATTTAGAATCGCTGATATTTTTGCAGGCAGAGTGTGTATGGTGGTGCCTGAGAACAGGTCTAAAAGTCAGATCTGAAACACTCCCAGATTCAAGTCTGCCCAGCACTTAGAATCAAAATGGTAAAATAGGGCCCGGAGTCTACAGACAAATATAGACAGGTTACGGGAGTGGGAAAAAATTGGAAGATGGGAAAATGTAAAGTTATGCACTTTGGTAGGAAGGAGAATGGAGCTAAATTTTATTTAAGTGGAGAAAGTCTGCAGAAAGCTGCAGCAAGGAGGGATTTAGGATTCCTTTTGCATAAATCACAAAAAGCTAGAATGCAGGTTCAGCAGGTAATAAGTAAGGCAAATTGAATGTTGATCTTTATTTTAAAGGGAATGGAGTATAAAGAAGGAAAGTCTTGCTCAAGCTTGAGCAAGACTAGTTATACCACACCATACCATAGAATACCATGAATAGTTTTGGTCCCCTCATCTGAGGAAAGATATAGTAGCACTGGAAGCAATCTGGAGAAGATTCACAGGTTGATCCTGGGTATGGAAGGATTTTCTAATGTGGAGAGGTTGAGAAGGTTGGGCCTGTACTCATTATAGTTTAGAAGAGTGAGAGACAATCCTGTTGAGATATTGGATTCTCAGGCAGCTTGACAAAGTAGATGCTCAGAGGTTGTTTCCCCTTGTGGGAGAGTCTGGAACCAGAGGGCATAATCTCTGAGTAAGAGGTTACCCATTTACGACAAATATGAGGAGGAATTTCTTCTCTCAGAGGGCAGTGAATCTGTGGAATTCTTCACTGCAGAGGACTGTAGAGGCTAAGTCATTAAGTATGTTCAAGGCTGAGAAAGACAGATTTTTAATTAGTAAGGGAATCAAGGGTTATGGGGTAAGGTGGGAAGGTGGAGTTGAGGATTATCATTAGATCAGTCATGATCTCATTGAATGTTGGAGCAAACTGTGACATTAGTGTACCTTTTAAGAAAGGTTTTTTTAAAATCCTGATCTCTGGAGCTCTCAGAGCTTCAGTGTTTCTCATTGCTGTTGAGTGTCTACCAGATGTCCTTTTATTGCTCATTAAGCTGCTTGAATGGAGATTTGTTTATTTTTACTATGGAGTCTTTTGTGGCTCTGCATTGTTAGGAGAAAACCTGGTCTGCAGGTAGAGTTTAGTTTTAGATTAGAAGAGTCATCAAATTGAGAGGAAGTTGTCTCTCTCTCGCTCTGGTTTTAGAAATTCAGCTGTTAGCCGGAAGCAAGGTTTCTTGCCTTCCCAAAGTAAAGAATCTGCTGTTGGTAGTTTGACCAGAGTCTACCTGGAGTTCTGGGAAGCTGTTCTAACTTCAAATTGTTCTGGGTGTTTCAAGAGGACTACTAGAACTTACAAGACAGAGTTTTCAATTCTCCAACCAAAGGACTCCACTCTAGTATCACAAGAGCATGAGATTTCAATGTGAACTTATTTAAAGATCTCATTGAGACGTATAAGATGATGAATGGGATGGATAGGATAGAGGTGGAAAGACTCTTCCCGCTCAAAAAAGACAGTAGGACTAGGGGGCACAGCCTCAAGATAAAGGGGGGGCGGTTCAGAACGGAGTTGAGGAGGAACTTCTTCACTCAAAGGGTGGTGAATCTCTGGAATTCTCTGCCCGTTGAAGTGGTGGAGGCTGCCTCGCTAAATATTTTTAAGAAGCGGGTTGATGGGTTTTTGATAAGAGAGGGGATTAAGGGTTATGGGGAGAGGGCGGGAAAGTGGAACTGAGCCACGACAGATCAGCCATGATCTTATTGAATGGCGGGGCAGGCTCGAAGGGCCAGATGGCCTACTCCTGCTCCTATTTCTTATGTTCTTATGTTCTTAAAGGGTTTTGTTTATGGGAATGGTTTGATTGGAACATTTTAGATATATTTGTTAAGGGTTATACATTATCATGGTTGTTTTACTTATAATTGATAAAAGTCATTGCTAATTTTTTTCCATACATGTTTGTGTTAACTATATTCTTAAATAAACTTTGTTTGATAAAAGCTTCCTAATGGATCATTTGAATCATACCTGAAGTGAAACAAATCATGCTTATCTTAGCCAACATTTATGAAGCACTTTCTAACTAGTTTGATCACTTGTCCATTATTAAATCATCACCAATTTTACCCAATACTTTTTCTAGATTATCAAATGCAATACCTCATTTAGATCACGCACTTGTGTGAGCTTTTGAGGACCAGTTAACATCTTGCCATTAATTTGAGTTTGTGGAACAGGGGACGGCAAAGGATAATAACATCTACTATAATGGATAGAGAACTAATTTCCATTAAACAAAAGAGCTAATGAAGACAAAGTTTGGAGGGGATTTGTAATCAAAAATGAATGTTTTTAAAATTAAAGTGGACAGCATCAATTAGACTGAGTGAATGAGTTCCAAAACAGTAAGTGGCTGTTACAAGTTTAGGATCTTCATTAAATATTCATCACTCACATTAGTGGTTTGCGCATCTTGGAGTTTATGTTGTGCCTTTATTACCCAGTATCAAATGATAAAATAGCTTCATCTTGAGGACATTGTTCCAATTGATTGTAGTTAAAAAGGTTTGAAAATAATTGAGTTTGTGGAACAAACTTGCTCTTCAACATCAAGCCCAAGTTGCCTTTCTCACCCTCCTATGGCCATTCACAAATGGAATACACAGCAGACACTTTCTGCATTAGTAGTTTGTACAGGTAGTTTCTTAGAAATGTCCATTGATCTCTGTGTAACAGTATGCCATCTTAACCTCGTGTGCCTTAACTCTTCAGCATTGAAAATGATAAAGGATTTTCCAACTGCTTATTTTTGTAAAAACGTTTGACATTTGTTCAGGTTGCAGACCAGAATCCCAAGTTACATTAGGATGCCAGGCTAGACCACAACAATTTTTCTATTTTGGTATAAATGTGAGGATAAGACACTTCTTTCAGGAGTAATTCCACTGACAAATTAGGGAGCTTTTATATTGGAACAAACTTTATTTAATAATAGCAATAAGCAGCAAAAAATTTAATAACCGCAATAAACTACAAAAGGTTGTGAATGAAGGCCAGTCCATCACTAAAACCAGCCTCCCATCCATTGACACTGGCTATGCTTCCCACTGCCTTGGAAAAGCAGTCAGCATAATTAAGGAACCCACACATTCCGGGCATACTCTCTTCCACCTTCTTCCATCGAGAAAAAGATAGAAAAGTCTGAGGACATGTACCAACAGACTCAAAAATAAGCTTCTTCCCTGTTGCCATCAGACTTTTGAATGGACCTACCTCACATTAAGTTGATCTTTCTCTACATCTTAGCTATGACTGTGACACTTCATTCTGCACTGTCTCCATTCCTTCCCTATGTATGATATGCTTTGTCTCTATAGTACACAAGAAACAATATTTTTCACTGTATACTAATATATGTAACGACAATAAATCAAATCAAAGTTGAAATATAACCCTAACAAATGAAGCAGCTTAACTATTAACAGCTGAACACTATTTAAAAATGAAAAGGAAACAAATTTAATTTCTAACTTATCACTCTTAGTTCCAAATTTCTCTTACAGCCATAAATAATACTTTAAATATAGTTAGCAATCACAAATATACTTGACAAGTGTAGACAGACTTTAAGCTTTCAGAGGGAAAATGAGTTTCAGAGCACCTTGCTGAAGCCTCTGTCTTCAAACAACTCCCAGCTAGAACTAATTTTTCTGCTACAGACCCTGGTCTGCACATAAACCACATCACATGACCTTGGTCAATCACGCTAATCTAAAATCGCAAGGGAACTTAAGTAAGCAAAAGTCCATTAACTCTACTCAACATAACCACTTGCACCACTGAAATGTGTAATTATCCTACTCTCCCAACATCTGAGTTGCATTCTGCCAGCTATACCGGCTGCCTGTAGAATAAAGCTGAATATTTAAACTTTCCCCTTTAAACATAAAGAATTAATAAATATATTTATATCAATTGCACTATCACACATTAATTACAATGAATACAGAGCAAAAACATCAGAATGAGACAACAAAATCCTCAAAAACCCCTAGCTTTTGCAGTTCTTTGGAGCACAGCTGTTTGAGCTATCAGATGAGGAAGTTAACTGTTGCAGCTCCAGATGAACCATCGAGCCATAATAACCTATAGGATTCAATAGTAATGAGTTTGAAATACAATCTAATTGTTTCTTAGACTATAGGACATTGTTCCTGTTAGAAAGTTTCTTCTCAGAAAAATAATTCAAATTGTCCAAATTTGATTTGATTTTTGATTTGATGTATTATTGTCACATATATTAGCATACAGTGAAAAGTATTGTTTCTTGTGTGCTTTACAGCCAAAGCATACCGTTCATAGAGAAGGAAATTAGAAACTGCAGACTGTAGTGTTACAGTCATAGCTGGGGTGTAGAGAAAGATCAACTTAATGCAAGGAAGTCCATTCAAAAGTCTGACAGCAACAGGGAAGCAACTGTTTTTGAGTCAGTTGGCACGTGACCTCAGACTTTTATATCTTTTTCCCGACAGAAGAAGATGGAAGAGGGAATGGTAACCTTAATGAAACAACACAGAAATACAATATGAAACAAACACCTAAAATATCAAAGCAATATTTGAAATGTACTTGATCCAAAAGCAGTACTACACATCATAACATTCAAAGTACTTATGCAAAGTAATTGGCGATTGTGGTTTGTTTTCTGCTCATCTATTTGCCATTAACTATTCTTCTCAAAGGTCCCGTTGATGTACAGATGGCATTGATATCAGCCAGTCCTCATCAGATAATTAAACAATATAGCCATAGTAAGCACTTGATCTTCTGCATCTGCTTATCAGGCTCACTCATCTGTACCTCTTCCTCAGTCCATGGCATTAGTTCTCTCCATGTTTGTGAGCAATCCAGACACAAGGATATCCTTATCAGTCCCGACATTGGATTCACAATCTATGTATGTCATCAGTAGCAACAGACAACTGGTGTGGCTCCAAAGATTGCTGCTTCAGTGGGCTGGCAATGCCTGAGTCTGACCACATTATCAAATGAAGTTGCCTCCCCCGCTGATAGCTTATGCAAAATAGTTGCAAGCTACCCAATCAAAATGGGATGCCAGCAGGGGAGACAATGACCCAATGGTATTATCGCTAAACTATTAATCCAGAAACTCAGCTAATGGTCTGGAGATAAAAGCAAAATACTGTGGATTCTAGAATCTGAAACAGAAACAGAAAATGCTGGAAAATCTCAATAGGTCTGACAGCATCTCTGGGTGAGATTAGATCCAATGTTTCGAGTCTAGATGACCCTTCGTCAGGCCTGACAAAAAGTCATCTAACTCAAAACATTGGCTTTATTCTCCCCTCAAGGATCTGCTGGGATCTTCAAGCATTTGCTGTTTTTATTGTGTGTAATGGTCTCGGCACGATTCAAATCCCACCATGGCAGATGGTGGAATTTAATTCAATAAAAGAAATCTGGAATTAAGAATCTACTGATGACCATGAAACCATTGTAGGTTGTCAGAAAAACCCATCTGGTTCACTAATGTCCTTTAGTAAAAGAAATCTGCCATCCTTATCTGGTCTGGCTTACATGTGACTCCAGAGCCACAGCAATGTGGTTGACTCTCAACTGCCTTCTGAACAAGGGCAACAAGGGATAGGCAATAAATGCTGGCCAGCCAGCCATGCCGATGTCCCACAAATGCATAAAAAAAATCATAGCCACCAATCACTTTTGGCACCAAACATTCCCCTTTGTATATTTTGTAAAATAAATCGTACCAGCACCCATGTTGTTTTGCTTCATTGCATTCAAATGCAGGCATTTCACTTCAGCGATGCATTTCTTAATTCCCCAGGCTGCTTTACAGCTATGCAATGCATGCTTCAAGTCAAAGTGTCTCAGTCGTTCCTCAAAAAAAAATCACACTAGCTATCTTCTTCTCTTTGTTACTTCCAGAAAAACGCTGGGCACTTGGAGTTCCGAAACATCCACTGCTTCCTCCCTCACCATGTTCATTGAGTGCAAACAGTGATGGCAGTTAGCTGCTTGACTTTTTTTGGGCACCTGAGCCTTGTTTTCATTGACAAAATGTTTCACTTGAGCATAGCTTGTACCAGAAAGGCCAAATTCATCAGATCACTGGGCTTGGAAACAAAGTAACAATTGCATTTAGTTGTCAGTGTGTTTTGTGACAATACTGCCTGTTAATCCTGATGTGCAGTGTTTGATTGTGTGGCAATATCTTGAACAGATTGATCCAAATCATCAAAATGAGGCTAGTTCCAAATGTTTCAGTAAGTTGTCTCTTCGGTCAAAAGAGGCTTGTACACCCATCCATGGAACTAGCTTCAGATCAGTTTCTCTGCTGGCTGAAAGGCTCCACCTGGCTTCCAATCTACCATTTAGGAGATACTGAAACCAAGACTATTAAACATCTGTTTGATAATTAGATTAACAGCAATTTATAAGCTTTCAATTACATCTGCTTGTCTGTCTCTACTTGTCAAAATTGGATGTGAATAAGGTCTGAGCAACAAGATGTAAAGCTATGCTTCCTTAGAACATTGCATTTAAGGTGTGTCTTTTATATCCAAACTCTACTGAAGATTCTTGAATATTGCAGAAACAGCCAGCATAAACCAATAATATGAATAAATGACAATGCTTCATTTTGACCGATTTGTTTTCAATGTGTGGAAGCAAAAACCATAGTCATAGTTTTAAAATTTGCCTGTATTTTAATATGATTTTCTTTGCATTTTGATAATCTTATATTCAGACACAAACTGCGCCATAATAAATATGTACAAATTTAAATCTTGCAGTCCTAATAACGCACACAGGTGTGGTCAACAGAGACCATGAGGTTATGCTGTGGTTGATAGTGGGCTTTATTTGGATCATGAGATTTGATCTGAATCCTTTTTCCCCAGGCACTGTATCAATGAACCCAGCTTTATCTCAGGCTTTGAAGAAGTGAAGTTAACCGGAAGTCTCCATGTGTATCATCTTCTTCAAGTTTGACCCGCATTCAGTTTCTGCTTACAGGTATTCTAAGTCAAATCCCTATGTTGCAAACTCAAAAGCCTTGAAGTTGGGGTGTCCAAACTGCAGGCTTTGGTTCACATGCAGCTCCAATCCCTGACACTTCAGCTCTTGAGGACAAAAAATTCAAATGATTCGTACTTTTTTATTTGATGGATTGTTTTGTCTTAATTTAGAGGGTTTGTTTTTAAATGTTGTATCCTCCTTCATAGATAAAATCTAATAAGTTGTTTTGATTTATCAGTAACTTGAGATAAATGAAAATTAATGGGAAATTGATTTGAATTTCGCTGGAGACCTCCTCCAAAGCTCCGTGGTCTGCGCCTTGTACAACCCACACAGGGCAAAACATACACTAGCTTCAGGTATTTCCCTTACATGTAACCAATAGAATGGAGTTCTCCTTCAGATTGCATTGCTGATAACTTAAAGTGAGGGACATTTTCTTGCCTTTTTACAGATCTGGACACAAAAGAAATCCCTTGCCGAATTTTAGGACTATCCAGTTTATGAGCCTGAAGTCTGAGAGACCAATGTGTTCTTTCAACTTTGCTGTTGAATAATGAAACAGGTGATTCAGTTACAAAATGAGTGATACAATATATCATCCATTTACATAAATATATTTATATATCCCAATATTTTTATCTTCAATGTTTTTTAGTTAATGTCCCATAAGAAGTCAGAACACTTACCTCTGAAGTTACCCAACAACCTATCCGTGGTCGTCTCCTATTGCTGCCACTCCACACACCATCCAAAAACACAACAGTTTTCATGTGCACTGATGACACCCAGTTTGACCTCACGCTGTGTCATGATCCATCTTCTGCCCCTAATTTGTCAGACTGTTTCTCCGATATTCAGTACAAGCAGACATTTCCAACAGCAATATAGTGGGAAGATTAATTGTATTTGGTTCCAATCACAAATTCCATTCCTGAACCACTGATTGTATCCCTCTCCCTGACAACTCTGAGGTTGAGCCAGACCAACCACAACCTTGGTGACAAAGCTGACTCCAACATGAGCCTCTGAACACACATCTATTCCATCATGAAGACAGTTTACTTCAACCTCTTTAGCAACAACTGATTCTGCCCCTGCCTCAGCTCATCTGCAGCTGAAACCCTCATCCATGCTTTTGTTAGAAATGTGTTTCCCACCTTATCCTTTGTGCACTTTCTGGATGAGATTGCCTCAACTGTCAGTTCTGCTGAGCTTGAGAACTCTATATTTTACGCCTTGGTCTTCAAACATAATTAAATCTTGTCTAAAGCTCATTATACTGAGGATCCATGATGAGCAGAAAAATTGCATTTGCGCTGCTTCACACTTAACATCTCAGATTCTCTGACAGAATTTGAACCCTTTCAACTTTTGTCTTTGTGTATTTTCTTATTTTTTCCTAGTTGTATGGTATGAAGCAAGTATATAACTGCACATTGAATATTCTCTTCACATGCATCTGGAATAAGTAACCACCAGACTACAACAAGCTCCATTCCCATGCACCATATCAAACTGTAGGACCTTAAGTGAGGACCTTTGCCTTCCAATCTTTGGGACAAATTCAATTGCTAGCAGTGATGAATTTAATGAAATAAGACCATAAGATGTAAGAACAGAAGTAAGCCATTTGACCCAGTGGGTCTGTTCCACCGTTCAGTGAGATCATGACCGATCTGATCTGATGGTCCCCCACTCCGCTTTCTCGACTCATCCTCATTACCCTCCAGACCTTCACTGATTAAAAATCTGTCTCTCAGCCTTGGATATAGCAGGTTAAAGCTGTAAATTGAGAGTTTCTGTGTTCACAAAGTGCAATTAGCACCATATTTGCAATCATTGATTATTGTTGGATTTCACAGAATTGTTACTGTGCAGAAGGAGGTCAGTCAAGCCATTGTGTCTCCAAATCCACTATTAAATTAGTGCCATTCTCACACCTTCCCCACATTACTATGCTCAATCTTCCTTTTCAAATAAGAAGCTAACCTAAATTTTTCATTCATACCATGTATACTTTTTCTGTTAACCATTAGCCCCAAATTGATTCAAAATTACAGATTTAATATGATGATGTTCAGCATCATATATTCTTCAGTGATTTTGTGTATTGATGTTTGAGTCACTGTGGTGGATTCTTCATCCTTCTCGACCACTCTGCAGCCTTCAGTACAAACCAATCTAACTATCTCTCCAAAACTTCTCCATAGTCCAACTTAATGTGCTGTTAACCTAATGATTATAACTTAAATCTCTGCACCAATCTCTGCACTTCTTGCTCAGTGACCACCAAGAATTCATCCTGGCTCCTCCTAAATGCTGCCCCTTCATGATAATGAACAGTCTACTGACATTGTTATTTTGAAGCACTGTGGGCACGATCTTACCAGCCATTCAGGCCATGTTCCTGCCGCAGCAAAGTTGGAGAATTTGGCACCCAGTCAAATCTCTGTTCACTACAGCGGGATGGGAAAATCCTGCTGGCGTGAACAGCTGTAACATTCCAGCCTGTGCCTCTTGCCAATGCCAGATGGCCACTAGTACCCATCTGCACAGGTGCACTTGTCCACAGAGTGAAGTGGTACATCTGTGCATGAACTATATTGGCAGCAAGTGCAATCGTTTTTAAATTAGTTTTTGGAATGTGGACATCACTGCCATGACCAGAATTTTTGGCCATCCTTAATTGCCCTTGAAAAAGTGAACTGCCATCTTGAGCCACTGCAGTTCATGTGGCACAGATACATCCACAATGTCCATTCTGTATCAATTTGATACAACCAAACAACAACCTTGGACATTTCAGAGTCGACCATATTCTGCGGATGTGAGTCCCATTTAGGCCAGACAGGTTAAGAATGGTAGGTTTCAAATGACCCAAAGGTCAATAGTGAACCAAATAGGTTTTTACCACAATCCAGATTTTCATGCTCATTATTAATGAGACTAGCATTTCATTTCAGATTTGTTGATTAGTTGAGTTTAAATTTTCCCAGGTGCCTTGGTGGGATTTGAATTCATGTTTCCAGAGCAAAAGTCTGGGTGATTGGATCACTAGTTTATATTGTCACCTCCTGTTTGTCCCATTCTGCTATGTTTGACTCCTATGCGCGTACATTTTCATATATTATGTTGTTTTGCAGGTTTATCCTAGCAGCAAACCGGGATGAATACTATTCCAGACCATCAAAGCCAGCAGATTTCTGGGGAAACAACTGTGAGATTCTCAGTGGTAAGGACATGACTTATCTGAATTGCAATCCTCTAAACTAACTCAAGTAGGACAAAGATGATTTATCTTAACCAATGTGTGTTTTACTTTCTGTGTACTATCTTTTAAAGCAAATCACAAGTAAATTCTTCTTGGCTTTATGGACATATTCAAATAAAGGAAACCACTTGAAGTCTTATCTACCATAGTTTTGAAAAAGCAGTCAGCTTCATTGTATTCAGTAGGCAAAATTGTCTGGTCATGGTGTTTGTTTCAACCCCAGCTGAAATTCCTGTTGGACAGTCAGATACCAGATCGTAACTTCTATTTTTCTTTAGAAATGTGGAGTTACAAGATTGCCAATTAACTTTTTAACAAAGTCAAATTATCAAAAAGAAAGGATTAACTAGAGTACAGTATTCCTTCACTCCAGCTATATCTTTAATTATACACACTGATTTTTAAAGATAACACAAATTACAAAAGGTATCTTCTACTTTAATCTTCTCAGTAAGTACACAGTCCATGCAAACCAATAGACCATCTGTGGTCAGATACACCACATACTGAAACCAAGTGGCAGATGCCACCCAATATAACTTCTCTGGATTTCTCATCAAATTCTCCCTTGTGCTTGTCACATTGAGAGCCAATTGGTCTTTTGGACCTCTGACTTCTATATGTTTCCAAACTCTCCTCTCAAAAAAACATACCTTGGAATTTTCTCTCAAACCATGCTTTCTCCTGAATGCTTTCACTGTGAAACATTCCCAGGATTTCAGTCTCTCCCTTCAGAATTCCTCTGCCTTGGATTACCATGATGTGGAGATGCCGGCGTTGGACTGGGGTAAACACAGTAAGAAGTCTCACAACACCAGGTTAAAGACCAACAGGTTAATTTGGTAGCAGAAGTGGCTTTTGCTACCAAATAAACCTGTTGGACTTTAACCTGGTGTTGTGAGATTCTTAATGGATTACCAAGTGCATATAATCTCTCGGATATCAGCCATGCCAACAGAACATTACTGCTTCATAGGATGTATTAAGATGTCACCAAACTTTTGACTTATCTGATGTCTGGCTTTTAATTTTAAATCTGGATCTTGCAGCTGTCTCTAATTGCACTTCCTCTGCATTTTATGTTAACTTCACCGAACAGAATCTTGTTCAACTTCTTGTTCTTTATGCCTTTAGTTTAACTGCCTTCCTAAGACAGACTTTTTTGCCCCACCTCTCTAGTTTCTGGACTTTCTTTTGTTCTTTTGGGAAGTCTGATTTTTCCAGGTCCCTGGTCCTGTCCTTCCTTCTGGACCAAGTTTAAGATCAAACATAGAAGTTCTTTCTATCCTAGGGTTGCCCCTGGTTGCTAAGCAATAACTTAGTTTTCCTTGAAACCATGTTTACTTTCATGTCGTAAACCCTTTACTTACTATGTGGCACAGTTTAAAGTGACCAAAACTCAGACGTGCAGTCAGCTTTGTTTAATGTGAAACGAACTAAAGTTTTAACCCTTGTTTATACAGAAACACAAAATTACACTTACTTAAAGCTATACTTTGTTTCTAATATCCAGAAATACAATCTAGATTATTTAAAACTATCTCTGTTTCCTGACATGTCACATATGTGCTACAGTTGGAGCCATGAATGTGCCATGCAACCAAAGTGGAAGGTTGCAAGTTCAAATGGCCCTGAAAAGGGTAACTTGAATCATGATGCCAAGTGTAGAATGATTTGGAGGAATAAATTGTTTAGGACCGATGTTCCTCCAACTATTAAGGGTTGCCTTCACCTCACAGGAGAATTCTTTAGACATTGTTGCAGTCTTAATTGGTAAACAAATCCATTATTAATCTAGAAGAGAGCAAATGAGATAGCCTATGGTCTTTTTTTAGTCTAGTGATTCCAGAATTCCCCACTCTGTTCAGTTTCTGACCTGAACTATTCAAGAGGCCTTGGTGCCTTTCTACAAGGTTCTGAATATTCTAATTGGGATTCCTTGCGTGGGCAACATATTCCTTGTACTAATGGGTAACCAAAGGTCTCTAACATCAACAACTTGCAAGGCACTTGAAACAAATCACTTAGTTTCTCAACAGTTAAGCTACAAGTCCAAGCATAGTAGTGAAAATTGAAATGTGTTGGCCAATGTTTCAATTCTCAAGAATATGCTGGTTGATTACTCCTGGTGTAGGCATCATGAGAAATAGTATAAAACTAGGTTTTGAATGATTTCTCCACCACCAACGCACCTTAATGTTTGCGATTTTTTTCTTCCAAATACAGCTGAGATTTAACATCAGAGGCTTCAGAGTTTACTTGGTGATGGATGAAAATGAATTCCCATTACATTTCTCACATGGACAGTTTAGTTGACATTGTTGAACCATTTGAATACATACAGTAAAACAAAAGTAGTCATGTAGAAAAGGGCCACACAAGCTTGATGTGCAAAATGGCCTCTTCCTGTGCCATAACTGTTCTAGGAGTCTATTCTTGTAAGTTAACAAAATACAAAATCCTCAACCAACCAATAGTGTTTGCTGTACCATGTCAATACTGTCCAGTTGTGTAACTTTACAAAAATATTGACAGAAAATGCTAGAGAAACTCAGCAGGACTGACAGCATCTGTGAAGAGAGAATAGAGCCACCATTTTGAGTCAGGATGGCCCTCTTTTTTGTTTCAGATTCCAGCATCCATAGTATTTTGCCTTTATCTCTATAAAAATATTTTTCTACAGGTTCATTGCAGAGGCAAATATTGATCATCAACAAACTTACCCAAGATAATTGTTTTCCTTTTAACATTTAGAGAAAATTAAATTGCAGATTAAGCAGAATACCAGACCTGCTGAGATTTTCCAGTGTTTTCCCCTTTGGAAGCAGAATTCAAAGCAGCTTTCTTGATGTAATACTCTCCTGCATCCTCTTTCCCTTTTTTTTCCATTTTGTATAGATATGTACAATGTGGAACCAGGCCATTCAGCCCAATCTGCCTATATACCTGTTTACTCTCCATGTGAGGAAATAATTATAATCACATTTATTCACAAATTTCTATTTTCAATTGAAACCATGAAATGGGAATGTCAATAATGGGAAATGAACACAAATGAACAAAGAAGTAAATGTATAAGTATAGATTATTTTGAAATCCAATCTTATATGATGTGAACATTCTTTACTGATATTTTAAAAACATTCCCATTTCTAAAGACACTAGATGACCTATTGGGTAAAGATATGTCTCTCAAAATCAAACACCAATGGGTGCCAGATTATTTTGGTATCTGATTGTCAAAACATGAAACACAGGTTTATGTCTGATGTCAGCAAACCTGTCTTGGGGAAGTTTGGAATAATGGTGAGAGGGAGTGGGAGAAACTTCGGCCGGGGATCTTACCCAGAGCCTTGAGGGAAAGTGAAAATACGTTAAATATCAGTCGAGGACAGGATTGAGGCTTGGTTGTTACCTTGCTAAAATGCTGTCAGTGTGAATAATGGCCTTGAGTGAGACACCACAAGGTGACTAGCCAGGCTGACTAGCATAATTTTGCATGTACCTATAACTTCAGGAGAGGAGATGATGAAGTATTGAGGGCAGATGGAAGGTGTTCCTGGAATTCCAGCTCAGTCTTGTCAGTATGTTAATATGGAGAAGGAGGATGCAAGTTCCTCCCCACCTTCCTCCTGTTATCAAGATCTTAATTGGACAATAGGACAGGTGTTAAATGGACAATGGATAGGACAAAACAGCAGACATTTACTTCAGTTCTTCAGGTCATCCTTGTTTGATTCCCTTCTATACAACTCCTTGGGGAAAAATAAAAAGTTGAGAAAATGGAAGGATAAACATGCAAACTTAGTGTAACATCTCCGACTGATTTTTTTGGTGCAAGGAGCACTGTTTACAACACACTGTCAGGAAATGTGTACCCAGTAAGTTTTTACTTGGGTGGGCTACAATACAAGGAAACATTTAGATGATTGTATTTTGCCATGTTGAGAGATAGTCTGTGTTGGTCTACTTCCCATCGCTGAGAAAAGACTAAGCTTTTAAGATTGACTTTCAACGCAAGGCATAGAAAAAATTATGGATCCTGAATGCCAATCTTGGCACCTGATTTTTCACATGATTCACGTGGCAGAGATTGTTTCTTTCTGCAAGATAGCTTTTTGACTTCACAATCCTGATGAGTAATGAAGGCCTGTCTTGAGCATTATGACATTCCTAATGAGTATAACCTTAGAGGCCACGAACATGAAGGAGGAGGATCAAAGGATGAAGCAAGGAAGGGTGGGCATCATTTTAAGATGATGGGATGATGCAAGCCACTAGCTACTACAGTTCCATGCAGGGAATATATAGGCATAACAGGTTGTGTAAGAACTTTACTTGAGGTGCCTGTGTAACCTGTGTAAGAAGAGTATGCTTGATGGAATATGCAATAGGCCAGCTCAGTCAACCTGCTGCATGATGGAAACTTTGCTTACCTGTCCATTGTTCCCTCTGTAGCCCTGAAGGTGATGACCAAACTCAATGTATGTGGCTCTGGCTTATTCAGGCAGCTGAAGGAATCAGTATACTTTTAGTTCAGGCATACATGCTCAGATCATTAATTAACTTTACAGGAGAGTTGGCAAATTCATCACCCCAGGCATCATGCTACAGCTGCAGTGAGATAAGGACATAAAGTTTCATGGGTTTGCTGGCTTCCCCAAGGTCCAGGGTGCATTAGTAATCACGCAATGTCTCATTATCGCTAGCACTCTCTGGTTGCCCCAGGGTGAAAGTATCTAATTTCTGTTAATTTCAGTAGGTGAGACTAGTTTTACATGGAATTTACACCAATGGGAATAAAAACAGGCAATTGCTTTAAAAGACAGCCAATCTGTAATAGCAGTTTTAAATCTGGAAGACAAATTGAATATTTTTTTCACTTTTAAATTGTCTGTAGTATCTTGTGGTTTTGCTGTTGAATACTTCATGACTTAATGGATTGCTACAGCTGGCTCACTGGAATAAGAGGGGGAAAGGAATTGTGGTGTTTTCCCAGAGGGAGCAGAAACTAAAGGCCAAGCCAACCCATGGCAATTCTTCAGTACTTCCTATCATCCGGCTCAATTAGGATAAATTCAGCAAGTAGGTCACCAAACCAACTGTGAGTTAAGGGTGTGAGATGTGACATTAGCAAAGCCCTACAAAATAAGAACTGAAAGAAATAACTATCAAATTAGAGAGGGGAACAGATATTTTTATGTCACTTAAAATAATGGAGTTAAATATTGCTTGCTTTATTCGTAATAAGGGAACAGTGTAGTGGTTATGTTACTGGACTAGTAATGCCAAGATCTAGACCAATAATCCTGAGGCCTGCACTAGTAATTGCGAAGCCTGGACTAATGACCTGGAAGCATGAGTTCAAATTCTACCATGGCAGCTGGGAAATTTAATTCCAGTTAATCAATAAATCGAGAATAAAAAGCTTGTATCAGACATGATGACCATGAAATTACTGAATCTTCATTAAAAAAAAATCCATCTGGTTTATTAATGTCTTTTGGGGAAGAAAAAATTGCTGTCCTTTTTCAGTCTGGTCCATGTGTGACGCCAGGCCGACAACAATGTCATTGACATTTAACTGCCCTCTGAAAACCTAGCAAGTCACTCAGTTAGGGGAAATGAGAGAGGTTAATAAATACTTGCCTTTCCAGTGGCACCCACATTCTGTGAATTCATCACAAACAAATATAAAACTCAGCTGAGTAATGTGTGCCATCTCTTTATTTTTCAGTTGCTGATGTTTGCTTTTTGAAGTGAAATTAATGTTTAATCCACATTATTTTGTATTAATAGCTACCATACACTGTCTGTGTTTAGCAAAGTAGTTTTCTTTCTGAATGCAATACAATACCATTGATTTTTTTTAGCTCATTTTTCAAAGAAAGGGTTTGAAGAAAATAATTACCTTTAAATGTGTTTTAAATTGCAGTATTTTCCCAGAAGTTTAATAAATATGTGGATCTACGTTAAGATGCAAATTATCCCCATGGATAATGAGCAGTTCATTAGCTTGTCTTGACCCTTGCTAAACAATTGACAATGCATTGTGCTGCTCTTAGGTACTTGACAGGGATTTGAAGGACATTGCTGAAAAGAAAGATATGTTGTTGAAGCATTTCACCTTGCGCTCGCCAGGACAAATGCAAGAATGTTAAAATTTTACAGCTTTTTATACCATTGGCATAAAGGGTTACTGATTGATTGACAAGTTGACTCTGATTAGCCAAGTAATTGCTATGAAGGAAGTAACTTCAGGGAAGCATGGTGGCACAGTGTTAGCATCACTGCCCCACAGCACAGGAAACCTTTGTTCAATTCCGGCCTTGGGTGAATGTTTGTATGGAGTTTGCATATTATCCCCATGTCTGCGCGGAATTCCTCCAGCGGCTCCAGTTTCCTCTTAGGGTCCAAAAACATGCAAGTTAGATGAATTGGCCATGCTAAATTGCCCCATAGTGTCAAGGGGATTAACAGGGTAAATATACGTGCTAGGCAATAGCCATCTCCAACAAGAGAGAATCCACCCATTTCCCCTTGGCACTCAGTGACATTACAATCACTGAATTCTCCACTACCAACATCCTGGGCAGTCACCATTAACCAGAAACTGAATTTGCAATATAAATATTGTGGCTACAAGAGCAGGTCAGAAGCTGAGAATTCCGCAGAGAGTAACTCGCCTTCTGACTCTGTAAAGCCCGAGGTCAGGACTGTGATAGAATACTCTCCATTTGTCTGTATGAGTTCAGCTCCAGCAACACTCAGGAAGCTCAACATCACCCAGAACAAAGCAACACGCTTGATTGTCACACCATCCACCATTTCCAACATCCACTCCCTCACACAGCTGCAGCAGTGTGTACCAACTCCAAGATGCATTGCAGCCACCCATCAAGGATCCTTTGACAGCATCTTCAAAACTCATGACCTCTACTGCCTAGAAGGACAAGGGTAGCAGACACGTGGGAACACCCACATCTGCCAGTTCCCCTCCAAGTCACAAACCGTCCTGATTTGCAATTATATTGCCATTTGTTCACTGTCAAAACTTTCTTGCAGGATATTGGCTATCCTGAACAGATTGTTATTCAGGAGATTTTCTGAAATAGGAGAATGGCAGAGACACTCATTTTTAGAATATAATAGAATCCCCACAGTGCAGGAGGCCATTTGGTCCATCATGCCTGCACTGAACAGTCCCACTCAGACCCTAAACCCGTAACCCCACGTATTTACCCTGCTAATCCCCCGATATTAAGGGCAATTTACCATGGTCAATCAACCTAAGCTGCAGACACAGGGAGAATGTGCAAACTCCACACAAATAGTCATCCAAGGCCGGAATTAAACCTGGGTGCCTGGCACTGTGAGGCAGCAATACTAACCACAGTGCCACCATGCCGCCTCATTGAGGTGAAAGCTGTGAGGCCTTTGGTGAAGAGGATAGAAATGCTGAAGGATAGTTGGAAGCTACATTGGATCAAGTCATATAAGATGACTGACTGATTGGATAGCACAGTGTCCTTTTATTTGGATTTTACACAAAGACAAGTTGTGCAGAGTGAATTAAGTCAGTTTGATTATAACAACTGTTATATGTGTTCATTTTAATATAAAGCAGCTTGATGAGACAAATCTGGCCTTGTTGCTTGATTTGCCTTGTTGGGATTAAAAGGACTGGTAAGATCTGTGTGAAAGACATTACTATACACTTCAGCTCACTAAAAAGTTCTTTTGCTCTGCCCTTGGGTCACACTATGATCCAAATATAAAGCAGTGATAGTCAACTAACAGGTTCAAATTCACAATTCCCTGCTATCTCTCTCAAAACATTTGGATTCAGGGATAGGTTTGCCAGCAATATTCTACTTATTTAAAACTTTATTGAACAAATGAAAGGTTCAATTTTTATTTGGCAGTAAACTAGAATTACGTTTGAATCTTTATTTGTTGTAACTGTAAATGTAAAAAGGGAATAATGTGGAAATTGTTTTGCATTAATACAAGGTATGTTCAGTTTTCCAAACGTATTGATTAAACTTCCTCTAGTTTAAGGTCATTTCTAAGTGTGATGGATGTAGCTGGTTCCAGGATCTGACTGTTTCAGTTTGCTGTTGTGCAGTAAAGGGACTGAACAGTAAAAATCAATTCTAAACTATTTTACAGGGAAACACATGCTCACAAATTGTGATTCACTGCCCAGCATGTACAACCTTCTGCTCACTGTAAAGAAAACTTTTCATCAACTTTTTTGGTACTCAAGAATTCAGGGATGCCTTTGCTGAATCATGGCATATCCCCACTCAACTTTTTAACAACCTAAAAATAGAAAATTCTGGAAATGCCCTACAGATCAGTCAGTATCTTCAGAGAGATGAATTAACCTTTTAGATATAGCATTTTGTTAAATGTCTCGACCTTGAAAAAGCTACTTCATTTGCTCTTCCCACAGTTATTGACTGACCTCAGAGTCATAGAGGTTTACAGCATGGAAACAGGCCCTTCGGCCCAACTTGTCCATGCTGCCCTTTTTTTAACCTGTTGAATATTTCCAGCGTTTTGTGTATTTGTTTCAGATTTTCTTTCAGTTGTAACATAGTTAGATGCAGAATAAAGCACCTTCTTCTCTAACTCAGTCACATATTTCCGCCACAATGCTGGATGAATGTTTCTATCCCATTGATGATGAACTTTCTGCCAACTCCAACAGGAACCAGACATAAATCTGCCTCATATTACATTAATGTCACATTAAAGATTGTTTGCATTGTTCATCCATCCCCATATGGAACCAAGTATATAGAGGAGGTTTAAGCCGGATGTGTACTTAGACACAAGAGGTAACAACAGATCATGCTTAATCAACTAGGATGACACAGTCATTAACACTGCTACCTCACAGCGCCAGGGACCCAGGTTCAACCGTGTTTGCGGGTTCCTCCAGGTGTTTCAGTTTCCTCCCATACTCCAAAGATGTGCAGGTTAGGTGGATTGGCCATGCTAAATTGCCCTTTAGTATCAGGGGGATTAGCAGGTAAATACATGGGATTACGGGTATAGGGCCTGGGTTGGATTGTTGTCAGTGTACACTCGATGGGCCAAATGGCTTCCTTCTGACCTGCAGGGATTCTATGAACCTCTTCACAAAGTTCCCCAGCAGTTTAAAATTATTTCTGCAAAAGCAGTCTATAAGGCTAAATCATTACTGTCAAACATCACCTTGGTTACAACATATTCTGACATTTATGGTATGCCATGGGTTGGTTTGTCTGTGGGGTGCATGTTGTCACCCATGATGAGCAGTCTTATTGAACTTCAGATCTCTATCACTCTTGTAAGCAGGTGGCAGGCAGAAACCATCTAATTCCAAAAAAAGCAGGAAAATTAACAGCCAAATTACTTTGGATCACTGCATTGCAGCTGGAGCAAGACAGAACTGGAACAGAAGAGGCCCAAATAGAATAAAACAATTGAAGCATTGAATTCTCAGCTTCAGAATCAGAACATGAAATCAATGAATTGACCATCCTGAGAGAGTGAAACACATTGTTTAAATTTTGTCTCCATTTGGTTTGGTAGCGAGATGGATTAAAGGGGAAGGACAATTCTGGAGTTAATTCTAGTTTAAGATTTGACTATATATTGATGCCTCACTTCTAATTTCCTTTTGTCGAACAAATTTCATTGCATTTTTCAAGATGATGAGTGGATGTGCAGTTGACGTAGTTTACATGGACTTCAGTGAGGCTTTTGCAAGGGTTCAGTGTGGGAGACTGACCAAGAAAGTAAGAGCCCATGGGATCCAGGAAAATTTGGCTAATTGGGTCCAAAATTGGCTTAGTGTAAGGAAGCAGAAACCTGTGTGTACCATAAAGATTGGTGCTGGGTGCTTGCTGTTTGTAGTATATATTAATGATCCTGATCGGAACATGGAACTTATGACAACTAAGTTCACAGATGACACAAAATTGGTGGTGGGTTAAATAATGAGGAGGAAAGCCTCAGTTTACAAAACGATATAGACAGGCTGCTCAGATGGACAGAACTGTGGCAAATGGAATTTAACCTTGGAAAATGTGAGGTGATGCTTTTTGTGGGGACTAACAAAGCAAAGGAATACATAATGAAGTACATAAGGAAGTATAGAGGACCAAGGGCCTTTAGGGTGCATATCCATAGAAGGCAACAGGACGGGTGACCCTATTATAGAAAGGATTTGGTAAACCAGAAAGAATGCAGAAGAGATTTACTAGAATGCTACCAGGACTTGATGGTTTGAGTTATAAGGAGAGGCTGGATAGACTGGGACCTTTTTGTCCAGAGTGCAGGAGGCTGACGGGTGATCTTATAGAGGTCTATAAAATAATGAGGGGCATAGATCAGCTAGATAGTCAATATATTTTGCCAAAGGCATGGGAGTCAAAAATTAGAGAGCATGGTTTAAGGTGAGAGGGAGGAGTCACAAAACGGTCCAGAGGAACAATTTTTTTCACACAGAGGATGGTGAGTGCCTGGAACAAGCTGCCAGAGGTAGTACTAGATGCGAGTACAATTTTGTCTTTTAAAAAGTGTTCAGACAGTTAGATGGGTGAGATGAGTATAGAGGGATATTGGCCAAATGCGGGCATTTGGGACTAGCCTAGGGGTTAAAAAAAGGGTGGCATGGACAAGTTGGGCTGAAGGATCTGTTTCCATGCTATAAATTTCTATGGCTCTATAAGGTGGTTATAAAAGCAAATGGGATACTTGCTTTTATTAGTCAAGGCATAGACGATAATAGCTGGGAGATTATGATGGCACTGTTAAAATGCTCGTTAGGCCACAGCGAGAAGACTGTGTGCAGTTCTGGTCACCATCCTGCAGGGAGGGTTTGATTGCACCAGACAGAGGCTGGGGTCATTTTCCTAAGAGCAGGAAAGGCAGAAAGGGGGGATCTGATTGAGGTGTACAAAAATTATGAGGGAAATAAATAGGAAGAAACATTTCCCCTTCGTAGAGGAGCCAGTAACCAAGGGGCATATATTTAAGATAAGAGACAAAAGATTGAGGATTTGAGGGAAGATGTTTTTACCCATTGGGTGTGAGAATTTGGAACTCACTGCTTAAAATGGTGGTGAAGGCAGGAACCCTCATAACGTTTAAGAAGCATTTAGATGAACATTTGAAATGTCATAGCGCACAAAGCTATGGACCAAGTGCTGAAAAGGCAGTTAAAATACTTGATGGCCAGCACAGACATGATGGGCTCCGAAGGGCCTCGTTTTGTGCTGTAAAACTCTTCATGAGTAAAAAACCAGTGGCACAATACAATATAGATTCAAAATTGGAACAGGAGGATGAATTCAGCAATCCTGTACTCCTAGCATGAAACAATATTCAAAGGAAGCACAGATCAGATGGGGATAGGACAGCAACATGGTAACATCAATTCTCCAGTCTACACAGCCTATAGGACTGGCTCCTCATTGGCATTACAGAATCAGTAAACTTACCCCAGCAAACATTCCTTATCTTTGTTCTATTGTCTCTTCTCTTTGCTTTTTCCCTCTATCTTTTTCTTTTCAATGCTTATCACTGCCTCAGATGATATGTTAGTTCACAAGACTATGATCATGTCTCCACTTAGTTGCATAAGGGTCATCAACTGCTAGTATGATAATTCAGAATATTGTTCTTCAGTGAAAACTGCCCTTTTTCTTACCAGCACATCACAGAACCTTTTTTCCAGTTCACTGCTTTCTTAAAAATTTGTTTAGCAAAGGTCTCACCACCTGCATCTTTGAGGTTCAACTAGTCGCCAGAATTATTGGAGAAGTCACTCTTAAATTTACCAACCATTGAAATAATAGACAGTAAATTTAGGGGAGACGATGGCCTGGTGGTATTATCGTGAGTCTATTAATCCAGAAACTCAGCTAATGTTTTGGGGTCCCAGGTTCAAATCCCACCACTGCAAATGGTGGAACTTGAATTAAAAAAAAACTGTAATTAAGAATCTACTGATGACCATGAAACCATTGTTGATTGTTGGAAAAACCTAATGTTCACTAATGTCCTTTAGGGAAGGAAATCTGCCATCCTTACCTGGTCTGGCCTGCATGTGGCTCCAGAGTCACAACAATGTGGTTGACTCTCAAGTGCCCCTGGGCAACTAGGGATGGGCAATAAATGCTAGCCAGCCAGTGATGCTAATGTCCCACAGATGAATTAAAAAAATGATGTAAATTCATGCTCAAATTTGTTTCAATGCTTTTATTTTAAATGCAAGAATTAGATATGGGACCATTCATGCTTGAATACTTTAAATAATCCTGTTTTGATTTAAATGCTAAAACCTGAGTTTTGATTGTTGTGAGTTTTCAATTATTTGTAGTTGAGTCACCCAAAGAACAAAGGGACTTGCTACTGTTCAGTAGAGCAGGAGCTTTTCCTATGCTTTTCACAAAATTTGTGTGTTTGATGTCTTAGGTTGCAGTTAGAAAATGAGAAATGTGAAGAGGAAGGAACTTATATTGACATTTTCAAGCTGCCACCATTCTAGGTTTTGGAAATATACTAGCTCTGTCTAAATTGACTCTGCTTATTTAAAGGTGGAGTTTATGGTTTCTATATTGCAAGTCCCCTTTATATATTAAAATGCTCAGGATGGAGAATCTATTTGCTGTGGGGAGGAATCTGTAGAAGAATGATGAATTGAACTAAATGACGATAATGGGTGAAATTTTCCCCAAAAAATTTGGGAGTTAAAACTGATCACAATCTTCCTACACTGAGTGCAATAAATGAATCCCCAAGTGAATCACACTGAGTTGGAGTTCTGAGGCGTCTAATTTGCCCAAAGTGGAGCTCAGTTGTGCATTGTTAACAAGGAGGAGTTTATCCTTCTGCCCTCACTCTCAGTCAGGCCAGGAGGATGCCTGCAGGAAGACCAGCTTCTCGTTTCCTGAAGGTAGATTTCAACAGCCTGTTAGATCTAATGGAGGTTTTAGCATTTAAATCAAAACAGGATGATTTAAAGTATTTGAGCATCAATGTTCCCATATCGAATTCTTGCATTTAAAATAGAAGCACTGAAACAAACTTGAGCATAAATTTACATCACTTTTTTTTATTCATTTGTGGGACATTGGTATTGCTGGCTGGCCAGCATTTATTGCCCATCCCTAGTTGCTGTGGCTCCGGAGTCACATGCAGGCCAGACCAGGTAAGGACGGCAGATTTCCTTCCTAAAGGATATTAGTGAACCAGATGGGTTTTTTTGACAATCGACAATGGTTTCATGGTCAACAGTAGATTCTTAATTCCAGATTTTATTTTAAATCCAATTTCCACCATTTGCCATGGTGGGATTCAAATGTGGGTCCCCAAAACATTAGCTGAGCTCCTGGATTAATAGGCTAGCGATAATACCACCCTTTACCCCCAAATGGGTAGGAGACCCCACAACTAGCCAGGCTAATCCGCCCAGGATGCGGTGGCAGCTGTAGTCAGTTCCAGCAGCCTAACGAGGACTGCTGTCCATTCAGAAAAAAATGAATGCCCTCATACCAACTGCAAGGGTAAATGACTACCTGTCTCCTCCTGGTATGAACCCCATTTTCACCTCTGGAATGTCACCATTAATCCACTCCCTGCCATCTCTCAACCTCCCAATAACTGACTGCCCCCCCAGCGTCCTCTTCAGAACCCCTCAGCACTCCTTGTCACAACCCCTTCCTGTCTAGGCACAGTGTCCACATATGCCGTTTGCTATAGACTCAAGTCCTGCTTACAATTTCCTCTTTGTGTCCCCGCAGGAGAAGATATCACATAATAAAAGGAGAGGGGGAAGAGGGATAGGGGAATGCCCAAGTTGCAAGTCCCCACCCCATAAGAGAAAAGGGCACTGCCAATCACAGGAGGGCCAGGAGGGAGCAGTGACTGACAGTGAGGTTGGTCTGTGCCAGAGATGTGAGGATTCACTGCATCTTTACCGAGATGACCCAGTCTCAATTGAACTGCCTATTCCCCAGATCCTTGATCCTCCTCTGAACCCATGCCCATTGCCTTGCAGGATCACCATTAGATGAGGCTGGCCCCTGCAACTCTGGAGAGGAAAGGTCCGAGGAGGATACTGATCAGTTGGTACTGCATTTGCTAGCCCAGAGACATGCACCTTGGTGGAACATGTTATTGAACAGGCTTTTGGGTCACTATCTGGTGTGCACCACTCAGCTGCTGATGCACATCAGGTGAAGGCAGGAACTTCCATGGGAGTGGGCAGACAAAGGTCTACAGGATCCCTGGAAACGGCTGGTCCACAACCAGATGCTGAACTCCTGGGAAGGTTTCTCCCAGAGCTGTTGGAGATGCAAAGGCAGAGCTGGGAAATCCAGGAGGGGATGTCAGCAACATTCCAGCAACTGTAAGATCGCTTTGAGGAGTCCCAAAGCTTTCAATAGCAGGAGATATTGCTCGTATTACGTGCCATCCAAGACAACACTGAAAGGGTAGTGGCTGCAGTGGGAAGCCTGGTGTAGGGCTGCAATGGAAAAGCTGGGGCACAATGTCCGGTCCATCAGTGGTGGAGTCCAAAGCATGGCTCTGTTTCTGAGAACCATGGCTGAGGGCCTCGAGAGCATTATCTGGCTGCAGAGGTGCATTGCTAAGGGCTTTGTCTGCACCATGGGGTCAATGTTGGATCTCCAGAACTGGCTGTGTCAGGTTTAAGGCTTCTGGAGCTCATTGCAGTTGCCCCAACGTCCCATGAAGTAGCCCAGGGCCCACAAGCAGGAGGAAGTACGAGAGCCTATCCCGTAACCTTCCACCCAGGAGACCCTGGCTGTCTTCAGCTTTTCAAAATCCCCTTTTCCTGACTGTACATCTCCTGTGAGTGGGTAGAGCAGGATAGCACAGCAGGTCGCCTCCACTTCTGATGTGCATCCTGAGGAGACACCAAATATAGCGCTAGGCCACGTAAGATGAAGTTAGAGGAGTACCAAATGGACACGGATGAAGGCAGCAGACACCCCCCCTCCCCCGATCCCCCCATCAGACTATCCAAAAAGTTAAAAGGGAATAAAACTGAACATGAAATAAGCATTTCAAAGACTTCCACCACATCAGAGGGGAGACTTTCACCTTCATCTGACAGATCTTTCAACTCAACATATTGGGAGACACATCAAAGGGTTTCAAGGCTACAGAGAGAAGACTTGCCACACTCTCACATCCCTTGGAAAAGGCCCCTGTCCTAAGCCCCTTCTGCCCAGCCCAAAACCCACCCGTCCTTGTTTGAAGGAATCCCCAGTCAACCTGAAGTCCAAAGATGTGCGGGTTAGGTGGATTGGCCATGCTAAATTGACTGTAGCATCAAGAGGATTAACAGGGTTGCGGGAATATGGCCTGAGTGGGATTGTGGTCAGCACAGACTCAATGGGCTGAATGGCCTCCTTCTTTACTGTAGGGATTCTAAGTGGAGAGAGGGAGTACTCATCTATTTGCTCCCCCTTGGAGTCCATTGCGCCTGGTCCACACTTGTCAGAACCATTAATAATGGTGCCTGGTGGACATCCCGCTGGTGGATGGGAAAGTTGTACGAGGCTGGAAGATCGGACTTTAAACTCATTAACGATATTAGAATGTATTCAAATGCATGCTGATCCCTTCTCGCCCCTTCGAGGCATGATCTAGTTTGTGTCAATGGAAACGGACCAGGAAGTTCGCAAACTGGTTTGTGCTTGGCACAAATCACATTCTTGAGCTTGCACAAATTTCTCCTAACTTAGCGGGAGTTGCTCCAGGAAAATCCGTGCCCCATGTATTTTGTTAGAACTAAAAAAAAACAAATTTTTTGATATTCGTTCAACAGATGTGGGCATCCCTGGCAGTTACTGCCCATCCCTAATTGCCCCTTGGAAGTGAGTTATTTGCTAGACCATTTCAGAAGATATTTAAGAGTCAACCACATTGCTGTGGGTTAGGAGTCACATGTAAATTGGACCAGACCAGGTAAAGGTGGCAGATTTCCTTCCCTAAAGGACATTAGTGAATGAGATGGGCTTTTACCACAATGGTTTCATGGTCAACATTAAATGTTACATATTGATAAGTGATTTGACCTCTTTGCAGTTTTGTGTGTGTTATAATTCTCCATGTCTGCCCCATTTGGAATTATTATGTTAGATGTTAAGATTTTCTGCTCCCATTATTCTCTGCCACTAACCCACCCAGTAATTCTTCAATCAAGAAACAATCTGTGTCACAGATTCCTCACCAGCAGCCAGTAGTGAAGCTTCACCCTTAGTTTCAGCTTACTCCTTGGGTATGGCAGCTCCCACCTGCCAGTTTCTTTGAGAGAGAGAACACTCTATCTTGGTGAAGAACTCCATCTGGTGGCCTGCCAGAAATGGCTTTTACCTAAGGGGAAAAACTTGTATTTCTATGTATATATATATATAGCATCTTTCACCATCTTAGCATGTCCCAAAGCACTTTGCAGTTAATGAAGTGTTTTTTTAAAAGGTAGTCTCTCTACCTTTTAAAAGACAGAAAACACAACAGCCAATTTGCACACAACAAGTTCCTATAAACACCAATGAGATAATGACCAGATAATCAGTTTCAGCGATGTTGATTGAGAGATCTTAATTGGCTTGGAGACTGGGGGTAGCTCCCCAGATGTTCTTTAGAATAGTGTCATATGAACTACTATCACTGAGAGCAGACAAGGCTACAGTTTAGCATCTCAATGTTAACCTCTGACAATGCTGTACCCACTATCTTGGAATATCAACTGGGATGTTTTGAGTTCAAATCACTGATATGGGAATTGAGTCCACAAGCTTCTGAATCAAACACAAATGCTACCCACTTTGTAATGACTGGCATGGAAAAAGAAGCAGTTACAGAATGAGAGATATGGGGAATCTGGTGTGAATGTGGTCTTGAATTTAAGATCAACCATGTTTTTGTTAAATGGCAGAGCAAGCCCGAGGGAATCATATCAATCCTACTTCAGTTTATTGTGTTCCTATGAAGGCGGCCATCAACAGCTGGTGTTTATGTAACACCATCAATGTAATAAAACATCCCAAAGTGCTTCATAGGAGCTCTAACAAAGCAAAATTTGAGACTGAGGCACACAAGGAGATATTAGGGCAGATGACAAAGAGCTTGGCAAAAGAAATAGGTTTTAATGACTACATTAAAGGGTGATAGAACGATGGAGAGGTCTAGGAAGGGAATTTCGGAGCTTGGGGCCTTGGAAGCTGAAGGCATGGCTGCCAGTGGTGGAGCGACTAAAACAGGATGTTCAAAGTCTAGAATTTGATGAGTGTGGTGCAGCTGGCAGACATTAGAGACAGGCAGGGCCACAGGGGAATTTTGTAACGAGGTTGAAAATTTTAAAATGGAGTGTTTTGCTAATCCAACAGTCAGTATGGACCAGTGAGCGCAGGAGTGATAGGTAAATGGACTCGGTGTAGACAAGGACATGGGCAGGAGAGTTTTGGTTTATCTCAAGTTTACAGAGGGTCCAATGATGCAGGCCAGCCAGGAATGCACTGGGACAGTGCAACAAAGTAAACGAGTTCTAAGAAACAAAAGTGACTGGAATACACATTATCCAGTATCCACTTGCCTTTTGCACACTGGTATTAGGTCAGGATTTCATTTAGCTCGCTTTTTGACCCTTGTAGTAAATCTACATTTTAACTATGGTTACAATTCAAAAAGCACTTTAGGGCATCTTAAAGTTGTCAAAAGTACCATCTATTACAAGTCATTTTACACATTTTTATATAAACACCAACTTGTTCCTAATGTCAGTTGCTCTTTCTCAAAAGAAGACCTTGCTGACAGCTAACATTCTATTTTTTTTACATACCCCATTGTGCTTCCTAACCTACATAACTCAAAATAGCCTATCCACCTGGACTGAATCCAATCTCAATACCTGGCTTTCTGCTTTATGTTATCTTCAACAGTTTTCTCTTTTTGCTTGCAAAACAATGAAAATATTTCAAAATAATGTTATTGGTTATGAAGTGCTTTTGGACAGTAGAGGATTTTAGAGGATTTCTACTAGATTGGAAGTTTTTTTTTAGAAATGTTGCTTTCCAGTGTCCATTTATTTGCCCAGATCCACCCCCCCCCCCGCCAGCCCAGCCCTGCCCTGCATAATGCAAGCATGAGGGTGACCCAACCCAACCCAACCCTCTTCCCCCTCAGCCTCCCTGCAGGCCATGGCTTTTGCAGTGCTAATTGTGTGCACTGCACCCTGATGCTGATACCCTGGTCTAGCATTTTGAGCCCTGAGGGGGATTAAGAAGGTAGATCCAGTAGCCGTTTGCCCCTCTGCTGCTGCCAGGCTGCTGAGAAAGGATCTCTCAAGGGTCCTGTGGGTTGGGTGGGCTCAAGCTGGGGGCAAGGGTGCATCTTGGCTGGACTGCCGCTTCTCGCTTTGGCAGACCTGAAGGTCACCCCGGCATGGTGATTTCAGGGACCCCTGTGATCAATATCTGCATTCCTGCCTATCAGCTGTAAAAATTCTGAAGTGACCATAAGACATAGGAGCAGAATTAGGCCACTTGGCCCATCAAGTCTGCTCCATCATTCAATCATGGCTGATAGTCTTTAACCTCCATGCCTGTGGTCACCTGGCAGGATTTTAAATCACTGCAGCACTGCATCCTACAGCAGAGATTTTCCTTTCTTCCTGTCAGAAGCTGCAGCTGTGAGCAAACCCCTTTGAGATTCTCTGATAGAGAGGAGATAACAATTTCACCTGGCCGGGGGAAGGGGGTGTGTGTGTGTGTGTGTGTGTGTGTGTGTGTGTGTGTGTGTGTGTGTGTGTGTGTGTGTGTGTGTGTGTGTGTGTGTGTGTGTGTGCGCACAAGGCACTGGACCAGGGTGTCGGTGACAAGGTGCCAGAGGACAGTGGCCTGAAGGGGGGGCTGAGTAAGGGATCTGGGGGTAGGGAAACTGAATAGGGGTCTGAGTTGTGGGGTGGAGGGGACATTGGGCTGAGTCACCCTCATGACTGTGATGTGGGAGGGGGTTACCCGTTATGTGTGGGTGGGGGGCAGAATGCCCCTTTTTGATGAGGGGTTGGTGACGCTCTCCTGGTCAGTTGGGTGAATGGGCCACCATTTCATTTTTGTGGGGAGAACATCAATGATGAGTTTGTATGACAGTCCTGTAGTTCCATGGTCATCATTACTGATACCAGCATTTTTTTAAAATTCCGCACAGAATTAATTAAATGTATTCAAATTCTCCTGCTGCTGTGGTGAGATTTGAACTCATGACTCTGAATCACCAGTCCAAGCCTCTGGATTACGAGTGCATTATCATACCTATTGTGTTGCTAAGCTGAGATCATGCACTGCAGTGAAGATCAGAGCTTCCGTCATGACACTTCCAATTCAGTTGCTAGCAGCTCTGTGAGATTGATTTGATTTGAGACAGGAGAGTATTTTCCTCCTGTTGAGATAATTCTATGGCGAGGATGAGGTGGGGGTTGGGGGAGGTGGCGAAATTGCTCTTTTAGCAGAAATATCTATTCTCCGTAATTAATGTCTCATAAATGAAATTACATTTTTATAAACTGTGCATTACAGAGACAAGTAAAGCTGAGATTGGAATAAAATAGGCCATTCAACCCCATGAGCCTACTCTACTATTCAATTAGATCATGCCTGATTTGTACCTTAAATCAACTTACTTGCCTTTGCACAATATCCCTTGATATCACTGTCTGACAAAAATATTTCCATCTCGGTTTAAAATTTCAGCTGACTCAGCAGTCACAAACTTTTGGAGGAGTGAGTTCCATTTTCCTATGGTTCATGTGTGAACAAATGCTTCCCACTTTCACTTTTTAAATTGTTAGGTTCTAATTTTATCCAGCACATCCTGCTCACTTACCCGATCCTTCCATAGAAAATTTGCATTCACCCATTGCAACATTGAAGTGCTTCTTGAATGATTCCAGAGCTTTTATTGCCTGGGCCCTATTCCAGGTATTTTGTTGCTCTTAAATGGAGTAGTGCTTCCTGGTTTATGTACTGTTCTTGCTTCTTACCTTCCCGTATTTGGATTCCTTTGTCATACAGTACTGGTTAACTTTTAAAACTGCTGCAGATTAATCTCTATTCTGTTTAATATCTGAGTTTCTTGAGACTTTGTTAGTGTCCATTAATTGTGGAGAAAGGGGCAGCGCAGTGGTTAGCACTGCTGCCTCACAGTGCCAGGAACCTGGGTTCAATTCTGGCCTCGGGTCACTATCTGTGCGGAGTTTGCAGTTTCTCCCCGTGTCTGTGTGGATTTCCTCCGGGTGCTCCGGTTTCCTCCCACTATCCAAAGATGTGCGGGTTAGGTTGGTTGGACATGCTAAATTGACCCTAACGTCAGGATAAATATGTGGAGTTATTGGAATAGGGCTGGATGGGATTGTGGTTGATGCAGACCTGATGGGCTGAATGGCCACCTTCTGCACTGCAGGGATTCTATGATTCAAACCAGTTCTGTCACTCCTCCACCCGGTTGAATTTCCTCCAACACCCAAATGAAAAATTCAGCAAGAGAATCTTTGACTCTGAAATTCAAAATTGTTGCTTGCATTCACAAGCAAATTATTTAAAATAAAAGTTCTAGTTCCCCTTCCTATTTCCTTTCCTGACAACCTGATCAGGTTCTTATTAATTTAAGACATTGTTCACTAAATGGTTCACTATGATCAATAGGTTCCTAAATACATGATGTGAGTCATGAAACAAAACAGCACACCTGAACAGTTCTTTGCATTGCTTCTGTTCCATGTGTCACCTGCAGGACTGGACATGGAAAAAGGCAGAGAAGGAGGAACATGGTTGGGTATTAACAAGAAGGGCAAGTTTGCAGCACTGACCAATTATCTTCAACCAACAAACAGACTGAACGCATTAGGCAGAGGTAAGAATGATTATCAACCTAAATCTCTTAGAAATAATATTTCCTATTTTTTTAAACTATTTCATTGTTAATTTTTCATGCATCATTCTAGTTTCATTACTGTAAAATCACACAAATATTCCTGTCCTAATGTTAATGCAGACCAACATCTGCATTCCTCGAATAGCATGGTTTTCTATTCCATGATGTTTAGATAGTCAGTGACCAATTCAGCAGGTGTAAGGTACAATGTATGAACAAGGAAATATGAAATGAGCATGTTTTCAGCAATAGATTTTATGAGACTGATTTTTCTAGTGGATGAGTTGATTTTTTTGTCCCACTGTAAACCACAGGAAATCTGGATAGATACTTGAAAGGTTCTGAAAGAAATGGTGGAGGTGATAGTGGATGCCTTGGTGGTTATTTTCCAGACGTCGCTGGATTCCGGGGAAGTGCCGGAAGATTGGAAAGCGGCTAATGTTACACCATTGTTTAAGAAGGGTGCCAGGCAAAAGGCAGGGAATTATAGGCCGGTTATTTTAACGTCTGTTGTGGGTAAAATGTTAGAATCCGTCATCAAGGAGGAAATAGCGAGGCATCTTGAGGGGAATTGCTTGATAGAGCAGACGCAGCACGGTTTCGTTAAGGGGAAGTCGTATCTGACGAATTTATTGGAGTTCTATGAGGATGTGTCTAGGGCGGTGGATAGAGGAGAGCCAGTGGATGTGGTCTTTCTTGATTTTCAGAAGGCGTTTGACAAGGTACCTCACAAGAGGTTATTGCAGAAGGTAAGGGGGCATGGAGTTGGGGGTAGGGTGTTAGCGTGGATAGAGGATTGGTTGTCAAATAGGAGACAGAGAGTGGGGGTTAATGGGTGCTATTCGGATTGGCAGTTGGTGACTAGTGGAGTGCCCCAGGGGTCGGTGCTGGGGCCTCAGCTATTTACCACTTATATAGATGATCTGGAGGAGGGAGCCGAGTGTACGGTGTCAAGTCGCAAAAACCCAGCCTTCAGGTGCAGCAGGTGGTCAGGAAGGCGAATGGGATGCTGGCCTTCATCGCGAGGGGGATTGAATATAAAAGGAGGGAGGTCTTGCTGCGGCTGTATAGGGCATTGGTGAGGCCGCAGCTGGAGTACTGTGTGCAGTTTTGGTCGCCGTACTTACGCAAGGATATTTTGGCCTTGGAGGGAGTGCAGAGGAGGTTTACTAGGCTGATACCGGAGTTGAGGGGGTTGAGCTATGAGGAGAGGCTGAATAAACTAGGCTTGTACTCGTTAGAGTTTAGAAGAATGAGGGGAGATCTCATTGAGACATATAAGATGATGAATGGGATGGATAGGATAGAGGTGGAGAGGCTCTTCCTGCTCAGAAAGGACAGTAGGACTAGGGGGCACAGCCTCAAGATAAAGGGGGGGGGGGGGGCGGTTTAGAACGGAGTTGAGAAGGAACTTCTTCACTCAAAGGGTGGTGAATCTCTGGAATTCTCTGCCCGTTGAGGTGGTGGAGGCTGCCTCGCTAAATATTTTTAAGACGCAGGTTGATGGGTTTTTGATAAGCGAGGGAATTAAGGGTTATGGGGAGAGGGCGGGAATGTGGAACTGAGACACGACAGATCAGCCATGATCTTATTGAATGGCGGGGCAGGCTCGAAGGGCTGGATGGCCTACTCCTGCTCCTATTTCTTATGTTCTTATTACGGTGGCACAGTGATGGGCACTGCTGCGTCACAACGCCAAGGACCTGAGTGCAAGACTGCTCATCCCATGCCTAACCACATCATCTCGTATATGAGGTGAAAATTCAGATGAAATCAGAATTCAACTTGAGAGAAAAGGTTTTCCTCTGTCCCCCTAATTCATCAAAACAAGCCCAGGAGATCACTATGGCCCTGAATCCCCAACAGTGTGTACCTCTTTTGTGAGATGATCCACATCCCAACCAGGGGCAGCTCCAGCTCTCATTGAAGGAATTTAGGAAGTTGGCTCAATCACTTGTGCAGGAGATCTTCTATTCTCTGGGAAGCGATGTCATTCCCTTACATCTAACCATGACCTGACCTAGCACACTTTAAACTTGTGGCAAAACCAAAACGGTGCTGAAGCTATAAATCTGAAACTAAAAAATAAAAAATGTTGTAAATATTCAGATAGTCTGGCAGCATCTATGGAACTGATGAAAGGCGTTTGACTTGAAACAGTGGATGGGATCTTATACCCTTTGAAAACCTTTAAGCATTGGGCCCATTTCCAAGTTCCAACCTCCACATAGATCAGAGGTTGCCAACATATGGAATCTTTTGGGAGGGAGCCAGGTAACAGTCTGCCTCCTTATCTGCCATTTGATTAAGGATGTCAGACCATTACGTGAATGACCCAATGGGGACACTACTGATGGTAACATCACCAGCAGAGGAGAGCCCTGCTGAGGATGCCTCAAAGTGGACCTGATTCCTATTTGGGAAAAGCAGCTCTGAGGGTCAGCAATGTGGAGGGAAATCCTTGCATAGGAAAGATTATAGCTAATCCTGTAGCCTTTGCACTTTTGCAGCACATCTGTGGGACCAGTGACAGGGACCCGATGGCCCTGTCTATCACTAGGAGGCTGCCTTCAAGCTGCTGTCAGTGTCTCGATTCTGCAGGGCACTGATCCAACACAAGAAAGATCTTGGTGCCAATAGCAACTTGCCCCAAATTGATCCACTATTTGGCCTGATTAGCTACTGCTGGGTGGCTGCTGTCATGTCGACCTGTCCTCCACTCAGAGATGAAGATGCATCAGGGAGCCAATCTGATGTCTATGTTTCACATTTTGCTCCTATTCCTGTCTTGAAACTCACCTCCACAGAGACAAGAAAATTCCACCGTTTCTCTCTCCACAATGTTCATGATTATTTTCAGTTTTCTGTTTTACTTAAAATTGTCACCATTGGTCCTCTCTACCCTGTTTAATTGGAACAAATTATTTGACTGTCATTCCTTACATCAACTTACAAACCTCAATTAGTTCACTCTTCAGTCTATGGAAGCGTGTTCAGAGTGTTAGCGTGTTCAGTTCCAGCTCTTTTAATCTTTCATAGAATCATAGAATTCCTACAGTGCAGAAGGAGGCCATTTGGTCCATCGAGAATACACCAACCACAATCCCACCCAGGCCCTATCCTGTAATCGCACATAATTACCCTGCTAATCCCACTGACACTAAGGGGTAATTTACCAAGGCCAATCCACCTAATCTTTCTTTATAAATAAGATGCTGCTGATTTGTAATCAATCTAGTGGCCCTCATCTGCCACCTTTCCAAAATCTCAATGTAAGGAGATCAAAATTGAACAGGATATTCAGTAAACTATTGTTATTAGTGTCAGTCAGAAAGATACTGCTTGTTGGGTGTGCCAGCTGTTTCAGACTGAAACAGCAGTGCTGTGAACAGTTTGCACCTCATTCAGGGGCAACTACCTTTTACTTAATCACATCCATGATAGCATCAGCTACTGTGCTTGAGTAATAGTTCATCTCATGTAAAGTTAACCCCTGACTTTTGGGCAAAAAATTATATTCTAACCCTTTTATTCTTAGTCTTCACTGCCACCTGGAGCCCAACCTGTTTTTTGTGCATTGTGTAACACCAGCTGACTGCCTCACCTGCACATTCACTCTCTCCCTCTCTCTCTCACTGTCTGTTTCTCACTCACTGTTCCCTGCCCAACTCTCTCGGTTGTTTCTTCCCTGTCCAATATTCCTGCCCAACTCTTGCCACTCCCTGCCTGACTCTCCCAATCACCACTTTTTGTCCCAAGCATTCACAGTGAGCAAGGCTGTAGGAGGGAGACCATAATAAGGAGGAAGTGGGAGAGTCGGACAGGGAAACGGTGAGTGGGAGACTCAGACAGGAAAATGACAAGTAGAAGTGACCTTGGGCGAAAGAGGCGGCTCCAGAATGGTGCTGATCAAGTCACATACCCTCTGTTGACCCCAGTGCAAAATGATCTCAACCCCTCAAAAATATTACTTGTGTACTCAACCCCCTACGTTTTGCCTGAAATTTGATTTCAAAAGCTCAACTTTTAAATCAGTATAGATGATCATTCTGATGTTTGAAGAAATGATTGGCAAATGTGTGAACAGAGGCAGTTTTCAAGCCTCCCTTGAATTTTTTCAATTAGTTACTGGTAGAGAATTTCACATGTTAAAGCCATAACCAAAATCCAGATTTACGTTTGCTACTTCCCGATTTAAGTAATTATATGTTGAGATTTAAATCTTCTCCTCTTCCCTTCACAAATTGGGGCCAATTTTTGCCAACACAAATCTGCCATACAAAAGGTGTAATTATGCTTTTTGTTTTAGAATTACTAACAGGATAAGCACCTGCTACCCTGCCAGTGTTTCTATTTTTAGTCTTCACCGCCACCTGGAGACCGACCTGTTTTTTGTGCATTATGCAGCACTGACAGAAGCTGTAGCTTCATCATCTTGACTGTCACTTCAGTTGTCTAAAGATGCAGTGGGATGAGGCACAGCCAGCTGCATTAGGGAATTGTTTTGCTAATAAATTATTTTTAAAAGCTGTCTTCCTGAGGTTGCATTAAATTTACATTTAAAAGGTGCTTTAAAAATTGAATTTAATCGAAGAGCACTATGAATTAAAGATGTATTTGGTTCTTTGTATTTTTGAGATGATACTTATGCAGTATTTAATCGCGAAACATTACAAATAAAGATTTAATACTCAGCATGTGGACTAGAACATAGGAACATTAAATCCTTTGAGTCTGTTATGTAGAACTGACAACAGGCAATTTGGTCCCAATGGTATATGCTGGTGTTTATGCTCCACAAAAGACTCCTCGTACTCAACTCCTACTGGTCTAATCTTGTATCCCTTCGTCCCTCATGTCTTTATCTAAGTGCATCCATGCTATTTGTCTCAACCACTCTTCATAATAGTGGGCTCCACATTCTTGCAACTCTGAGTAAAGAAATTCCTCCTGTTGGTGACTGTCCTATAATTGTGGCCACTAAGTTTTGGGCTCCCCACGAATGGAAGTATTTTCTCTTTGTCTACCCTACCACATTCCTTCATAATCTTAAAATACTTGTGTCACATCACTCTCCTGCCTCCTCTTTTCTAAAGAAGAGAGTCCCAGCCTGTTCAGTCTCCTCTGATCAATGTAACTTCCCTGTTTTGCGATCAACTTTGTAAAATGTTGTCGTGCCATCACAATTCGATACCTTTTTTATGTTATGGAGAACTGAACTGTGTACTATAATCCAAATGCCACCTTGCCACAGACCTATGTAAATTTTAGATAATTTCTCTGCTTTTCAATTCTATCCCTCTAGAAATGAATCGCTGGGCTTTTTTTTTGCTTTTTAATAGCCTTATTGACCTGTGCTGCTGCAGTGATTTGTGTATGCAATTATATCATGGCTGATTCTTGCCTGAACTCCACTTACCTCTTTGTGTACCACATTCTATGATGCCCTTACTCAAAAATAATCTATCTTTCAAGACATCCGCAATTTTGGGAGACAGTCAATTCCAAACTTCCTTTAATCTATGTGGAAGAGTGATTTTAGTCCAAAATGTTTCCGGATTCCCGACAGAGGCCATAGTTTATCCGAATCTTTTCATGTGGAATCTCTTTATTGTTTTCAAGACAATTATTAGATCACCTGCAACCTTCTAAACTCAGTGGATTAAGTTTGTGCAACCTGATATCATACTGGTAGATCTCTGCTGTACTCTATCCCTGGCCAATATAACTGCTGTGCCCACAACTTTTGCAATACTCTGGAAGGGGTATTCAAACCCATTTAATGTATTCCACTTGAATTGTGATCACCTTTTGTACTTCTAATGATTTGTGATCTTGCTGTGTTCCTCCATTGTGCCTACTCTTGCACCATTGAGAAAATAGTTCTGTTTGTCTTCCTTGGATCAGATGTGGGTGACCTCGCACTTCCCTGTATTGACCTCCATCCGTCAAAGTTAATCTATGATCCTTTGTAACTTCTTGCTCTCAGTATACATCAACTGCCAACAGCATCATCTGCCATAGTTGGATACACAACTGTCTCTGCCTTCATCTAAGTCATTTTTATATAAAATAAAAAGCTGAAGCCCCTGTACACTTGTTAGAAGAACTTCACATCCTTCCAATCTAAGCATGCTCCCCTTATTCCTACTCCATTTCTTACCTTCATGTTTGTTTATAAGTTCATGAATAAATTTATGCAACCTGATATACTGGTAAATCTGTGCTGTTAACAATGCACCTTTGATAATTGGTGTATTGCATTGATAGCTGTGTTTCTGATAATTGGCATGATACATTAATCACTGTATTTCTGCATTAGAAAGGTGAAAATTACATTGGTTTGCCCGCTTGATTGTTATTCGGTGACCCCCCATATGCATAGTTCAATTTCCATGGGCACAGTCATAACTCCAAGATTTAATAAGCTGTCACCACTCACTGTCCCACACTTACGTCCAATCAGGCTCCACTCTGGAAACACACATCTCAGTGAAGAAAATTTCTACTTAACTGTGAGGGAGTATCACAATCAAGTTCAACCCTGTCCTCACTGCCTGCCTTCTGACCTTACATGTTGCTTAATAAGACTGGGGACAACATTGTAGAAAATAATTCAATGAGAATATTTTGAAAATGAACTATGCACCTTTCAAATGCTGGACCTCCTGCAGTCGTTCAGGTGAAATGTACAGAATCGAAGAATATTTCCACAATTTTGTAGGATTTACTTTAAAGCTAGCAGATTTTTAAAATCATTTTAATCATTGTGCAGAAATAGTACAACCTGAAGGCTGTTTTGTCTTTTAGATTTAGTATTACAAGATGTGTCTGCCATCGTGGAAGTTTATCTAACTTCATGTACTTTTTTAAAATAATTGTTCAAGGTTATCTAGTGACAAATTTCCTGACTGAAGATGTGGATGGTTTGACGTATTTGAAGAAAATTTCTTCAGAGGGACACCTGTACAATGGATTTAACTTGATAACTGCAGACTTTAAGTAAGTTCACCAGTAATGTTTGTTGAACAATGCTGGTTTTGAGTATAATTCAGTATAAATAAACATAAAAATATGTGAGACATCATTGGCCATTAGGCCCTCTAACCTCATTGCTGCTGTAAATTGACACAGTGGACTTGTATGCCTTTCTGAAGACGTAGCAAGTTAGGATTCAAGTAGAATACTCCTGATTGCCCATGGCAGTAAAGAACATTTAGGCAAAATGCTGAAAACACTCAGCAGGCCAGGCAACATTTCTGGAAGAGCAACGGAGTTAACATTTCAGGTTAATGACTTTTCATTTTGACTTAGTATTTCTGGCATTTCTCGTTTTCTTTCTTTCAGATTGCCAGCATCTGCAATGTTTTGCTACTAATTGGGCATTTGGTTTGGAGGTTCAACAGTTGGCTTTCTAAGAATAAACCTTTAACCATAATATTGGTATCTGGCCACCTGAGCCTCAAAAAAATACATTTGATCAACGGGCAACAATTTTTCCTTTTCATTGGTAGTTTCTCATCATGTTTCTTGGTTCTGGATTTCAAATGTGAGCTGGCTTCAGGTTCCAAAGGTTTGGGAGGTTAGTCTAGTGCTGGGTTGCCCAACCTTTCCATGTGAAGGGCCACATTTCAATTTTTTACTCACTCATGGGGCCAATGAGCAAATTTCAAAAAGATAAGATTTGGCGCAGTATTAAACATGAGCTTCAATAAAATGTTGAGGTATGAAGAAAAGAAATAAGCTGCAAAAATAAAGAAATGTCAAGGCAATAAATTGATCATTTCAAATAATGAATGATTAATAAAAATGATCATTAGAGCGTAAGAAGGTCAAATTGTCTTTTTTCGGCTCAAACTCAGGGTACTTATTCACTCACCCTTACCCAAGGTTTGAGTTGATGTGTAGCAATGACGATGAGTGCAAATCCTGAGCCTGGGAGTGAGCCAGACTCTCTCATACTCCCTTGCTCACACACACACCCTCTCACTATCTCACCCCCACTACAACCCCCCCCCCGCCAACTCCCCCCCCCCCCACACACACACACACACACCTCTCACTCACACGCATACACCTCTCACTCACACACCCTCAACACACAAATTCTTGCTCACACACACAAGCTCTCGCTTACACACTCTCTCTCAAACACGCACACATTCACACTCTCTGTTACTCTCACACACACTACAGCCAATCTCTTATCCTTCCCCCCGCCACCTCTGCTGCCAGATTCTCTTCCCTCCCCACCAGCAGCTAGTTTCTTGGATACATACAGTTGAAATGGGAAATTCTTAATTTTCACAGATCGGGAAAAGGAGAACAGCTTTACTGTCACAAAGTATTGTGTGTGCAATAATATCAGAGATTGACTATCTCTGCGACAATCTAATGGTATTACGTCTGTAGACGATGCTGAGAGAATCACATTATGTGATGCATTAAGAGAATAAAAGGCACTTAGGAAAAGCCTCTTGAGCCTGTTCTAGCATTTAATGATCATGGCTGATCATAGCACAACAACTCAATTGGGATTTTATGCTCAGCTTAAAGTGCCCTTTCTCAGGTGCTCCCCCATTATTTTGGGAGCCCTCTTCATATCATCTCTCAGTGATGGCCGACACGTGAACATTCACTATAGAGTCATTCTGGGTAATGGTGCAGTAAGAATTCCGATGCTACATCTGTTGCTATCGGTTTTAAACTGCCTTAGGTCCACCAGCAAGCTCTCAGCAAATGACCCGACCAGCTGCAAAGATTTTCCTGCAACAGTGCTTCCAATGTAATTTTCTGACCTTCAATCATCCCTAATTTCCCTTCTTTTCCCTCCTTTTCTGTTGCATTTTCCTCTGAACTGTTTCCAGTAGCTGGAAGGTTCAATAACCAGAGGGACAGATTTAAGGCAATTAGCAAAGGAACCGGGGCAACATAAAGAAAAATGTTTCTATGCAAAAAGTGGTTAAAATTTGCCTGAGTGATGAAAGATGACTCATTAGTCACCTTTGGAAGGGAATTCGGTAAATACTTGAAACGTTGGGAGGTGAGACTGAAAGAGACTGCTTTTCGCAAAAGCTGCAGAGAGACCTCATGGGCTGAACAGTTTCCTTCCTAACCTCACCTTGTTTGTCCTTCTTCCCATCTCACCTCCTCTTCTGCCCCTCTCTTTTCATTTCTCTCCACTCTCCTCTCTCTCCCTTTCCATTTCTGTCCCCTCCCCTTACCCTCATTCTGTCACTTAAGTGCTTTTCGTTCATTTTAAACGATCGATGCACTAGCTGCACCTTCAGATCTACTAACCTTATCAGCCTGTACCCTGTCTAGAAAAATAATGGCTTTGGAAGTGGGCTTTATTGCCTTTCTTCTGTCTCTGGGGAAGCTAGGTCAGATTCCAGCACCAAGCAGCATGCACTTGATCAATATGGATCCAAAATAGTAGCCCTGATAGAGTAACAGGAAAGGTTGTCTGATTAATTAACTTTTCAGCAGTGCTAAAGATTAGAAAACAAGATATACAACTTTCTTTGTTTGGTAGTTCATTAACAGCTTTAGTCACACTATTAACAATGCTACAACGAACAAATCCACTCTGTGTGAAGTGTTCATCTTTCATGAACTAAATATAGATATCTTGGTGTTGCCTTTTTCTAAACTGGTTATGTTAATTTCAAAATTTCATTTGAAAATCAGTTAATGCCCCACATCCCTGGCCTGATCCAGTAAGTCACTGAGTCAACAGAGGGGGAAAGCCCCAGGCTGTTCTTAATAAGGGAGACAGTTGGAGTACTACAGATACCCTTAACGAGGTTAGATGGATCAATGCCCCTCTGGGGGATGCGAAATCTGCTCCAAACATGGACCACTACTGGAAGAGGACTAATGAATCAGGCTGGACTCTAATGTTTCTAAAGGTCAAATATCCTGTTAATAGTGTGAGTGCTTGTATTTGTATAATAGCCCTGTACTGAGGAGCAGGTTGCTTCTGGAAACATAATCCTAGCAAGGAGTCAGACGGCTGGAGCAAAGGGGCAAATTGCCAACGAAAAAGTCAGTAGCAGGGAATTATGGTTGACCTGAAGAATTGTTTTTTATTCTTATTTCTTGGTTTTTCATCAAAATTCTTCTTTAAAGATGGAACTTTGGCAGATCATCAAAATCAGTAACTGAGTCTCACTGTGTGTGTGCATTGAATGCATCAGTACAGATAAATTGGGGTGCTTCAATAATCTTGTCTTAATTTAACTCCCTTACCCTGTCGGACTCAATGGGGCATATTTTTCTTTTCCTCCAATTCTCCCAGCAACTGGTGAAGTTGATTACAGTGAGTATAGGAAACAGATGATTTCTTGCAACTATCTGCTTCCTGCCCAATATCCCTGTGTATTCTGAGCCCAGTCGACAGGTGAAGGAACAGGATAATCTCCCCCCGTTCAGGTTGTGGGACTTTGACTAGGATTCCTTGTATGGATTCTTCTCCTGAAGATTCCTTTGGAATTTAGTCTGTTGTGGTGGCACAGTGGTTAGCACTGCTACCTCATAGCACTAGGAGCCCAATTTTGATTCTGGCCTTGGGTGACCGTCTGTATGGAATTTGCATATTCTTCCCATTTCTGCGTGGGTTGTCTCCGGGCACTCTGATTTCTTCCAACAGTTCAAAGATGTACAGATTAGGTGGGTTGGGCATGGTAACTGCATGGGCTAACAGGGAAAGGGTGGAGGGTGTAGGGGAGGGCCTGGGTGAGATGCTGTTTCAAGTGTCAGTGCAGACTGGGTCAAATGGTCTTTTTTTGCACTGTACGGATTCTATGGTTGGATCATTAGCCTCCATCGGCAAGCTTGATTGCCAAACTAGCTAGCTGAATGCAAGATGCTGCTACCACACCCTCTGAACCTCAGCGCTTTGGTGAAGATCAACACACACACACACACACACACACACACACACACACACACACACACACACACACACGGGAATCGTTGGATGTGACAAACAAGTCTCAAACTCAATCCAACAGCTGCCTAGTTTCAATTATCCAAGGAAACAATAGTCCACCCTCAACAGTTTCAGAACCACCCACAGTTCCTGCTTGGTCAATCTCTACAGATGGGTCATCAGTGCCAGCCCCTTATATGCCTGTAGGAGAGAGCAAACTGTGCAATCCAGCCTCTCATCCATTGACTCTGTCTACACTTCCAGCTGCCTCGGCAAAGCAGCCAGCATACTTAAGAAAGCCACACACCCTGGACATTCTCTTTTCCACCTTCTTCCTTCATTAAAAAGATACAAAAGTCGGAGGACACGTACCAACCGACTCAAGAACAGTTTTTTCCCTGCTGCTGTCAGACTTTTGAATGGACCTACTTTGCATTAAGTTGATCTTTCTCTACACCTTAACTATGACTGTAACACTACATTCTGCACTCTCTTGTTTCCTTCTCTATGAACGGTATGTTTCGTGTGTATAGCACATAAGAACCAGTACTTTTCATTGCATGTTAATACATGGAACAATAATAAATCAAATCATGCCCCACATCATAGAAGAGCGTCCAAATCACACTCATCTACACTTAACACAGCAAGACTGGAAGAAACTGCTCGCCTTGGGGTCTTTGCATTCACTAAATAAAATAAATAAATCTTCCCTTCTGATCTGTTTTAAACCAATCTCCTCCTATAAAAATGCAACTATGAAGAAAGATTGAATAGACTGGGGTTGTTCCCTTTGGCACAGAGTAGGCTGAGGGGACATTTGATTGAGATGTACAGAATTGTGAGGGATTTATATAGAGCAGATCAGAAGGGCCTAGTTACCCTAGCAGAGAGGTCAGTGATCTGGGGGTTTAGATTTAAGATGATTGATAGAAAGATTAGAGAGATGAGGAAAATTGTTTTCTCTCGTGTCTGTAGCACCACCACTTACCTTTTCTGCCACCCATTTCAGTAGTGGGTACAGCTTTTAACTTTCTCAGCCCCACAAGTGGGACTTTCTCAATAAATCTTCCTTCCTATTTCACTGCCACTTTCAAAAACCTCCTAGAAGCCTGTCGTGTCTTTGATTGTCTGAGCAAGTAAGCACAGAAGGAGATTATTGAATCCACTTGCGTTCTAATGCCATTATCTTGTCCCTTTTTCCCATATGCTTTTACATTCTGTCTTTGCAAATATGTGTCCAGTTTGGTTTTAACTGATGGTATAATGTCTGACTCAATCACTACTCATGGTGAAGCATCCCAAGTTCTAATTACAGTAATGCTAACCCCACCATCTCATAAATCAGGAAACATGCTCTTAAAACATCAAAATATTTCATTTAAAAAAACCTGTTGCTCTTCTTTTCAAACATAAATTAAGTTAGGTTGACAGTCGATTTTTTAAACCTCATTAGTGGCTTACTTAATTTCCAGCAGGTCATATGAAGCTACACTTTGGCAGTTTATCTATGGTTACACAAGCAAACCAACTGTATGGTGCTCAAAGGTTGTGGATTGCCATGCACCTGTTTAATTTTCTTCCTGCTTCCATTCCAAATTAAGGCATTAAGGAAGAAAATTGAGTTCCATGTTTTTATGTGTTTGTTCTATAGTTTTGGTCATCAGAGAGTGAACTCTGTGCATTTGCACCCTTGGTTAACATTGCTAAAAATGTCTCCCTTATCCTGTCAGCTGATTTAGATTTTCATGGATCTGTGATTCTATTGCTGGAACACAGAAGTAGATTTTATAATGTAAACACAGAAAGCCAAGGTCGCTTCCTATTACAAAAACTGCCAGAGCATCAAATATAAAAACATGTTTAGTTGTAAATGGAAATCTGATGACAACATCAAGACTAAGGACAAATAAGATCTCCAGTGGTATTGGATCTCCAGACTGCGCCACTTATCTGAAAACACCGTCACTTGTGCTCTATCCCAAGTCATTATGTGCAGTTGCAGTTTATTTGTTGCTAGAATCTGCACTTCAGGTGTAGTTTGCTGTCAGATACGCTATAAAATGATACTATTACAGTTTCAAAATCCACGAACACTCCCACTTTAGAGGATATCTGAATACTTAGATCTGTAATATTACCGCTGTAATGGGATAAAACCAAGCATGACCGCAATAAATGTTATGATCTCAACTGCTGTTGATACTGGACAAGTTAGATCCAGTAAGAGGTCTCACAACACCAGGTTAAAGTCCAACCAATTTATTTGGTAGTAAATTCACAAGCTTTCAGGGTTTGCCCCTTCGTCAGGTGAATGGAGAGTTCTGGCCTCAGACAGAGCATATAACAGCACACACAGTTGACAGATTACTGATTAGAATGCGAATCTTTACAACTAACCTACTATTCAAACCTTAAAGATGCAGACAATGTGAGTGGAAAGAGCATTATGCATAGGTTAAAGAGATGTGTATTGTCTCCAGACAGTACAGTAAGTGAGGTTTTGCAAACCCAGGCAAGTCATGGGGGTCACAGATAGTGCAACATGAACCCAAGATCCCGGTTGAGACCGTCCTCATGTGTGTGGAACTTGGCTATCAGTCTCCGCTCAGTGACTCTGCGCTGTCGTGTGTCGTGAAGGCCGCCTTAGAGAACCCTTACCCGAAGGTCAGAGGCACATGAGGATGGTCTCAACTAGGATCTTGGGTTCATGTTGCGCTATCTGTAACCCCCTTGACTTGCCTAGGTTTGCAAAACCTCATTTACTGTACTGTCTGGAGACAATACACATCTCTTTAACCTATGCCTAATGCTCTTTCCACTCACATTGTCTGCATCTTTAAGACTTGAATAGTAGGTTAGTTGTAAAGACTCACATTCTAATCTGTAATCTGTGTGTGCTGTTATATATTCTGTCTGAGGCCAGAACTCTCCATTCACCTGATGAAGGGGCAAACTCCAAAAGCTTGTGAGTTTACTGTCAAATAAAAAAGTATAAAAAAAAATTTATTAAAACAAGAAAAGTGGGTGATGGGGGCTCAAGATTTGGTGAAGGCTGGAAGTTGTGAATCATGCCGGCAAGATTGCGACTTCCAATTTTAGCTGCCCCTCACCGGGGTGTGAACCTGATTTAACTGCGTTTGACAATATTACCATACTAGTATATTAAGGCCAAGGCTTACTTTTGGCATGGTTTACAATAGGTTCACCTCCCCCACCCCAGGGGCATAAAGAAGAGTATAGACCTTGGGAGTGAGGGACATGTCCAGGCAGTGCCCTGGCAATGCCCCCAACACCTGCCTATTTTCTCACCAGAATTAACACTTTTCTCCCGATTTCTCTCCAAACTTGCCTTTAATAAACCAGCAAAAGTTTTTCTACACCTTGGGATGTTTATGGGAACAAGTGAACGTTTGTCAGTCAAGGTCAGAAGAAGACCGGTTGGCCTGTTGAGTCAATTCCATATTGTCAAACTACATGCAATGATCCCCATCCACCTGCCATGCAATCTGCTGGGACTGGTTAAAAACCCAGAGAAAAAACAAAGGCAATCAAACAAATTTCTGGACTCCATGGTGACTGGGGAAGTTTCCCCTCCTATCTTCTAAATGCAATTAGGATAGCCAAATTTAGGAATTTGTACAGCGCCCTCATGAATTTGCAATCACTCCACATGCCAACAATATTATCCAGAGGGCAGTGATTCTCTTTAAAAGGAAGCGCCTCTGGACACTTACGTTTATTCTCGGGTTGTGGGGTCACTGGCCTTCATTGTCCACCTGAAGTTGCTTAGAGAAGATTTTTACCTTGAACCATGATGAGTGGTTCTTGCTAGACAAGAATCAACCTCAGTGGTGTGGGACTGAAGTCACATGAAAGCCAATCTGGTAGGGATGACAAGTTTCCTTCACTAAAGGACATTGGTCAACCATTTGGGCTTTGATGACACTCTGTTTCCTGGCCACATTATTGATACCAGCATTTTATTTGCAGATATTTTAGATTGAATTCAAATTTTCAAATTTCCATGGTAGGATTTGCAATCATGTTCTGCGGATTGTTAGTCCAAGCCTCTGAATTACTGGTCCAGTAATAAGAACACTGCTTGATTGAATCCCTGTCGTTTAGGTTTATGCAAGTTATACTTGTGCCTTTGGTTCTCCCTAAAAGCATGAATAGTCTTTCCACATGCATCAAATCTAATCCTGAAATTACTTGAAAGACCACCATAAATTCCCCTCAAAATAAGTGTTTTTCTGCAGTAAATTGAATGTAAATCTGGTGACATAATTTAAAAGCAAAATACTGCAGATGCTGGAAATCTAAAATAAAAATAGAGAATGCTGGAAAAACTCAGCTGTTCTCGCAGCATCTGTGGAGAGAGAGAATCAGAGTTAATGTTTTAACTAAGACTGTTATTCAGAGTTGAACAGAAGTGAAAATGTAATGGATTATATACTGCTACCTTTATGTTACTATCAGCACCTTCTTTAGCCTTTAACATTCTCATTAATACTCCCGTTGTCTTGTGTTCATGTCATCTTTGTCAAATCTTTCTTGAGCTGCCACCCATCCTTGACCTTCTATTTTGCTCCATCTGTTTCACCCCCTCTTCAAAGGGATACAATTCATCAAATTTCTACCTCGCTTTAACTCTGAAGAAGAGTCCTATAGACTAGCAAGTGACCTTTCTCTGACCCTTTACCAGGGCCTCTGTATTACTTATCATGTGTGAAGGCCAAAACTGGATACTATATTGTAGATAAATCCGAACCAGAAACAGAAGGCATTGTTTTGTATTTAATTGTGCTGGCAACACATGCTAAAATTATATTTGTTTTTGCAGTACTCTCGTGACACTGTGTGGATCTTTAAAGGTTCATCCCCGACAGTAATGAGGTGTTTCTCCAATTCTGCAACCTTAAGCACACAGCCCTGCATGATGTACACAAACTTGGTATTGCCCGTGTGTACCAAAGTACAAATCTTTACTATTAAAAAACAGGCCCTCCTGCCATCACATCTACCTGTTGTCCATTTTTCTCATTTAAATTCCTTATACCTACATATATATATTTGTAACACCTGTGAATTTGCGCACTCCATTAAAGGTGATATACAGGCCCAAGTTACTGTTCGCACACCCGTGCTGGGACATTGCTCTTTGCTTCATGCATCAGCATAGACTTTTTGTTACAAGCTTTGGCCTAATAACAGGCGGACATACATCATGCACATTGCGTGCTCAGCAAAACATTCCATGCTATTGCAAACACTATTAATTCTGCAACCAGCCAGCCCATCAAGGTACTGAATTCTCCATGTGACCTTCAGACCAAGTTGGATTGATTTTCTGGAAAAGCATTTTCTTGATTACGCATTCTGGGATGTTTATACTTGGAATGGTGTCAGTGCTCCAGTTTCTCAGGCATTAGGGACAGGAAATAGGAGCAAGTCCACAGGTTTTTGTACCTGTTTGCACATAATGGGAGCAATTTGGAGTCCATGTTCGCTGTCCGTACAAATGCTGGCGGGACCTTAAAATCTGGAAGTCACAGTTCTCACCGGTGATAACTTAATTCCAGATTTTCCCACTCCTAGCATCAACCTTCTTTATATTCATTTGAATATAATTAAAAGTTATTCATCTGTCTCTTCACTAGATATTGACCCCCCCCCAACAGCTGTATATTGATGTTAATGGTTACAGCAGGTTCACACAGATGTGTAAGGGCAGCACAGTGGCACAGTGGTTAGCACTGCTGCTTCACAGCACCAAGGATCCAGGTTCGATTCCCACTTGGGTCGTTGTCTCATGGCTGTGTGGGTTTCCTCCCCATGCTCTGGTTTTCTCCCACAGTCCAAAAGACGTGTTGATTAGGTGCATTGGCTAAATTCTCCCTCAGTGTACCCAAACAGGCACCGGAATGTGGTGATTCGGGGATTTTCACAGTAACTTCATTGCAGTGTTAATGTAAGCCTACTTGTGACACTAATAAATAAATTTTTAAAACATATAACTGTCGTGGGGGTCGCCCCAGAGGTGTAAGGTGAGGGGGACATGGCCAGACAATGCCCTGGCAATGCCAGTAGCACAGCCCATTGGCACACATTGGCACAGGTTGCCACCATACCAGGCATTTAAATCAACTTGACAGTGCCAACCTCTGCAAAGGGGCAGACCCCAGGGGAGTCTCGTGGGGGAGAGGCAGGATGCCTTTAGTAGTAGTGGTGGCTGGGAGGAGCAGGGAGTGCTGCCGATGGACATTTGGGGGGGCCAGGAGGCAAAGTGGGTGCTGGTTCAGACTAGGAGGGCAACTTGAGTTGGGGTGGGGTGCCCCTGAGATGTCTGTGGTAGACGGAGGAGATTTTTACTGGTCGTGATTGTGGGGCCTGTTAAAGATGGCACCCCAGTCACTCTGAAGCCTGGTTTTGTCAGCATGTTTTGGCTCTGTCCTCCTGCATGACGACGCGACGCATGCCCTATTGATTGTTTTTGGACAGAATGGCATAGATCTGGAGAGAAAACCTGAGAGAAACACGCCAGTTATCTCACCCGAAACAACACTACTATTTTTTGGTAAGATTTAGCTCAGTGAGTATTTCCAAAGTCTGAATGAATGGGGGCTGGAAGGTGCTGTCTGAAACAGGGAGAAGGATTCATATCCTATGTAAGCTGCAGGAAAGACATAAAGACACCCTCATTTTCTGGGCATGAGCATCTTTTGAAATTATTCAGTGCAGCAGGTTGCACATTAAGGGTGTCGACGATTTGATTATTGTTTCTGATGGTACCCACCTAAATTGCAATTTCTTGTTGTTATCCCTTCAATATCGCCAGCAGTGCACAATGTTCCATCTTTAGTTTGTATGTTCCCAGAGTTTGCACAGTGCACGTGAAATGTGTGACATGTAACGTAAAACAAGCTGTGCAGAGGGTGATGTTCCTATATCATTCGAAAAATACCCCAATTAGCATAATTTGATACCAACAGTTACAAATATCCCTTAATATACCAGATAGAAAGTTGATCACAGAAACACAAGTAACAGCATACATTGTATATTCTCAATGTTCACCTAAATTGTGACAATTCCAAAACTTGTTGCTTTCGAAAAACTGCAGGGTCTGAAAGCTACAAACACAGTCTTGCTGCCCTTCTTAACATCAAACATGAAATAGGGATTCAATAGAGAATTACACTGTTTGTTGACGATGGGTTTAGTCTGCCAAGAGGAGGCTTCTGCACAAACAGTCCAATTCCTGCTGCGCTTTGGAATCTCTCTTTCAAATCTTGCTCGAAGTGTTTTGATTGAAATGTTTCAGGGTTTAAGTTGCCATTGAGTTATAATTCTTGCTGCCTCAACCGTTATTAACAAAGACGATCAGTAGACTTCTTGTTGAACCATGCACACATGGAAAGGCCAATGAAGAAAGCTATGTGTGTGTTAGCAGTTTAAAAACTGCACTGATTCCAGCGATGAGCAGAATGAGCTGACTTATTTTGGGCTTCTTTTATTTGAAGCTTCCTGCTCCTCTTTTGTTCTTGTCCACTGCTTTATTCTCCAGCTGAGTGAGCAAAATGACTCCTGCTATGTTTCTGCTGTGTTATTCGGTCACTTGGCTCTTTACCAAAACATCAGTGGCAATCCAAACTTTTATATGTGTGTGTTCTTTTTCCGTTGCCCACTTACTTCATGTTTGGTCCCATCCCTATTCCACCCTGCCCCTCTCCCAATCCACTTTGTCCCTCTCCCAATGGCCTGATTGAGCTCTGGACAATGTATGTGAGGAATTTGGCCATCACAATGATTCTATGTCTCCATCCTTTTTCTTACCTTCTGTGATAGTGCAAGGCAGGAATCCACATCCAGGTAAGAATCCTTGTAATTAATCCTTAGAACATGTTCAAAGCCTTAAATTTATTTCCGATAGCCTTTTTTACTGGAAAGGCTTTTCAAACCTAGGAGTGCAATTCTAACAAAAACAAACAAACAAGATGTGCATCTATTAATAAAACATCAAAGTGCAGTTACTGAAGGATATTGAAGGAGTAACAAAGAACTGTGTTCAACTTGAGGAATGATGATTTTAAACAGAACAGAAAATGCCAAATGTTGCAGAAGATTATTAAAAGGGATGTATAAAGAAAAAGATGCATATATACTGAATTATTCGTGAATTTTCTGCATGCTTTTAAAGATGCTTTCCACTTTTATAAGGACCTTAGGGAAATTCCTCCAGTAATTTTCTTTGGATCTTTCTTTCCTACCTTCAGCATTCTGGACTTCAAAGCAACTGTTATATTTGTGTTTTTTTTTAATTGTCCAGGAGATGTGGGCATCACTGACTACAACAGCATTTATTGCCCATTTCTAATTGCCCTTGAAAAGATGGTGATGAGCTGCCTTCTTGAACCACTGCAGTCCATGTGATGTAGACATACCCATAGTGCTGTTAGGGAGGGAGTTCCAGGATTTTGACCCAGCAACAGTGAAGGAATGACCATAAATCAAGATGGTGTGTGACTTGGAGGGGAACTTGCAGGTGGTGGTGTTCCAATGCATCTGCTGCCCTTTGTCCTTCTAGATGGTAGTGTTTGGAAGGTGCTGTCAAAAGATGAATAATGTATATTCATTTTAAAGCTGAGAAACCCAATAGTTTAAGTCTCATTTGAAATGAACAGTTACTGCTGCAGTATCCAATGTGCATATGAAACCGCAGTCAATGGACCCCACCCCTGGCAATGGCTGGTGCCAGCTGCCAACACAAGGAAACTGTTTGAATTTTCTCTTGAGGTAATTTTATTCAGTTAAAGATGGAAATAGCACCACCATGTCACAATTTAGTTGAATAGTACTTCAATTATGAGCCCTGTGTTATTTTACTCACCACCACACCCTTTCCTCAAATGCAGACTTGTGAAAATGATGGCTATTAAGATTATACTCAAAGTTCTTGCTGAGTAAGTAGTTTCAATTCTATTTTCATGTTCAGTAGAAATGGCCCATAATGGCAGCCTTTTACACCATAAATACCAAAAGACCCAACATCTGTTTTAAAGTTCAGTTAGATTAAAAGGAAAATCTATGTGTGCAAACCAGTTAAATAGGGTGAGAGGCAAAAAAATCAAGTTTTCACCCAGTTTCCTGCCTCTCCCGTTGCCACCGTTTTGCCGACGAAATCAACTTTGCGCCCAGAAAGACCACAAAGCTGATTTCAGTATTAATGGCATCATTTTAGTGAGTCTTGGATGCTATCATCTGAGCTTGCTTATACTTACCTGCTCACTGGTTGAGACCCTCACCAGCGACAATCATGGCTGGTCTACATTGGCAGAGACCAGATGTGATGGCCTCGCTGGTGGGACCGGGCAGCCCCTGGGTGGTTGGGGGCAGGCCTGGGCACTGCCAGCCTGATCTCTACAAAGGGAGTCATCGGAAGTGGGGCATTATTGCAAGGGGGGCAATTGGGGGTGGGGGAAACTCTCTGCAAAAGCAACAGTTGGGGGAAGGGAACTCAGCAAAGGAGGGTGATCTGAAAGGGTGGTGGGTCCCAATGCCCATGGGGGAGTTGGGCGTGGGGGGACGAAGCGGAACCAACTCAGGGAGCAGTCGGCGGAGGGATCCCAATGGCTGTGGGAGAGGGGGGAAGCTGGAGTTCTCCCAGGACACTGGGAGCACGGGACACCTGTGCAATGGTGCCCCAAGAGGTCAGCAACCAGCTTCATTGGCGAGAATTATATCCTGGCTCTTTTGCACTGAGTGCCATAAGACCACAGAGAGATCTGGGAGTACAGGACCATGGATCCTTAAAACTGGCAACGCAGGTGGAAAAAGTGGTGAAGGAAGCATATGGCATGCTTACTTCACTGGCCAGGGCATCGAGTATAAAAGTTTGCATATCATGTTACAGTTATATAAAACATTGGTTCGGCCACATTTGGAATTCTGTGTCCAATTCTGGTCACCACACTATCAGAAGGATGTGGAGGCTTTGGAGGGAGTGAAGAAAAGGTTTACCAGGATGTTGCCTGGTATGGAGGGTATTAGCTATGAGGAGAGATTGAATAAACTGGGATTGTTCTTCCTGGAAAAACAGAGGCTGAGGGGTGACCTGATAGAAGTTTATAAAATTATGAGGGGCATAGATAGGGTGAACAGTTGGAAGCTTTTTCCCAGGGCAGAGGTGACAATTACAAGAGGGAACAAGTTCAAGCTAAGGGGAGAAAGGTTCAGTAGAGATGTGCGGAGGAAGTTTTTTACACAGAGGGTGGTGGGGGCCAGGAATGCACTGCCAAGTGAGGTGGTTGAGGCAGACGTTGATCATTAGTGACATTTAAAACTTATCTGGGTAGCCTTTGGTCCAACTGGGACAGAGCCTCTGCTTGAGAGTACGCACAGTGATGAAAGTGACATTTTAAAAAGTGTCTCGTAAATTTCTGTTGAAGCAGTTATCTTCTCTGAACAGCATTGGGACTTTAAATCAAAAGGAAATACAAGGATGTCCTAAGTTGACCTGTCTCTTAATTCTATGATTTTTCCCTTTCCCACTTCCCTGGCCCTCTGAGAGAGGTAATTTGTCACGTGGAGAAATGCAGGCGTTAAACCTTCACTCTGCTCCCTGATCCCTAGGAATTTTTAAATTCCCAGTATTCATCTCATGAATTTTAAAGGTTGCTGGAATTCTCCAGACATTTCTGTGGAAGGAGAAAGACGTTTGTTTCTTCTCGCTTGTGTTTTGAACGCGCACACACATACACACCAACACACACACACCAACACACACACACCAACACACACACCAACACACACACAGACACACACACCTACACACAAACACACATCAGATCTACAATGTCATTGAACTGTGAGTTGAGCACTGCATTGAAGTCTGGGCAGTACAAGCAAGGGTAATCACTAAGGATGTCCTCACAGACATTCTTAAAAGTTGACTGAAAAATTAGTCTCCAAGCTTAGTGGGGGAGGGGATAACTTTAAAGAAGGAGAAAAACTGAAGTCAAAACATATTAAATAGGAGATAAAATCACCGCAAGTATCATTAAAACTGCTACCGTGTGGAACCCTCATTTTGTTTTTGGAAAACAGTCCTAAGGGCTGATGTTGTTACGTTTACATTTTGGGACAACATAATTGTATGTTTGAAACCTCTTAAGTGGCTATTATGGACTTTTTATGATTTTAAGTAGGATTTTTCTTGTTTATTTAGGAACAACACCAATATCCCCCCTCCCTGCCCCCCACCTCCGCCCGAGTAGTTTTTCAACAGGGACAGTCACTGCAGAGAAAGATCATGAAAACTTGAATACTGATCAGAGAGAGAGATTCCTGCACAGAAAAACAAAGGTCCAATTCAGTTGAGACCAGCATTGATTTTTGTCCAACAAATAACTGCCACTTAACAGGTTGTATCCAAGCAGCTGAAGTAAATTTAGAGTTGGGACCTCCTGGTACTGACTGCCAACTACAAGGGTCAGGATGGTTATTCTTCTGTAACTTGGAGTTCAGTTCAAAGAAAGTTCACAGAAAAGTTGATCATCCAAGAAAGAATCTGTATCAAAGGTTCCCTTGACTCTTGTTAGTGAAGTTTCTCCAACATGCCAGAGTTTAACTTGCTGCCCTTTGATCAGTACAGAGAATCAAGCACTTACACTTTTATAAAGAAGTTTGAAATTAAAAAAAACATTTCCCTAGTGCAACTTGCACATGTATTGACAGAAACAGGCATACATTGTAATGCTAAGCCTAAATCACGACAATTCGTCATGGATTTGTCCAGCAGCTTACAATTGTATAAGCATCTCCTTTCTTTCTCCCCAATGTACTCTATGAACAGTATGTTTTGTCTGTATAACGTGCAAGAAACAATACTTTTCACTGTATCCCAATACATGTGACAATAATAAATCAAATTAAACTCTTTATCACAGTAAAATGTTCTGAGGTGTTGCCACAGGAATGTTATCCAACAAAATTTGTCGCTAAGCCACATAAAGAGCTACAGTATCTAAAAACTTGGTCATAGAAGTATGTTTTAAGAAGCATCTTAAAGGAGGAAGGACATGGAAAAGGAATTCCAAAGCTCAAGGCCTGTGGAACTGAAGGTGCCCATGGTGTGGGAAAGTGTAGAGTTATTCATCTTAGCAGGAATGAAAAAAGCAGAGTATTATTTAAATGGAGAACAAATGCAGAATTCCAAGATGCAGAGGGCTTTAGGTAATCTTGTTCAGAAGGCGCAAAAAATTATTTACAGCATGTAAGTAAGAAGGTTAATGGAATGTTATCCTTTATTATGAGAAGAATTGAACATAAAAGTTATGCTACAGATATACAGGGTATTGGTGAGACCATATCTAGAATACTGTATGCAGTTTGTTCTCTTTATTTAAGGAAGGAAGTAAATGCATTTTGGAGGCGGTTCAGAAGTACTTCATGAGATTAATACCTGGAATGTGCAGGCTATACAATGAGGGAAGGTTAGACAAATAGTTTATTTCCAATGAATTTAGAAGATTGAGGGTGACTTGGTTGAAGTTTATAAGATTCTCAGTGGTCTTGACAAGATAAACATGGAAAAGATATTTGATTTGATTTATTATTGTCACATGTATTAACATTTCATTGTATTAACACACATTGAAAAGTATTGTTGCTTGCATGCTACACAGATAAAACATACCGTTCATAGAGAAGAAAACGAGAGCATGCGGAATGTAGTGTTACAGTCATTGCTAGAGTGTAGAGAAAGATCAGCTTAATGCAAGGTAAATCCATTCAAATGTCTGACAGCAGCAGGGAAGAAGCTGTACTTAAATTGGTTGGTATGTGACCTCAGACTTTTGTATCTTTTTCCCAAAGGAAGAAGATGGAAGAGAGAATGTCCAGGGTATGTGAGGTCCTTAATTATGCTGGCTGCTTTGCTGAGGCAGCAGGAATTGTAGACAGAGTCAATGGATGGAAGGCTGGTTTGCATGATGGATTGGATTACATTCACGATCTTTTGTAGTTCCTTGCGATCTTGGGCAGAGCAGGAGCCATACCAAGCTGTGATACAACCAGAAAGAATGGTTTCTATGGTGCATCTGTAAAAGTTGGTGAGTGTCGTAGCTGACACGCCAAATTTCCTTAGTCTTCTGAGAAAGTAGAGACGTTGGTGAGCTGTTTCCTCTTCTGAGTAAATCCAGAAACTAGGGGGCACTCTTTTAGAATTAGAACAGATTGGAAAGTTTTGTTTCTCTGAGGGTTGTGCGCTATGGAGATGGGTCATTGAATATTTTTAAGGTGGAGGTGGATAGATTTCTGTTAGACAAGGGAATTGGGTGTTGAAGAGAACACAAACAGATTAGCCATAATCTTAATGAAAGGTAGAGCAGTCTCGAGAGCTGATTAGCCAGTCTACTTATGTACAATAGGCCAGAATATTAAGAGTGTAGAGTACAAAGCAGCTTACCCTTTTGCAGGAGTATAAACTAAGTACTGTTATATTGTTACAATGTCACCTGAACACACCACCATGTTGGACTTGTAATTCCCTGCATTTCGACTCAAAACCATGTAAAAAACAATCTGACTTTAACAATTAAGTTTCAGTTAGGTGATACAGTTCAATGCGTGATACAGGCTGATAGGATGAAGGAGGTAGATGTTCTGAGGTAAGCTGTATTAGCAATTTTGAAAAACCTGAGGGTTGATAAGTCCCCTGGGCCAGATGGGATATATCCTAGGATACTTTGGGAGGCAAGGGATGAGATTGCAGAGCCTTTAGCTTTGATCTTTGTCACTGTCCATGGGGATAGTGCCAGAGGACTGGAGAGTGGCAAATGTTGTTCCTCTCTTCAAGAAAGGAAATAGGAAAGATCCTGGTAATTATAGGCCAGTTAGTCTTACTTCAGTGGTTGGCAAGTTAATGGAAAGGGTCCAGAGAGATAGGATTTATGACCATTTGGAAGGATGCAGTTTAATCTGGATAGTCAGCACGGTTTCGTGAGGGGCAAGTCCTGCCTCACAAATTTGATTGAATTCTTTGAGGAGGTAACTAAGTGTGTGGACGAAGGTAGAACAGTTGATGTCATATACATGGATTTTAGTAAGGCGTTTGATAAGGTTCCACACGGTAGGCTCATGAAGAAGATAAGGATGCGTGGAATAGGAGGAAATTTGGCCAATAGGATAAGTAACTGGCTCTATCATAGAAGACAGAGGGTGGTGGTGGAAGGAAAATTTTCAGACTGGAGGCCAGTTACCAGCGGTGTACCACAGGGGTAAGTGCCGAGTCCTCTGCTATTTGTGATTTTTATCAATGACTTGGAAGAGGGGGCTGAAGGGTGGGTTAGTAAATTTGCTGACGACACCAAGATTGGTGGAGCAGTGGGTGAGGTGGAAGGCTCTTGCAGGCTGCAAAGAGACATTGATAGGATGCAGAGCTGGGCTGAAAAGTGGCAGATGGAGTTTAACCCTGATAAATGTGAGGTGATTCATTTTGGTAGGACAAACTAGAATGCAGATTACAGAGTCAACGGCAGGATTCCAAGGAATGTGGAGGAACAGAAAGATCTTGGGGTTCATATCCACAGATCTCTGAAAGTTGCCACCCAAGTGGATAGAGCCGTGAAGAAGGCTTATAGTATGTTAGCATTTATTAACAGGGGTTTTGAGTTAAAGAGCTGTGGGGTTATGCTGCAACTATACCAGACGTTGGTGAGACCACATTTGGAATGTTGTGTTCAGTTCTGGTCACCTCACCGTAAGAGGGATGTGGAAGCATTGGAGAGAGTGCAGAGGAGATTTACCAGGATGCTGCCTGGTTTGGAGGGTAGGTCTTATGAGGAAAGGTTGAAGGAGCTGGGGCTTTTCTCTTTAGAGCAGAGGAGGATGAGAGGCGACTTAACAGAGGTTTATAAGATGATGAGAAGGATTGATAGGGTGGACGTGCAGAGACTATTTCCTTGGGTGGATGTAGCTGTTACAAGGGGGCATAACTATGAGGTTCGTGGTGGGAGATATGGGAGGGATGTCAAAGGTAGTTCTTTACTCAGAGAGTGTTGGGGTGTGGAATAGACTGCCTGCTGTGATAGTGGAGTCGGACACTTTAGGAACTTTCAAGCGGTTATTGGATAGGCACATGGAGTACTCCAGAATGATAGGGAGTGGGATAGCTTGATCTTGGGATTGGATAAAGCTTGGCACCACATTGAGGGCCAAAGGACCTGTACTGTGTTGTAATCTTCTATGTTCTGCTTTCCATTTAAATCGGTTTGTAAAGCCAATTGCTTTGAGGAGTTTGAGTGTCAGTTAAGAAACAGTCAGGAGTCACTGCAACCTGTTCAAACAGGAGGAACAGAGGAAACAATCTCTTACACTTCAGCTTGAATTTTCCAAATGCAGCCTTGTTTGTGAATTATAATATTACATTGCCAATGTAAGTCTTTTTTACTTATACAGCTGAGGAAGCAGTTAAAGTTCAATGTCAAGGTTAACAATTCATTAAATGGCTTTAGCTGATGTACTGAGAATGATTGTGATGCCACCAGGAAGGTAACTCTCAGGGCACAAGTTCATATATGGGAGATAAGATCATAAGATATAGGAACAGAAGTGGGCCATGCAGTCTATTGAGTCTGCTCCACCATTGAATGAGATCATGACTGAATTGATATGTTAATCCTTAACTCCACTTTCCCACCTTATCACCAGTGTGGAGATGCTGATGTTGGACTGGGGGGGTGCGGTAAGAAGTCTCACAACACAAGGTTAAAATCCAACAGGCTTATTTGGAATCATAAGCTTTTGGAGTGCTGCTCCTTCATCAGGTGAGTGTCTCAGGTAATGAAGGAATTTCACCTGATGAAGGAACAGCACTCCAAAAGCTTGTGATTCCAAATAAACCTGTTGGACTTTAATGTGGTGTTGTGAGACTTCTTGCTATGCCCACCTTATCTCCATAATCCTCAAGCCCATTGCTGATTAAAAATCTGTCTACCTCAGCCTTGAACATTCTTAACAATCCAGCCTCTCATCTCTCTGCGGTAAAGAATTCTACAGATTCACTACCTTCTGAGAGAAGAAATTCTTCCACATCTCTGTCTTAGATGGGAGACCCCTTATTCTGAGATTATGTTCTCTAATCCTGGACTGTCTCATGGTCTGACATGGAAGGGCACAGTCACAATTTAAGCTTTAACTCATTTTCCACTTGTGGAATAAATGGCCACAGCTTCCCTGACCCACCCTCAAGTCACTGAGGATTGTCCACATTTTCCAGGGAAGGTTGACTTCCCCAGTCAGGTTGCAGTCGGTGAAATCTGCAGTCAACCAGGAGCTGTGTCTTTGGGAGCCATCATCAGTTTGTCGGGTGTAGAGTGTGCTCCAGTGGAGTCTACAGGTTTTCAGATGGGCGCGCAAGGTTTTTTGAGATCCTGTGTCAATGAGAGTGTTTCATTAGTTGCCAGCAGTGGTGTTCTTTGAGAGGGTACTTTCTTTGTGGACATCAGAAGTTTCAGCACGTGCTTGCATAGGAAGCCACTCGAGCTGTTGTTGGTCTCAACGTCCAAGAAATAATCCTCATGACTTCCCAGAGGTAAGCATCTGTCCTTTATGTGTGATAGCTCCTGAGTTACCATGTAAGGTACAAATCACCACCTTCAGTGATGTGTTTATGCTGCTCATACAGTCTGCACTGCTGAAGTCATCATTAGCAGTGCAGTGAAGCAGATCAGCTAACAGCAGATCAGCAGGAGAGCAACATCAGTCTGGAATTTTAGGCACATTATAATTCAGGATTACAGACCATTGAACCAATGGCATTATATTAACAAGGGAGCCATTGAGTTGGGAGCTTTTATTGGAAGCTATGTGCTGTTTGGCACAAAGATTCACTTTACTGTCAGCAAACTGCTTTAAAAAAAATCCTATGTCAAATAATACTCCCAAAACCTTGCTCAGATGTTGTGATTGCAGTGTTATACAATACAAACTGTGAGTCTGAATATTTTATCCATGCTTTTTATTCCACCTTAGGTTTCTATTCCTTTAGAATTGCTGCGTGTCTGAAATGACTAAAGAATTAAAATTCAAAATCGTGTGATAAAATTTTCTCAGAGGAAATGCAGCAATTTGTTATGATCTGGAACATACTGCTTGAAAATGCTTGAAGATGTTTCCATTAATAGGAAAAACTAGAACCAGAGGGCACAACCTCAGGCTAAAGGGACAATCCTTTAAAACAGAGATGAGGAGAAATTTCTTCAGCAAGGGAGTCGTGGGCCTGTGGAACTCTTTGCCACAGAAGGCTGTGGAAGCCAGGTCATTGAATGCCTTTAAGTCAGGAGATAAGTTCTTGATTAATAAGGGGCTCAGGGGTTATGGGGAAAAGGCAGGAAAATGGAGATGAGACAAATATCAGCCATGATTGAATGGTGGAGCAGACTCGATGGGCCGAGTGGCCTAATTCTGCTCTTACGTCTTAGGGTCTAAAAGATGCTTGAAACAGATTCAATATAAACCACACACACACACACACACACACACACACACACACACACACACACACACACACACCGCCAAGGGAATTGAGCGGACAAGGGGCGGACAATGGGAAGGTCTGTTGACCTCAGGCAGGATTTTCCGGTCTCGGGTCAGTGAGACCGTAAAATCCCCACCCAGTATCTCAAATCTGGCTGTCAAAGAAACAGAGTTTTTGGACAAGTTTGAATTCAGCGTACATCAATTTTAGTTGAATAATATTTTTATAAATCTGACCTGGACAGTTTGGCTAGATGCTGCATTGGTGCAGTATTACACCTAAACTACTTACCTGTTTCACCAATTGTACTCTGGTTTATTCCCACACTCCAAGCAACCCTTGACCCTACCCAATCCAGCCAGTCTCGAACTGCCCAGGGCCCGAACCGCCTGATCTGAAATCCAGCAAGATCCGAAATCTGGCACAGCCTCAGCCTTGAGGTTTGAGACACCACTGTGGTAATTTCCAAAAGGAAATTGGATGTATACTTGAAATTGAATAAATTACAGGGCTTTGGGGAACAGCAGAGGAGATTAATTGGATACGTTTTTCCAGAGAAGCAGCACAGACAATATGGGCTGAATAGTTTCTGTGCATGTAATTTTATAATCAGTTTGGAAGAAAATTGAATAAATTAATTTAATGAAAATCCAGTATTATAGGCAGTTAAAGAAATATTGAAAAATAAATTATTTCAGTGAAAGCAGCACAATGCTGATTTGGAATCATTTCTCTCTCCTGCACATGCATGTGCCCAGCTGTGAGCAGAGGTGGTAGCTTTTATAAAAATTAATTCAAGAGATGTGGGCTTCACTGACATGGCCAGCATTTATTGCCCATCTCTAATTGCCCTTGAGAAAGTGGTGCTTTCTGGAACCGCTGCAGTCGATCTGATGTGGTATGCACCTGCAGTGCTGTTAAGGAGGGATTTCAACCCACCGACAGTGGAGGAATAGCGATACCTTTCCAAAGGTGGCACAGTGGTTAGCACTGCTGCCTCCCAGCGCCAGGGACCCTGGTTCAATTCCGGCCTCAGGTTACTGTCTGACGGATTTTGCACATTCTTTCCGTGTCTGCGTGGGTTTCCTTCGGGTGCTCCAGTTTCCTCCCATGCTCCAAAAATGATGTGGAGTTACTGGCATTGGACTGGGGTAGGCACAGTAAGCAGTCTCTCAAAACCAGGTTAAAGTCCAAAAGGTTTATTTGGTAGCACGAGCTTTTGGAGCACTTCCTCTTCATCAAGTGAGTGCAGGATTTAGTTCACAAATAGGGCACATATAGACACAAACTCAACTACAAGATAATGGTTGGAATGCGAGTCTTAACAGGTAATCAAATCTTTACAGGTGCATACAATGTGAGGGGAAAGAGGATTAAGCACAGGTTAAAGAGGTGTGATTTGTCTTCAGCCAGAACACTGTACTGGCCTTCGTTAATCGAGGGATTGAGTTTAGGAGTCGGGAGGTAATGCTGCAACTTTATAGGACCCTTGTCAGACTCCACTTGGAGTACTGTGTGCAGTTCTGGTCACCTCACTATAGGAAGGACGTGGAAGCTATTGAAAGGGTGCAGAGGAGATTTACAAGGATGTTGCCTGGATTGGGAGGCATGCCTTATGAAGTTAGGTTGAGGCAGCTGGGACTCTTCTCCCTGGAGAGACGAAGGTTGCGAGGCGACCTGATAGAGGTTTATAAGATGTTGAGAGGAATAGATAGGGTGGATTCTCGGAGGCTATTTCCCAGGGCTGAAATGGTCGCTACGAGAGGACACAGATTTAAGGTGCAGGGAAGCAAGTACAGAGGAGATGTTAGGCGTAAGTTTTTCACTCAGAGGGTGGTGAGTGAATGGAATCGGCTGCCGTCAGTGGTGGTGGAGGCGAACTCGCTGGGGTCTTTTAAAAGACTTCTGGATGAGTATATGGGATCTAATGGGATTGGGGGTTATAGATAGGTCTATGGCTTAGTAGGTATACATGTGATCGGCGCAACTAGTGGGCCAAAGGGCCTGTTTGTGCTGTAGTGTTCTGTGTTCTATGTAGAACATGTAATGAGATTTTGCAAGCCCAGGCAAGTCGATGGGGTTACAGATAGTGTGACATGAACCCAAGATCCCAGTCGAGCTCCGCACACATGAGGACGGCCTCAGCCAGGATCTTGGGTTCATGTCACTTTCAAATTGCCTGCTCCTGTAAAAACTTGATTACCTGCTAAGACATAGATTCCAACCATTATCTTGTAATTGAGTTTGTGTTTATACATGCCCTGTTTGTGAAGGGGCAGTGCTCCAAAAGCTCATGCTACCAAATAAACCTGTTGAACTTTAATCTGGTGTTTGAGACTACTTACTCCAAAGATGTGCAGGATAGGTTGATTGGCCATGGTAATCATGTTTGATCGCTTACTGTCAGGGGGGTTTGTAGCATAGACAAGTGGGGTTACAGGGATAGGGCCTGGGTGGGCTTGTGGTCAGTGCAGACTCATTTGGCCAAATGGCCTCCTGCACTGTAGGATTCTGTGATTCTAAATCAGGATGGTGGGTGGCTTGGAAGGGAATTACAGGTGATGGCGTTCCCATGTGTCTGTGTCCTTGTCCTTCTACGTAGTAGTGGCCATAAGTTTGGAAAGTCTTGGAGAGTGGCTGCATTGCATTTTGTTGATTGTACATGTCCTGTCACTGTATGTCTGTGGTAATGTTTGTGGAGGGGGTGCCAAACAAGCCGCCACTTTGTCCTGGATGGTATCAAACTTCTTGCGCGTTGTTGGAGTTACACTTATCCAAGCAAGGGGAAAGTATTTGATCACACTCCTGATTTGTGCCTGACTGTGGACAGGCTTTGGGGAGTCAGGATGACTGAAGGATTTTTAGCCTCTGAACTCCTCTTGTAGCCAGTGTTTCTATGGCTTCTCCAGTTCAGTTTCCAGCCAATGGTAACCACTAGGATGTTGATAGTAGGGGATTCAGTGCTGGTAATACCATTGAATGTCAAGGAGTGATGATTAGGTTCTCTCTTGTTGGAGATCGTCATTGCCTGGCACTAGTTTGGCATGAAAGTTACTTGCCACTTGTCTGGATTGTCGAGGTCTTCTTGCATTTAGACTTGGACTGCTTCAGTATCTGAGGAGCCGTGAATGATGTAATCATCAGCAAACATCCCCAATTCTAAACTTAAGATGGAAGGGAAGCAGCTGTTGATGGTTGGGCCTAGGATACTATCCTAAGGATCTCCTGCAGCAATGTCCTGGAGCTAAAATAATTGACCTCCAATAACCACAATGATCTTCCTTTGTGACAGGTATGACTCCAGCTAGTGGAGAGTTTTTCTCTTGATTCCCATTGACTTGGGTTTTGCTAGGATTCCCTGATATCTGATAGTGCTGGCATGGTGGCAGAATGGTTAGCATTGCTGCCTCACAGCACTAAGGACCCAGGTTCAATTCTGGCCTTGGATCACTGTCTGTGCGGAGTTTGCATGTTCTCCCTGGGTCTCTGTGGGTTTCCTCTAGGAGATCTGTTTTCTTCCCACAGTCCAAAGATGTATAGGTTTGGGGAATTGGGCATGCTAAATTGCCTCTTTGTGACCCAAGATGTGTATATAAGGGAGATTAGGGGATAAATGCATGGAGTTACAGGGATTTTGCAGGGGATGAGGATGAGCCTGGGTCAGATAGATGCTCTGTTGGAAAGTCAATACAGACTTAAGAGACCAAATGGCCTCCTTCTGCACTGCAGAGGTTCTATTCAATTCTGTTCTATGCCACACTCAGTCAAATGCTGCATTGATGTCAAGAGCAGTCACTCTCACCTCACCCTTGGAGTTCTACTCTCTTGTCCATGTTTGAACCCAAGCTGTAAAGAGGTCAGGAGTTGAGTAGCCCTAGCAGAACCCAAACCAAGCATCAGTAAAAATGTTATTGCTAAGAAAGTGCCATTTGACAGCACAGATGATGGCTTCTTCCATCACTTTACTGAAAATCAAGAGTAGACTGATGGGGTGGTAATTGGTCAGGTTAAATTTATCCAACATTTTGTGTACAGCACGTAGCTGGGTAATTTTCCACATTGCTGGGTGGATACTACTCTTGTAGCTGTATTGGAACTGGTACTGGAACAGCTTGACTAGGGGCCAGAATATTATCATGGCCTATAGCCTTTGCAGTATCCAGTGCCTTCAGCCATTTATATGATATCATGTGAAGTAAATCAAAATGGCTGAAGACTGGCATCTGTGATGCTGTTGAGATGGATCATCATGTCGGCACTTCTGGCTGAAGATCATCTTATCTCTAGGGCTCAACCAATTCAACGACATTGAAAATCACCCCCACACCCTGCTCCCGTCAGTTCCTCCTCCAAATGGTGTTCTTCGTTGGGGGGGGGGGGGCAATGTTGGTGGTGGTTGTTATATGGTAATCAGCAGGACATTTCTTCGCCCATGTTTGACCTCATGCTGTGAGAAGCTGTTGAGGACTCCTCAGGCAACTTCCCCCCACCTGTATATCACTGTACTGCCATCTCTGCTGGGTGTGTCCTGGCAGTGGGCTGGCAGAGTTCCTTTCCAAAAGGACATTAGTGCACCAGATGAGTGTTTACGACAATGGTCTTAATCCCAGATTTTTAAAAAATTTTATTAGCTGCCAAGGTGGGATTCAATCCCTGGATCTCCCAAGCATCATCCTGACTATCTGGATTACTGGTCCAGACAATACTACAATGCCAACCCTTCCCCTATAATGACACTTACAAATTTGAATTCTTTGAAAATTCCCCATCAATCTTGGGATGATAAAAGACTAGACAGAGGTCAGGATACATAAAGCCCATTTGGCAAATATAGCTATAAATCCCAAGAAACGAAATTCTATTTACACTTTCATTGTAATTTACCGATTTGTCCTGTTTATACTTCCTGAGCTTGGCAGTTTAGAAATAAATGTCTGACAACCATTGGTGGCTGAATCCTCAATCACAATACCTTGATCTGCCTGAATCTACAGTTTGAGATGCACATTCAAAGCAATAGGAGCATCTAAATAGTAAAATTCCTGCACTGGAGGTCATGGCGGAGGAAGGGGGGAGGCACGTGATGCGAGCATAGGAGTAGCTGTGTTTCCTGTGAGCCCTGGCACTATGCAGCCAGAAACCCTTCCATTTAATGCGTTCATATAACTTGTACTCGGCTAATTTAGGAGTGGAAACTCTACATTTTGTCCCTGGAATATTTTTGATCAAACTTTGCTGAGAAATATTAAGAAAACCAACAAGAAAGAGCAGCTTGAGACAACTGGGGTGGAGTTAACTCTGTAACATGGTGACTTGGTGAATGAGCCAGATTTTGACTCAGCAGTTTTAAAGGCATTACTGATAATTGCTAATGTTGTCAAGTCATTGGTGAGAAACTCGGTCTATTAGCACAAAATATCAGTGCTCACGCTCTAGAACTGCAGCAGGTAAAAGGCTTGACACAGCTGAGGAGAGAATTTTTGCTGTTGAAAATGCAACTTCCTCAGTTTTTCCTTCATGGAAAAAGAACTGTTCAAACGTTGGAACACCTAGACAATCAGGAGAAGCGAGGCCAGAAGAAAAATGTTCGAGTTATCAGTTTGCCAGAAGAAGCTAAGGATAAACTCCCAGATAAATTTTTGGACAGCTGGCTACACTTTCTCAACATAAAAATGAAAGCCAAGCACACTAAATTAGAAAGGGTATACTGTTTACTTGCTTTAAGGCGGAGGGACAACCAACAATTCCAGCTCAAAGTTATGCATTTTCATAACTTCAAAGATTGCCAAAAAGTGATGAAGGCAGCTAGATATAATGGGGCTTTGCTCTATGATGGAGCAAAGGTCTCTTTCTCTTAAGATTTTTCAACAATGCAAGGATTTTGATGAAGTTAGAAGATGGCGAAAGACCATTGGAACACAATGTGCTCTGCTGTATCCTGCCAAACTGAGGGTGACATTCAACAACTCAACAAAAACATTTGATACCCTGGCTAAAGCCATGCCTTTCATGAATTCAATGGAAAACAATAATTCAGATCACTCAACAGAACATTATTACTAACAGACTGTGGTTGACTGCAAAGTCTGGACTTTGCCCCTTTTCATTATATTTTCATTTGATCTGGAATGATATTTATTATTCTGACAGGGAAGCTCCAGTAACTGGGCACTGCAACAAGTATTATAGTTAAGAATGGCAGGGACTCATACATGTCGTTAATGAATAATATCCTTCCATATATGGAGTATACTTTGCAGGTTGTATGATACCAGCGCTGTATGAGAAATATACTTCTTCCTTTTCTGTATATTCACTTTTAATAGATGTGTATATCTTATGGTCTCCTTCATTCAGTATCATGACATATATGAATGGTTCCTCTGTTGGAAGATGGGCACATGAACTCAACCTCAATAGACAGGGTTAGATTGCAGAGAGGACACCTCATCTCTTCTTTGTATTACATTTTGTTTCTTTTTTTGAAGAGTTTGGTATGGTTATGAAAAGTATGTTTGCATAGTCCATCAAAGCCTCACATTCAATGAAGGAAACCTCTGAGTGCTAATGGTTTAAGATTGTCTGCTTTGTGGCTTGGAATAGTTATTTTGGGTTTAAAGAATCGTTAGTTGATGACTGGTATTTCTGTAAGGATACAGACAAGACTAATTTACGACTATATAGTGTGTCACTGGTGCTTTTTGCATAGCTGGGGATGTGGGAGGTGAAAATCAGTGACAGGCAAAAGGCCAACTTCTTCATGCCAATATTCCATTTTCTCTTCCACTGAGCAAGTAATGGCAGTAGCTACATTGAAACTCTGCTTGGTTTCCGACAGCGTGGAGTGCAGTCAATGGGAAATTCTATTAAAAGATAAAAGATTCTGGCTGGAATTTTCCAGCTGTTACTGCCAGTGGGATCTTCTGGTCCCGCCAACAGAGCACTCCTGCCATGGTTTCTCAGCAGCATGGGATGCCATCAATGGGAAATCCCATTAACAGCGGTGGGACCCTGCCACCTGTGAATGATGTACTGTCTCCCACCATGAGAAACACGCCACATGGGAGGCTAGGAAATCCTCCTCCACACCACCACACACACTCACACACACACTCTCACACACACACAGACACACACACACACACACCCCCCTTCTCTCTCTCTCTCTCCACCCTTCCCACACACACACACACACACACACACACACACCCCCCCCCCCCCCCCCCCCCCCCCCCATGTCTTTTCTCAAAAAAGAGAACGTTGACATTTCTTCGATGCAGGAAACTCTTCTATGTGACAAGTAACATTTGAAATGGAAGTGGAATTGGGTCAGACATGAGATTTCTGCCTCGTTTTCGACTAGTAGCTGAGGGGTTGCAATTTTGATTAATAAAAATCTGCTATATAGAAGGATAAAGGGGATCATTAAAGGAATGCTGCATGAGGTATTTGGTAATGAATGTGTAGGGCCCTCCAAATTATTCTCCTGATTTTGCTACTGAAGTCTTTATGGATTTGTTGAATTACATTAACAACTTCTTTCATAGGAGGGGCATTCAGCTGCCATCTAAATCCATGGACAAGCTTCCCATACCCAGGAATCCACCCACTTGACAAGCGATGGCATTAGTATCTCTATGCAAGGAATTGGGATACTTCAATGTTTTAAGAACGTTACACTCTAAGGACAAAGACTTCACTTCTCTGCTCCACACCAATGTGATACTAAAATTGATTTTTTTTCATGCCAAAATCAATGTTGTATTCAGTGGTTCCCTGTTCTATAGGTCATCTTATGATCTCTGACCGTGCTCCTATCTTACTGGAATTTTCACTCACGAGGATACGTTTACAATGTAGATTGTGGAGATTTTAACACATCTCTGCTTAAAGATCAAAACTTGACTTCATACTTCAAATCCGAATTTGACCTTTTTAATTCAACCAATTCTGTTTCTGAAGTCAGCCCCTCAATTCTGTGGAAGACTTGCAAGGCTTTTGCGAGCGAGCTGGTCATTTTGTATCTAGCCAACAGAAAGCATAAAATGCTGGAGCAACAGCACCAGCTAGAAGTAAAAGTGGCTGAAACAGAAAGGGAGTATGATAAGAATCCTAATCATTTAGTGCTGAAAGTAATTAATGCAATCTTAACTGGTCTCCCTGGCGCTGGTCTCCCTGTTGCTCAACATGCTGGAAGAAATACAAAATTTACTAAACAAAAATTATCCGAGTTTAGAAATAAACCTAGTAGATATTTTACTCTTCTTACAAACAAGAAAGTAGACTCTTGGACTATTTCTTCTGCACTAAGCTCAAAGGGCAACAGGATGCTTAAGACCAAAGGTATTAATAAGGCATCTCAAAGCTTTTATGTCACTTTATAACAAACAGATCAGTCTAGAGATGCATTAATGCATATGAAATTATTTTTCTTTTCTTTTCCCATATATTTCTGAAAACCAAAGGTCGACCTTAAATGCTCTCGTTTCTAAGGGGGAAGTGCATTGAAGGATCTTCAGTCTGATCCCAAAACTCACGCTTAGGGACTTGATGGTTTTGAAAGTGAACTTTATAAGGAATTCAAAGACATGCTAATAAAGCTTCTGATTAGTATGCGTAATCATTCATTTGAAACAGGACAGTTGCTTCAGTCACTGAGAGAAGACACACAAGAGTCCAGAGGAATGTGCATCCTATAAGCCAGTCTCCCTTTTAAATGTAGATCTGAAACTTATCTAAAATAGTAGTGTTGCATCCAGAAAAAAATATTCCCTTGATTATCCAAGGTGATCAGATTGGGTTTTGGTCTTATGGTTTATAAAAGACTGTAATTCACGTAACAATGTCTGGAGATTATTAAATATCATTCAGATTCTCAAAAACAAACAACAGACAGCTTAGTGATTCCACTGGATGCAGAGAAAGCATTTGTTCAATTGGAATGGAACTTTTTTTTGTACACTGCAGAAATTTGGGCTGGGGGGGGAGGGTGTTAAGTGGATACAAGTGCTTTACAAAAACCCACTTGCAGCAGTTCTCATGAACAATTATAGATCTAACAATTTGAGTCTTCAGCGGGAGTACAGGTAGGGTTTCCCACTATCCCTGTTATTGTTTGAAATTGCTGTTGAGTCTTTAGTCAAGGCAATTAGACATAACCCTTTGGTTTTAGGCTTGGTTAGTGATGGAAAGCAGCGTGAGATTATGTTATAAATTGATGATGTGTTACATTTTTTCTGAGTCAAAAATCTCTGTTCCTGCGATTATTGACATTACGGATCAATTTGGTTCCTTACCCAGGTTAAAAAATAAATTTAGCTAAATCTGAGGCCATGCCATTGGGAAGGCTTAGGGGCAGACCTCCTCCCCTTGCCCCCTTTCTCTTCAGATGGTCCCTTTCAGAGTTTGCCTAACTAGATATTTCTATTCCCCCTCATTCTTTCAGTTGTGTAAGGGAAATTTTACCCCTTACTTGCATCTAGAAAGTAGGATCTACATTGCCGCTTCGCTTTACCTGCATCATGGCTGGGCAGGACAGCACTGATTTCAAATGAATGTATTATACGTAGGTTGTTGAACCATCTACAGATGCTATCAGTTTTAGTTTCTGCTAAGGTCCTGAAGGAGAGTAATTGGATATTTAGCATCTTCATATGGAACAAAAAAAGACGTCACTTAAAATTGAAACTTTAGTTGACTCTCCTTCATTCTATTACAGATTGAGATTTTAATTTTATTCTCCCAGATAAGTTCATCAAAATTCCATCTGAGGTCTTTTTCCCAAGTCCGCAGAATCTGTTGAGTATTGGATCTAGAGCATTATGTGTCATAATACTTACTAATTATTCACTTTGGTTCCATGGATAGCAAGGCTTTACCCACTGGGGAAATACTGGCATCAAGATGCAAGATTCAAATTACAACTTCCAAGTTCAAAAGGGAGCCTTGGTGTGCCAAATATAAAGTTGTACAAGCTAGCATCTTCGATTTATAGGAGAATGGATCAGAGGGGACCCCACTTCTCTTTGGCTCAGTGTTGACACTCGTCAGTCTGAATACTCTTTACTAACTCTGCTGTTTCTCAGAGATTTTAAGTCTGTACCAATAATTACCAATACTCTGAGAAAGTGGAAAATGGTCCGTGCAGATCTATGTCAACTTCTGCTCTCTGTCCTATGCTGGGTAACCTTGATTTTCCTCCAGATCTTATGGGCCATGGTTTTGACATTTGGAGGGATAGAGGACTCACAGGACTGGGGAAACCTGTTTGAGGGACCTCCTTGTTATCTTATGAGCAACTGTGTCAACAATATGATGTCCCAAGACATTCTTTTTTGAGATACTTACAATTTAGATATTTTATTCTTAATAAAACATCCCTGCATTTTGATGCCAGTATTTCCCCAGTGGGAAAAGTCTTACCGTCAGTGGAACCAAAGTGACATATCCAACATATCCCCACTGTGCCAAAAATGAAAATTGAAAATAGGAGAATATACTCACTGTGTCTGGTCTTGTGTCAAAATTAAAAGCTGTTGGTTTTGTATGTTTAAATAGCTGGGAAAATATCTAATATGACCTTGGAGAGGGATCCTGTGTTTATGATTCTTGAGCTTCCAGATAAATTATGTCAATGAAAAAAGGGTTGTATAATATTCTAACATTTGCAGCATGGAAAAATATTTTATGCTCTGGGATTAATGCTAAGTTATCTTCTGTATATAATTGGCACAAAATTATGATGGAATGTATCCCAATGAAACTCCTAACTTATATACTTTGATTTAAGCCAGACTAATTCCAAAAAGTGTGGGGTCCCTATGTGAAATACACAAGTTCCATAATATCAGATTTATTCCTACAGCTTTCCACAGAACATGCAGTTCTGTCTCTAACACAGCACACATGAAGATGTGCGCCTGTGTTCTATTTTGCTGTAGCATTTGTCCTTTCTCTCCCCATCTTGTTACTCATTTTCTTTTATGTGAAAACGGCAGGTTAGTCAAGCCAACTGTGCTAGTTTCCTATGGTGAAATGATTGTGCTGTACTGTACAGTTTTATGGGTGTGTTCTTTTGTTTATAAAAATGAAAAACTCAAAAATATTCTTTTTTAAATCCTGCACAGAATGTTCTGTTCACAACACTTGCCTCCAGTTATCGTGTTTCTCAGTGTCTCACTCTTGTTGTAAATTACTTTGGCAACATTGACCACCCAGTTTTACCTGTTAACTGTCACATTATGGTTACAAGCTTTAGATTAGACACTAAAAAGTCGACAGAGCAAGTTTCTGAAGTGTATTTCTCAGCTCGAGTCACACTTTATATGTGGTAAAATCTTGACTTTGGTCAGTTGGTGAACATCAGCACAGGTGATATACTCAATGATTTAAATGTGACTCTTCAAGGACTCATCATGATGCTTAATCTGCCCCTGAGGAGAAAAATAAGCTTGTGCCATTCTGGAGAAGATCATTTGCAATGAAAATTGGAGGAAGAAATTCATTTCCATTCAGAAAGATTTGAGTGTTCTTAAAGAAAATCCCCCATAAAACAAGAACAGGGGCTTGGGTGATGCAAGTATTGTTCCACCTATCACTTCACTGATCTAATTGAGTGTATGATGATCATCAAAGCAATAGCACTGACCGTTCCAAGGTGTTCTAATAATTGTGCGGCCATTCAAAACACGTGAAGAGGTGATGCAGTGTATTGAATTATGCAATGTGTACTGTTATAATAAATCCTGTGCAAAGCAAAACGAGTTCTTAGATTAATTTTTTTCTTACAGCAAAACCAAAGGAGATACGATGTGCTACTATGGCAGTAAAAGTGGCCAGGAGCCCAAAACACTGGATCCAGGTTTGAGTTTATAAATTTATTAATAAGTTTCTTAAAAGGTGCGAGAAGTCAGGTGCAGAATGGCCAGGATTCCTGTAGAAATTATGTTTATTCTCTCTGGAATCTGAATAATCCAACCTTACAAAATTAGATAAACAACATTGGAATTCTTTGTCTAATTATGATTTAAAACTAAATTTAGCAGTACCGAGAAGGTGGCTGCCAATCTGACAAACACCACTTCAGTTCGATGTGTAAGGTAGGAAAATGGCAGTATATGTTTTCTTAACAAGTTAAAACTGAAAGCCACCTTCTAATATGTTTGCCAGCTATTGCTGGTCCATGTTCCAGACCACAGAGTTGCTCTTCAAACAGTTCAGCACTGAATGATAAAGACATATGTTCCAGAAATGTCTCTGCTTCCAATCTATAGTCTGTGCTGAGTTCATTGATCCTCCTCTTTCTTCATGTACCATGCCCGAAGAGGGCAGTGGCGACCATGGACTTCCATTGGATTGGTCTGTGATAATACTTGACAAAGTACTGCTGTAGTTTTCCATTGCTTTCTGCCATTTGGCTGATCAGGAAACGATCCTGCTCTTACCAACTGCTATCAGGTTTATTGAATGGATTTCCAGGCTGGTAATCGACCTGTTTAGCTATGTTACGAACATGCCTTCCATGGCCATCAGGTCCTGACTGGGACTTGAATCTGGAACTTCTGGCCCAGAGGTAATGATAACTGCCACAAAGACCTCCTCCCAAGTTTGTTGATATCTCTGGAGTAATGATAGTGGCTGCAATTCTCTGATCAGCATTTGTAGATTTGTATTTACAGGGCATTTTTTGAAGACTCTTTCCCATAACATCTAGAGACTGTGATTGTGAATTCAAGGTGCTAAATTGTCAGTTGCAGAAGGGGTTGAGCCCAGTGCGAGCGCACATTGAAAATTATGTTCTTGGAAAGTGTTAATAGATTGCAATGCCTCCAGAAGGCAATGCAATTTTCAAAGGCAGTGTGGAGAATCCACTTGTCTCCAATTAAATACCCAGTAAGAAGTCTCACAACACAGGTTAAAGTCCAACTGGTTTATTTAGAATCACAAGTTTTCGGAGCACTGCTTCATCAGGTGAGTGGAGCAGCGCTCACTGGTGTTCTGAGACTTCCTGTTGTTAAATTAAATACCCATCAAGCTCTTTTGTGGAGCTTGTTAATGGGCCGAGCAGGTCAGGTGACAAATTTCAAATCAGAAATCACCAAACCCTAAATATCCTGTACATATTAATTACACAGCTGGCAGGTTCAATGTAAGGAGCTGCAGAAAGTTTGCGTCCAGGGTTTATGCTGTCAGATTGGGTACAGTAACATTTGGCTGGGCATTTCAACTCTGATACCTGAGACTTCTAACCCTCCAATTATCTGCCTTCGTCCTTGTGCCAGGCAGTGCCAGATCTTGTTTTGGCTGCCATCTCCTTTGATCCTCCCCCTTCAACAGGCATCTTCTGCTTCCTTGCAGAACTTATCACTGCTAATTGAGCATTAAGCTGATTAGGGCACTAATGTTTAAAGGTAGGGTCATGTAGGCCATGCCGTTAGGTCTTGGGACTGGGATTCAGAAATCACTTGCTCTCAGGTTCCCAAACCAGAATTGAAAATGAAGCCTCAGAGATCAGCAGTGCTGACTCAGTTTGCTGTTTTGGTAACCTATTCTTCTGAATGTTTGGGTTGCTGCATTTGCACAAAAGTGATGTTGCACCACGGAGTTGCCATTGGCACTACCACTAGCCCATTCATAAATAGTTCCTGGACCTTCAAAAGAGTGGTGAGCATGGAAAGACTGGAAATTTGGCATCTTATTTGAGCCAGCAATGGGACTCTAGAGGTAAACACTTCTGCACTCAGCCAGATTAATGGAGTCTTTCTTGTAATTATTATGTACTTTTTACATCCCTAGGTATTTATGGGCTTTCTAACAGTCTTCTTGAGACTCCATGGAAAAAACTTGTTTTGGGAAAAAAACTTTTCACAGATGTAATTAATCGAAGTAATGAACTTTCTCCAGAGAACTTGGCGCAAGAACTCATCAAAGTGCTGAATAATGAGGAATTGTAAGTACTATTTACAATATTTATCCCAAAACTGCTTTAAATATATAGAAATCAAAATTTAAATAGGAGCTTCTCAAATAGTTTAGTCAATAAGGCACTGCCATTATTAGTACAAAGCCATCACAGTAAAAGACCCTGGTTCGACCATCAGTTTAATTGATCTTGGCTAAGACAGCAAACAGCAGCAAAGTAAACCTTAACACCCATAGACTATCAGGAAAAACACGAGTCCTTGTTTACTCATTTTTCAGCTACACCTATCTGAAACATGCACATGAGCACTGGGCGTGACCAGAATTAGACTTAGCTGTGATGGTCTGTATAGTAGAATAATAACAGTCTTGGACAAAGCTCTCCTATGGAACTGTGATTATGAACTCTTACGAAAAGAGTTTTTTATTTTGGATCTCAATAAGGTTGTACTCTCCTCCCTGAATATCTTCACCTCCATTTTCAAGGTTGTCTGTTTAAACTCCGTTGCAGGACATGGAATCATAATCTAGGCTAACATTTAAATGTTATTTGTATCGGATTCCCTGACTGTGTCTAAGTCTTTGATTTGATTTATTATTGTCACATGTATTAGTATACAGTGAAAAGTATTGTTTCTGGTGCGCTATACAGACAAAGCATCCCATTCATAGAGAAGGAAAAGAGGGAGTGCAGAATGTAGTGTTACAGTCATAGCTAGGATGTAGAGAAAGATCAGCCTAATGCAAGACAGGTCCATTCAAAAGTCTGACAGCAACAGGGAAGAAGCTGTTCTTGAGTCGGTTGGTACGTGACTTCAGACTTTTGTATCTTTTTCCCAATGGAAGATGGTGGAAGAGAGAATGTCCAAGGTGCGTGGGGTACTTGATTATGCAGGTTGCTTTTCAGAGGCAGTGGGAAGTGTAGACATTGTCAATGGATGGGAAGCTGGTTTTTGAGTGATGGATTAGGCTTCATTCACGACCCTTCTTAGTTTCTTGCACAAATTAAAGTCACAAATTAAATGCAATGTTATGGCAGGCTCCAAAATAAAAGCTACGCAGTAGATGCTCATTTGGTGAAGTTGACATACAAATGAACATATTCTGCCTTTCTGTATGCACTGTTTACATGCTGTCAGTTTGTTTAAAATAAAGAGCTTAATACTTGTATTAAACCAACACATTTACAAGTTTGTTGAACATTTGTGGGTGAATGCCACTGATCTGACATTCTCAAGCAATATTGTTTTAAATTTTTAAGGTTTGCCCACTTTTATTATGCCAATCCTTTTACACTATCAGTGTTAATATCAATGCCTAATATGCCATCTGACGAGCAGTTTTAGATTGGCCGTTAGTCAAGGTTGCAATTTAAATTCAGACTCTAAGTGTTGTGTCATTCATGCACCAGGAATTCTTGCCTAGGTCTATAAGTGAATGTTATTGGAATTTATTGCACATCAGATGGAATCCTTATTGTGGTAAAGTTAATGGAAAGAAAACTTATTTGATTTATGGCACAAGAACTGTTTGACAGTTGATTCTTATTATTTCCTTACCAGCCAAATGCCAGCCACTGATATAGAAGAGCAGGGCCAAGACTTCATTCGTCCCATACTGAAGGAGATATCAGCATTGTTTGTTCGCACGTCCTCTTACGGCACCCGGTGAGTTCTTCCACTTGAATTGGAGTCAGCGTTGTTCTATTTCACCAGTGGTATCAGAGCTAGGTAATAATGGACTAAACTGTCCATATTGTACAAGAGGATTCTTAGATCGACTTGAAAAGCAGGTTGAACACTTTAATTAGCTGGTGCCCTCAATTTACAAATTAGATTACTATTTCCATGTGAAATATTGCCTTGTTTTCCTTATAATGTCTGCAACTTAGACACTAACAGAAAGCAACATTGGGAGTAATTCTAATGGGTTGGTTTGAGTTGGATGAGAAGATAAAATGTAAAGCATTTCCCAAATCCAAACACTGTCAAGCTGCCCACTTTGGGTTTTATTAGAGACAAGATCATGGGGAGGCAACCAACCCTATCTATCTCAGTAAACGGGTTGGGGGAGTGGCCCCCTAATGTTAATGTTTTAATGAAGTCACGTGTCTAAGATGCTACGTGCACGAACCCTGGTGCTGTCTCCTCATTTGAATGATTGTTGCTTTCAGCAAAGCGGGATCTGCACTGCTGGCTGGGAGCTGAGCCCCTCAATCTGGTTGGCTGAACCAGGAAGCCGGTTCCAAAATTGATAATCATCCTGCTCTTAATTTCAGCAGGACCTGATGAAACATGTCATAAAAATATAGAAGATTGGAGGAGGAGGAGGCCATTTGACCCTTCGAGCCCGCTCTGCCATTTATATTACAATCACGGCTGATCATCCAATGCAGTAGCCTAATCCTGTTTTCTCCCCATAATCTTTGATCCCATTCACCCCAAGTGCTATATCCAGCTGCTTCTTGAATACATTCACTGTTTTGGCAAAGTTGTCCCTCAAGGTTTCCCGATTGCTAAGCTTCAAGTAAAAGCAACGTGTTTTTATTGTGTGTATCATTTGATATCATGGCCTGGATTTTCACTGAGTCAAAATGACCTGGAACCCTTTAAAAATGGCAGAGTGTTCCAATCCCAGGATTCCCAACCCCTGCCCCAGGCTGTCTGATTTTCAGGAGTGCCTTTGAAGGGTGCAGGCAGGCTCCTGTCAAATGCCCACATCTGGTACTCAACACCTCAGTATATGAATTGGGAGCAGGAGTAGGCCACTCAGCCCTTCATTTTATAATCCTAGGATGAAGTCCATCAGGACTCAGGGACTTGTTAGCTCACACTTCCGATGATTTACTCTGTATCACTTTCCTGGTGATTCTAACTTGCGCACGCTCATTGAATAGAATCAAAGAATCCCTGCAGTACAGAAAGAGGCCGCTTGGCCCATCCAGTCTGCACCGACTCTTTGACAGAGCATCTTACCCAGGCCCACTTCCCATAACCCCACATATTTACCCTGCTAATCCCCCTAACCTACACATCTAGGGCCACATAGTGACACAGCGGTTAGCACTGCTGCCTAACAGCGCCAGAGATCCGGGTTCGATTCCCGGCTTGGGTCACTGTCTGTGTGGAGTTTGCAGGTTCTCCCCGTGTCTGTGTGGGTCTCCTCTGGGTGCTGCGGTTTCCCCCCACAGTCTGAAAGACATGCGGTTAGGTTGACTGATCCGAACAGGAGTGTGGCGACTAGGGGAGTTTCACAGTAACTTCATGATTGTGACTAATAAATAAACTTCACTTTACTTATCTTGGGACACTGAGGGGCAACTTAGCATGACCAATCCACCAAACCTGCAAATCTTTGGAAGATGGGAGAAAGCCAGAGCAGCTGGAGGAAACCCATGCCAACATGTTCCTCCCTTCTTTCCATTTCCTGATTCACAGCTATTTTTGGAACGTTACTTGTATCCCCAAGAGGGAAAATCGATGGGAAATACCAGTTCAATTCATCTGCCATCTCCTTATTTTCCATTATTAAATCCCAGACTCACTTTCTAAAGAACCTTTGTTCACTTGTTTCCATTTAGTTATCTGTTGAAACTTTTACTATCTGCCTCCGTGGCCTGAATTTTTCAGGTGGTGAAATCTCCCAGCCATTCAAAGAGTTGGTGGGGAACACATCCTTGCTGACTCCAAGTGCCCCGTAGCTATTTCATGTTCAACTGAGGGTGTCCTGCCTTAGGAAACTAGCTTTCCAGTCTCTGCAGTGACAAGAACTACAGTGAACTGAAGAGAAAATGCACCAACATGCTCAAATCTACATCTTGAAGCAGGAGGACAAAGCAGGCTAAGGGGTCCCAGAGCAGGAGGTAGGGAAGGCCGAGAGATTGCAAAGGGGGTGATTGAGGTGTTCGAACAAAGGCCGGGGAACAAAGCATAAGGGAGATGTGCCCACAGTCAGAAGGGGTCTGCAGTTGCAGACTTCCCCATTCCTGCCTAAGATTTAGGCCTGTCCCTTTTCGGGCTTGCTCCCCACACCAGGTAAATCTGCCCATCAGGAAATTGAGGCTGAGCAGGAAAGGACCCTTAAATCACCAATAATTGGTGCCTCAACTATGACAAAGGTGGGCTTATGTCCGAGGCTTTGCCCAGCCCAATGTGAAGTCACTGCAGGCATGAACTTGGAGGGAATCCTGTTCCTTCAATTTCATGCTCCCCCCACTCACCCACCTGTAAATCTGCCAGTGGGAGAGATGTGAAATTCTGGCCTATATTTCTTTCTCCCTTTCTTTCATTGGACCATGTTTTTTGAAAGTTGTGTTTCACGGCTCCTCAGAGCAGTTATGTCCACCTCAGATCCTCCAAGAGGAGCTATGGAACTTCCATGCCAATTGATCCACTATAAACTGTATAGAACTTTGAATCCTAAGGACAGTAGTTGTGTAAAAATAGCTTTAAAAATTAATTAGTTCATAATGTTTTATTTTGTTGAAAAAAAAACTCACTCAGCCAATAAAAGTGTCAAAACATCCAAACCCTTTAAACATAAAACCAAAATCTTTAGAACTACTTAACCTTGTTTAAATAAACGTTGTGAAATTGTGAGCAGAAATCAGAGAGTTTGAACTGTCAATCAAACAATATTTTCTCCAGGGTGCAAGGTGTTTCAACAAGCTTAATGGTTGTCTGGGTTCACAGCCAAGTGAAAAGTCTGACAACACCAGGTTTTAGTCCAACCTATTTATTTGATAATATACTCACAAGCTTTTGGGGTTAGCCCCTTCGTCAGCCAAGCACAGGTAGGCTTATATCATGGGTCAATTGGCATCAAATTACCATATCTTGGCAGGGAAATGAGGGGCCGTGGGTTAGATGGAAGGGCAGAGCTTGACATGGGTGGTATGAGAGGCATAGGGGGTGGATAGAAGGGGAAGACCTGTCATCAGGTACATGAGGGATCATTAGGGAATGGGTGAGAGGGCAGAATTTGGCATAGGAGACATGAGGGGCCATAGATTGAGCATGGGGAGAGTTCAGGGGGTGTAAAGGCTTAGAGAATCTTTGTGTTTTTATTTGAACTGGGATGAAGTCCCGCTGTATTGAGGTGGGACCTTTTAAACAGGCTACCTCTGCACCTGGCAGCCCCCGTGACCACTTCCAAACTTGATCATGTGTAGACTGCTCAATTCCAGCACCCTCCCTGACATTGAAAATCCCACTGTTCCAGACACTTCCTCCCGAGGTGAGATTGCCAAGCTGGGAATTTTCCTGGCTCAAGGATGAAAATTGAGGCCTTTGTGAGGGCTGGGCTATTCATATATTACCAGTCTCAACCAAACCATTTGGAATCAGATTTCCCAAAATTTACCCATGCTGTAAAAATATACAGCCCCAATATCCTGTGATTGGTTCAAGATGAATAACCAACAAAGAGGAAACCATCAAGTATTTCTATGGCCGCAGGGTTTGGTGAACAGGAAGTTGTTGTGGTTTTGTTTCTGTAACTGAAATACCTCATAGTCCTCCAAGGGTTAACACTTGATACCATTCATTTAATCTGCATACCTTTGTACATTTTGGACTCGGAGAGAGGCAGCATTTTGGTGATCACTGAAGAAATTTCATCTCTTTTTATGTTGCTTTTCTTGTGACTTTGTTCCTTTTCTGTTTTGTACTTTTTTTTCTCTCTTTTAACTTCAAAGTTCTTTTAAGTCCACTGAAAGGTTTGATTTATTTTATTGTCAGGACAAACACAGTCATCCTCGTTGATGCGAAAGGCCACGTAAACTTCACAGAGCGTACCATGCTCAACCCCGATGTAAACCAATGGAAAGTCAGTTCCTTCCAGTTTGAACTTGAGATTTAGCAGCTTTCCATTCAGCACGCGGTGAAAAAGAAAAGAACAGAGAACAAAGTTGAATGGAAATGAAAGCATACTTCACAGATGCTGCAGGTTTCTGGGGCACTACTGATGTAAATAGTTGATTAAATCATACTGCAGCCTAGCAACTTGCTTGCTTTTAAAATGCAGAATATATTTACTACTTTGCATTTCATAAATTTATGGCCATTGTGTATGTGTGTCTCAGTAAGTCAATGCCACTGAATGTATATGTGAGCGTGCATTCATTTGTGCAATTGTGTTTGTGTGTGTACATTTGTGTGAGTGTGTAAGTGTACGAGTGTGACTATATGTGTATGTATGAGCTGGATTTTATTTCTTTGTGGGGTCAGGGAGTGGATTGGAAACTGAGGGGTCCTGCATGTTCCTACCCTGCTATCTCAGCCCATCTCCAGTCAAGCATCAGAAAAGAAAGTCCATCAGAGGTGCAAAGCCCAATCACGACTGTAAGCTAGGATGCCATGAAGCACCACTGCTGAAGGAGCAACACTCCGAAAGCTTGTGCTACCAAATAAACCTGTTGGACTTTAACCTGGTGTTGTGAGACTTCTTACGGTGCTTACCCCAGTCCAACGCCGGCATCTCCACATTACAGTAAGTTGGCCATAGATGTAGGTTTAAAAGCCCCTGCTTGCACAATCAGTCTTTAATTTTTTATTAAAGGTTCAAAAAATTTACAAAATGAGTTTTGCACACAGAAGCTGCGATCTCCCCCAGCAGAATCTGCTGCTACTTTCAGCCATGGTCCTCGTAACAGGCCTTTGCTGCCTAATCATAGCTGCCATAATACAATGCAAAACTTTTTCCACGTCCAATGTGTTGAAAATACAGCAAGCAACAGAAAATTGCAGACAGTTGGGTCATTAACAAGATTAATAACTTGTCATTTATTAACGGCGGCTACAATTTCCACACCTGCTCAGCTTCCCTAATTTGGGAGACTGGTATGATGACGTTGTATTTGCAACCCTGATATCATCATCGTCCTATTTTACATTCGCATCAGGGGACAAGGGTGTTCATGCATCTCACCCACTTTGCCGGCATAAAGTCCAGCCATGTGAGTGTTTGTGTGTACGGATGCAGGTATGGTTGTTGTGTTTGTGCGACTGAGTGTTAGCGTGTGTTTTGTGTGAGTTTATGCCCGACATGTTGCTTTTGTTTCAGTTTGGTTAATGATTCTACCATTGGTCAATGTAATTGTTTGCTTAGAAATAATGCAGGTGATTTCAGCTTAAACATGTTTTTAATTTATGAGACAAGTTGACTACACTTTTGTTTCTTTTTAACCCCCTTGTTTTCGATTTTTTGTACGTATTTTTCTACCTTGAGAAACCTTTGCCCTCCCAATCACATAGTTGTGAGGTACTGGTGATTTATTTCCTGGCTTCTGCTAAATAACTCAATCACCAGCCGCACTTTGCCCATCCTGTGGAGAAGGCCTCCCTCAGGGTCATTTCAACACTGCTGCACTCCCCGCTGAAGGGCATTTTTAAACAGAGCACAGCTGACATCTCTGCTGCCATATCCCCAAAGCCTTGTTCCTGTTGGGAACTTGCTGCGAGCCACAACATTGTGGAATAGTATTATTAATATCACTTGCTCTTCTCAAAATTGAATGGCATAAGTTTTAAATTGAAACTGATGGTGCAATTGTGTCAAAGTTGTTGGCCAATGCATTTAATCTCTTAAAGAGTGAAGAGAATAAAACAATATAAATTCTCTCTTAAACAGTGCTATTTCCTGTAAATTCTAAAACTGTGTAAATGACTCAATTGCTCTGAATGTCATCTTTAGAAATGCCTTTGGTGCACACAACCTTCTTAATGAATTACTCAAACAAACCAATCTTTTCTTCAACCAGCAGCGTAAATTAACTTTTGGTAGTTGCATTTGATTCAGTGTAATACAAGAAAATCCAGCTGTATTAAAAGCCTTCAAAGTATTTCCAGTGCAATGACTGAAGTAGATAATAATTTTTTATTGTTGAATCAAACAAACTATCTAGGCCTCCCAATTCTCTTGATAAAGGCCGGAAACTGCTTTGGCTCCACGTTCATTTCATAGTCTGCACAGTGTTAATGATCTTAGTCAAGATGATAGTTGAAGTACAGCAGTTTGCATCAGCCCCTTGAGCCCACTCCGCCATTCAATAAGATCATGGTTGATCTGTGGCCTAGCTCCATGTATGTGCCTGAGACCCATATCCCTTGATATCCCTGCTCAATAAAAAAACGTCTTTCAGATTTAAACCTAACAGTTGAACCAGCATCCACTGCTTGATTTTGAGGAAATGAGTTCCAAATCTCCACACTCTCTGCGAAAGACCATAAGATATAGAAGCAGAATTAGGCCCCTCGGCCCATCGAGTCTGCTCCACTTCATTCAATCATGGCTGATATTTTTCTCATCCCCATTCTCCTGCCTTTTCCTATTACCCCTGATCCCTTTATTAATCAAGAATTCTATCTCTATCTTAAAGACACTCAATGACCTGACCTCCACAGCCTTCTGTGGCAAAGAGTTCCACACATTCACCACTCTCTGGCTGAAGAAATTCCTCCACATCTCCGCTTTAAAGGATCGTCCCTTTAGTCTGAGGTTGTGTCCTCTGGTTCTAGTTTTTTCCTACCAGTGGAAATATCTGCTCCACATCTACCTCGTAGAAGTGTTTTCGAACATCTCTCCTGAATGGCTTGGACCTCATTTTTAGATTACGGCCCCTGATCCTAGAGCCTTTAACTAATAGAAACAGTTTATCCATCTCCATCCTGTCCCTCCCTGTAAATATTTTGTAGACTTTTATGAGATCACCCTTAACAAAGAACAAAGAAATTTAAAGCACAGGAACAGGCCATTCTGTCCTCCAAGCCTGCACCAACATACTGCCCAACTGGACTAAAACCTTCTGGGGACCATTCTCTCTATTCTCAACATATTTATGTATTTGTCCTTCTGAATTCAAGAGAATAAAGGCCTAATTTATCTAATCTCACCTCGAAACTTAACCCCTGAAGTCCAGGTATCATTCTTGAAAACCTCCAAGGCCCAAACATCCTTTCCTAAAGTGTGTGGTGCCCATTCCTGCTCACAGTACTGTCAGTGGGGTCTAACTAGGGTTTTGTACAATTGCAGAGTAACACCTGCATCCCTAAATTCCAGCCTTTTAAATATCAAGGCTAGCATTTCGTTGGCTTTCTTGACTATTTTCTGCGCCTGTTCATGGCATTTTAAGGAGCTATGCACCTGAACCCCCAAATCTCGTTGGATGTCCACTGAATTTAATTTTATGCTTTCTAAAAAACACTCTTTAGCTCTGTACAACTTCACATCCTCAGCTTTCTGTCCCTGCCTCACTGAGGTAAGAATCAATATTCCATTACCTTATACTTAGCAACGAATTTGAGTAATTTGTGTTCACGGATACTTGCAGCTCCCAGTCTCTCACCTACCTAACAGTGGGGCCTCTGATTGATGGTACAGAAGTGAAAAGTTAATTTCCACAGTAGACAGGCCCAGTTGTACAGAAAAATATACAATTGAGAACACTAAAGTTCCAATTATTAAAACAAGCCGTAGCTTTTTCAATTTTCTAATCCTGACCTGCTGGAGAATCAATGAAACAAAGCATCAATTTAAAATTTCATTAACATAGGAGAGAGATGTGGAGAATTGTTGGAGCAGGGAAAACTTTGCTGAAAGAATTAGTAGAGGCAGACATTACTGAATTTTCTAAGTGAAAAGCAAATAAAAGACTTAAAGTGGAGGAAGATATAGGGCTTTGGAGAATAGACAAGGCAGTGAGATTAATTTTGGATTGTTCTAGCTCAAAACTAACATGGACTCAAAGAACTGAATGGCTTCTTCCTGTGCTGTAAGCTGCTGTTGTATTCCAACTGTTCCACTTCCTTCCTAATTGGTTTTCTTTGACTTTGTTTCTTCCATTTTTCTCTGACTTTTAATCTCCTCTATGCTTTCACATTCATTGCTGACTTCATAAGTTCATAAGATATAGGAGCAGAATTAGGCCATTCAGCCCATTGAGTCTGCTCGGCCATTTGATCATGGCTGATATGCTCCTCATCCCCATTTCTGTTCTGTAGCATGCTTCTTCCTGTTATCTTTGTATGAAGAAAATAAAGTTGTGAGGAACAGTGAAAATAGCATTATGAGGAAAAATAATGTGATATAACTAATATATGTAGCATTTTTAAAAAAATGTTAGTGAACAGTCAAAAGAAAAATATACAATAGGATAAAACCTAGAGGAATGAAACATTCACCAATTTAATAGGAAGGATAGTAAAATGAATAGCAACAAATAATAAACAGGAAATGGGACAGATTGCCAAAGGATGAGAAAAGAATAAAATGGAAAACTAATTAATGAAATTTTAAAAATAGAATGTTGCAGTTAAACATAGTTTCAAAACTTGAAAGCATAACATCCAAGGTCTGAAAATCCTCTGCAGCACAGCATTGGGCTGAGCTGAGAAGGGGTGACTCCTCTCTACACATTTCCTTTCAGCCAGAACTACACTGAAGGAGTCACACTGAAACAGGAAAGAGGGGCAGGTATAATAAGAGTTGACTAGTTGGGTGCCCTGCAGAGGGCTATCTGAATGCCTGCAGAGGAGTAAGAGCTGGGGCTCTCTCAGTGCCTGCAGATGTAAACAATGTGGTGATGAGTAACCCGAGAGAAAAGGTGTTTGACGAACTGGTTTTGAATTGTGTTTGGTGTGTGACCTCTTATGAACTGCGACTGGCTGAGGTCCCAACCCTTAACTTTCCAAACACTGCCAAGAGACTCTTTTCCTGTTTTTTGGTTTGATTGCACCCATCATTGCTTAACTATCCAGTTAAATATATAGGAAAGATAATTAATGGGAAGTGCTCAACAAAGAATAAGGTTTCTGTTTTGTTTTTTTCCTTATTATCTTGAAGCACCTCCCATATGTGAAACATACTTCGCAACAATAAAGATACAGCCATCACACTGTTTACCTGAACTCCCATGTTAAAGAGTGCTAAACTCCCTGCCTATAAGAATCCAGCACAATGCGGTGTTGTACCACTTTTAATGAGAATGGGAAAAGCAAATTACTGCAAATGCTGGAATCCGAAACCAAAAGAGAAAACACTGGAACATCTCAGCAGGTCTGACAGCATCTGTAAGGAGAGAAAAGAGCTGGCGTTTTGAGTCCAGATGACCTTTTGTCAAAGCTTTGTCAGAGCAGGTCATCTCCACCACATTGTTTACCTCTGCAGGCAGCCAGACAAAGCTTTGACAAAGGGTCATCTGGACTCGAAACGTCAGCTCTTTTCTCTCCTTATAGATGCTGCCAGACCTGCTGAGATGTTCCAGTGTTTTCTCTTTTGGTATGGGAGCAAGTCTGCTTTTCACCATTGTTAATGGTATTAATCAAATGATTTACAACATACAAATCCTGAGAATTTAATTTCTTTTGTAGATTACCAATTTTGAAAAAAGCATCATCTCTTTATAATTATTAAAGGAATTTCTTCCTCCTGGCTTTATTTGTGTATATCTTACCCAGTGTGGGAGCTCACCAGTATTTGCAATAAAGCTCATTGTTTCAAACTGCAGTGGTCTCTGGAACTTCAGTTATTGTTTCATGTCATATTGTAAGAACTGTCACTTTAACCTAATGTGTCTTTGCAAGAATCATAGACAATTTTAGCTATAGTTCCACAAATGCCAACATAAGCAGCTTATTTGGTAAAGTTCTGCTGAGTTGTATATCCTGTTTGTGCGCGCAGGGTATGACCTATATACAGGTATCAGCAAATTTCACTGCAGGGATTAGTGTTTTGGGCTTTACCTGAATTTAAAACATATTCTAGAATCATTTAAGTGATGTTTGCCATTATTCCTGTGGTCACAACTGCAATTTTTTATAACTTCTTGCTGAAGTTAATTGAGCAAAATTGTTACTGAAATATTGAATACATTGGGGGTGATTTTCCACCTGGTGCAAATCCAACAATGTCAGCAAAATTTGGCAAGAGGCCTAAAATGAAATTTGTGCCAGGTGCAAAACAGTTTGCGATCTTCCCGGGTCCTCTGAGCAGACATATTCAGGCTCACAGCCAGCAAGGGTGTGAACCTGATTACCATGCATACGCAAAATCGGCTTAATGCCGGATCTTCTGAGAATGTCATATGTTCCCAACATCTTGCGCCATGAAAAGCAGGAATCACAAGAAATGGGGATCAGACATGATGACCACACTGGGGAGCTCAGGAATCATTGCAGCCCCCAGGTGGCTGGGAACACCTGGCACTTGGCAGTGCCAACCTGGCACAGTGCCAAGCGACAGGGGCTGTGGGGATGGCGTATGTAAGGTCCTGATGCTAGCGATCTTTATTGAGTCCGGTGAGGGGGCGGGGGGGTCCATGCTGGTGATTATATTCGGTGGGGGGAGAGGGGCAATCATGCCATCAAAGATGAGGGGTTGCAGTCCCAATGTCCATGGGGGTTGCGGTCCCAATGTGTAGGTTCTTCAAATTCATTTTGGGTTTGGGGAGCCCTTTCACCCCAATCTCTGTAAAGCCAGGCTTGCAATGTCTTTAAGTACCACCTCTCACAATGACGGCACAGAACACCCTTCAAGAAATGGCAAAGTGTGGGAAGATCTCATCAGAAAACCTGCCTGTTTTTCTGGAAAGAAACACACTGGTTTCCGAACTGAACCTGACACCTTGCCAGTTTTTAGGAAAATTCTACCCTTTGCATTTAATGATTCAAAGTTTCTTTTTTCAATAACAATGTTGTCATGATTGTTCTATCAAGTTTGTAATAAATAACCATGCGTTGCTATCAATAAATAGTTTCCCTAATTAAGCATTTATGGTGTTGAAAATACAGTGTCACTTTCCTAACTCAACATAATCATCTGGTAATGAAATTAACTGATTTTACATAGCTTAAACACTTAAAATCATGGGCTAGAACATTTCTTGGAGCTGCTCCCACTCAGTCAGTATTGCTTTGCCAGTGGAAATTCTCCATGCATGCCAAAATGTCAGAAAGCTCTTTTGCATGTATTAGCATGTCATGCATGTTAATTCAAAAGGCTATCTCACTGGAGTTAAGTTCCCGTTCCAAATTAAGTTCTCCGCCTGTGAAAGTAGAAAGTTCACTTTTGCAACTGTGTACGAGTAGTGTGCATTTGCACCGGTATAATTCTTCCATCATCAACTGTGAGTTGCCTTTGCATTGATCCTCTTTAGGAAACGTCTGTGAAAGGGAACGTAGGGAGCAGTGGCCAGACAGAGGTGGAAAGGATGTGCAAACTGTCCAGGTACACCTTAAACATTTTGCCTAGACTTTCAATCCTACTCAATTATGACTGGGGCAGTGACTTCCTGCTCGTCCCTGCTGCAAGAATCAGGAAGCTCCTTGTGGATGCGTGTGTAATGAGTCAAACAGTTTAAGATGAGGCATGATCATCTTTATCTTTCCCCCACAGCAGAAATCATTCCCACTTCCATTCCTGCCACCAAATTCAGACTCTAGAACAGAAGATTCCAGCTGGAATTTAGAAATATAGAAGATAAGATTGGAAGGAGGCCATTTGGCCCTTCAAACCTGTTCTGCCATTCATTATGATCATGGCTGACCGCTCAACTCAATGTCTAATCCTGTTGTCTCCCCATAACCTTTGATCCTATTCACCCCAGCTGCAATATCGAGCCGCCTCTTGAATACATTCAATGTTTTGGCCACAATTTCTGCCACGCTTGAGCAGAGGGTATTGCCAATGAAGGAAGAGCAGCTCTGAGAAATTTCAATGGTTTATTTATTGGGAAAACCTCCCAAAATGCTGTCGGGAGGTAATGGGACAAAAGTGCCAGAGAGAGAAATGTTGGGGGGAGGGGAAAATGGTCTCAGTAGAAAAACGGAAGTGTGAGAGGGGGTTGTAGAAGAAGGGTGAGAAAAAGGAATAGAGAGGAAAAGTGGGAGGAGTACAGCCGATAGATAGGAGGAGGACATAGAGAGAACTTCAGGAGTTTGGGCCAACACAAGGGGACAGATTTTGGAGTAGGATTAACCAATCCGGCACATTTAGGTGTTCATGGGTCAGCAACATCTGGAGATCACACATGCACAGTTTAGCGTGGAGATCCAGAAGTCCATGTCCGAGTTCTCCTGCCCTTCCAAATTGCTGTCCTGAACAGGTGCCTTACACAGAGACATTCAAATAATTGAAATGGTGAGAATTATGGCAGCCATCTGATAGATGCCAACTAAACATGCCAGAAAAGAGAGGCCTTGTCCATGCCAGTGTAAGAATTTTTAACAGCATGAAAATTTTAATTACTGCCAAATAGCTTTTTGATGCAGTTTGATTCCTTCAGATTTACATTGTTGTTTCAGATTTAATTTCTTTTTTTTCTCTTTTTGTCTCTTGTAATCCCTTCTGCCTTTCCTTCTCTTTATTTCACTTTCGATATCTGAATTGACATTGAATTCAATTGTCCATATGACACTTTCCACACTCTATACTAAAGATTCGATTGATTAATCTGATTGATTAAGGAGGTAGACAGTCGCTTGCCTGTTCACACAGTTCACAGATCCCCAGTATAAAGCTGTGCCAAGAAATCTGTCTAATTGCAAGTGCAAAGTCCCATGGAGCATCCATTAGTTTTAGTTTCATTTATTTATTAATGTCACAAGTAGGCTTACATTAACACTGCAATGAAGTTACTGTGAAAATCCCCAAGTCGCCACATTCTGGTGCCTGTTCGGGTTCACAGAGAGAGAATTTAGCATGGCCAATGCACCTAACCAGCACATCTTTTGAACTGTGGGAGGAAACTGGAGCACCCAGAGGAAACCCACGCGGAGACAGGGAGAACAAACAAACTCTGTACAGTAACCCAAGCCAGGATTCAAACCCGTGTCCCTGGCGCTGTGAGCAGCAGCAACAGTAAGTCGCCATTGATTTGTCACTGAGAACAAAATCTGGCCCAATCACTTGGTGAGTAGGGGATGGAGCCAGTTGAGTGTGACAGTCACTGAAGGGTTGTCTGTAGACAGGAAGCAGGAAAGGCAGTGGTGGATCAGTGTTTATGCGTGTTGTTAACAAAACTTGTTACTGAAGAGAAATCCAGTGTTACATTAAAAAATGGACGTCAGACAACCAGCCTAACAATTTCAGGACAGCAACCAGGTCAAGAGATGTAAAAGCAAATTAGTGCGGCCACTAGAATCTGAAACCAAAAGAGAAAATGCTGGAAAATCTCAGCAGGTCTGGCAGCATCGGTAAGGAAGAAAAGAGCTGACATTTCAAGTCCAGGTGACCTTTGTCAAGGGGAACTCAAAGCTCTAACAAAGGATCATCTGGACTCGAAACAGCAGCTCTTTCGTCTCCTTACAGATGCTGCCAGACCTGCTGAGATTTTCCAACATTTTCTCTTTTGGTTTCAGATTCCAGCAGTAATTTGCTTTTATCTTATGTTAAAAATTGCTTTATTACTTTTATTTGAATGCTGCTGGTGCACTAACTAGAGATAAGAACCCGCCTTCACATTCTTCAGTTGCCATTTGAGCAAAATGATTGCATAGAACAAGCTTTAGGGTGGAATTATAATAAGATTCAGAGAGGCAAATTTACAGTGCAACCTTGTATTTGGCTGATTAATGCTAAGGCGAGAATTTTAATATTACATAGGCCTATGAAATTGGAACAGGTTGTATTTACAATGTATGTAAGAATCATACATTACAGATTGAGTGAATCATTTTCATTGAAAAGAGGATTCCTGGATTTGGGTTCAAATCACAATAAATCATTCTGTTTTAGATTAATTTCAAAACTTCAGATCATTGAGAAATAGATTATTTTTTGATCTTTTATAGTTGTTGCTCTCTGCACCTGATATCATTAATGCCCAAATGAATTTACTAGACCTGAATTTATTCCGATATAGCAAACTATAATCATTCCCCTGGCCAACATATAGTATCATTACTAAGTTAGATGTAGCGTTTCCCCAAGCGGATGAGTGGATAAATGGGGTACGCTATCATACAGTCCACAGAGTCTGTGCTTCTGTGTTAAATTGGTTATTCACAGCTGTGAAGATCAGGACTGTTCCACAATTGACTCCAGCATCCTTCAGCTGCCGAAAGAAAAGAAGACATCAGCTAGAAAGTGAGACAAGAATCGCACTTTGTATTTATAGAGCAACTGCAAGACAATGCAAACACCTTGAGGCAGAAATCCAATGGGGGTCTGCAGGGGTCTGAGCAATTATTAGTGTGGCGCAGGGGTGTGAGCTGCAGAGTTGGAATGAGTTGGCTCTAATGGAGCTCAGGAGATTGAAAGGGATGTTACAGAATTATATCGTGCAGAAAACTGAAGCACAGATGGGGGTTCCTGTGTCAATAATCGGTGAGGTAATGATGGAATTGACCAATAACGTAAGAATGGAATGAATAACATCAGAAAATTCTGGAAAAACACAGCAGGTAAGGCAACATTTGATTCAGAGCCAAGGCTGAATCTCCCAAATTTTCTGCATTTATTTCAAATTTCCAGCATCTACAGTACTTTGATTTGATGGAAGTAAGGAATCCAGAAGAATGATGCATGAAATGTGGAGTGAGATTTTAATCGGTTCAGCAATAGCTCTGTGCTCAGGTTTGGGGCCTTCCCCAGATGCTAGATTTGCATGTTGATTCTGTCCGAGGTTTTTTGTAATAGTTAATGTTGTGTTGTTGGGCTGGGTCATTATCTGCTGATCTATTCCAGGACTCCATTCCATTCCTGTGGACCTTCCAACATATTTTCCTATGGACCTTCCAGCATATTTTCTGGCTCACTTGTTTTACTTTTGAGCTTCTGGGGATTCCCTTGAATGTTTGTATACGGATGTGCATGGTATTGATGTTTTTCTCTTTTAATCCACAGGTGCTTCAGTCCGCCTTGTTGTCCAACAAGGGGCATACACACAATGGGTCGTACGAGGGCTGCTCTTGGATGTTTCGGGAGTGGCCTACTGCTTCACATCGTTAGTGTACACTTAAACCTGGACCAGATGCTGAGCAACACGACAGTTCAGTGACTATCACTGTTTGCTGTGCAGATACATGGATTTGGGCCGGTGTCTGTGGGAGTTTGCACATTCTCCCTGTGCTTGCGTGGGTTTTCTCCGGGTGCTCCGGTTTCCTCCCACACCCCAAAGATGTGCTCTTAGGCTGATTGGTGTACCAAATTGTCCCTAAATTAGTTTCCCTCAATGTGGAATGCCATAAGCATAGACAAGGGTCATGGGTGGAGAGGGGACTCATAATGTTAAAATGGCGGCGCGGGCTCGTTGGGCTGGAGGGCCTATTTCCCGGGCCGTGTTGCTCTTTGTTCTTTGACTCCATTAAGGTGGGACTGGGGGGTGGGGGTGGGGCTTGGGGGGATGTGGTTGTGGGGGGTGCGCAGATAAACATTTGAACAGGTGAACACATAGCAGGGGAGAACAGGATTACACTTGTTCAGGTAATTGGCTGCAAACCAAGCAACACTCACGGACCAGCCTCACATTATTTGGTCTGACGTGAAGGAGCAGCTGGGAAGGGGAATGGGATCAGGAGAAAAATAAATAAATAAAGCTGAATTAAAAAGGCTTCAGTCCTGAAGTTCTGGCTCATCCATATGCTTGGCCACACTATCTTGTCTCTTATTGTCCAAGAGGGTCCTCACATGGCCTACTTATCCACTGTGTGGAGATGCCGGTGTTGGACTGGGGTAAAAAAGTTTATTAAACTTGTTGGACTTTAAGCTGGTGTTGTGGGATTTCTTTCATGTTTATCCAGTCATAGCTAGAAAATCATTTACAATGATTTCCCATCCCCACCGCCTCCTCCACTATTACATCTGGACAGAACTTTCCCAAATATCTGTAATAGATCCGCTCCTATTTCTCATTTACACACTTGCTCTTGGCAACATCACCAAAGACACAATGTCAAGATTCACATGCACACTGATGATATCCAGCTCCACATCACGACCAAGTCTGCCTCAACCCCTTCACTGCCTCTATTTTGTCCAACTATTTGTCTGACATCTAGGCCTGATTGGAGGAAATGACGACCCAAAAAGTATTGGGAAGACTGAAACAATTACTTCGGGCCTCCTCCCCTAATTCCACTCCCAAAACACCAATTCCATCCCTATCATTGACCACTGTCTTAGTTGAGCCAGGTCTATGGAGTGTAATTGTTGGCCCTGATGCCTCTACATTTTCAGGGCCCTTTGTTTTACTACACCCCCCACCCCCCTTCCCTTCACATCTTTTGGGTTCCCAGATTTGGGAGCTATAGTCACTATGGGGGTGAATGGTTGCATATTGCTGAAAGAAGAGCCGTGCTGTTGAAGTTTTTTTTCATGCACTCATCAGGATAGATTTGCAAGAATCCCAAGTCTGAAATGAACAACAATTTATGCTGCATGCGAAGAGAGTGCTGACTGGTGGACAAGTATAGTCTGGTAGAGGTGTTGCCATGAAAAAGGCAACAGGAAACAGTTAACTGCCAAGTTTTTTTAAAATTCAAACTAAACAGGTTGACTGATCTGTTAAAACAATGCTATGGGGAATGAACCAGGGATTGGCTGTCCCTCAAGCTTTTGTTGAGTTGAAAAAGGCACAAAATATGGATATAATCCTTCTTTCTGTAAAGGACAGGGCCATCTGTGTGAATATATATAAATTCTAGCACATGTAGATGAATCACACTGTGAGTGTGACTGAAAATCTTAAATTAATTGTCAGTTTAATTCTTAGCACTCTTACAGGTGCTGTCCAATCATGGAATCACATCTAATATTGGACTCTATGGGGACGATTGTCCCATGCCGCTGCACTAATATTTTAGGAAAATCACGTGTGGTCCGATTTGTGGGAATCGCATATGTGTTCACGCTGCGCGCACATCTCTGAGTGTCAGATACAATCACTCTGTTGGGGTAGCCAGGTCATCAGGACTTCCTCCATTTTCTTGATTAAAAGGGATCTGTCCAATGAGGTGTGAAATTCCATAGTCTGAGTGAAGAATACAACTCTTGGAACTAAAAGGAGGAGGAAACACAGGATCAGAATATTGAATTTGAAGATCAGCCATGTTTCTCCCTCCACAGATGCTGCCAGACCTGCTAAACATTTTCAGCACTTTCTATTTCTTTTTCGACTTAAAGTATTTGAAGTATTTTGCTGGCACAAATCTAGCTATTAGGGATGGGATGGTGGTGCAGCAGTTAGCACCTTCTCTCAGAGCAACAGGGACCTTGGTTTGATTCCTGGCGTGGATCACTGTCTGAGTGTAGTTTGCATGTGTCTGCATGGGTTTCCTCCAGGTGCTCCATATTCCTCCCACAGTCCGAACAGAATGTGCAGATTAGGTGGATTGGCCACTCTAAGTTGCCCTTTAGAGTCACAGGGATTAGCAGGATAAATATGTGGGGTTACGGGGATAGGCCTGGGTCGGATGGTATTGGTGCTGGCTCAATGGGCTGAATGGCCTCCTTCTGCACCATAGGGATTCCATAGTTCCATACTTTGGATGGTGGGGGGGGGGGGTGCCAGATCTTTGATTGGAATTGAAATCTTCACCTCTGGCATGATGATGGGCTTCAGTCTAGGCTCACGTTAACACTGCAATGAAATTACTGTGAAAATCCCCTAGTCATCGCATTCTGGCATCTATTTGGTGTAATGCATAGCCAATGCACCTGACCAGCAATCTTTGGACTAAGAACATAAGAAATAGGAGTAGGAGTAGGCCATCTAGCCCCTTGAGCCTGCCCTGCCATTCAATAAGATCATGGCTGATCTGAAGTGGATCAGTTCCACTTGCCCGCTTTCTCCCCATAACCCTTAATTCCCCTGTCTATCAGAAACCTATCTACCTGTGACTTAAATATATTTAGCGAGGTAGCCTCCACCACTTCAACGGGCAGAGAATTCCAGAGATTCACCACCCTTTGAGTAAAGAAATTCCTCCACAACTCTGATCTAAACTGCCCCCCCCTTATCTTGAGGCTGTGCCCTCTAGTCCTGCTGTCTTTTCTAAGTGGGAAGAATCTCTCTACCTCTATCCTATCCATCCCTTTCATTATCTTATACATCTCTATGAGATCCCCCCCTCATCCTTCTAAACTCCAACGAGTACAGACCCAGTCTATTTAGTCTCTTTTCACAGTCCAACCCCCTCATCTCCGGTATCAGCCTAGTGAACCTTCTCTGCACTCCCTCCAAGGCCAATATACCCTTCCTCAAGTGTGGTGACCAAAACTGCACGCAGTACTCCAGCTGCGGCCTCACCAGTGCCCTGTACAGTTGCAGCAAGACCTCCCTGCTTCTATATTCTATATAAATATACAGTGAGACTGTGGGAAGATACCAGAGTGCGGGGAGGAAACCCATGCAGACATGAGGAGGATGTGTACACAGTAAGCAGTCTCACATGACCAAATTAAATTCCAACAGGTTCATTTGGTAGCAAAAGGCACTAGAGCTTTCAGAGCACTTGCTGCCCCTCCAGCAGGTGAGTAGGAGTTCTATTCACAAATGGGGCATTTTATGAATAGTTCTATACCCTGGCTGTGAATAGAACTCCCACTTACCTGATGAAGGGGTAACAAGCACTCTGAGAGCTAGTGGCTTTTGCTACCAAATCAACCCTGTTGGTGTGAGACTTCTGACTGTGTTTACCCCATTCCAACGCCAGCATCTGAACATCATGTACACATACGGAGCGACCCAACCCAGGGTTCGAACCTGCGACCCTCGCACTGTTAGGTAGTAGTGCTAACCACTGCGCCACCGCGCTGCCTCATCCCCCGAGCCGAACGCCAATCAATCCCTTAACACATGCGCATTGGGCGGGCTGGGGCCGAGGTTGCGGGGTGGTGACGTTGTTTTGATTGACGTTCGGGCTCGGCGCAACCCCGTCACGTGACGGCCAACCCGGCCAACGGCCGAGCGGGATGTCAATCATCATGACGGCGCGTGCGCAGTGACACAGGGCCTCCGCGGGGGGGGGGGAGGGAGAGGGCGGGGTCGGGACTTTGATTGACATTCACTTCGGCCCCGCCCCCACGCTCGCCAGATGGCTGAGCGAAACGTCAATCAGCATAGCGGCGCATGCGCCTGGGCTGGGCCCTGAGCCGAGGCTGGTACCTGGAGTGGATGGGTGAAGTGAGGGCTATGAAATTTTGTGGTGTTTATCAATGTAATGATCTATAACGGTAGGCTCCTTTCGTTGAACTATTATAAACATAGCTCTGATCGCGCCTTTAGTTTATTGATTAACAAACAACGCGCAGTTTAATGTCTGAGCAGCAGCCTCCTGCAGTAAATACATTTTTTTGTTGAAGTCTAGACCAGGCCTCAGTACAGGCCTCGGGGTCTTTTTTCCCTCCTCACTTTAACTTCTGATCTCAGTCGCGGTAGTTTAAAAGCTGGGCTCCTTTTATTTTAAATATGTGCAGATTTTTAAAGATGATTCCTATAATCAGTGGCAGCTTCATGGTCGATCAGTGGAGCTGAAAAGGGTTTCGCCAGAAGGCCTGTTGCTGTGTGGCCTCCACCCATTGTGATCCTGCTTCACCTGCCATGAAAGATGCACAGAGGGGGCCGAACTCATTTGGAATTTATGGGAAGATTCAAGTTGGAGACCAATTCTTTTGTAAAAATTAATTCCTCGTGTTAGTAATTACTTTTGACCACAATATCTGGGTTAAAATTACACCTTTTGTATTTTTTTAAGTTAAATGTAATTTTTTCCTCAATTTTAACAACATTTAGATATAGACTTTTTAAAAAAAATACTGAAATAAAACTTGCAAACTAAAATTTGGTTACTTTGAAATTTTGAATGCAGTATATAGATTCACAGAATTGTTAGAGCAGAATGAGACCATTTGGCCCATCGTGCCAGTTCTTTTAGAGTTTTATGGCTTAGTGCTATTCTCCTTTTTTCCATACTACTGCATATTGTTTTACTCATATAATCATTATAATCATCTGATGTCCTTTTAAATACCTGGATTGAACCTGCCTCCACTACATTTCCAGGCAGTTGTATTCCAGACCTGAACCACTCAGTGTGATAAAGCTTTTCCTCACGTCGCATTTGCTTCTTTTGCAAATCAAATTAGTGCTCTCGCATTCTTCATTGCAAATAGTTATTCCCTATCTACTCTGCCTAGCCCCTTAATGATTTTGAACATCTACATCAAATCTTCTCTTAGCTTTCTCTCCAAACTATCCTCGTACCTGAAGTTTATGATCCCTGGGATCATTCTTGTGAACCTTTTCACTCTCTAATACATTCACATCCTATGGTGTGGTGCCTAGAACAAAGAAAATTACAGCACAGGAAAAGGCCCTTCAGCCCTCTAAGCCTGCACTGACCTTGCTGCCCATCCCGATCTAAAACCCCCTACCCTTCTGGGGACCATATCCCTCTCTTCTCATCCCATTCATGTATTTGTCAAGACGCCCCTTAAAAGTCACTACCATATCCGCTTCCACTACCTCCCCATCAACGGGTTCCAGGTACCCACTACTGTGTAAAAAATCTGCCTTGTACATCTCCTTTAAACCTTGCCCCTCGCACCTTAAACCTGTGCCCCCTCGTAATTGACTCTTCCACCCTGGGAAAAAGTTTCTGACTATCCACTCTGTCCATGCCTCTCATAATCTCGTGACTTCTGTCAGATTGTCCCTCAACCCCTGTAATTCCATTGAGAACAAACCAAGTTTCTCCAACCTCCCCTCATAGCTAAATGTCCTCCGTACCAGGCAACACCTGGTAAATCTTCTCTGTAACCTCTCCAAAACCTCCATATTTTTCTGGTAGTGTGGCGACCAGAATTAAACATTATATTCCAAGTGTGGCCTAACTAAGGTTCTATAAAACTGCAATATGACTTGCCAATTTTTAAACTCAGTGCCCCGGCCTGATGAAGGGAAGTATGCCATCTACCTTCTTGACTACCTTCTCCACCTGCATTGCCACTTTCAGTGACCTATGTACCTGTACATCCAGGTGCCTTATCAATACTCTTAAGGGTTCTGCCATTTACTGTATATTTCCTATCTGTATTAGACCTGCCAAAATGCATTACCTCACATTTGTACTGTACACAATATCCATTTTGCATCAAATTCAAAACATAATGTGTATTGCTGAAAAGAGACATGTTAAGCTTTTTCTTAAACCTTGCACTCGGGGCACTTCACAGGAATGCCACTACAACATGAAAACACAATTTAAACTGTTTGTGTTTAATTTTGCCATCAGACTTTTGAACGGGCCTGCCTCGTATTAAGCTGATCTTTTTCTACACTCCAGCTATGACTGTAACACTACATTCTGCACTCTCTCCTTCTCTAAGTGCAGTATGCTCTATATAGCACATGAGAAACAATACTTTTCACAGTAATACATGTGACAGTAAATCAAATTAGCAATGAATGCTGATGAATTGACAAGTGGACTCTGGTAGAGATGTTTCATGGGGAATGAATCAGTTAATGGTGACTGACAGATAACTGCTAAGCATTATTTGAAATTCAAACCAGGCAGCTTGACCTTGATTGGTCAAGGCATTGTCCTGGGGATGAATCAGCAAATGGCTGTCACTTGTCACCTTTGAACTGAGTGGCTTACTGGACCATTTTCGGAGGGCATTTAAGAGTGAACCGCGTTGCTGTGGATCTGGAGACACATGTAGGCCAGACTAAGTAAGAACGGCAGATGTTATTCCTGAACGGTCATGAGGATAGGTTCTTACAACAGTTGATGATAGCTGTCATGGTCACCATTACTGAGGTTAGCTTTCAATTCCAGATGTTTAATATCTACTAGCTGGTGTGGCGGGAATTGAATCCATGTCTCCAGACTGTTAGAGTAGCAGCGTGAAACAGCTAACTTCACATGTTGCTCAAACTTTTGAGTTGTTGTTCCAGGGTAATCTGAGGTAGACTGGGCACTTTCAGGGCCAAAAGTGATGGCCTTAGATCAGTTCATGGGATTCGTGATATAGAGTGCAAACTGATCTGATCGGGTAGCCAGTATCCTGCAGGATGTCTTTGATCCACCCTACTTCAACATCAAACTTGCATGAACAGCAAATGGCTTTGGCCTGTTTACAAGGTTTCTGATAATTCCAATCATGTAGTGCTTGAAAATGCAAGAATCCCAACACGTAGATTGACCTGTGAAGGTAGACCTCGATGGAGAATCCCCTGACTGATTTGTCTTCTCAAACAGAATAAATTGCTGTTTCCCTGATACATGTTCTTGTGGAGTCTCCTGATGATTGCAAAAACTTTGATGTCTCTTTTTTTTAAGCTATAACTCAAGTTTTGTACTATCAAACAGCTAATTGTGAGAATGTGATAACGTAACAGTAGTGACCACACTTGGGAGGAATTGTGTGAAACACCATGGGAGGAATTTAATATTAAGTGCTGTATAACTACAGATTTATTCCCTTCAGTGTCAGGATGATGTGGTTAATGTGTTCCTCGACATTAGATGTTTTCTGCATCCTGAAAGTTTAGTAATATCGCATTTGTCATACTAACACTTTTTGCATTGCTTAATGTATAATTTACTTCATCACCTGCTGGGTATTTGATAACTGCTCAGGGAATAATTTTAAAAAGGATTTGGAAAAGTTCAAAGTTGTAGATTTGGGTGATTTAATTCTCTGAAATATTCGGCAGATTTAATGTATGTAGGAATATCATAGCTGCCTTCTGCGCTGTAGGAATTCTATTTGGCCCATCGAGTCTACACCAACCACAATCCCACTCAGGCCCTATTCCCATAACCCCACATATTTACCCTGCTAATCTCCTGACACTAGGGTCAATTTAGCATGGCCAATCAAGCCAAACCGCACATCTTTGAACTATGGGCGGAGGCCAGAGCACCCAGAGGAAACCCACGCAGACATGGGGCGAATGTGCAAACTTCACACAGACAGTGACCTGAGGCCAGAATTGAACCCGAGGCCTTGGCGCTGTGAGGAATCTGTGCTAACCACTGTGCCACGGTGCTGCCCTTTTGAAATTATGATTTTACCAGGGTATCGAATAAAACTGGAGAAACAAATACAAATGAACTTGTACAACTGAAGTAGTCTTTAGCAATAAAAACATAATCAGTGAGCACCAATTTTCAAACACTTTTTCAGTTCTTTAAAACCTTCAACTCTGAAATTATATTTGCGGAATACTTGTGTATAAATTCCTTAATGCGTATTTTTCTGTGCTGCATCAGTCAAGGTGTCTCATTTGTTTTGGTATTGTAGCAAACAAAGAATAAGTTAAAGTCTATTTATTAGACTTAATAAGGCTTACGTTAACACTGCAGTGTAGTTACTGTGAAATTCCCCTCATCGTCACAGTCTGGCACCTGTTTGGGTCAATGCACCTAACCAGCATGTTTCTCAAAATATGGGAGGAAACTGGAGCACCCAGAGGAAACCCACACAGACATGGGGAGAATGTGCAAACTCCATGTAGACTGTGACCCAAGCTGGGAATCAAACCCAGGTCCCTGGTGCTGTGAAGCAACAGTGCTGACCGCTGTGCTACCTTGCTGCCCCAACAAATAAACCAACAAAATAGCCACTGAAGCTTGGCCAGTATCCTAATGTAGGGAGATGTGGCAGTCTATTTCCACACAGCAAGATTATACACATGCACACACAATAAATGGCTGAGTGTTGTAATTGAGTGGGATCGGCTGCATGATAAGTAATGGCAAGGACACCTGGGCTCTGGGAATCAAGTCCCAGGATCTTTTACATTCACCTGAGACAGCAGACTGGACATTTATTTTGTCCCATATCCAAAAATATGACAGCTCCCACAGTGCAGCGCACCCTCAATACTGCATTGAAGTGTTGCCTTATGTACTCAAGTCTCTAGGATAGGTGGTGAAACAGAGAACAAATGGGAATTTAAGACTACACCAGCCAGCATTGTTGTGACAACCAGGTTTTCACTGACAGAGTGATGAATTGCATTTTATTCTCTCTTGCAGGTGGTGATCAGTAGAAGATGGTGTCAAGGACTCAAGATGATGAACTCTTGTCTAATCGCAGGCGTTGATTAAGCTGAATACATTGTGATTTCCAATAATTGAGACAGTGATTCTGAAAGCTGTCTACTTTAATGAAAAGAACAATGTAGTCAGCTTAACTGAATCATCTGTAAAATTTGATTAGTACCATAACTTTCAGATAATTCACTTGGACTGGCTTATGTTTAATTTCTTAATTGGGTATTTGATTAAGATATTTTGTTCAGGACTCTTTATAGCTTAGAATTAATATTAGGTTTTGAAAGATGGAGACGTTTGGAAGTATACCACCTATGCCCAAAGAGCCACTGAATGTGGAGAATCAACCGTGTCCCCCACCTCTTCCTCCAAGTACGCCGCCGCCTCCACCACCTCCCCTGCAAACGTCCAGTGACGCAGAAGTTATGGACGTTGGCTCTGGTGGTGATGGACTTTCAGACACTCCCGCTGGGGACTGTAACACGTGCAGCCAAGACCAGCTTGTTACGATGGAATCCACTGTCTTTAATAATCAATTCACAGCAGTATCGGGAAGCTGTCCACTGAATCCAAGAACAGCACGTCACGCACCAGCTGTTCCTAAGTTTGCCCCTGATATTAAGTTGCTCAAAGATGTAAAAATTCGAGTTGTCTTTACAGATAATAGTAAAAGCAAGGACAGACAGGTAGTTTATACTGGTGTTGAGTCTGGTGAGAAAAATATTGAATTTATCAATAGTGTGAATGGAGATTTGCATGGAACTCCTTTTGACAGTAATAGAGTAGTGGGATCAGGGGGCCTCTGCAGTAAAGGTACTGATAAGCAAGAAGTTGAAGACAATCAAGAGAAAAAAGTGGAATTTGCAGTACTCGATGAACTAGAAGACTTTACAGAAAACTTCGAAGCAGATGATATTGAGGGAACAGGTTTCAAATCTGAAATGATCATACAGCAGGATCACGTCGATGAAGAAGCTATGAGTTATTCATTTGAGGTATGTGAGCAGGGTTCAAAATACTCACGTGCACATGTGATTGCACGTGGAGTTATCCTTGTGTTATATAATTGCCTTGTCTGCCTTTTCCTTTTTGCCCCTTTCACCTGCTTGATGCATGTAACCTTATTAAAGATTGGCCTGTCATTAAATTGCAAAAAAAAAGCACGCTGGACCTCAATGCTTCCTAACAAATGAGGTTTGCAGGCCATTTCAGATCAGATTTCTAATTGTTCACTTAATTTACATGCATCAGGTAATATGTAAAGTATTTTGAACCCTGTGTTTATTCTCCAGCTCTTTCAGATCAGCACATCCTGTCCACCTACATAACCGGTACAGCTGGTAGAGTTTCAGAGTCAAAAATTCAATTTATTCCTGTCCACAATGCAGCAAGCTATATTTATTTTCAGTTAGTGAAGGGAAGTATTTGCATTATTGATGAATATGCAGATTGTCTTATTAAATGCAGAAATATTCTTCCATTACTACTTCGCTTCTTTTTCTGCAACTGTGGTCTTTCAGTCTGTAGAATGGATGAACAGAAATGCAAACTGCTGCGTAGTTCTGATGCCAGTCCCTTGTCTATGAATTGGTTAGTCGGAGTTGTGTCCACCCATCTGTAGGTGTGTATGGATGAACCAACTCTGAAGACTGACCAGAGCATTAGATAAAGCTCAATACAATGATGGCATCGAACCCAGCCTGGAAGTTTAAACCCTGACAACGGAAGTGTGCAACAGTATCTTTTGCATTTTTAGTGTATGGTATGTGTTTCGATTTGAAATAACCTGCCCATTTTATAAAGAGCCGCAAGGCTGTAATATATATATATATAGTTTTCAGTGCTTCAAAAAAATTTATTATCATGACAAAGATATCAAATTTAGATGGTGACATTCCACGTAACGTTTTTGTAGTTACAAAATCTAGTGATAAAAATGCAAGCTTGTCTTTGGGCTCACCAGTGTAATTCTTCAGGTAAGTTTGTTAGTTTATGAAGCATTTTTTTTGAAGCAACTATCTTTAATTAGTTCAAAAACATTCTTTTAACTTTTTGTAGTGTTAAATATGCTTTCAAATTGGCCAGAACCAAATTGGAAATATTGGAATGATTGATTAATTGTTGCTCTGAGCTGTAACTTCGCTCCACAGAAGAACATCAGCGCACTTTTGTTTTAGTAATGTGTTCTGAAGTTAGCTGACAGGTTGAATGTGTACATATAGTATTTATTTCAGTCACCTAGTATCCCTGATGTTAAAAGTTTTGGGACAGCTTGATAAATAACCAGTATTTGTGGCCATGGTCACACAACTTAGTGCAAAATCCTATAGCTTTAATGGAAAAAAAAAGATTTAAATTGCGCAATTATTATGTGAATACAGCTAGAGTTTAAAAACGTTTTTTTTTCTTTTGAAATGACCCATTTAGAAATCTTCATACTATTATAGTGGGATGGCCTTCAATGCTGTATTTTACAGGATGATTTTGATAATGATGTTGATGCGCTCCTGGAAGCGGTGCTACCCCCATCCAGAAAGAGGAAACGGTTAGAAGAGGAGAACACTGGTGACAGTGACCACCAAACTGATGATGAAACTAGTGTGCAGCCAATGATGACCAAAATTAAAACTGTGTTAAAAAGTAAGTGGAATGCACAACCTAACCTGGTCTTCCCTTTCTTGCTGAAGGTATCTTACAGTTCCAACCAAACCTTTCTAAGATGACAGTTTTTTAACATCGAATATTGGGTATTGTGTTGGCCAAAGATTTTACTGTGAAGGCAATCACAGACTTACCTAATGAGGGGCAAGGTGGCACAATGGTTAGCACTGCTGCCTCACAGTTCCAGGGACCCGGGTTTGATTCCTGGCCTGGGTCACTGTTTGTGTGGAGTTTGCACATTCTCCCTGTGTCTGCGTGGGTTTCCGCCGGGTATTCCAGTTTCCTCCCAAAGTCCAAAGATGTGCAGCTTAGGTTGACTGACATGCTAAATTAACCCTTAGGGTTCTGGGATGTGATAGGTTAGAGTGATTAGCAGGGTAGCTAAGTGGGGATAGGACCTGGATGGAATTGGTGTCAGTGCAGACTCGATGGTTCGAATGGCCGCCTTCTGCAATGTAGGGATTCTCTGATAATCTTTCCTTAAGTGCAGTTGAGCAGTTTAGGTTTGTACTCTCTGGAGTTAAGAAGAATGTGAGGCGATCTAATTGAAGTTTACAAGATGATAAAAGATATTGACAAAGTAGATGCAAAGTGGATGCTTCCTCTTCTGGTGCAATCTAGAACGAAAGGTCATAAGCTTAAGGTAAGGAGTTGAGGATTTATAACAGATGATATTATTGTGGCTCTCCATTCCTCTCAGGCAGTTTTAATGCCTGCTATTCAAATGCATTTCGAACCAAGGCCTGGGCATTAAGAAATGTCAGATTTGTAATGATTTTTTAAGATGGGGATGTGAAGGTGCTTAAGAAAAGGCAACTCGTTATCAATTTTTACATTTGTGGTTAAATATGAATGTGATATACGAAGATTTGATGTGAGTAAAAGCTCCTATTCTTTCTCACTTGTGCTAATATTTAAGGTACAGGAGAAAGTCATTTAGCTGTTCAAAGCTGTTTTGTCATTCAATGAGATCATGGCTGATCCGTGACATAACTCCATATAATTGTCTTTAGTCAACCAAAGTTTATCAATCTCTGATTTAAAATGAATAATGAATCTCGAATCAATGTTTGTGGAAGAGAGTTCCAAAATATTATCACCCTTTTGAGTGTAGGTGTGATTTTTAATTTCATAAAATTCCTACTTTGCAGGAGGAGGCCTTTCGGCCTATTGAGCCTGTGCTGACCACAATCCCATCCAGGCCCTATCCCTATAACCTTGCTTGTCCCCCTAATATCAAGGGTCAATTTAGCATGGCCAGTTCACCTAACCATGTCTTTGGACAGAAGGAAACTGCAGCAGCCAGAGGAAACCCATGTAGATACAGCAAGAATGTGCAAGCTCTACACAGACAGTCACCCGAGACCAGAATTGAACCCAGGACCCCGATGCTGTGAGGCACTGTGCTAACCACTGTGCTTTCAGTCTTGGATGTCCTGGCTCCCAATTGTTGGGCCACGTTCCATAGACTGAGATTCCCCAACCAGCAGAATTAATTTTTCTCTGTAGTTCCCCTTAACATCTTGAAAACTTTGAGCAAGTTACTTAATCTTTTAAATTCCAAGGAATGCAACACAAGTTTGTGTAATCTCAGTTAATTAAACCTTGGAGTCCAGGTATCATGTGAGAAAATCCACACTATGCTCCTTCCAAAGCTCATAGAGCCTTCTTAAGTTGTAGTGCAGAGACTTTTAACCCTTTATGGTCCTTTAGATAATAAAGGTTAGCGTTCCATTAACTTTTTGATTATTTTCTGTAGTGTTCATGATATCTTAATGGCCTATGTATCTAATCCCAAGTCTCTTTGGATTCCTACTGCTTTTAAGGCCCAATGCAGATGATCTCTCACTTGCCGATATCGAAATCCAGTTCCACAGTTTTACCCATTCACTTTCTCTGTTAATATCTCTGTTATTTTAAGTTTTCATCTATGCTACTTAAAATATTGCCTATCTTTTGTGTCATTGAAAGCTTGGATATTGTGCTTTCTCTCCTAACATCTAAGTCCTTAATAAATGCAATACATAGTTGAGGCCCAATTGGCAGATTGTTATGGGATACCACACCATGCGAATTAGAGTTCCTGCTATTATTCTTTTTTCGTCTCCTGATGCTCAACCTGTCTCCTAATCAGATCTATAACTTGCCCTCAATTCCATGAGCTTCAACTTTAGTTATGGTGATCTTAAGCAGAACTGAGAAGAGGCTGGCCTCAACTAAAACGGAGGTCTGTTTGTCATTTTTCTTCTAACATTTCTGTTGGTTACATTGTTCTCTGGCCTAAAATTTAGTGGGTTACCTGATCCTGAGTCTCTGCCAATAGGTTTATAGAAAATCCTAATTTTATCTTTGTTATATATTTTCTTATTTCCTTGCTGTACCATTCAGTTAGATTTGGGAAGTTAAGTGTTTTACTTTTTTCAATTTAAAACCTCCATCTGGATCACTCTTTCGCAGCTGCTGTTTTGTTCTGGTGGTGTTCCATTCATTCTTTGTTCTTAGGAGCTGATGCTTCTCCTTTGACTGGTATTAAGTTTGTTTTATTCTTTATAGATCGTGGCCGTCCACCAAGTGAACCCCTTCCCGATGGCTGGATCATGACATTCCATAATTCTGGTATTCCAGTTTACCTGCACAGGGAAACCAGGGTGGTTACTTGGTCTCGACCTTATTTCTTAGGAACCGGAAGCATCAGGGTAGGAAATAAATTAAGTAACACACCTTGAAAATAGTTACATGATCCATTTTCTGCTGAAGGCAGTGACTTTTTTAAAGTTAATTTTTGGGATATGGGTGTACTAATCATGTCATATTTGTTGTCATTGGATGGTGCTTTTTGGATGTTAATTCATGATTTTGCTTTTATTCTTCAATGGGATGTGAGAATCAGTGACAAGACCTGCATTTGTTGCGCATCCCTAATTGCCCTTGAACTGAATGATTTGCTGGGCCATTTCAGAGAGTAATTAAGAGTCAGTCACATTGCTGTGGATTTGGAACCAGACCAGGTTAAGTTGGCAGATTTCCTTCCCTAGAGGGCATTAATGAACCATATGGGTTTTTATGACAATAGTTTTGTGGTTGCCAGTGCTGAGACAAATTACAATTTCAGATTTTATTAATTGATTTTAAATTCCACCAGTGGTAGAACTAGTCATCAGAGCAATAGCTCTGGATTGCTAGTCCAGTGATGTTATGGTTAGACCTCAGCTACAGTCTGTGCGGATCTCCACTGGGGCTGACTTGGTGAGTGTAGGGTGAGCTATTTTTGCAATTTTACTGGAGGTTAAGTGGATAGTGGTTGATGGCTAATTTTATTCCCCTTGTCTAACCCAGTAATGGTGAGTTTATTTACACCAGAAGCTCTTGTGGTTAAGTTAAGACTGTAGGTCTTGGATTGAACCCAAGTTATTTTTGACCTTCCTATTTGGATTCTGATTTTCTGAAAACCATTGCAGAAATGTATTTAGTTTCTTGAGCTATGTTTTAACGTGGGTGCTATGATTTATCATGTAACTCCTTTATTTCTTCTCAAATCACTCTGCCAAGTTAACTCTGCAGAAAATAAGCTACAGTGGTAATGTATTCATTTTGAAAGCAGTGGGTTTTTGTTTGTGTGCAGAGTGGATTGTGGCTATTTCTAATTGGAAAGGCATGAAAATGTATAGCTGCATTTTCTCATTTCACACTTCATGTGCTCTTATCTATTGGAATGGTAGACAATGCTACCTGTAATTTTTTTCAAAGCTACAGCCTTCATGTAGCATTTATTGCTCTTCTTTCCTTCTAATTCCCCAGCCAAGTGTTAGCCTCAGCCAGGCTAATTGTATTGTTTACTATCGCTTTCCCTTTTGTTATCTCCACAGTGCATATTTTGGAAAATGCTTCTTCTGTCACAACTTCTGCTTTGTTAGAATTTTCCATGTGATGTGCAAGAAAAATATGGGTGGGTGACTTGAACTTGGCCTGTTTTATTTTCTCCCATCTCCAAATGTTGCCTTTACCGGTCCTTAATGGGCAATCTGCAGGTGCTTCCTTCTAAGTTGATTGCTGGGAAACATGCAATCAATAATCTGAAGATGGTCCATCTTTCTTCTTGTCTTCTTTTTGATACTTGACATCGTGGCCTGGCCTTGGTATTTCCATGCTAATATCCTTTCATCAATCAGCAAGTTCATTTGTTTTTACTGAATGTCTTTTGAAAATCTTGTGCATAAGTGGATCCAAAGTTTATTTTTATTTTTGTTCTGCGCAGAAACATGATCCTCCACAGAGCAGCATTCCCTGTCTACACTATATGAAAATGAGAGACCAAGAAGAGAGAGAGCAGAATAAGCTGGCTAGTAATGGAGAGATAACCAAAGTGACCACGAATGGAGAAATGTCTCCAGAAAATTGTGAGGACACACCTATAGAAATAAATGAGAAACTAGACTACACTGCCACTGATCACAACTCTGTTACTAATTCAGTACCTCTCAGTAGTTCAGGTACAATATACTCTAAATCCTTAGATGAAAGAGACTCCTTGGGTGGAATCATTGCAGCAGGAGCCCTTGGACAGGTGAAGGCTAAAGTAGAAGTATGCAAAGAGGAATCTGTTGGTAAGATGATTCTTGATCATATCTAAGATAGAAGGGTAAATGTAATTTGCATTTGTAATGTCTATCTGTCAGTATGGAGGTATGCATGAATGCAGTGGTTTTTGATTTGTTTCTCACTTAAGTTCTCCATGACAATGAGGGCCTGCTGCCAGGCCTCTACCATGTCACTTGGGCTTTAGTTGCATCGAGGAGGTACGTGGTGACTCAACCACTGAACCTTTTGTTGCATGCTGCCTTTCTCTTGGCAAGTATCAAGTCCACACTGCCCTATGATGGCACAGCTAAAATTTAGAATACCTTTGAGTAAGATTTTGAAGCCTTTTCTGAAGGGCCATATCTAAAAACTTCCCTGCCTTTTGGCAAATTACATTTTTGTTTCTTGGAAGTGCTTGTGTCTGAAATCTGCTACAAATATTGTGTTTATCACCCAGATAATCATCACGTTAAGGTAGTTGCGATTATGACTTGCTGTCACAGCTTTGATTAAGTAGTACAAAATGAATCTTAAGGAAATTTATGTTCAAAACTAATTACATTTTAACTAACTTTCCAAATTTGTTCCTGGGACTGTCAGTCTAGAAAAGTACACTGAATGCAGATTTCTCCTGTTAACTTTCCCGTGTTATTTTTATGCAATTAAAAAAATCTGCAACGTTTCCAGCTATTGAGGAATTTAAAAAATACCTGGAAAAACGCTTTGATTTCGAACAAGTCACTGTGAAGAAATTTAGGACCTGGGCTGAACGGCGTCAGTTTAATCGGGAGATGAAGCGGAAACAAGCAGAAGCAGAACGGCCGATTTTGCCAGCCAATCAAAAGCTCATTACACTTTCAGTCCAGGATGCACCTACAAAAAAAGGTAAAAGCAAATGGTAATTTTCCACCAAATTATACAGCTGATTGGCATTATGCCTCTTAACATCTTTCAGAAAGTGAACTTGCACTGTGGTTGCATACAAGGGTTTGCAGACCAGATACTACAGCTATATATTAGGGTGTTGGTATTGGCATCAGTGTTTAAGCTATGGTGGTTTTATTTTTCTTCCCAAACTCCCCCCAGCCCCATTTGAGTTGAAGGCTGAAGAACATTCAGCTTACATAGGGACATGTGAATTAGGAGCAGAAGTATGCCACTTGGCTTCTCCAGCATATTCCGCCATTCAATGAGATCATGGCTGATCTGATTTAATCTTAATCCCACACTCCTGCCTGCTCCAATAATCAAGAATCTATCTCGCTCTGGTTTAAAATCATTCAAAGACTCTGTTTCGAACCACCTTTTGTGGACGAGAGTTCAGAAAACTCCTATTTCTCAGTGAAAGAAATTCTGCTTATCTCTGTCTTACACGAATAACACCCTATTTTTCAAAAGCATCCCTATTGCTAGATTCTGGTTTGCAGCATAGAAACAGGCCCTTCGGCCCAACTTGTACATGCCGCCCTTTTTTTTTTAAACCCCTAAGTTAATCCCAGTTGCCCTCATTTGGCCCATATCCCTCTTACCCATGTAACTGTCTAAATGCTTTTTAAAAGACAACATTGTGCCCACCTCTACTACCACCTCTGGCAGCTTGTTCCAGACACTCATCACCCTCCGTGTGTAAGAAATTGCCCCTCTGGACACTTCTGCATCTCCCCCCTCTCACCTTAAACCTGTGCCCTCTACTTTTAGACTCCCCTGTCTTTGGGAAAAGATATTGACTGTCTAGCTGATCTATGCCCCATCATTATTTTATAGATCCCTATAAGATCTCAGCCTTCTGTGCTTCAGAGAAAAAAGTCCTAGTCTCTGTTTATAACTCAATCCATCAAGTCCTGGTAGCATCCTAGTAAGCCTTTTCTGCAGTCTTTCCAGTTTAATAATATCCTTTCCATAATAGGGTGACCAGAACTGTACACAGTATTCCAAGCATGGCCATACCATGCACAGGAAATATCCTCTCCACGTTCGCTCTGTCAAGATTCCTCAGGATCTTAAAGGTTTTGATCAAGTTGCCTCTTACCCTTCTAATCGCTAATGGATACAAATCTAACCTGTCCATCCTTCCCTGATAAGACCATTCCAGATATTGGCTTGGTAAACGTTCTCTGAATTGGTTCCAGCATATTTACATCTTAAATAAGGTGACCAATACTGTAACAATACTCCAAAAGTGGTCTCACTATTGCCCTGGCCTTGTATAGCTGGAAGCATAACTTTTGTATTTAATTTCCCCTGCAATTAATGATAACATTCTATTAGCTTTCAAATTACTTGCTCTACTTGTGTAGTGGCCTTTTGTGATTCATGTGCTAGGAACCTAGATTTCTCAGCGTGTCCGAGCTTTACAATCTCTTGTTATTTATATATTATGTTTTTTTTAATTTTTCCTTCCAAAATGGACAATTTTATATTTTCCCACATTATACTCCATTTGCCAGGTCTTTGCCCACTTGTTTAACCTATCGATGTCCCTTTGTAGTCATCTTATGTTCTCTTCAAGTTATTTGGCAGTCATCCATACAGTCCCTTCATCCAAGTTGTTTACATAAATTGTGAACAGTTTTGGTCCCAACATTGATCCCTGTGCTACACCACTCATTACAACCAGAAAAAGACACTCTGCTTCTTGTCAGTCAGCCAATATTACATTCATGCCAATATGTTACCCCCATAATAACTGTTATTTTACGCAGTAAACTTTGATGCACTTTATCAGATGCATTCTGTAAATCTAAATACACTGCATCCATCTGTTCTCATTTACCTACAGCATATTGTTACTACTTCAAAAAACTCCCATAAGTTAGCTAATCATGATTTCCCTTTCACAAAACCACGGTGACTCTACATAATTATCTTGAACTTATTCAAGTGTCCTGCTATAACTTCTTTAATAATAGCTTCCAACATTTTCCCCACAACAGATCCTAGGCTCATTGGTCTATAGTTTCCTGCTTTCTGTCTTTCCACCTTTTTTGAATAATTTGCTATCTCCCAATCTAATGGAACCTTCCCTGAATCTAAGGACTTTAGGAAAATTAAAACCACTGCATCAACTATCTCACTGGACACTTTTTAAAACTTTGAAATGAAGTCTATCAGGACCTAGGCTCTTGTCAGCCCACAACTCTAACAATTTGCTCAGTACCATTTCTCTGGTGACTGTAATTCTTCTGAGTTTCTTCCTTCTTTCCATTTCCTGGTTCATAGCTGCTTCTGTGTTGTTACTTGTATCCTCTATAGTGAAAACTGATGAGATCTGCCACCTCTTTCATTTTTATTATTGATTCTCCAGACTGATTTCCTATAGAACCAGTACTCACCATATTTTTTTTAAAAAATACTTAGGGAAAATCTTACCACCTGTTTTTATGTTTCTGTCTTCTGGTGTGACGGTGTACGTATAGAAGATTAGCATTGATCCACTGTGACTTGCCTTTTCTGTTCAAATTGGTTTTCTACCATTGTCCAAAAACACATTTCAAACAGTTGACATTTTTCACAAGTGTACACCTGGAACATCTCCAACCAAAAAGGGTTACCTCAGAATTTGCTCTCAGCACTATACATGATCTGTTCTGGGATAAGTGACAGACTGAACTGTGTTGATTGTTCTCTCTGGGAGGAAGTTCCTTGTCTCTCAAGTACTTGACAAACACACAGCTGTGTTTGAACTTGCTACACTTGAAGTCTCAAGAATAATTAGGAAAATGGGAAAGAATTTCATGGATAATTTTCTCCAGGTTATTCTTTAAAAAGTTGCATGGATTGCTTTTGCGTTGCCCATAGATTATTTGGATATGTGTATCCCAATTATGGAATGGAATTATCTACATTTAATGACTCAGATAACTGCTTTTTGTATACATTTGCATAGAATAAAAATAATTTATTGTTAATTATGTTTTTAGACTAGCAACAGGATATATGGAATGATATTTGAGAATGTACAGTGAATATAGATTGTTCTGTTTTAGATATTACGCCTGCCTGTTGCAATGTTTTAACATCAGTGATATAGTGCAAGTATATTTTAAAACTTATTTTGAAAGCAAGAAAAAAATTAACCGTTAGTTTGTTCATTTCAACTGAAGACTCACTCCCTACATTTTCTGAGTTCCAGGGTAAGCCCAGCTGCCTCTGGATCCATCAGGGTTTTGGAATCTCTCTTGGTTTAATCTTTATGTTCATAATTTTGGTCAACTTTTAGCATATTTGGAAATCTAAATAATTTCATGCTGCTTTACAAGTTCTACAATAGAGGATTATTATATCTTTTACAATATTGTGAACTCTTTGGCTACGGATTCTAGCTCTTAACTAACAGTACTGTTATTTTCTCATGATTAGCTTTCAGTCAATCTATAATGTTTTAGGTTGACAGTATTAATTTGGGATAGCAACCAAATGTTTTTCTTGAATGTTTTAAAGCGTCTTTCAATAACTCGTTCCATATTGATTTGAAAGTCTACATTTCTATAGACTATTAACTGGTGGGAAAGTATCTTGAGCAGTTCTTTTGGGCATGTAGTTGTTCAGTCTATGATTGGTCAGGCAATTGGAATTGTTGGCAGCTGTTTGCAGGAGGCTGTTTTTAGTATTCTGGACCAAAATCCCTAATTACATTAGGAAACCAGATTAGACCCCAATGCTTTTTCTATTTTGGTACAAATGTGAGGAAAGGATACTTCCTTCCAGGAATGATTCCACTGACAAATTAGGGGTATTTTTATAGTAAAACAAACTTTATTTACTAACACAGTTTAAATATAACTTACAAATGAAGCAATTTAACTATTAACAGTTGAACAATATTTAACTTTGAAAGGAAGCAACTTTCTAGCTCATGACTGTTTCAGTTTGAAATAAGCAACTCTTACAGACTTAAAATGCCACTTTAAATTCAGTTAGCAATCATAAACATACTTGCTATATATTGTATTAACAATCTTAAGCTTTCAGAGAGAAAATAAGATTTAGAGCAGTTTGCAGGCCTTTGTGTTCTGCAGACTCCCAGCTGGGGCCAACTGTACAACTGCAAATGCATGTTTTTCTCTGCTACTGACCCAGCTTATGACATGATCCTGTCAATCAACTTGAATCAGAAATCCCAGGGGACCTTCTTGTATAATCACAAGTCCATTAACCTGGCTGAAATTGAATTATTAACTTGCTTTCACACCTTTGATTCCCTTAAAAAAGAAAAACCATGTATATATTTAATTACACTTGTGTCATCACACTGCAACACCAGCTGATTTCGGCAGTCGCAAGTGGAGGTGAGTATCGCTGAGGAAATGAGGTGCAGAAGTTGAATGGTCTTTCTCTGCACTATCATTCTGTGGTTTCATGCTGGACATTCTTGAACAGCTGACATTTTCATTTTATCCTTGGGCTGAAAGACAGTGAAAATCCAAGAACTGCATTTATATAGCATCTTTCATGACCTCTGACTCTTTGGGACATCCAGTGAACTGTTTCAGTTTTAGTGGCTGTTGTAATGTAGAAAATGTGACAGCCAGTTTGTGCAGAGTGGAGTGCAACAAAAAAAACATGTGATGATTACCTAATAATCTGCTTTGGTTTTGATTGAGGAATAAATATCGAACCTTAGCTGAATAACTGAGATTTCACTCTCTCAAACTATTTAATCAGCCGGTGGATACTGGTAAACTGATTGTCTTCTGATCTGAGCCATTAATCCACTTTTGTGACATTTACTTGAAGGAGTATTCTAGGGAAATGGCCTTTGAACAATAGACCATACACTGTTAAAATAGGCAGAGCATTTTTCATTATCAGGACTGAAAGTAATTACATTTAGATTAACATCTACCTTCTCTGATTTATTCCTTTGATGTGAAATCAAATTTTTATTGAAAGGAAGTTCACTGATTGGTAAGTGGTAGCACTTATTATGAATGTCTGTCAATGTTTTCTCTCTCAACAATCTGAAATGCACCGAGTACTAAAAGACTGCACTGGACCAATGTTCCCCTGAGGTGGAAGCTTGCGTGGCCATGTAAGGCCAGTCTTAAAGGCATTGCACACAACAACAAACAGCTTACAAATAACAAAAATGGAGTAAACATTTGGCCCACTGTCACCAAAACTTCATTTGTGAGGGAAGCGATAAAGAAAGGAGTACTTTGGTATCTTTTTCTCCTCTTTCCTGTTGTCTGACAGCACACATTTAGATGCAGTCCTTGATGTCGAAATGCCGGTGATGGACTGGGGTAAAAACAGAAAGAAGTCTCACAATACCAGCTTAAAGTCCAACGGGTTTATTTGTATCAAACGCCACAAGCTTTCAGAACAACAGGTTCTGACTTTAAACTGGTATTGTGAGACTTCTTTCTGCAGTCCTTGATCCAGGCAAATCAAATGTTGGTGTGAAGGAGAATCGGGGAGTTTGTTACTCTTGACAGTTCTGCTCGAAGATTGTTCATGAAAGTCTGCAGTATTGGTTTCGACCCTGAAGGGAGAACTGTTTCCATCAAAGAACGATGTTGATGAGATTTGATAATTGACAACCTTCCTGGGCACTTGATTCTTTTGCTTAGAAGGTGATGAAGGATAGAGGTCCATAATTGTCGAAAAACAGAAATCTTTAAATCTTTAAGTCTGGAATATCTACAGTTACTTGGAATGAATATGGAAGTAATTTTGGTGGTTATAATGTCTCACATTATCTTCAGGTAATGTATTAATGTGGATAGAGGATTGGTTGACTAACAAAAAACAAAGAGTTGAGGTAAACGGGTGTTTTTCTGGTTGGCGATCAGTGGCTAGTGGTGAGCCTGCGGGATCACTGTTGGGACAGCAATTGTTTACAATTTATATAGATGATTTGGAGTTGGGGGTCAATTGTACAGTGTCAAAATTTGCGGATGACACTCAAATGAGTGGCAGAGCAGAGTGTGCAAAGGACACGAAGTCTGCGAAGAGATATAGATAGTTTAAGTGAGTGGGTGAGGGTCTGGCAGATGGAATCCAATGTTGGTAAATGTGAGGTCATCCATTTGGTAGGAATAACAGCAAAATGGACTATTTAAATGATAAAAAATTGCAGCATGCTACTGTGCAGAGGGACCTGGGTGTCCTCGTATATGAATACAGAAAGCTGGTTTGTAGGTGCAGCAAATAGAACTTTGTCCTTCATTGCTAGAAGGGTGGAGTTTAAAAACAGGGAGATTATGTTATGCTGTATAAGATGCTGGTGAGGCCACAACAGGAGCACTCTGTATAGTTTTGGTCTCTTTACTTCAGAAATGATACACTGGCATTGGAGGGGATGCAGAGGACATTCACTGGATTGATTCTGGAGTTGAGAGGGTTGGCTTATGAGGAGAGACTGAGTAGACCAATGCTCATTGGAATTCAGGAGAATGAGGGGAGATATTATAGAAACATATAAGATTATGAAGGAATATCTAAGATCGAATCAAGGAGGTTGTTTTCACTGGCAGGTGAAACTAGAACTGGGGGGCAAGGCCTCAAAATAAGGGGGAGCAGATTTAACACTGAGTTGAGGAGGAACTTCTTCACCCAAAGGGTTGTGAATCTGTGAAATTCCCTGCCCAGCAAAGCAGTTATGGTTACTTCGTTGAATGTTTTTAAGGCAAGGATCAATAAGTTTTTGAATGGCAAAGGAATTAAAGGTTATGGTGAGTGGGCAGGTAAGTGAAGCTGAGTCCATGAAAAGATCAGCCATGATCTTATTGAATGGCAGACCAGGCTCAAAGGGCTAGATGGCCTACTCTTACCTGTAGTTCTTATGTTCTTCCTTTTGTGAAGTTGGTTGATACTTCTATTTTATTGAGCATTTCAAGGAAATATGCATCATTCACATGGAGTGTAGACTTTTATTCTCTGAAAAGCCTATTTCAGAAATCCGTATCTGACCTCACTTGTCATTTGTACAGTGTGTACTCTGGCTGGACATTTAAGAACATGAGACAACTTGGCTCATGAAACAAAAGACAAGGCTGAAGTGCCTGCAATACCTTCGGCTAGAAACAACTGGCATTTATCCACCTCCATAGGTCCAGACTGTTACAGAAGCTAGTATCTGCCCAATTCCATTTACTTTGTATATAATCAACAAATGGCAGATTGTCCTGGATACAACTAAAGTTGTGGGTCTTGACAGCCCAGTGGAAGACATGCTCCAGAATGAGCTATGCCTCAAGCTAGACTGTTCAGACACAGCTACATCACTGATATCTACCTGATAATGTGGATGTTTGTCCAATTATGTCCTGGCCACCAAAAGCAACAAAAGTATAATTGACTAATGATCATCCCATCAATGTACTCTCGACTCGCAATCATCAGAGAAGTGATGGAAGGGTTCATCAACATGCTGTCAATTGACTCTTAGCTTGCCTGGATGAGTCTTCCTTTAACAATCCAGGAAGAGAGTTCACATCTTACTCATCACCTTAAGCATTCACTTACTCTGCCACTGATGCATAGGGGGGGAAATGTGTATCATCTGCAAGATGCATTACAGAAGTTTGCTTCTTTGACTACTACCTCGAAAGACCAGGGCAGCAGGTGCATGGGAACACCACCACCTGCAAACTTCCTTCCAAGTCACATACCATCAAGATTTGGAAATATATTGCTGCTCCTTGAACTCCCACTCTAACAGCACTTGGAATACCTACACCGTATGGACTAGAGTAGTTGAAGAATGTTACCTTCTCAGTGGCTTTGTTAAGAGAACCTATATCCCATTTTTAAAAAAGACTTACTACCTCTGTTCATGTTCATTTCTACTTCTCTTGTGGAACTCAAAAATTAAGCTGTTTTCTTTGCTTGCACTCCCACACATATCACCACTATAGTCACTTGTGAATTTATGTCATCTGGCTCTAATAATATCCCCAAGAGCTTCGGTTTCTTTTCTTGACAGAATTTGATTTAGCTCTGCTGTTGGATGGGGAGGAAAGGAAGTTCTTAATCTTGAAGCTTATAAATTTTAAAATGTTATTATGACATTTTGAGTCTTATCCACATCTTTCTTCATTTTAAACACCTGTGTCAATGTTTCTCAATCTTTTCCCAAGTGAAAATAATCGTTGGCTGAGTCATTCTTTATAAATTAATTTCCTAACGCCTGGAATCATCCTTGCCATTCTTTGAACTTCAGTTTTTTCCGAAGAGGATTGTGAGTAATGTCTAATATTGCACAATAGATTGTGAGCCTGTGGTATGAGGGACAAGTGCATTAAAAAAAAGCATGGTTCTGCGGCTATATCAAATTTTGGGGGAAATTTCAAACTGTTTTAGCTGTTATGACAGTCCATTACGCCTGTCATAATTCACATTTTTCCCATTCTACTTGTGCTCCATCTATGATCTGTCACCCCAATTTCTCTATCCAAGCTCAACCCTTTTATCTCCAATGTCTACCCAAGGCCTCCAGCTTTATCTCTGCCTAACACCTAGGTATACTCGATCAGTTGAGGTCTTCGTCCTTTTCACAGAGACTATTTCAAATGCTTTTGTTTCCATTCTAAATATTCAATCCAACTTCCCAACTAAAAAGTTGCTTTCCTACATGGACAATTGCATGCAAGCCAACATTGAAATCGTGATCAGTGCAATGGGGAATCTTCTACTCTATCTGTATTTGTTATGGCATCATGAAGAAATCTGTGCACCATAATCCAGTAATGGCCTCAACAATGACCTACATAATGTCTTAACTTCCGGTTATCGATTGCCTTCCATCTACACCATAATGTCCGATTTACCTGTTGAACGATTCTTCACCTTTCAATTTGGAATCCGATTACATTTCAACAACTTGCATTTAGTTACAAGAAGTACTGTTATCTAGAATATAAAAATGTATAAAATGACCTTGACAGATGGGGAAAATTGAGCCATTAAATAGACAGATTGTGTAACAGATAATGAACCATAAAAAAAATCAAAATGAATTACTTGTCCTGTATATGTTTATAAGTTGCATTAATCATAATTACTGAATTGACCATTAAATGGAAATTTGATTGAACAAATATAAAGCATCAATCAAGTGTATGATTTATTTCATAAGGGATGAATGATTAATTTAGTGATGGTACTTAATCTGGATGCTGCATTGCAGCTAATAAAATCTTTATATTTAGCATTCCGAGCACAATCCACTAGGACCTGAAATTACTTGTGATTGAACCTTTCTTTGAATTAAATCAGAATTAATATTCTGTAATTTCTTTGTCAGAGTTTGTCATTAATCCAAATGGGAAATCAGAAGTTTGCATACTGCACGAATATATGCAAAGGGTCCTGAAAGTTCGCCCTGTTTACAATTTTTTTGAATGTGGTAAGTCTCCTTTTGTGAGCATTTTTTACAAGTTTTAAAAATATTATTCCTGCTCCATTTGTCTCTGTTGAAGAGGGCGGCTAACCAGAACTGCAGACTGCCTTAAAACAATATTGCATGGTGGGAAACCTCCCCGCTCCTTGTATTTAATTTGGTTTGGGTCACCATGTTTATAATTGGACAGAGTGAGTGCTGATCTTAATTAGGGCTGCTGCTCATCGCTGTAGAGTTGTGATGAGTGTACGAGTGGTATTAAATGAGGCCTGGCTTGATTTTTCAGTAGTACAATTATGCTTATCTTGCCATTAGAAAAGGTAGTGGCATGGAATAAAACACTTACTAACAAATATAAGAAATGCAATAATATCATAGTGATGATATTGGACTGAACACAGACGTTGAGTGCACAAACCCTATTATAATAAATTGTGAAATTGAATTCGGTGAATCTAGTGATTTGTAGATTGGTGCCAGAAATAAAACTGATCCAAAAGCCGTGGGATTGTTAGAAAAACCCATTCAAGGAAGAGGATCTTCTACCTCTGCTTTGCCTGGTCTATGTAATCCAAATCACGTGGCTTACTCTTAATGTCCTCTGTACCCTCAAACCATTCAGTTGTCTTGGTAACTAAGGATAAACGATAAATGTAACGTCACTTATTATTTATTCCCTGAGAACCAGATTTAAACTCCCTGCACCTAGCAACTATGTGAACTGCCTTGGTAATGCAAGTGTGAGATTTCCTAAACTATGGGCCTGGAAGTAAGCAGTTCTTGGGTATGGAAGTACCATTAATTTTGATTGGTTGACCTCTAAATGATATGCCATTTTTACCCTGCTTGTTTTTTTCCAAATGTAGGCTTAAAATTTTTCTGTAAACCCTTTTTATAAAAAAAAAGACTACTTAAAAGCTACAACTACAGATTATTCTACAAAATATTTGTTGGTATATTTGACATTTTCTTTCACCAAGACATGCTAACTTTTCAGTTGTATGTACATTTCAGAAAATCCAAGTGACCCTTTTGGAGCTTCTGTCGTTATTGATGGAGTAACCTATGGTACAGGAACTGCCAGCAGCAAAAAACTTGCAAAGAATAAAGCTGGTACTTATTGCTTATTAAATATTAACTTTTTTTATATTTGTGACAAAAAGGCCACAAAATAGATTATATGAAGAGTCCGTTTGATTTCATCCTTGCAAAATACAAGCTGTCTCCATAGCAGCATTGAGTTTTTTTAATGAGAACAGTGGCCTAAACCACTCTTCCTGGTACATATTCCATCTTTTGGATAAAGAAACATTTCATGATGTTGTCCTAAATTTGTGTTTCATAATTTTAAACTCGTGCTTTTCGTTGGCTGTAATGATATAATTGAAATGTAATTTTGCAGGGATTTTTTTTTACTAGCTTTCTCCAATCATTATCCAATAAAACTATTATCTTAATGCTAAGATATGATTCAGTGAGAATCATCACCAGCTCATACAGTGTCCAGATGTCCACATATGCCTGAGCCTTAACTACAAGTCTCAGCAATCAATTCCACCATAGATTCATCATCACATTCTTGCCTGAAGCTGTCCTTACCTTAGCCATGTCTTCACATGTGAGAGGGGTCTGGTTAGGTATCTGGACGTTAAAATCATAGCACTCCTGCGGTGCAGAAGAGGCCATTTTGCCCATTGAGTCTGCACCAACTTTCTGATAGAGTATCTCACCCAAGCCCTTCCTCTCGCCCTGTCCCCACACATTTCCCACAGCTATTTCATCTAATCTGCACATTTTTGGACACTAAGGGGCAACATAGCATGGCCACTCCACCTAACCTGCACATAGAACAAAGAACAAAGAACAACACAGCACGGGAAACAGGCCCTTCGGCCCAACGAGCCCGCGCCGCTGTCCTACTATCTCAGTGACCTATTCATGATTTTAGTCTACGCCTAACGTGCGAGGATCAGGGAGGTCCAATTTAGGGACAATTTTAGTACCCAATCAATCAGCCTAAAAGCACATCTTTGGGGGATGTGGGAGGAAACCGGAGCACCCGGAGGAAACCCACGCAACCACGGGGAGAACGTGCAAACTCCCACAGACACAGGCCCAAATCCATGTGTCCGCACAGCAACAGAGATAGTCTCTGAGCTGTCATGTTGCCCTCGAGATGGTCCAGTTTAAGCACACTAACGACATGAAGCAATAGGCAACTCCCGAAGCAACATCCAAGAGCAGCCCACTACAACATGCCGCCTGCATGCCCCTTGCTGGACTTAAATGCCTGTGGAGACAAAAAAATTCATTATTAAACAGGCAAAGACTAACATTCGAGGCAAAACGTATTCCCAAGCCTACACTGTTCAGTAAGGCCTACTATATCCCCCTATATGTAGCCCGCTCATATGGCTGTCTAAGTGACTCTTAAACAACCCTAGCGTGCCTGCTTCCACCACCTTACTCGGCAGTGCATTCCACACCCCCACTACCCTTTGCGTGAAAAACTGCCCTCTAATATTTGTCTTATACCTAGCCCCCCTCACCCTAAGCCCGTGACCCCTCGTTCTATCCATTTCTTGTAGCGGAAAAAGCTTACCACCATTTACTCTATCTATCCCCTTCATAATCTTATAAACCTCTATTAGATCCCCCCTCAGCCGACGTCTCTCAAGGGAAAACAGCCCAAGTTCATCCAATCTTTCCTCGTAAGACAGCCCTTCCATACCAGGCAACATCCTGGTAAATCTCCTCTGCATTCTCTCCAGGATCTCTACATCCTTCCGGTAGTACGGCGACCAGAACTGGACGCAGTACTCCAAGTGAGGCCTAACCAACGTTCTATACAACTGCAACATCAGACTCCTACTCTTATATTCTATACCTCTTCCTATGAAGGCTAACATACCATACGCTTTCCTCATCACATTCTGCACCTGTACCGACACCTTCAGGGACTTATGCACTTGCACCCCCAGGTCTCTCTGCGTATCTATACTCCGGATAGTTCTACCTTTTATCGTATAACTCCCCTCCACATTATTCCGGCCAAAGTGCATCACCTCGCATTTCTCCGGATTAAATTCCATTTGCCATCTATCTGCCCAATCTACCAGCCTGTCTATGTCCTGTTGCATTGCCAGGCACTGCTCCTCAGTACCCGCCAATCCAACCATCTTGGTGTCATCAGCAAATTTGCTGATCACACCACCTACCCCCTCTTCCAAGTCATTAATATATACCACAAATAGAAGAGGTCCAAGTACCGAGCCCTGCGGCACACCACTGGTGACAGGCCTCCAATTGGAAAAGGAGCCTTCCACTACTACTCGCTGTCTCCTCCTCCCAAGCCAGTTCTCCACCCATCTACATACCTGGCCTTGTATCCCATGAGCCTTCACCTTTTCTATCAGCCTACCATGAGGGACCTTGTCAAACGCCTTACTGAAATCCATATAGACGACATCAACGGCTTGTCCTTCGTCAACCGTTTTTGTCACCTCTTCAAAAAATTCCACTAGATTCGTAAGGCATGACCTCCCTGTAACAAAGCCATGCTGCGTATCCCTGATCAGATTGCAGCGCTCCAGATGTTCATACATCCTGTCCTTGAGGATCCTCTCCATTAGCTTGCCTATAACTGAAGTCAAGCTCACCGGCCTATAATTCCCTGGGTTATCCCTCTGACCCTTCTTAAACAACGGTACTACATTTGCAATGCGCCAATCCTCTGGGACCTCACCTGTGTCCAAAGAAGAGACAAAGATTTGCGTCAGAGGCCCAGCAATTTCATCCCTCACCTCCCTTAACAGCCTGGGATAGATGCCATCAGGCCCTGGAGATTTATCCGTCTTTATACTGTCTAAAAGTCCCAACACCTCTTCCCTCGTGATGACTATATCCCTCAACGGATCCTCAAACTCCTCAAGCACAGCACCAGACATCAGGCCCCTCTCCTGCGTGAATACCGACGCAAAGTATTCATTCAGGATCTCCCCCATTCCCCCAGGCTCCAAGCATAGTTCCCCTCCTCTGTCCCTGAGAGGACCAATCTTCCCTCTAACCATCCTTTTATTTCTAACATAGGAGTAAAATGCCTTAGGATTTTCTTTAATCCTACCCGCCAAAGCCATTTCATGGCCCCTTTTTGCCTTTCTGATGCCCCTTTTAAGTTCTCTCCTACATTCTCTGTATTCTTCTAACGCTATCTCTGTCCTCAAATGCCTAGATCTAATGTACGCCTCCCTCTTCCTCCTGACCAGGTCCTCAATATCCCTAGTTACCCACGGCTCTCTAATCCTACCCTTCCCATCCTTCCTCTTGACCGGCACGTGCCTTTCCTGCAAAGATTTTAGTTTTCCCTTGAGAGACTCCCACATACCCAGCGTCGACCTGCCATCAAGCAGCTTACCCCAGTCCGTATCTTTAAGATCCTGCCTAATCCGGTTGTATCTAGCCCTCCCCCAGTTTAACACCCTCCCCTTAGGACAGGCTTCATCTTTATCCATTAATATCTTAAACCAGACAGAGTTGTGGTCACTGTTAGCCACCTGCTCTCCTACTTCAACGTCAACCACCTGCCCAGGCTCATTCCCCAGAACCAAGTCCAGTATAGCCCCCTCCCTGGTCGGGCTATCCACATACTGCTCCAGGGATCCTTCCATTACACACTGTACAAATTCCTCCCCGTCAGCACCCTCTGATCTTGGCACCTTCCAGTCTACCCCGGGGAGATTAAAATCTCCCACTACCACCACCCTATTCTTCCTGCACTTATCTAGAATGTCCCTGCTTATCCCTTCTTCCACAGCCCTCGGGCTGTTGGGCGGTCTGTAGTACACACCCAACATAGTAACATCTCCCTTCCTATTCCTCAACTCCACCCATAGCGACTCGATTCCTATATCCTCTATTCCTCCCTCCCTCTGCACTGCTATGATGCAATCCTTAACTAACAACGCCACTCCCCCACCTCTCTGCGACCCTCCCCTATCACGCCTGAAGCACTTATACCCGGGAACATTCAACTGCCAGTCCTGCCCTTCCTTTAACCAAGTCTCTGTCACCGCCACCACTTCCAACTTCCTTTCGAACATTATTGCCTTCAGTTCATCTGTTTTGCCAGTCACACTCCTAGCATTGAAACACATGCACCGAAGACACTCAGAAACAATCCGATCCTTCTTCCTACCCTCCGGGCTTACCCTATCCCCAATCCCAGTTCCGTCCACATCCCCACCCCCCCTCCATATTAGTTTAAACACTGCCGAAACACTCCAGCTAACCTTCCAGCTAAGATATTCACACCCTTCCCAGTTAACTGTACCCCATCCCTCTTATATATTTGCCCCTCTTTCATAAAGACTTCCCAATGGTCTACGAATCTAAAACCCTCTGCCCTACACCAATCCTTCAACCACGCATTGAGTTGGAGTATCTCATTATTTCTAGCCCTGCTAGCCCCAGGCACCGGCAGCAGCCCAGAGAACGCCACCCTGGAGGCCCTACATTTCAGCCTAGCCCCCAACTCCCTGAACTGCCTACGTATGTCCCCCCTGCACTTTGTTCCTACATCCTTCTCTCCTATGTGCACTATCACATCAGACTTGGTCCCTCCACCCTTCAAAATTCCCTCTACCCTTTCTGAAACATCCTGAAACATATTTGGACTATGGAAGGCACTCGGCGGAAACGCACGCAGACCTGGGAAGAATGCAAAATCCACAAAGACACTCCCTGGTGCTGTGATGCAGCAATGCCAACCGCTATCAGAGTGCTGCCTGTTAAATAAAAATTAGACAAGGGAGCTCTGATCTTTTTTTATCTCCTCCCTAATGGAGACATGCTGAAGCCAGGTTCCATCCCAGATGAGATTCTCGAATTTTGCACGCAGTGACTAACCCTCCTAGAATTTCTGATTCAATTACTCTTGTGTACAAGCTGCTGAGCTACTACAGGAGCCTTTTCTTAAAACTTGAATATTAAATATTAATAGCTCTTCCCTGGAATTGCTCACAGTAAAACAGAGAATATAAAGAGGGCTGTAAACAATAAAATGTATCTGGGAAAGTATTATAAGAAGTAACAACAATATTTATAGCAAAGGTTTTTTTGTACTTTGGCTACATCAACTTTTTCAATTCTGCAGTTATTTAGTACACTTTTATAAGTAGCTTTGCTCCGTTCCCAGTGATCTACCAAATTTTTCAAATGGCACTGATTATTTTTAGTAATTTTAATTATAGCTTTTGTGCAAAATTAATATAATTATATCTGTTAACTTTGACAGCCCGCGCTACACTGGAAATCCTCATTCCTGACTTTATCAAACAGACCTCGGATGAGAAGCCCAAAGACAGTGATGAACTTGAGGTAATTGTGATGTTTTAACTCTGTGCTTTTCCAACCTTTACATTGTCTGACTGCGATGTCACAGACCCTGTAGCAGTGGAATAAGAGACCATGTGCATGGGATCTCAGGAGGGAAGACAGGATCATGTCATTTTACTTGCAGTAGGGAAGGTGGAGGATCGCCCTATAGCCCAGAGGCCAATTGTGTCACTTGAGTGGTCACTTCAGTGCTGCCACTGCTGGATTTTCCACAAGTGAAGCCTTGTGGCTTTCCTGTGGGCCCAGTTTTCAGTGCAGGTTATTGGCAGGTGAATTGGTCTGAAGCCTCCTCAGCGCAATGGAAGGTCTTAAAAAAGTTTTATTTTTGAGCTTTGTAATCATAGATCATTAACCAAGCAGAGAAGAGCCTTGCATGATTGTAATAATGTTGAGTTAACACAATGTGGGAGAGATATGCGTTTTAGTGAGTGCCCTCTTCACTATTAATCATAGAATTCCTATGGTACAGAAGGAGGCCATCTGGCCCATCCAGTCTGTACCAACCACAAATGCACCCACGGCCTATTCCAGCAATGCCAACATTTACCCTGCTAATACCCCTGGCGCTTGGGTCAATTTAGCATAGCCAATTAGCCTAACCTGCACACCTTTGGACTGTGGGACAAAACTGGAGCATGCAGACATGGGGAGAAAGTGCAAACTCCACACAATAGTGACCCGGGGCTGCAATTAAACCTGCGTCCCTGACCTTATCTCAAAACTGAAGAAAATAAATTGCACCATAACACCATGTAGGTTTACTTACTCCCCCAGTGAGGGATTAAACAAAGACAGTATTATATAAGGTTAAACCTTTGTAGATAATAAGCATAAACTCACCCTGCTCTCCTGGCCTTTGTGAATATGGGAAAAAAGTCTTTTTATAATTGTAAGATAAAATATATTAATTATCATTTCTGTTTCAACTCAGGCATTTGTAGCTTATCAGAACTTATGTGGCAGATTCTTTTTTTAATATGCTTCATATAGAGATTGTTTTATGTGAAACTATATTCTAGCTCCATGCACAAAATAGTCAAACACAAATTTATCAAAGCAATTGAGCAGAACATAGAAAGAAGCAAGTAACATTTGACCTTCATGCATATATTAATAAAGTTTGTTGGAAATTCCCCTTTCAGTTAGAGGAGTTTTTGCCAGCTGGTGTAAATATCTTCTTTACTCCTCCTGAGATTTTCACTTCGTTCTTTGATGAATGTATTTGGTGTTTGTTCTCTGGGCTTCACAAGGTGTTTGAAAGTTTTCTTTGTTGTTGGACATAATTTCCATTTCCCTGAGTGTACACCACACAACATGAATGGATGGTTGAAATATTAAATATTACACTTCATTAAAGATTTTGAAAAATGAAGCTCATGTTAACTGGCATTTTTTTATTGTGAACATTTTCAATACTGTTTACCTGGTTTAAAGTCACCATTTTGTAAAGAGACTCAGATATTTGGAAGAAAAATTACTGAATCACTGAGACTGATCGTGGAATCATATGTTGGTTACAGCACAGAAGGAGGCCTTTTGGCCTTGTTGTGTCTGGAACAATTCACTTCTTGCCGCTCTCTTACTTTTGCACCACAGCCCCGATTTGTCATCGTTTCCCCCACCCCGCCCCCATTTCAGATAATGATCTCATTCCTTTTTCAAAGCCTCAACTGACCCTGCGTCCATCACACCCTTGGGATTTCAGATCGTAACCACTGGCTGTGTGAAAAATATTTTTTCTTGTGCCACCATTGCTTCTTTAGTCGACTTCTTCAATCTGTGCATTCTGGTTCTTGATCCTTGCATCAACAATTTCTTCCCATCCACTTTGTCCAGACCCCTCAAGATTTTGAATGCTCTCTTTTCAACCATCTCCATTCCTAATTTCTCCAATACTTCTATGTGACTGATGTTCCTTGGAACTATTCTCATGAATCTTTTTTGCACTGTCTCAAATCCCTCCACATTCTTTCTTAGGTGTAGTACCCAGGACTGAATCAACTCTCCAGTTGAGATCGAAGTAATGTTTTATACAGGTTTAACATAATTCCCTTGCTTTTGTACTCTCTCTTATTGATAAATCCCAGAATGCCATATGCTTTATGAACCACACTCTCAACCTGTTCTGCCACTTTCAATGATTTATGCACATATAGAAAAAATCATAGAAACCCTACAGTGCAGAATGAGGCCATTCGGCCCATCGAGTCTGCACCGACCACAATCCCACCCAGGTCCTTCCCCCATATCCCTAAATATTTACTCCCTAATCTCTCTAACCTACGCATCTCAGGACTCTAAGGGGCAATTTTTAGCATGGCCAGTCAACCTAACCCGCATATCTTCGGACTGTGGGAGGAAACGCACACAGACACGAGGAGAATGTGCAAACTCCACACAGACGGTGACCCAAGCTGGGAATCGAACCCAGACCCCTCTGCTCCTGCACCCCCTCTCTTTTTGTTGTGTCATTCTATTCTTCCGACCAAAATGAATCACTTCACATTTCTCTCCATCAAATTTAATCCACTCATTGCACCGATGTCCCTTGTGAAGTTGTACACTATCCTCTTCATAATTCACAGCACTTCCAAGTTTTGTATCATCCACACGGTGGCACAGTGGTTAGCACAGCTGCTTCACAGCACTAGGGACCCGGGTTCAATTCCTGGTTTGGGTCACTGTGTAGAATTTGCATGTTCTCTCTGTCTCTGCGTGGGTTTCCTCCCACAGTCCATAGATGTGAGGGCTAGGTGAATTGGCCATGCTAAACTCTCCCTTAGTGTTACCCGAACAAGCGCCGGAATGTGGCGACTAGGGGATTTTCACAGTAACGTCATTGCAGTGTTAATGTAAGCTTACTTGTGACTAATAAGTAAATTTTAAAACTTAAATTTTGAAATTTTGGTCCAGACTTTAATGTATACGTCAAGAAGAACTGGAGTCCGAACGCTGATCTTTGAGGAATTCCACTATAAAACCCTCTCCAGTTTGAAAAAGAAATGGTTCACCACTATTCTCTCAGATCTGATGTGAGGCTTTAGCAGGTGCCTTTTGGAAGTTGATGAAAACCATAACAAGAACATGACCCTAATTAACCCTCTCTGCAACCCCATCAAAAAACTGATCAAATATAATTTGACTGTAACAAATCTATGCTGGCTTTCCTTAATTAGCCTGCATTTGGCCAAGTGACAATTAATTTTAACCTGAATTCTCATTTCTGAAAGCTTCCCCACCAGCGAGGTATTAATATTTGCCAAGTTCCAGGTGTTTGAGAAATCTGTGTTGTGGGTGTGGTATATTTCTCTTTAAGACAGTACAGCAGGAGTGAGTTACCTGATTTGAGGGACCAAAGCAAATAGTGAGAGGGTGGAGTCTTCTCTTGGGCAGAATAATCTAGAAGCCATGTTGTAAGCACATAATTAGTGGGCAGCCTAGAACTGGAACACTCCTGCACCAAGTTTCTCTCATCAATAAATACCTTCTGTTTCTAACAAAGCCTGAAACCTTGTTATGATGCAAGAGTGCCACAATAATACCTACTTGGGTTTTTTGAAAAATCCTAGCCGCATTCTATTGGCTTTCTCTTCCCAATGGATAGTCCTTTCCTATAAATTGTTTCATGGTTTAGCCTCTCCCAGCTCCTTAACAGCCCCAAATATCAGCTTGTGACTTTCGGCCCTCAACTCGAGGTGAAACTCCCAAATAATCCTATCCTTGTTCTCTGTAACCCTGCCTGCCTTACAGTTTCTCTCAAGTTTCTACCTCTTGCTGCAGCTGTATAGGGCATTGATGAGGCCGCAGCTGGAGTACTGTGTGCAGTTTTGGTCGCCGCACTTATGCATATTTTGGCCTTGGAGGGAGTGCAGAGGAGGTTTACTAGGCTGATGCCGGAGTTGAGGGGGTTGAGCTATGAGGAGAGGCTGAATAAACTAGGCTTGTACTCATTAGAGTTTAGAAGAATGAGGGGAGATCTCATTGAGACGTATAAGATGATGAATGGGATGGATAGGATAGAGGTGGAGAGACTCTTCCTGCTCAGAAAGGACAGTAGGACTAGGGGGCACAGCCTCAAGATAAAGAGGGGGGCGGTTTAGAACAGAGTTGAGGAGGAACTTCTTCACTCAAAGGGTGGTGAATCTCTGGAATTCTCTGCCTGTTGAAGTGGTGGAGGCTGCCTCGCTAAATATTTTTAAGGTGCGGGTTGATGGGTTTTTGATAAGCGAGGGGATTAAGGGTTATGGGGAGAGGGCGGGAATGTGGAACTGAGCCACGACAGATCAGCCATGATCTTATTGAATGGCGGGGCAGGCAGGGCTAGATGGCCTACTCCTGCTCCTATTTCTTATGTTCTTAAAAATTCTTTCTTCTGACTGTTTGTTACTGCTTGGCATATGTTCAGTGATTGAGTTATGTTCGTCTGTATAATTTCCCTATATGAATAGAGAAAGCTGTGGGAATTGGAGATTTGTCTTGTTATTCAGATCTCATTATTTATCCCTGGTTCTCAGGACTCAGTTTTTGAGTTTGTGGGTTGAGAGGTGTGGGCCTTCATAGCGAGGGGGATTGAATATAAAAGTAGGGAGGTCTTGCTGCAGCTGTATAGGGCATTGGTGAGGCCGCAGCTGGAGTACTGTGTGCAGTTTTGGGCGCCGCACCTGCGCAAGGATATTTTGGCCCTGGAGGGAGTGCAGAGGAGGTTTACTAGGCTGATACCGGAGTTGAGGGGATTGAGCTATGAGGAGAGGCTGAATAAACTAGGCTTGTACTCGTTAGAGTTTAGAAGAATGAGGGGAGATCTCATTGAGACATATAAGATGATGAATGGGATGGATAGGATAGAGGTGGAGAGACTCTTCCCGCTCAAAAAAGACAGTAGGACTAGGGGGCACAGCCTCAAGATAAGGGGGAGGCGGTTTAGAACGGAGTTGAGGAGGAACTTCTTCACTCAAAGGGTGGTGAATCTCTGGAATTCTCTGCCCGTTGAAGTGGTGGAGGCTGCCTCGCTAAATATTTTTAAGAAGCGGGTTGATGGGTTCTTGATAAGAGAGGGGATTAAGGGTTATGGGGAGAGGGCGGGAAAGTGGAACTGAGCCACGACAGATCAGCCATGATCTTATTGAATGGCGGGGCAGGCTCGAAGGGCTAGATGTACTACTCCTGCTCCTATTTCTTATGTTCTTATGTTCTTATGGATGTGGCTGAGATGCAAAATGCATCGGAACAATGGATCAAATAGGTGTCTTGCCACCCCATGTTAAGGCACATTGGTGCTAGATAGATCATGCCCCAAATTTAAATGTCAGCAACAAATTTCCATGAAACTGCCTACTGTTACTCAAATTTAAAAGCAAAATAATACAGAAGCTGGAATCTGAAACAAAAACAGAAAATGCTGGAAAATCTCAGTAGGTCTGACAGCACCTGTGGAGAGAGAACAGAGCCAATGTTTCGAGTCTGGATGACCCTTTTTCATTTCCAGCATTTTCTGTTTTTGTTACAGTTACATATGTTGTTTTCACACTGACTTACGAGTCGCATTTTATTTATTACTTAGTTCTAGTATATCAAAAACTAACTTTAGCCTGCCACCAGTCAAGTTTTAATGTTTGGTGTGGGACAGGGTGAAGAATGTATTTGGACACACTCTGATTTCAGTCATTGTGCAGGTTTAACCTTCAAACAATTAACCTTTTGAAGAACTATTTTGCTTAACACTGGCAGTAGCAAACTAGGGCAATAACTGAAATTTTAACATGGCTGGTTAAGCATCACATTATTTCCCCATCACTTTCCTGAAGATTTTGGCTACCAGTCAATGCTGTTTGCATATTTTGGACACTCTTGAAAGCCTTCCCAAGTAGCGATTCAGCTGGACAGAGAGTGTCAGCAATCTGTTTGAACATGGATGGGAGAAGACCACAGCTGTGTGTGTCCTGTCTTAGGATGCTAATTGCTTACTTTTCAGCAAAGGCCATTTGATAGCTGCTGAGAACAGAAACCTGGCTGATTTTATTTTTCACTTTGACCTTGGACGTTGTGATGCTGGAGCTAAGGTAGTTGTGATTGCTGCGAACAAGTAACACAGCACAGACCAGGAATTGAAACTGGGATCTTCTGAACTGATGTACTCAGTAGCATACAAACTGAGTTAGTGGGACATATTATTTTTGGCACAATGTATAGCAGATGTCTTGGCTCTGCTGATGAGCTGGAGTCCTAATGTCGAGACTGAGTGCTGCACTTCAGCTGACTGCAGGGAAATGTGAAGGAGTAAGTCCAGGGCGGTCATGATTTATTTTAGCTTGTCGGAAGTAGCTCCTTCTCCAAAAAGCAGAGCTTGCCCTTTATAACCCTCAGCCGTTGTATCCTTTTACTCTGTTGCCATTTGTACCTCGTCTCTGCAATCTTGCGCAATTTCCCTTTTGATCAGTTTATCTACTCTTGACATAGTTCATCAGTGCCATCTAGTGTTAATACTTCATGCCAAGCTACAGTTCAACCCGTTTCACCATAATTGGATTTTGCAGTCTTAGCTGATATTCCGAGCTCAATATCAGTGTCAAAGAAAACGAGGCTCTTCTTTGTACAATATTGAAATGAATTTCTTTCCGTTTTAGTACTTCAACCACATCAGTATTGAGGACTCACGGGTATATGAACTGACCAACAAGGCTGGACTCTTGTCACCATATCAAATTCTCCATGAGTGCCTTAAGAGGTAAGTCATAAAGTTGATGGTACCTATCATCACCTATATTTCTTTACTCTGTAAATAAAACCTTGCTTTACCTTTTGTATTCTGGCATTCCAGTAAGACCACTTAAATTCCATACACACAAAGCCTCCTTTACTGTACGAGAAACATTGGGAGTTTATTCTGAATAACTTCACTAATAAAAAAGGGACCATGTGAAGTTATTGCTGTAAATTATACTTCAGTAACAGGAATGTTTAATGATCTTATAAGTTGGGAGAACAGGGTTGAGAAACTTATCAGCCATGATTGAATGGCGGAGTAGACTTACTGGGCCAAATAGCCTAATTCTGCTCCTATATCTCATGATCTAAGGGTCTTGTACCTCATACAACAGTGGTGTATAAGCAACACTATTAGCTAAAGGCTTACAGTGCGCTAGCAGTCTTCTGTGCAGTTAATTGTCACAAATTACATGAACAATTTAATTTGTAAATATAAGACCATCAAATTCATTCCTGTTTATATAATGTTTAAAAATAGTCTACAGTGTTAGCACTCCCACCTCCTGGAAAGTTATGGATTGAAGCCCCAACGCCACAGACACACACTCAAAAATCTGGACCAATTTGTCTAACATCAGTCATTGGGAAAACACTAGAATCCATTATTAAGTAGGCAAAAGCAGAACTTTAAAAAAATGATAATGCAATCCATTAGAGTCAACATGGCTTTGTGAAACTATTAGAGTTCTTTGAAGATGTAATGAATGGGTAGCTAGAGGGGAACCAGTAGATGTAATGTATTTGAATTTGCAAAGGTTTTTGATAAGTTGTTACATAGAAGGTTACTGTGCAAGATGTGTTTGGGGTGATATATTCACATGGATGGCCATCTAACAGGAACAGAAATTCTGGATAAACAATTCATTGCTGAAACAGATTATTATGGTGGCACAGTGGTTGGCACTGCTGCCTCACGGCACCAGGGGCCTGGGCTCAATTCCCAGCTTGGGTCACTGTCTGTGCGGAGCCTGCATGTTCTCCCCATGTCTGCGTGGTTTCCTCCGGGTGCTCCGGTTTCCTCCCACAGTCGGAAAGACGTGCTAGCTAGGTGCCATGCTAAATTCTCCCTCAGTGTACCTGAACAGGCACTAGAGTGTGGTGACTAGGGGATTTTCACAGCGATTTCATTGCAGTGTTAACGTAAGCCTACTTGTGACATTAATAAATAAACTCTAAACATTGTTGATTGTGGAGTTAACTACGTAAATATTGATTTCCTACATTAATAGCAGTGACAATGCTTCAGAGGTATTTTGTTGGCTGTAAATTGTTTTGGGACAACCTGAGATGATAAACATGCTATGGAAATTGCAAGTCTTGCCTTGGCAAGAGAAAAAGATGCTGAAATAGCATTCCTCTATATCTTCGCATTCTTCGCAGTCCTAACATTCACTGATCCCAAATTTCATAGATGCCCTGATCACTGGCCAGCCTCTCATTTCTGTTTCTATTTTCAGAAAAAAGCTTGCTTTTATTTTGTCTTGTGCCCCAGATCTAGCTCGTTGCAGTCAGTGAAACTTTGCTGCCCTCTTCTGGGGTTGCTGGAGTTTTCTATATAGCTGCCAAAGAGAGGGATGAACTTACACCAGAGATAGGCAACCCAGGCTAGTGAGCGGCCCTCCTTCATCTCAGCAGGCCACAAGTTGAAATCACTAACCATGACCCCGTGGAAAAGATTAAATACACTTAACACGCGTCAAGTTTTTCATGTAGTTATAGAAAATGTATAATCATTTTTTAATTAGTAAAATTATCATCAGTTTGGTTAAAAACAAAAGAAATATTTACACTTTGGACACAGAAGGAGTGCATGGCTCTCACACTCAATGTTATGTGCAGTCTGCATGAATCTCACCTTACTTGCCGTTGCTTTACTTGTGCATCAAATCAGTCATACAGGTCGGGAAAAAAACTACATGAACGGAAATCAACTGAATGTGGTGACTGAGCCCAAGGTCAAGGGTCAACAAAATGTCTCGTGGGCCGCAGTCAGAACCCAGATGGGTTCAGTGTGGCCCTCGGACTGCAAGTTGCCTACCACTGACTTACACTGTAAGATGTCCAAACACTTTGGTGTTTAAAGTAGACCTCAACGTCAAATCTTAATCGACTTGCACACAATTTATTTACAACTTCCCTGCTGACATAATAAGATGTGGAATGTGATCTAATAAGGAAACCAGAACGCTTATCTATTAGTAGTATGCCTTTCCACATCTTTGTACATAACTGATTTTCCAAGCCACCTACTCTGTCCTCCTATTAAATTTACAGCATTCAAATATTTTTGTGGTTTAATTTTTTTAATACTTTCAGTAAAACTGAGGACTGGTCTGTTGGAGACCATCTTGGTCTGGGAGGTTGTCTTCACAGTAAAAAGTCTGACAACACCAGGTTTTAGTCCAACCTATTTATTTGATAATATACTCGTATATTATCAAATAAATAGTATATTATCAAATAAATAGGTTGGACTAAAACCTGGTGTTGTCAGACTTTTTACTGTGTTTACGCCAGTCCAACGCCGGCATACCCACATCAGGTTGTCTTCAGGCAGCTATTGTGCTGCTGACACTGCGTGAGGCCCATAGACTGACAGCACTGGCTAACAGCACACTATTGCACATCCACTTACCTATGTTCCTGCTCCCATTTGGTAGGAGGATGGAGTGGGTGGATGTTCCTTGTTTGTCTCTATATGATCTTAGACAAAAGGGTATGTGAATGAGTGGCAGCTATGACAGAGTTGTGCCTCTGCTGTCAAAGTTGCTGCTTCTAGCAATGACAGTGTAATTAAGCTAAACATGATTTCCTTGTCTGTTGCTGCCATGAAACACAGGCTGAATAAATTTGAGTTTTGTTTGTGGGGACATTATTCATCTCCATTTCATGTTCCTGTCATAATTACCAGAGTGTCTGACTTCTGTGCAGTTATTAAAATTAATTTACGCTGAGCGTAAAAGAATAAATGTGTTTCAATTTTCAGAAATCATGGAATGGGTGATACCACCATCAAGTTTGAGGTAATTCCTGGTAAAAACCAGAAAAGTGAATATGTCATGACCTGTGGCAAGCACACAGTAAGAGGCTGGTGTAAGTATGGCTATGAGTTTAGGTGCAGTTTTGTGTTGTATGTGGTATTGTGCAACATTTTCCTCCTCCAAGTTAGTAGATATTTAAAACTGCTAGGAGGTATTTTTATATAATTCCAGTTTTGTTACTGAATGCTAATGTGATCGGGGTGTCCAAGTCACTGTTAGTTTGAGATTTGAAGCCGTGCCCCAGTTACCTATTAGAAAACACATTGTGTGGCTGTAGTTTTAAAATATCAAGTTGTTCTCATATGAGGGTGTTCCATTGATTACAATGTTCTCTGCTTGTTTGATTTCACCCTAAAATATCTGACCCAAACAATACCGTCTTTAAAATGTTTGAAATAGACCGTGCTTGGCGCCGTGGTGGCACAGTGGTTAGCACTGCTGCCTCACACCGCCATGGACCCGGGTTCAATTTCCGGCTTGGGTCACAGTCTGTGTGGCATTTGCATGTTCTCCCCCTGTCTGCAGGGTTTCCCCTGGGTGCTCCAGCTTTCTCCCACAGTCTGCAAGATGCTGGTTAGGTGCATTGGCTGTGCTAAATTCTCCCTCAGTGTACCCGAACAGACACTGGAGTATGGCGACCAAGGGATTTTTATAGTGACTTTACAGTGTTAATGTAAGGCTACTTGTGACACTAATAAATAAATAAACTGCTAATTGAGTGAAAATTGATATTCAGTCGATGATTTTCATTAAAACCGTGGCAACATTTACGGAAGATCATTTTGTATTTTAATCAGTACTATTACACACAAAATTCTGCTTTTTACCTACTAGTAAATAATTTAATAGTATTTTATACACGCATGATTAATTACTGCTGTGAATCTGCACCAATTCAAATTTGAAAAGGACCATTATCTTAGAGGGTAGTGAATCTGTGGAATTCCTTGTACCGCAGAGGGCAGTAGAGGCTGGGTCATTGATTATCTTCAAGGCTGAGATGCAGATTTTTAATCAGTAAGAGAATCAAAGGTTACAGCAGAACAGTGGAGTTGTGGATTATCACATCAGATCAGTCATGATCATATTGAATGGTGGAGTAGATCTGATGGGCAGAATGGCCTACTTCTCTTGTGTCTTATGGGAACTGAGATGCACGGCCGTAATGTAATTAAGTGGTTCATGTTTAAGCTGGCGCTGGCTTCAACAATCTGTAAAGCACGCACTGTAATGTTGTGCAGGTATTAATCTTTCTGGCCTCATCACTACTTTACATGTTGACTAATTCTTGAATATATGTATTTTCCCCTTTCCTACTTTTAATGCGTTGTGAATTGCACTTTTGGTTTTAAGGGCCTACCTGATTAGCATGCTGTTGCTCCGAAAGGAATAAATATTACTGTCCACTTGAAATTTTCCGAAGGGTTCTAAACATAAAATCTGTTGTTTCTGACTATCAATAATTTTTTTCGTAAGTTTTATCCCTAAAAAATTCTCTTCTTAAGATGAAACTATAATCATTTCCTTGTACTACTTTATCTATGGTTGGAGAATAAATTCTTTGCTTTTACTCTAGCTATTTTAAGATTGAATTTGGCCTATTCTTGAATGTTAATATGTGCTTGTTGTTGAATGCTAATTATGCATTAGAATGCTTGTTTGTGTTCTAGGAGATTTTATAGTTTAAACTTGTATATTTTCATATTAATAATCCTGATGGACTTTGCAAATCATACACATCTATGCAAGTTTATTTACATAGGAATACCATAGATCCCTATTTGCATTTTTCTCGATTTGATTGCCTATCCAATGAGTAGTTAAGATCATTTAGCTACTTGGTTTTAATACTCTGTCTCTGATTAATTAAATTGTATGTTAGAACAAGGAAGGATTACTATAGTGTAAGAACCTGAGAATTCTAGAAGGGAGAACCTATCAACCTGTCCACTATGAGGTACGCTGGAAGGGTTGTATGTCCAGATTCACAGTAAGGTTGTGACACCTTCACTTGCACTCCTCCAGTCACAAAGAAGTGTTTGTGGCAATACCCATTGCCTGGGTTCTGGTGTAGAGAATGGTCATCTGAGAGAGGTACTGATGGACATCTAATAGCAGTAATGTTGTACCTCTATAAAGAGTCAGTTCCTTAAGAGAAAGAAGGTTAGACTTGATTGGCAGCTTTTTGACGAGCAGTAAGTGCTCACTATTTATTTAAAAAAAGAATCATTTAAATTGTTGCCAATACTCCAGATACAGTTCAATTTTCTGCAATAAAATGAGATTTTATCTTTTTTAGATTCCTTGTGGAATGTTTTGTCTCTGGGGTAATGATAGTACTTTGCAGTAATGAAGCTTTATTTACACTTCAGGATTTTATTATGTGCATTTCCGCTAGTGAAAGGAAAAGATAACTTTACTGCAAAAATCTTAAAATTGAATTTAACAATCTTTTAAAGTAAAGTTTATTTATTAGTCACAAGTAAGGCTTACATTAACACTGCAATGATGTTGCTGTGAAATTCCCCTAGTCACCACACTCACCACGTCTTTCAGATTGTGGGAGGAAACCGGAGCACCCGGTGGAAACCCATGCAGACACAGGAGAACGTGCAAACCCCACTTAAATAGTGACTCAAGTAAGAATCGAACCCGGGTCCCTGGCACTGTGAGGAGCAGTGCTAACCTCTGTGTCACCATACTGCCCCAATCTGAAACCTTTTGATGTGTTGTCTTCATGTAATTAAACTCTGGTAACCAATTTCGGTTCCTTATTTTATGAACTGTGCCAGGATTATTTAAAGGCTGAATTTGAGTTTCTGTCTAGTGCATCAATTCTTCTGCCAGTTTTACTTATTTACATGTTTTTGTTTTATTTGTTTATTGGGGAGGAATTATTCTGTTTTCCTTCAGGTGCGGTAAGTGCAGTCTAAACTCTGGACACTTGAATAAAATGTATATCTTGTGGCCATGCTGTGATTTACTCTTAACTCTGTGTACATTGTACTGGGGGGTTAGCTTAGTGTTTACATGTACTTATTCTTCTCTGACTTATATCTGACAGGAAATGAGGGATGAGTTGTCTGCATTTTCCAACTGATGTAATTAAAATACTGCAATTTTCAGGCAAGAACAAACGAGTTGGCAAACAGCTGGCATCTCAGAAAATCCTACAATTACTACACCCTCACGTCAAGAACTGGGGGTCACTACTGCGCATGTACGGCAGGGAAAGCAATAAAATGGTCAAACAGGTAAATTGTGAGGTAATGTGATGGATGTTGCATCTCTGTGGGAATGGGATCCAGGCTTGACTTTCTGCATAGAGCTGCTGGGTTTTGTGTAGGATCATGTTAAGCTTTTTAAGGGGTTGTAAGAGGAGGGTATGAAATGTAAAAAAAAAGTGGGGTGGGAAAATGTTTTCAGCCTGAACAATATAATTTTTGAAGCATATGAATACTGCAACGTGGATTAAGTAAAATTTTCAAAATGTTCCAAGTGAGAAATGAAATGATTTTGCCAGCTGGTTAAATGTTATTACATTATTGCAAAGAGAACAATCATTGCAACATAATCTTTCTAATGTCAGTTTTGTGTCCCTAGGGCACCATTTCATGATGTATTTTTATTCCAGTTATGTGAACAATTGAGCATTTTGCTAATATTCTTCTTTGAGTATATATCTGAAAAGCTTGCAAGATGGGCTAAGTCAAACGTTATTTATTTGATGTAGAAAACACATTCCTCGCATCCAAGCGCTTGGCTTAAAATAAATTTGATCTTTTAATTGGCTTTCATATCCTTCAGTAGAGCTTGACAGTTGCTCTGCTATGTCGTTCAGCTGTTGTGATAGCAGTAAATTTATGCATAAGGTCCCATAAGCAGAAATGAGATCATTGGTCAGGTGAATCTGTTCCTGTGGCATTGGTGCCCTTGCTATTATTTATTCAATAATTCTGATTTATTTTGGGAAAGTTACAGTAGCATCTTTCATGTCCACTTGAAAAGGCAGACAAGATCTTGGCTTAATATCTCATCTGAAAGATGATAGCTTCAATAATATAGTTCTGTACAGATGTCAGTCTACACCCCCTCCCCCCAGTCATGGTGTTTGAGGATGCAACAACTTGATTCAGGTGAAAGGTGGTATCCCCAATCCAGAGGAAACATCATACCTGCATCAAGTCAGTCCAGCCCTATCAGAATTTTATACATTTCAGTCGGATTCCCTCTCATTCTTCTAAACCCCAGTGAAAATAGGTCTTGTTAACTTGATTTCTCCTCACGACAATCCTGCCAAACAAAGAATCAGTTTGGTGAACCTTTGTTGCGCTTCCTCTGAGGCAAGTATATCCTTTCTTGCACGAGGAGACCAAAACTGTACACAATACTCCAGGTGTTGTCTCAGCAGGACCTTGTACAACTGCAATAAGACATCCTAGCTCCTGTATTCAAGTCCTCTTGCAATGAAGGCCAACATACCATTTGCCTTCCTAACCTCTTGCTGCACCTGAATGCTTGCTTTCAGTGACTGCTGTACAAGGACACAAGTTCCCATGTACATCAATGTTTCACAGTCTATCTTTTAAATAATTCTGTTCCGTTCTGTTTTTCCAATTGGAGTAGATAACTTCACAGCTGTCCACAATATACTGCATCCTCCATGTATTCCAACCTATCTAAATCACCTTGAAACGATTTTACTTCCTCCTTACCACTTACTATTGTATCATCAAACTTGGAAATGTTACTTTGATTCCCTCATCTAGATTGATGTATATAGCAAATAGCTAGGACCCAGCCATTGATATCCACTTCCACCGCAAGAAGTTCCAAAAAGGACCCATTTCTTCCTACTCTGCTTTTCCTGTCTGCTAACCTATTTTCAATCCATGCCAGTATATTACTCCTAATCCCATCTGCTTTAACCTCTTATGTGGAACTTTTATCAAAAGCTTCCCAAAAATCCAAACACACCACACCCTCATCTATTCTACTAATTATGGCCACAAAAACCACTAGGAAGTTTCATGAGAAACATGATCTCCCTTCTCATAACTCTATGTTGACTTTGAAAATATCAATAGAATTAGACAATGTGAACTCTTATCACATCTTTTATAATGACTTGAAAGGTAGTGTTAGTTTCATGGTCTTCATTACTGAGACTTACTTTCAATTCCATATTAATTGAATTTAAATTCCAGCTGTGGTGGATTTGAACCCTTGTCACTAGAGTATAACCTGGATAATTAGTTCAGTGACATTACCAGTATATCACTGGCTCCCCAGGGATTAAGTTTGTATTTCCAAGCTTTTCTAATGACAGTGTCTTTATTGGAGAATACAATAGGAAGGACCAAAAAAAATTCTTTATATTTAATGTTTCATCAAATGGGAAATTTATGGCTCTTTCAATTTTTTTCCCTTTAAGAAGTTACAGACTATTTAGAATTGATACAATCACAGGGCAGAAATTTTTGTTTTAATGTCAAAGTGCTGGCTGTAGCGAAACACGTGCAGCAAGCCAGCTTTCCTCCTCATGTTTCACTTAGAAAATGCTGGAGGTTTGTCGGAGCTCACTGTCGGCTTTCCAGAGGTCAGCGCTTGTCCCAATCTCCAGCATCAGAAGTTAATACACTGAGCACCCCAAGGACACAGTAAAAAGTCTGACAATACCAGGTTTAAGTCCAACCGATTTATTTGATAGTAAACTCACTAGCTTTCGAGGTTTCCCTCTTCTTCAGGTGAAAGGACACCCATCATCCCTCACCACTGCCCCTTGCCAGACCATCTCTCTCTCCCCCCGGGAGCTGTATTTATGTGTGCACCCCTGATGTGGTCTCTGCACCTGGTTCATGTTGCTCCAGACCTGTTGCAAACCTTTGCAGCATAAGGGAGGAAGTCGCCCACATCCATAGTCCTGGCTACTATCATTAGACCCTGGCTTGAATTCAATAAGGAAAAGGGATAATGGCCTCTGTAAAATTCCTGTAGAAATTTGGTAACATTGTGTTTTGACAGTATGAGAATCCCAAGTGATTTATTTTCTTGGAAGGTGAAAATTTGGTTTGCAGAGAAAGCACCGAATCTTCAAGGCGAAGATGAGCCCATTATACAATCAAAGACCGTGACAGCCATGTCAAAAGCAATTCTACACGTCGGGCAGAATTTTGTATTTTGCTTTTCTTCTTAATGTACCAGTATTTGCAGCTGATATACTCTGGTCTTGACTTGGCTGTGATTGTTGCAGATGGAAAATCTTAACGTTTCCTTGGCATTCCTATTATTTGATTTCTTAAAAGCACATTTTTACTTTCACCCACCTGTCCTGCACTGTGGTAATTTTGATGCATTTACCCATAGTTTATACATTATTTAAATACAATTTTTTCTATTATTTTAACACAGGAAATGTCTGATAAAAGTGTGATTGAACTGCAGCAATTTGCCAAAAAGAACAAACCGAATCTTCATATTTTGAACAAGTTACGAGATGAAATGAAGAAGCTGGCACGGGATAGGGTAAATATTTTTATTATTAGGGGGTGAGTAGTGGAGTGGGAGCTTATATTTGGGAATCTACCAAAGGCTTGAATTCTGCTGGGCATTTCCCTGGATTTTTGTTTTTTGTTCCTGTTCTTGTATCTTGCCTCCCATGGTTCCTCTCCTGCCAACTTATTTCTGCAATCATTCTAAGCACCAGCTAGTACATAACCAGTTGGCCTCCCTTTGTGTGAGCGTTGATAATGAAAGTCAGCAGACTCCAGTGCAAAGTCTGATACTGCCATCCTGCGACACCCAAAATAGATGATGGAGTTTTTCTTTTTAAAACCAGGTTTATGTAATTGTCGTTTGTTTTCTTCTGTCCCACAAAGGAGGAAACTCGGAAGAAGCCGAAAATGACGATAATGGAATCAGCACAGCCAGGCAGTGAACCTCTTTGTACTGTTGATGTGTAAAGCACTGCAAAATGGAGAGCAATAACGCACTGGAGAAACTCATCCTTGACAATTTTTTGTTACCTTCTTGCAGAGAACTTATTACATTGCGAAATGCAGAACAATTTTTAAAGGTTCCCCCACCCCAGCTTGACAGTGTACCTCTATGATTACAACTAGCGCTGTGCATTACAATAGGATAATAGCACTGAACTTGAATCTGTACCTCTATTTCAGAAAAGGGCACAAGGCTAAAGATAGAGTGAAATTATATTGGTTGATACTGTTGCCCCAGGAAAGAACCTTTAGACTTGTGACCTTTTTAATTTATCAGTTAAATTTTAAAGGAGATATAATGGCCCAGTAAGTTCCCTGCATCTGCCAAATACAGAATGGTCATTAAATTGTCGTTGTGCACTGATCTGTTGGTAAGTTAGACCCTTTGGGGGGTAACCTTCTGAAAGAAGTAATACCTTTCATTGTTTACGTGTAAGCTGATGCCGGTGAGAAATTGCTTTCAACACAAAATTTAAGTTATTTCTTTTAATATGAGCTTTTCTTTTTGTAAACACATTCTGAGCAATTTATCAAGGAACTTTGTCAGGAAGCTACTTGTTTTAATGAAGTGACACTTAACTATTATTGAAGAAACACGTAATATGCAGATCATATGAATTAAGGGTTTTTGGAACCATAGATTTATATTGGAGATTTTAGATCTTGGATTACAGGCATTTCAACTGAATAGCCTTTATAGGACGGTAATTATTAGTGAAAGGCTCATAAATTAGACAAACGAGTGAATATCTCAGTGTCTAATAACATGGACACACAATGGCTTTTTAAATACATTTTCTAGTAATTTTTTTCTGACTTTTATTTTGTTATGGGGTTCTGTGAATATGCATCATCTTTATAAGAAAATGGGTCAAGCTGTCCGGATCCCCCCTCAGTAGATATAATGCATGTTTGAGACTACAAGATCCTGTTGAATGGCTTGCACTGTTTGGCTCTGACTCTGCACTTCTGTCATTTGGCACAAATACAGAAGGTGTATTTCTGTGACTGTAGTTTAGTTTAACCATTGCCAAACTGATGTTCAACTTTGGAATTGCACCAGAGTTGAAGTTGCAGCTATCTTGTGTTCTCTCCTGATTCTGCTTTGCAATTATACATTTAAGACCAGATCTTTCAAGTTTGGACAGCTCCAACTCTCTGTCAGTATTTTTTTTTGGTAGAAGCTTTAAAGTTGTTAAAGCTGTTGTAAGCATTTGTTCATTGTTTTTTAATTATAGTCTGGCCCACTGTTTCAGTTGGAACAAATCATTAATGATGCAAACGAACAGGTTTGATTTGTCTCACTGCTAGAAGTAGAATTGATTAAAATAATTGTCTCTGTAGAACTGATAAAAAGAATATAATGTTCCTCCACCTATAGTTTAATTTATTACCAGGCATGCAGATTGGAGGTTTTGATGTAAAAGCTTGAATTAGTTCTCATTGTCTTAGACTTTATGTTAGGAAATGATTTTCCTTTCAACAACTTAATTTTACCTCACTTAAATCCAGGATAACAACCTGAAGGAAACAAAATACCATGACTAGCTCCAGTGCACTCTTGGTAATGTGAACCAAAGCTTAATAATAGTGTCTTATGCAAACTGACAAACTAATTTTTTAATGCTTGCTGCAGGCTTCAACAGTGGCATAGAGAGGGGAAACAAGATTTTAAAAAATTGCAATAACTGCTGGAACAAAAACTTATATTTAAACTGCTGTGCACTGTCATTTTGTGACGTTTTGTGTTTTAAATGTTTACTACTTTTCTCTGTTGAATGCAACTTTTCTTGCCTTTGCACATGAACACAAGTGCTGCTGCGAGAGAGTACAGATTGTGGTTTTGCGAATTTGCATTTGTGTGATCAACTAAAGTGTGAATTGAAATGGAAACTAGTTGTCTTACCTTCATCCTAATTGATTTGTACATTTAACATTGGTATTTCTGTGTATTGATTGTAACTTGTCAGTATATTATACTCAATGTGGATCTCATTTTTTTTAAAAAAATTAAACCCATTAACTAATTTTGCTGTCTAGAAGGTAATCATGAAGTAAAAGATTGTAATTTGACTGCCTTTTTTTTTCAATCTATTGAAGGCAAAGATTATTTGTGAATATGGGTTATACCTTTTGTAGGGATTGGGGCATTGTTGGATCTTTTTAAGCATGAGTCTGGTTCATCATTGTGTAAATGATATAGGAAGAAAAACCAATAAACCTGAAAAGGTGTTAAGCTCTCATTGAGTAACTACACGATAAATCACTTCCAGGATTCAGTAAAATGTTTATCTTAAATGCATGTCAAGTACCTTAATAGATTTAATGTTCAATCATAATGGGGGAGGAAAATATTTTAAAACAAAACCATTTTAATTACATGCACTAGCCCTCTAACACTCCAAGAAAGTTATTAGTGTATAATGCAATCTGTAAAATTTGGAAAAGTGAGGGGGCAACTGTTTTATTTTTCATCCAATTTTTCATTTGTTTTGCTCAAAGATTTGAGGACCTGACCTCACTTTAAATGTAGCTCTCAACCAATTGCAATTACTACTGTTCTTGATGTTTGAAAATTTAGCCCAGCAAAGCTAATGGTATTTTGTATGATTGAAGTGTTTAAAATGTGACTCCTTACAAACTGGCATAAAGCAAATTAATTTGTGATTATTGAAGCATTCACAGAAAGCTGAATTCTGATTAGAGAGATTCTCGAGATTTGATCTTTGTTTGGTATCCTGGAGCCTACTATCTAAATTGTGTTTCAGTCAAAAAAGAACACTGCAGCTTCCCTGTCTTTACAAACTGATTCACTTATCTTTTCTCATTTATTTTTGTTTCTCTGTTAACTGATTATGGTCTTATGCTGTGGTCTATTTAAAATCAAAGTTCTAACTATTACTCAGTCAAGCAATCTCCAGTGGCTAGTGAATGAAGTTTCTCAAATTGAAGTGCAAATTTTGTTTTTGTTTGGGAAGTTAAAGAAATGAAGTCATTCAGTGTTTCATAATTGTGCAATTGCATTACATGGAAGATTTGATCTGGAGTCTTTTTTTGGGAAAACAAAGAGCATATATCCAGTTCACGGTGTGCCCTGTGTTTTTTAAGTAGTTTGTGTCTGATTAGGGAACTTGCAGTGCAAGAATGGTGCTGCAGTAATGACTTGTACATTGTGTGCAGTTACCACACTAACAGTGCTATTGTAAGTGGCTTTCAGGCTTCATGTACATGTCCTTTGGCCTATGCTTGCTGCAACCTGCACAGCCATCTGGATGTTTGTGTGTGGTCCTTTTCGTGTGACACTTTTTTTGCTCTGTAGTTTGAAGCAATAAAGTTTGATAATTCATTATAAAATGTTTGTTTTTTCCCTTATTCTTTTTTTTAAACAGCACAATCCCTTGTGCTTTGATATGAAAACGTTCAACAAAATATAAAGGTTTGTTAAGTGAGTAATGGAAATATCACGCAGTGAAATCCTCTGGTTCACATGTCCTTGTAGGATTGGATTAATCTTTTAGGTTGCACTGACATCAATTAAACTGAGCTTAAACTAGAAAATTAGTTTTACGCAAGTGGAATAAGAGGAAGGAGATTAAAATTCAAACTAATGAAAGACAAAAATAGATGAGTGAAAATTCATTTATACAGCATTTTCCATGACCATTGGACATCAGGGGCAGCATGTGGCACAATCATGCTGTCTCACAGCACCAGGGACCCAGGTTCTATTCCCAGCATGGGTCACTGTGGAGTTTGCACATTTCTCTGGGTGCTTCAGTTTCCTCCCAGTCTGAAAGACGTGCTGGTTGGGTGCATTGACCCAAACAGATGCTGGAATGTGGCAACCAGGGGAATTTCACAGTAACTTCATTGCACTGTTAATGTAAGCCTTATTTGTGATTAATGAATAAACTTTAATAAATAAATTTCAATGGCTGTAAAGCATTTTGTTTAAAATCAAAGTCTTTTAAAATGTGGTAATATAGGAATTCAGAATGATCAATTAAATAGTTTGGGATCTTAGATAAAAACCAAAGGTATTCAAGAACTAATTAGAGGATGTTACAGACAAGTGCCTCCACATTTCATGGTAAATTTATAACCAACTAAACAAATGAACAGGAATGTGATCAAAATCATTGAGTGCCCAACTATTGCCAACACAGTGTAAACCTCGACTTGTAACAAAATGTTACCTGAAATTTCTCCATTTGATCGTCTTCATGCCAAATCTCAGCCAATTAGTCATTCAGAGAATGGACCATGAAATAGCTACTATACACCTGACCAGTATGAAGAGGACAACAGTTACAAGTTCACAAAAAATGAATGCCTTTTGTTTTCTAATAACATCACACCAAATGAATTTATGCATTGGAGGCAAATTGATGAATAAGTTTGATTCTACTTTCCCAAGCTTTTTCATGTGAATCACAACAAATGACAAGGTTGAAACATTTGTAAGCAGCTCTCCTACTTCAGCTCTAGACCAAAGGAAGATGAATATGGTCATTGAATCATTTCTGCACCAAGATTATTACTGCAGCTTTTTAAGATTTTGTGTTAGTTCCATTTTCAGCTGCTTCTCTCTAACAGGGAATGAAGGGCAGAAGTGGGGATGTTTGCAATGGTCAGCATCATTTGCAACTGCTTCTGGCCATACACAGCAAGACCTGGACAGCATTTGGGCTTGGGCTGACAAGTGGTAAATAAACATTTTATACCAAATATGTGCTAGGAAATTACCATCTGTCCAAACAAAACTAAGCATCTTCTTTTAGCATTGTTCTTACCAGACACTGAACTGGACTAACTAGATAAACATTGTAATTACATGAGCAGGTTAGAGATAAGAAATTATGCAGTAACTTGTTTCCTGACTTTCCAATGCCTGTATCCCATAGCCAAGGCACAAGTCTGGAGTGTGATGCAAGTGCAGGATGCAGCTGAAGTACTGTACTTGATATCTCATTCCCCTTAAATTTTAATTTGCTTCACCGCTGAGTAACAGCTACAGATCAGTTTGAGATGTCCAAGATTTTTCACATGGAGCCTCAGGTCCAAATTTCTCTAAAACCACAAAGACTCAGCAGTTCAGCCAAAATGCGCCAGAGCCTAGAATCCAGAGGCCCCCACCCTTGAATGCCGTATCCACTGTTTTCACTGGGTAGGGGGTAGGAGACAGGCAGGGGTGGGATATATTTCACACATCTGCAGCAATTCACCAAGGCTAGTACCTAGGCTAAGGACATTACTACCTGCAAGTTCCCATAAGTCACACATACTGTTGGAGCTAAGATGCCATTCCTTCACTGTGTATTTCCATTACATCGACTACTTGGAAAAGGTGGCTTACCACTACCTTCAAAACAATCAGTCAGGATGGGCAGCCAGTGCTGACCTGGCCCGCAACACAAACAAATGAGGTCCCATATTATAACATGTTACATATTTCAGCAGCTCAGCCCTGCTGATGCATTTCCTTACCAAGGTACCATTCCATTGTTAGAAATGGTGTTGGAATGTTACACTAAGACTGTACCTACTTGCTCCTGATTCACTGACAATAATTAAAGAGCAATGTTGTGATGTCTTTAACAAAACACCAAAAGAGTAGATTGGTTACTTATTTGCATTTTTAAACCCTGCACTTAAACCACATACATGAACCTACATCATGGAGTTTAAAAGTCTTGCCTTTCTTTATTACCTTGCTGTGGGAAACTGGCTGCCATTTCATAGAATAGATTTTCAAAAGAACTTCATTGGCTATAAAATGCTTCAGGCCATCTTGAAGTTATGAAAGATCATAAAGAAAGACAAGACTTTTAAAATATGGGTTTAGTGTGTGGTTTTCTAAGTGCAGCTAGTTCTTGACAGAATGAAATTCAAGAATTTAATAAATGATTTGAGCTAACACACCTATGCATCAAAGGCAGAACTGCAGTATCAGTCCTGTTTTGCGATGAGATGTTAAACTGTGTGCTAGCTTATAAGAACATAAGAACTAGGAGCAGGAGTAGGCCATCTAGCCCTTCGAGCCTGCCCCGCCATTCAATAAGATCATGGCTGATCTGTCGCGGCTCAGTTCCACTTTCCCGCCCTCTCCCCATAACCCTTAATCCCCTCTCTTATCAAAAACCCATCAACCCGCGTCTTAAAAATATTTAGTGAGGCAGCCGCCACCACTTCAACGGGCAGAGAATTCCAGAGATTCACCACCCTTTGAGAGAAGAAGTTCCTCCTCAACTCCGTTCTAAACCGCCCCCCCCCCCCCCCTTTATCTTGAGGCTGTGTCCCCTAGTCCTACTGTCTTTTTTGAGTGGGAAGAGTCTCTCCACCTCTATCCTAGCCAGCCCATTCATCATCTTATACGTCTCAATGAGATCTCCCCTCATTCTTCTAAACTCTAACGAGTACAAGCCTAGTTTATTCAGCCTCTCCTCATAGCTCAACCCCCTCAACTCCGGTATCAGCCTAGTAAACCTCCTCTGCACTCCCTCCGAGGCCAAAATATCTTTGCGCAGGTACGGCGCCCAAAACTGCACACAGTACTCCAGCTGCGGCCTCACCAATGCCCTATACAGCTGCAGCAAGACCTCCCTACTTTTATATTCAATCCCCCTCGCTATGAAGGCCAGCATCCCATTCGCCTTTCTGACCATCTGCTGCACCTGCAAGCTGGGTTTTTATGTGGGTATATAAAAAATATAAAAATTATAAAAATATAAATAAGAATATAAAAAAGTTGGTTTTGTGATCTTGTCAACTATTGCGCAAACTCCAGTAGAACCCTTCAATTAGTCCTGTGCCTCATGAAAACACCACAAGAAGCCTCAAACATAAACATGAATAAATTATCAAAACATTAAGGTACTGACCACATTTTAATTCAAGAAATTTATACATGTTGGTAACATATACAAAATATATGTATGAATTAGACTGAAGTTCTAATTTTTTTCATTACTTGAAGCCACATATTTGGTTAAAATACCAAATGACAAACATTATGCATAAAAAAAATTGTATTCCAACATTGTAGGCGAGAAATAGTTATAGGCTGAAGAAGCCTATACATGGTACATGAAAAATGTGATCTTCAAGGTAGCATTTCCAGTAATTATCTTTAACACTTGGTTATTTGCATCGAGTTTAGTATTTTCTATGTACCCCAGATAATTCTGGACCACCTGAGCTTATTCCACTCTCTCAAACAATATTAATAGTTCATAGTACATTGTATGTGGGAAGAGATCCACAGCCATAGCTTTAACTGGACGAAAAGGAGAACCTTTCACTCGATGAGATGGAGCACGACAAAGGCTATAGCAAAAGGGGAGAAAATAAGTTAGTTAGCTTTCTTAATAATTCACTTCAGAATGTTATAGATTCATCTGTAATGTGTGTGCACAAAGAACCCCCAACTACCACCACCCCCAGAGATGGTAAAGAAAACTTCTGTTGACTTTGTAAGCAAATATCAACGATAACCCACTACCATCGGACCGGCTAATTTTGAACAAAGCACGTAAATTACATTTTAGCTACATTTGCATAATTGACTAATTAAACATTGGTAAACAAATGAATGTAATGTTACAGGAAATTATTTGCTAATTTTTTTTATTATTTTACACATCTCTAAATTCATGCCATTGGTATTCAAAGTGATTAAAGACAGATTAAATTTAAATAACTGTCTCATCAATATATTGTTACCACAATAAATCTGGAGCACACAGCAGTCAGGAAATAAAAGTCATGTACTAGTTTGGACATCTGGAGTTCTGTTAACTAGAATTTCCGCCATTCCCACACCACATTATTTTTTTATGAAGTCTGTTAGTTCAAATAGTGTCCGTTCAATCCAATTTTCTAATCTTATTCATTTGTAGTGCATATTTTCCTGTTCATTGCAGACTTTACTTGCTGGAAAGTATATTCAAATGTCTAATCGCGAGGTTATTAATCATCCAGTTTTGCCAAAGTTCAGAATCCAGCCTTTTTAAACACTGCATTGGTCCATGCCAGTGCATGCAAGTTGAATGTCTCCCCTGTGCTGATCTGGGTGGGCCATTTAGTACACTCGAGAGTGGTGAATCTATGGAATTCTCTAAAACAGAAAGCGATCAAGTCACTTAATGTGTTTAAGAAATAGATTTTGATACACTTAAGGTATTGAAGCATGTGGAGAAAGAGCAGGAGTATGATGTCGAGTTAGAGGAGCAGTCATGATCATGTTGAATGGCAGTGCAAGCTCGATGGGCCGAATGACCTACCCTGTTCCTATTTTCTATATTTCTGTGGTCACACTTTAAAAGCCAGATTGCAAAGTGGCCTTGATGCATCTTCAAATCGAGATAGGACAGTCAATCTGCATGAAATGGTTGTGAACTTAACCCCGTCAAAAGACAGTATTTCACACTGGCAGGTGGGACTGGTATACTTAAGACTGCTCACTCCTGCAACACAGCCTTCACAATGGGAAAGTCAAATACACCACAAGAATGTGAGGTGACGCTTTGTCTCACATTATGGGCACTGTACAATGTGATCACAAGTGAAAACAAGTGGAGCAGCCCCAACTAGTTTACAGGTTCTGCTATATTCATTCCTTTTATCAATGTCCAGTTAATCAACACAGAGAAAAAATTGTATAATAATTTCTAGACTTATTTTTAAAATTGAGATTGCTAATTATGTAACTTACTCCACAAAATTGTTCATCGCTGCTCGGGCATTGCAAGCGACATAAATTAGATGTTTCAGGTGTTCTGCTCTTCTTATTGCTAATACAACTCTGGAATCTGCAAGTGAAAAAAAACCTTAAATGTCATAAAGCAGTTAACAAAATTTGTATGCTCAGTTATAAAGAAGAAAACGTCTACAATACAGGACTGGCAACATTCAATAATGCAGTGTTCAGTGTCAAAACAGTTCTTACGCAGTCCTGCCCTTGGTGGGTCCACAATAGCAACTACGTTTTGCGATGTTAAAGAGTTAATTACAGTGGGAAAAAGATCTTCGGCTTTCCCACACAAGAATTCCACATTGGTTAGACCTGAATGGAAACAAAAAAGTAACCTGAAGTTATTTAGAGAAGTCTGTTTTCTGCCAGCCTTGAATAGGAAAATAGAACTCATGTAAATTCTTCATTCAGACACTCTGATAAAACAAACAGAAACAGAGAACAAGGACATTTTAAAAAACTGATTTTCAAGTCCCAAGACAATTTCAAGCAGCTCCTTGACAAGTATGGCAACCCTAGCGAGGTTTCCATCAAGCACTGAGTTTCAGTAATTAACATAGTGGAAGTCCATAATGTATTGCTGCTGAATATTCCCTGGGGGACTTTCTGTAAGTTTAACCTGTTCATTTGAGAAGTTACAGGAAAAGCAGAGAAAGAACAAACAAAATTAATAACTTCCCATATTCTTCATGACTATAAGCAGGTAAGATGTGGCTTTGGTTGCGCCTAGGGCAAGACCGTGAGATAGCCCACACTGCTCCTAATACGAAGGAAGATACTACAGGGGTATCTTGTAGAATTAATATGGTCGCCTTGGGGTTAATGGTTCTAAGATGGGAAACCTGAAGCTGACATGACTAAGATTAAGTACATTTACCAGGGATGTTAATAAGTACTAACCATTTAACTCTGCATTCACTTTAGCATCTTCTATAGCTTCCTGGCACATTTCAATTCCAATAACCTTCTTCACACTCTGAGCAACAAGATGAAAAAGATTGTTAATCCTAATTATCAAAACACCCAACCCCAATTCCAGAATCTCTTGTATTATTCCAGAGCTTCAAAGTATTTAGTTCAGTTGATCTCTGTTGATAATGTCAGAAATGACTGGAGCTGACCTGTTTAGCCGCTAAACCTGATGCGTCTGCTCAGATACTCCCTGCTAGGCCCGCTACATCCAGAGGTCAGTTAGGGTTTGTGTTGGTCGTGGGCCTCAAATCTCACTGTGGTCTTGCCTCTCACTCCTTTGAGCATTTCACTTTGTTCTGCCCCCTCGCCTCTCATTTAAAATCCTCATTCTCTACCCAACAATCAGAAACATTTTCTCACTGTGATATCTTCATTGCTTTCCTCCCTCAGCAACAGACCCAAGTAGCTTCTCATCCTCAGGCAGTTTAACCCTCCATCTCAATTCATCATGTTTCATTCTGTGCTTACTGTTCTCCTCACCTTCCCTGTGAATTAAACACATTCACTGCCAGCTCCTTGATCAGTGTCACCTCATGTGGCCTTGCTACTCCATCACTAATGGAGATAAGGCTATGCTCTTTCCTCTGTCACTCTCCACCAACTCTCCTCCCAAACCTCACATTCTCCTTCCAACCCATTCCCTTCTCTGTTCACCTATACAAACTCCCCCAGTTCACTTACAACTTTGCTTTCAAAATTCCAACTGCCCAATCTTTAGCACTCTGTTCGCAGCATGACGTCTGCAGCTACCAATCTGTTGGATCACAACCTCACTAACTTTGCTGCACTCATCAACATTAAAACCACAAATCTCTCTCTCTCTTGCCTTTCCCTCTCTGCTCCTTAAAGTCCAATGGACATTGATTAGCAGATACAGCATCTCGCCATTCAACACCAGATCTGACTGGGCAACGCAGCACCATCAGGTCTTCCTTTTATCTGCCAAAACCACTCATTATTGAAGGACCAGAATCTCCAGATTCAAGTACCCACATAAGGAGTTAGATTGCCAAAGATGGGCGGCACGGTGACAGTGGTTAGCACTGCTGCCTCACAGCGCCAGGGACCTGAGTGCAATTCCCAGCTTGGGTCACTGTGTGGAGTTTGCATGTTCTCCCTGTGTCTGTGTGAGTTTCCTCCGGGTATTCCAGTTTCCTCCCTCAATCTGAAAAACGTGTTGGTTAGGTGCATTGACCCAAACCGGCGCAAGAATGTGGCGACTAGGGGAATTTCACAGTAACTTCATTACAGTGTTAATGTAATCCCTACTTGTGACTAATAAATAAACTTTATTTTACTTAAGTGCTTTCATAATGTAGCCAAACAGGTTGAGTATCCACCTATAAATCCTTCCCAACATGTGCCAATGGCAGATGGTAAAAGAGGGAGAGATTCCTGGTCAACCATGAGTTGGAAAGAAATTGGAGCCTCTATCATCACTATCCATAGCGCCAGACTGCCACATGCACATAAAAGTGTGGGTTACCACAGCAAGTCTGACGCCTTAAGTGGGGCTGGCTAGCCTGGTTGGTTGAATAGCCAGTGAGAACCAGATTGGTGCCAAATTGCACAGAGTTCGATTCCTGTTCCCTGCAGGAGATTTGGGACCTGCTCCCTTACCCTACTTGTGGTGGAGATTGCAGCGCTGTGAGTTGGGTTTGCCTTTGGAGAAAGAACTCAAGGAAACAACTCCCAATAAGGAGATGACCCGATGACCTTTTCCAGCCTGATTCCAATAGCACAAATACAAAAGTAATCCACCAATTTCCTTTCCAGTTCTGCTTTAGGTAAGTGAAGATCGGAAATAAAACAGCAAAGGGTGTTTGGGCATGAAAAGAAGTTCACTTGGTTTACATTTGGGTGTAAGAGGCCTTTCTTTTTTGATACTGGCAGAATGCAGCAACATTCTTGAGTGGAGGTAACAACTGCCTTGAGGATGGAGACTATGTGGCCATTCATGTGAATTCAGTGAATGTACTGCAAGATACTATAGCCCGAATTGATGCTTTTTAAGTCCCAATTACCTGCCTGCACATTCACCTTTCCTGAAACAGAAGTTCATCACATAGTCTCCTACTCAAACTCCATCTCCCAGATCCTCAAATCTGTGGAATTAACATGTCTTGCTTTCTCCTGTGTTTCACAGGATTTGAAAACCTAAGCTTTATATAATCCCTGCACTTCCCTAAATAACTTAATCTGTGTTAATGAGCCCTTATCGGTTCTTCAACTGGTTTCTCAAAACAAAATTTTGAATTTACCTTTGCGAGGGAAAGCCCAATTGTGCCAGTGCCACAACAAACATCTATCACGATACTATCTTGGTTAAGATTGGCCCAGTCTCCAACTGCTGAATAAAGTACCTCTGCAGCCTGGGTATTGACCTAGATATAAAAATATTTGCATCTATGTAATATTTCATTGATTAGGTTATGAAGGTTCCAATGCAAAACATCCCCATCCACACACACCACTCCCCCCACCCCATCTTCATCAAACCAGGAGATACTTCCTGCAATCCAGAGAGCGACCTGCTTCCAGCAACCTGCTTTCAGTCAGGTAAAATTGAATAGTCTCTCTGTCCTGACATGTGAAGATGCCTGGATCCCAATGTGGCCATACACTGGGATCATGACATTTGGGTGAGGGGACAAAGAATACATTCAACCACTACCTAACAGGTACAGTTCACAACAGAGGCTAAGTTTAAAATATTTTGAGGGGACACAGTCCTTTCCTCCTACCCCACCATAGCTAGGTTTTAAATCCACTGCAGTTGGAGTTTGTTCCCCCTCCAGACTCTAAAGACACTATCTGCCAAGAGTTTGAACAGCATAAACACACACTCTGATGGGCTGATGACTGCAATACAAAGTAGTCAAGTTTGCAGTCACAAGAACGGTTACTATACAAGATGACACAGGGAGCGGTGATTTGGCCAGCATTTAAACAGAGCAGAGCACTGCTGATGCTACTGCTTGATGCACAGACAGTAACGTACAATGGAAAGTGGCTCTTCTGCCAATGCTACAAGCTCAAACATAATAAATGTAGTATCTCATAAACGTTAAAAATGATAAAACGTTCACCTGGAAAAATGCATGAGGAGAAATCCGGAATTTGAGGCCAAGGAGCTCTTCGTAGATGTACTTCTCCCCTGTGACATGGTCCAAAGGCAAGTCTTCCAAGTTGGGAGTTTTTCTGGAAATGTTCAAAACAAAACCTTAGATTTTATGCTGATGGTTTGCCTCCAAAACCTTAGCTGCAATTTTTAAGAAGTTATTTAAATTAAAGCTTTTGACAACCAACAGTTTGCGAGATAAGAACTTGCAATTCTACAACACACAACACATCCCCAATACGTTCCAAAACACATTGATTTTAAATGTAATCATGTGGACAATTTGCAGCAACGTCCTGCAAACTGCAGGTTACTGAATAGTGGGATGCTTGCTTTCTGGTGATGCTGGCTGAGGACGAATGCTGGTCAGGAGACTACCAGAACTCTGTTGCTTCAAATAATTTTGTCGAATCTTGTTTTAATGTCTCATCTGAAAGACAACACCTCAGACAATGCAGCACTCCCTCAGTAATACAGTTCTAACTATGTGCTAAACTCTGTAATGTGATTGGCGTTTAATAAATTTCACTTGTCAAAGCTGAAGAAATTTTGTCAAATGAAATTTACTAGCCAGAACGTATACAGTTCTGGCATGTCAGAACTTGAAGTACTTTATCCTGGATTTGTACCTGCAGAGAGCGAAGGATACCAAGGTTTTGAAAAGGGCAAAAAAGAGGAAGACCAGAATGACACAAATCTTAAGAGCTCTGAGGATAGGTTCCAAGAGATAGAACATTTAATTACTGATGAATCAGAGAATTAGGTGAGCTATAATTAAATGCAGGGTTTTGATACAATCTGGTTAGATAGATTGTTTAAAAGGGTAAGTTTGCACTGATATAATCTTGAGATACCAAAGGAATTAAAATGCTCTTCCACCAAACACTGTTGAATAGAGTTTTATAGCTGTTTTATAGAGGCCGATCTCCTCAGGGACTACACATGAGGAAGTTGGAGAATATAATGGTGTATTATTCCATAGAAGTGGTGACCAGTGCTTGAGACTTCTACCCTGCTGACTGAGCATGTACTGGAGAGAGCAGGAAGGTGGGATCAACTGGACTGTTCTTCAAAAGAGCCAACATATGCTTGATGGGCCAAATGGACCTCACTGTGCTGTGATACTGTATAATTCTATGATACTGAACTGACATAGCTTCCCATATGTTGATAGCCTTGGAGAATCGATCTTTAGCTCCTTTCCTGCCTTTATTTGCAAGTAGTTTTGTGATTTGATGATACAAAAAGAGCAGCGTGGGTGGGTCAAGAGTCAGGTGATCAGAAATCTTGAGATCTGGAAGTGGAACTGGCATTAAACAGGACTTTCCAAATTTGGACAATCCCTTACCTTTGACCTTCTTCAGCGAAGTAAAGTGAAGTCACTCCACAATCCTTCCCATCACCTTCTGTGAAATATTTGGCTAATTCGCCTTGCAGTTCTTTGAGTTCTGGCTTGGGTAGTTTCTATAAATCGTGGAAAAGAGATTTAAAAGACACAAACTCGCAAACAATAGAAGGAAAACTGCAGCACAACTATAAGAGGCATCAAAAATCAAATTCCAGCATTAAAAAATCTTAATGTATAATTACAGAGAATACACATGGTCCCATGACAGAAATCTCTGAATCTCAACAAAGCCACTGTTTAGAGGAGAAGGAAGGCAAGGTGCCTTGGGGTTACGGGGATAAGGTGGGATTGTTGTCGTTGCAGGCCTGATGGGCCAAATGGCCTCCTTCTGTACTGTAAGGATTCTATGATAAAAGTGGAAAGTGTACAAACAGATTAGCCACCATTCAAGATGGTTCAGGTAAATTCTAAATTTGGTACATTAACATTTTGCACCCAATTTCTCCTAACTGGCATTAAAGCACAAAAATACTATGCATCAAACAGGCCAACAAATTGTTAACTGTCAACAGTACCTGAGGGTTGAAGTAAATTATAGCCATGATCTGCTTAGCTCTTGTGACGCGTACAGTCAACTGCTTCCAGTGGCCTTCATATGTTTCTGGGCTGTACACAGAATAAGGAGATGACCTGCAAATCAAAAAATACAATCAGAAATATAACAAACTTTTAAATGAATTTGAGGTGAGGGGAGTAAAAGAGGAAGTCTTTCTTAGCTTAATCGGAGTCCTGAATATGAATTTATTTCAGCACAATCCAATTTTCTGCTACCTTCCTTTCTGTGACATGTTGCAGCTAAATTAGCAAGCGGCTAAAAGTCAGCCTGCATGGAGACTCTTCTCACCATCTTCCACCATCTGTGTTCTGTTTGCATGTTGTAAAATCACCAAAAGATTGTCCAAAACAATACTGCTGTTTTGTTTACAGTCCAGGCTAAGACAACCACACCTCATCAACAAGCGCTAAAGTGTTTCAATAGAAATCTCACCACATCCATGTTACAGATTGCAAAATAATATATCTTGAATTACTGGACAGAATTCTGCAGGGCAGTATAACAAAATACAGGGACGTTGGATTGGTATTTTAAGGAAAAGGAGGCAAACAGTGCAGGTCCCAACCAGGATTACTGTTTACTTGGGGTCTACTTCACCAGAGCAATGGGAATAAACTAAGGCACTGGTCAAAAATGAATATCTTCCTTCAAGCCAACACAAAGGAGCAGACTTGGTACAGAGATAATATCTCAGATTATTCTGATTTCCATGTGACTGGTAGGTGCCATTTCCAGGGCAGGCAAAGGGAAGCAACAGTAAAAAAGAGATATGAAAACAATAAGTAATAATCCAACTAAAGAGGGAACAATAACACAGTAATCCACTGAGATAGTGAGTGGCTTTAATAACCTTATGTAGTTCTGAAATGCCTTCACAACTTCCTTTGCTTGTGTTGGAATATGAACAGTATCAAATGGTTCTACAACTTCACACGATCCTCCCTTGTATTTACCCAAGCGACATCCTATAGTTTTATCTTCGCCATTTGCTCCAACGCCAATTAGAAATTCACACTTGTTACGGTATTCAGTCTGAAACAGAAAAGCGCAACGCTGGAAATAAGCTGGCATAACTGGGCCTGTAGTTAGTACAAATACCAAACCTGCACCATTGTCGTCACCACATTTCACAAAACACAATGGATTCAGTAACTCAGTTGGGTAACAATTCAAAGATGAAGTGTGTGTGTATTCTCATCTGTGTACAAATGTACATATCAACAATAAGGTAGCTGGATTGATTGCTAATTAACAGCAAACTTTGCTAGGCCACAAACAATCCATTAGCTAAAAACTAGTCCTGCCTATTCCCATTTAGCATATATGATCATTTGGCGTATGATTTTATTGAAACATAAAAGATTCTGAAGGGAATTGATGGGGTGGATAGCAGGGAGAGGGTTCCTCTTGAGGTAGGAGGAAGACTGTAACTAGGGGACACAGCTTAAAAATAAGAGGTTTTCCTTTTCAGCTAGAGATGAGGGGCGTTGGGGGTATTGGGGGGGATGTGGAGTGGGGATTGGGGGGGGAACGTGGAGGGGGGATTGGGGGAGGACGTGGAGGGGGGATTGGGGGAGGACGTGGAGGGGGGATTGGGGGGGACGTGGGAGGGGGGTTGCGAGGACGTGGGGGGGTGAATTGGGGGGGCGTGGGGGGAATTGGGGGGGCGTGGGGGAGGAATTGGGGGGGTGTGGGGGGAATTGGGGGGGCGTGGGGGGGAATTGGGGGGGTGTGGGGGAGAATTGGGGGGGTGTGGGGGGAATTGGGGGGGCGTGGGGGGGAATTGGGGGGGCGTGGGGGAGGAATTGCGGGGGCGTGGGGGAGAATTGGGGGCGTGGGGGAGAATTGGGGGGGTGTGGGGGAGAATTGGGGGGGCGTGGGGGAGGAATTGGGGGGGCGTGGGGGAGGAATTGGGGGGGTGTGGGGGAGAATTGGGGGGGTGTGGGGGAGAATTGGGGGGGGCGTGGGGGAGAATTGGGGGGGCGTGGGGGAGAATTGGGGGGGTGTGGGGGAGAATTGGGGGGGCGTGGGGGAGGAATTGGGGGGGTGTGGGGGAGAATTGGGGGGGTGTGGGGGAGAATTGGGGGGGCGTGGGGAGGAATTGGGGGGGTGTGGGGGGGAATTGGGGGGGCGTGGGGGGAATTGGGGGGGTGAGGGGAATTGGGGGGCGTGGGGGGAATTGGGGGGGGAATTGGGGGTGTGTGGGGGGGGGTGAGGGGAATTGGGGGGCCTTTGCAGATGGGAAAATGGAATTGAGACCACAATCAGAACAGCCACGATTTGGTGAAACGGTGGAGCAGGTTCGAAGGCCCAAACGTCCTATTCCTGTTCCGAAGTCCTATGGAACCAGACACTTTTAATATTCGTGATTCTCTAAAGGTCCAAAGTGATTTCCACCATTAAAACTCCATTTAACTCAACAGCTGATTGGAGGGTCTGCAGTTTGCTGTGCCAATTCTGTCCTTTTATCAATGCTTAAATCTGGAAGGATTGAGCAAAGCTTGGAGTCAGAAAGTCTGAGGGCCAGCTTTTCTGCGCAATTACAGGGACATTGCAGAACTTTAGTTCTCCAACATGCCCACTAGAATCAGTATTGTTCACTCAAATCTTAGGAAAGATTCTGGCATAAGAAACTGAGATTCTTGGAGGTGGATTCACACTGTCATGAGATTTATTGGATGTTTACATACCTGCAGTGGTGACGGCTTCACTCCCTCTAATGGGCAACAAGTTCCACCAAACAGCTTTTTCTGTTGAAAAACCCATGGCACAAAGGCTCGATTATGGGTTCCTATTTCTCTAATATTTTAAAAGAAAATAACATTGGAAAAAGAATCAGATTTCACTAAAAGATGTTAAAACCAAATAAAAAATGACTGATTGAATTCAATTCTGTTTATCTTGGTGTAGATTGGCTGCAACAATTGACTTTTACAATTTTCAATAGACTTCAAACTTACAGTGTCACACAGAGGGATACAGTATTTTTTGTATTTAAATGGGTTTCTCCTTCTTCACCCACTTCCCCAATTTTGCTGAGAAGCTTCAATTCCTCGCTAAGTTGGCTAGGCCGACCCAAACTTGACTTCTGTCTAGGGATCAATGCTACATAGCTATACATTCTGTGCAGATTCTGCCTTATGGAGCTCTAGCCCAATACCCATTGAAATGTCTAAACAGGTTAGCAAGTTCCACCAGAAGATGAGCGTCCCTGCCTCTCTCAGCACAGTGACACAGCAGAACAGCAGAATGCACATGTTCGTTATTTAAATGAGGGGAAAACATCTAAAAAATTCAATTCAGAGTAAAAACCCCCAACTCCCCCATTCCACTAAAACAAACATTGCCTCCACCCACCCCCAGTGCAGACAGAAGATGGCCCTTAACTAGACACATTAGATGCTGCATTATGAAACCCAGAATCCCAACACTTAGCATACATACGTGGTCAACAATGACAACACTTGTAAGACATTCTGCTCTTTCTTTTTCAACTGTTCTTCATATGGAATGTTCCATAGGGGTGTCACAACGTCAGCAATTTGTTCACTTAAAGTTCTGTCCAAACCTTCCACTGGAACAGCACGCTTCTGTTCGTGATTATCGCTCTCAGTGCCTTCTTGCTTTCGTTTCTTGGCAATGGGATCTGCTTTTGGCTTTGCTAACCGTACGTGCAAATTCTTATTTTTCCAAACTTGCCCCTGAAGGACCTCCATTGCTCGGTCTCGTTCTTGTTCTTCTTTAAAAGTCACAAATGCAAAAGGCCGTTTTCCAAATAGTTTGATTTTGTGAGGAACCAGGCTGTTCCTGCTGAGGAATTTTCTTAAATCACTGAAACTTACAAATTTTGGGAGGTTCTGTATTTCAATCTTGTAAATCTCAGATGTAAAAAGGTCACCTTTGATATATCGATACACATCATCCTCAGGCTCAGTCCCATCCATTGGAGTCTCATCAGAGACTTTGGAATCTTCATTTTCCCGTGACACTGTTAAATTAGTTGTTTCATTCGTTTCTTTTTTAACATCGCCAGGAGAAATGCTGGTTCCTTCTTCAGACATTGTTTCTCCAAATTCTAAAACATACATAATAACATTACTACTCTACAAACATATAAAACTAGCATCCAGCACTCCTTGATCAGACATCATCTTTCCATAGGCCAATCATTTGCCTTTCACATGAGATACTAAATCAAGGTTCCATTTATTCTCATTGGTGGACTCAAGGTATTGCACAGCATTATTTGGACTGCAGGGAAGTTCTTGAACAAGAGAAAAGTACTGTGGATACTGGAAATCTGAACTAACTGAAAATGCTAGAAAAATTCAGGTTTGGCGTCATCTGTGGAGAGAGAAATGTTTTGTGTCCAATACAGCTACTCAAGCAACACCTTTCATTTGGAGGAAATGAGACAAGTTATCAAATAAATTGTTCAATGCGAGAATCAGTTCACTCAGGCAAAGGAGGGTGGAGGTGGACGGTGACTATTCAGTCCTTTTTTTTAATGTATTCATGGGGCACAGGCATTGTTGGCCAGCATTTATTTGCTAACTGTTGATTTCCTATTTGCCCTTGAACTGAGTGATTCAACAGATTCCCTCCCCTTAAGGACATTAATAAATGACTACTTTACATCAACCAACAATGGGTTCACAGTCATTATTAGATTTTTATTGAATTCAAATTTCACCATCTGCCATGGTGGGATTTGAACTCTGATCCCTAGAGATTACCCTGGGACTCTGAATTATTTGTCCAGTGACAACACCACAACATCCCCTTCCTCTTCAAGGATGAAGCAAAGAACCGTTAGGGAATGCAGAGAAAATTCACAAGAACCACTCAGAGAGGGACTTCAGTTATGAGAATAGATTGGAGAAACTGGTGATGCCTTCCATAGAGAAGGGAGTTTTGATAATGGTGTTCAAAATCACGAGGGTCTAGACAGAGTAGTTAGAGAAACTGTTCCCTTTGCAGAGGTTTTAAAAATCAGTGAACACTAATGACAACTGGAGAAAGCATTTATTTTACACAGCAATTGGTTAGGATCTGGGATGCACTGTTTGATAAAGCAATGATAAGGAAAATGCAATTGCGGCTTCCAAGATGGAATTAAAAAAGCAGCTAAAGATAAAAAAAAGTTATGATGGAAAGGGAGCTGAACTGCTTGTGAGCCAACAGCGAGTCAAATGGCCTCCTACTGTCAACTCCACTTTTTGACAATTGTTTTCAAACAATTTCAGGTGCCCTGCACAAAATAATCATGTAGGAATACGTTATCTTCAACACAAAAACACATTGACGGCATTTTTTTAAAGAAAACTAACTAAAATGTCATTTCAAACGTAAAAAAGCAACAAGAGTAAAAAGTGCAAATAATTAAAGAAACAATGTTACAAACAACTCATTAAGGACATCTTTTTGTGTCCAACCAAGTAAGCAAAATCAAGTTAACTTGGGAAAACTCAAAAGTCACAGCTCCCTAAAAGGAGGGGAACCATCTGAGGATCTACAGTTAGAGTGACAAGAATTTGTTAGAGACATGATTTACAGACATTAAGAGGGGCAAGGACTGATTAGACAGTCAGCATGGCTTTGTGAGTGGAAAATCTTGCCTCACAAATTTGATTGAGTCATTTGGAGGGGTAATCAAGAAGGTAGATGGGGGCTATTGCAGTCGATGTTGTCTACATGGACTTTAGCAAGGCCTTTGACAAGGTACCACATGGTAGATGTTGCATCTCACAGGATCCAGGGTGAGGTAGCCAATTGGGTACAAAATTGGCTTGACAACAAAAGACAGAGTGCTTGTAGATGGTTGATCTTCAAACTGAAAGCCTGTGACCAGCGGTGTGCCTCAGGGATCGCTTCTGGGTCCACTGTTATTTGTCATTTATACCAATGATTTGGATGAGAATTTAGGAGGCACGGTTAGTGCCTCCTAAATTCTTACATTATTGGGGATAATGTAGTTAGGGGTATAGACACTGTCTTTTGTCACAATGATAAAGAACACAGAAGAGTGTGTTGTCTGCCTGGTGCTCGGGTCCAGGATGTCTCATCTGGGCTGCAGAGAAACCTGGGGTGGGAGGGTGAGAATCCAGTCGTTGTGGTACATGTGGGTGCTAACGACATAGGCAAACTGGGGACTAAAGCTCTGGAGAGGGAATATGAAAAGCTGGGAATGGAATTAAAAAGCAGAACCGACAAGGTGGTTATCTCTGGATTACTACCTGAGCCGCGTGCAGATGGGCGTAGGGTAGATAGGATTAAAGAGATGAATGGGTGGCTCAGGGATTGGTGTGGGAGGAATGGTTTTGAATTTATGGGGCATTGGCACCAGTATTGGGGTAGGTGGGACCTGTTCAGATGGGATGGTGTTGGTCTGAACCGTGCTGGGACCAGAGCCCTGGCGAATCGTATAACGAGGACTGTAGATAGGGCTGTAAACTAATGGGGGGGGTGCGTGGGTGGGGGTGTGTGTGTGTGTGTGTGTGTGTGTGCGCAAGGGTAGGTGAAATTAGTGTCTAAAGTAAAAGAGAGGGTACAGGTAAGAGGTCAAGGATGTCCCAATAATAAAGGGAGTAGGGGGCATGAGAAAGGTTGGTAGCGTTCCTTCAAATAGGGTCCAGATAAAGGCTGGGATAAAGACGCTTTATGTGAATGCACAAAGCATTCGGAACAAAGTGAATGAGCTGGTGGTGCAGATCAGCACAAATGGATATGATCTGGTGGCCATTACGGAAACGTGGTTGCAGGGTGACAGGGACTGGGAGCTGAATGTCCAGGGGTATCAAGTGTTTAGGAAGGATAGACGGGAGGAAAAAGGGGGAGGGGTAGCTCTGCTGATTAAGGATAGTATCAGGGTGGTAGTAAGGGAAGATATAGGTGCCAAAGAGCAGAACGTGGAATCGTTGTGGGTGCAGATAAGGAACAGCAAGGGGACGAAGATGCTGGTGGGTGTGGTCTATAGGCCCCCAAATAATGACCTGGAGGTGGGGCGGGCTATAAACACGCAAATAAATGATGCGTGCAGAAATGGAACAGCGAGAATTATGGAGGATTTCAATCTACATATTGATTGGTTGACCCATGTTGGACACGGTGGGCTTAAGGAAGAGTTCTTGGAATGCTGCCGGGATAGTTTCCTTGAACAGTGTGTGCTGGAGCCGACGACGGAGCGAGCTATCTTGGATCTGGTGTTATGTAATGAGGCAGGTAGAATTAGGGACCTTGTTGTGAGGGATCCTCTTGGGAAGAGCGATCATTGTATGGTTGAGTTTTTGATGCAGATGGAGGAGGAGAAAGTAGGGTCCCCGACCTGTGTCCCCTGTTTGAACAGAGGGGAGTACGATAGGATGAGAGGGGAATTGGCAAATGTAGATTGGGGGCGCAGATTGGTCGGTAGGCCTGCTGAGGAACAGTGGAGGATCTTTAAGGAGATCTTTCTTGGTGCTCAGCAGAAATTTATTCCGATGGTAAAGAAGGATCGTAGGAGAAGGGATAATCAGTCGTGGTTAACGAAGGAAATAAAGGAAAGTATTAAATTAAAAGCTGATGCGTTTAGAGTGGCTAAAAGTAGTGGGCAAGTAGAGGATTGGGAGAGGTTTAAAAATCAACAAAGAATGACAAAGAAGTTGATAAAGAAAGGAAGGATAGACTATGAAGCTAAACTAGCACTAAATATAAAAAAGGATAGTAAGAGTTTTTATAAATATATAAAGAGGAGGCTGGCAAGGGTGAATGTTGGACCCTTAGAGGATGAGAGGGGGGATTTAGTGGTGGGGGATGAGGAAATGGCTGAGGCCTTAAATAAGTTTTTTGCCTCGGTCTTCACGGAGGAGGACGTGAATAGTTTGCCGGGTATTAAAGATAGAAGGATGGTTGGAGTTGAGGGCCTGAATGTGATCACTGTCACTAGAGAGGTAGTGCTCGATGGACTAGCGGGACTGATGGTGGACAAGTCCCCAGGACCGATGGAATGCATCCAAGGGTTCTGAAGGAAATGGCAGAGGTGATAGTGGATGCCTTCGTGATTATTTTCCAAACCTCGCTAGATTCCGGGGAAGTGCCGGAAGATTGGAAAACGGCTAATGTTATGCTGCTGTTTAAAAAGGGTAGCAGGCAAAAGGCAGGGAATTATAGACCGGTTAGTTTAACGTCTGTTGTAGGAAAAATGCTTGAATCCGTCATCAAAGAAGAAATAGCGAGGCACCTTGAGAAGAATTGTTTGATAGAGCAGACGCAGCACGGATTCATTAAGGGAAAGTCGTGTCTGACAAATTTATTGGAATTCTATGAGGATGTGTCTAGTGCGGCGGACGGAGGGGAACTGGTGGATGTGGTGTTTCTCGATTTTCAGAAGGCGTTTGATAAGGTGCTGCACAAAAGGTTGTTACAGAAGGTTAGGGGGCATGGAGTTGGGGATAAGGTGTTAGCGTGGATAGAGGATTGGCTGTCTAATAGGAGGTAGAGATTAGGTGTCAATGGGTGCTATTCGGATTGGCGATTGGTGACTAGTGGAGTGCCGCAGGGATCGGTGCTGGGGCCTTAGCTATTTACCATTTATATAGATGATCTGGAGGAGGGAGCTGAGTGTAGGGTGTTGAAATTTGCTGATGACACAAAGATAAGTGGAAAAGCAAATTGTGCGGAGGGTGTAGAAAGTGTGCAGAGGGATCTAGATAGGCTAAGCGAGTAGGCGGGGACCTGGCAGATGGAATACAATGTTGGCAAGTGTGAGGTTATCCACTTTGGCAGGAATAATAGTAGGAGGGACTACTATTTAAAGGGCGAAAAGCTGCAGCATGCTACGGTGCAGAGGGACCTGGGGGTCCTTGTGCATGAGTCGCAAAAACCCAGCCTACAGGTGCAGCAGGTGATCAGGAAGGCAAATGGGATGCTGGCCTTCATAGCGAGGGGGATTGAATATAAAAGTAGGGAGGTCTTGCTGCAACTGTACAGGGCACTGGTGAGGCCGCAGCTGGAGCACTGTGTGCAGTTTTGGTCGCTGCACTTGCGCGAGGATATTTTGGCCTTGGAGGGAGTGCAGAGGAGGTTTACTAGGCTGATACCGGAGTTGAGGGCGTTGAACTATGAAGAGAGGCTGAATAGACTGGGCTTGTACTCGTTGGAGTTTAGAAGGATGAGGGGGGATCTTATTGAGACGTATAAGATGATGAAGGGGATGGATAGGATAGAGGTGGAGAGGTTCTTCCCGCTCAGAAAGGATAGCAGGACTAGAGGGCACAGCCTCAAGATAAGGGGGGGGTGCAGTTTAGAACAGAGTTGAGGAGGAACTTCTTCACTCAAAGGGTGGTGAATCTCTGGAATTCTCTGCCCGTTGAAGTGGTGGAGGCTACCTCGCTAAATATATTTAAGACACGGGTAGATAGGTTTTTGGTAGGCAAGGGGATTAAGGGTTATGGGGAGAAAGTGGGAAAGTGGAACTGAGCCACTTCAGATCAGCCATGATCTTATTGAATGGCAGGGCAGGCTCGAGGGGCTAGATGGCCTACTCCTGCTCCTGGTTCTTATGTAAGTTTACAGATGACACAACATTGGTGGCATAGGGGAATGAAGGTTATCTAGGATTGCAATGGGATCTTGATCAATTGGGCCAGTGGGGTCACAAATGGCAGATAGTTTAATTTAGATTAATGCAAGGAGATGCATTTTGGTAGATTGAACCAGGGCAGACTTATTCAGTTAATGGTAGGGTGTTGGGGAGAGTTACAGAACAAAATGATCTAAGGGTACAGGTTCATAGCCCCTTGAAAATGGACACACAGTGGACAGAATGGTGAAGAAGGCAATTGGCATGTTTGGTTTCACTGGTCAGAACATTGAATACAGGAGTTGGGATGTCTTGTTGAAGTTGTGCAAGATATTGGTAAGGCCCCATTGAAATACTGTTTACAGTTCTTGACACTATTATAGAAAGGATATATTACAGATTATAGAAAGGGCAGCATGGTAGCACAGTGGTCTCTGACGCAAATCTTTGTCTCTTCTTTGGACACAGGTGAGGTCCCAGAGGACTGGAGGGTAGCTAATGTGGTACCGCTGTTTAAAAAGGGTAGTAGGGATAACCCTGGTAATTATAGACCAGTGAGTTTGACATTGGTGGTAGGAAAATTATTGGAAAAAATTCTTAGGGATAGGATGTATAAGCATTTGGAGCATTGCGATCTGATTAGGGATACGCAACATGGCTTTGTTCAGGGGAGGTCTTGCCTTACGAATCTGGTAGAATTTTTTGATGAGGTGACAAAAATGGTTGACGATGGGCGAGCCGTTGATGTCATCTATGTGGATTCAGTAAGGCGTTTGACAAAGTCCCTCACAGTAGGCTGGTAGAAAAGGTTAAGGCACATGGGACACAAGGACAGGTAGCTAGGTGGATTGAAAACTGGCTAGGCAACAGGAGACAGAAAGTAGTAGTGGAAGGGTCCTTTTCTGCCTGGAGGTCAGTCACCAGTGGTGTGCCGCAGGGCTCAGTACTGGGACCTCTCCTCTTTGTAATATATATAAACGACTTGGAAGGCAGCGTATGTGGTGTGATCAGCAAGTTTGCAGATGACACCAAGATGGTAGGATTGGCGGATACTGAGGAAGATTATCAAGTGACACAGCAGGATATAGATAGGTTGGTATATTGGGCAGATAGATGGCAGATGGAATTTAATCCTAACAAATGCGAGGTGATGCATTTTGGAAGGAATAATGCAGGAAGGAGTTACATGATAAAAGATAGACCAATTAAGAGTATAGAAATACAGAGGGACCTGGGAGTGCAGGTGCACAAGTCTCTGAAGGTGTCAACACAGGTAGAGAAGGTTGTGAAGAAAGCTTACGGAATGCTAGCCTTTATAGAAAGGGGTATAGAGTATAAGAGCTGTCGTCTAATGCTTCAGTTGTACAGAACGTTGGTTAGATCACATTTGGAGTACTGCGTCCAGTTCTGGTCACCTTACTACCGGAAGGACGTGGAGACCCTGGAGAGAGTGCAGGGGAGGTTTACCAGGATGCTGCCTGGTATGGAAGGACTGAGCTACAAGGAAAGATTGGAAAAACTGGGGCTGTTCGCCTTAGAAAGACAGAGATTAAGGGGGGGATCTGATAGGGGTGTGTAAAATAATGAAGGGAATAGATAGAGTCAACAGTGGCAGGCTTTTCCCTAGATTGGGGACAACTATTACGAGAGGTCACGATCTAAGGGTGAGGGGGGAGAAGTATAATTTGGATACTAGAGAAAGGTTTTTCACGCAGAGGGTCGTGGGGGTATGGAACGCGCTACCAAGTAAGTGGTGGAGGTAGGCACATTGGACTTGTTTAAGGTTTACTTAGATAGACACGAGTGAAACAGGGATGGAGGGTTATAGAAGACGGTATTAAAAAGGGTCAGAGCCTCGGGACGACACTGGAAATGTAATATTACATGTTAATGTTTTGTCTCTTTTAATCCACAGGTGTCAGTCCACCTTGTTGTCAAACGAGAGGCATGCACACGGTGGGTCATGCGTGGGCTGCTCTTGGAGGTTTCGAGAGTGGCCTAGTATGTCGTGTCGTTGTGTGCGCTTAATCCTGGACCAGCAGACGGGCGCCACAACAGCTCAGTGACTATCACTGCTAGCTGTGCAGATACATGGATTTGGGCCTGTGTCTGTGGGAGTTTGCGCACTCTCCCTGTGGTTGCGTGGGTTTCCTCCGGGTGCTCCGGTTTCCTCCCACACCCCAAAGACGTGCTCTTAGGCTGACTGGTGTACCAAATTGACCATATACTATTTTCCCCTAAATCTGGCTACATTAGGGGTATCATTCACATACACATGGGACAGGGTAGGTGTAGGAAAATGCTTGTTGAAATGGCAGCGCGGGCTCATTGGGCCGAAGGGCCTGTTTCCCGTGCTGGGTTGTTCTTTGTTCACTACTACTTCACAACTCCAGGGTCCTGGGTTCGTTTTCCTGCTCAGGTCACTGTCTGTGTGGATTTCCTCCGGGTGCTCCGGTTTCCATCCACAGTCCAAAGATGAGCGGGTTAGGTTGATTGGCTATGATAAGAAATTGCCCCTTAGTGTCCAGGGATGTGTAGGTTAGGGGGATTAGTGGGTAAAATATGTAGGTAGGGCCTGGGTGAGATTGTGTTTGGTGCAGACTTAATGGGCTGAAGGGCCTCTTTCTGCACTGTAGGATTTTATGATTCTATATCATTAAACTAAGAGTGCAGAGAAGATTTACTAGGATACTACCAGGACTTGATTGTTTGAGTTAAAAGGAGAGGCTGAATAGATTGGGACTTTTTTTTCCCCCGGAGCGTAAGAGACTTAGGGGTGATCTTACAGAGGTCTATAAAATAATGAGGAGCGTAGAAGAGAGAACATCTTTTCCCAAACGTAGGGGAGTCTAACACTAGAGGACATAGGTTTAAGGTGAGAGTGGAGAGATATGAAAGAATCCAGAGGGGCAATTCTTTCACAGAAGGTGGCGAGTGTCTGGAACACGCTGCCGGAGTAGTAGTAGAGGTGGGTACAATTTTGTCTTTTAAAAAGAATTTTGATAGTTACATGGATAGAATGGGTATAGAGGAACATGGGCCAAATGTGGGCAATTGGGACAAGCTTAATGGTGAAAAAAAAGGCAGCATGGACAAAGTGGGCCGAAGGCCCTGTTTCCATGCTGTAAATCTGACAGGAAAATACTGGCATTTGCGTTTCAAAAGGGGATAACGTGAATCACATCTCATTCGGAAAAATTAACTGCTTGACAGCTCAAGGTATCAGAGTGAGGGACTGGAAATCTGTCCCGGAGCACACCTATGTTACAAAAAGGGGAGGGAAGAAATCACCCTAATATTATTTGCACAATTGCGAATATATTAATATGCGTTTCACACTATCATACGACGCTCCTAACTTGCCCGTTCATCTGATGTTTACTTACACTGACTCTCTAAGAACTGAGCAAAGCACGTCTGCCAGCGGCGGCCATTTTGTAAAGGTCAACGGCGCCGCACGGCATTGTGGGAATGACCCGCCCGGGAAGGTGGTCAAAAAAAACAAAAACAATAAAATCTCCAATAATCGCTAACAATCAAAGACCAGAGGGCCGCTTTTAAATAATGATAACGCAGATTAATTTTGCTTGCGCTGAAGAATAGCGCGGCTGTTTCTGGTTTTTGGGTGTCCGGCCTCCGGTTGCTAGGGAGGCCATATTGGACTGAGGGAAGGTGGGTAAAAAATCAAGCGCGAAAGTAAAACGGGAGCCGGAGCTTTTATTGTTTATCATTTCTAATCCGGAGCCATCCTCCCTTAAAATGGCAGATGAGAGAGTAAGTATCGGCATGCAGTGAACGTTCAGCGACTCTACTTTCCATCCGGGTTGATATTTCTGTTGGATTTAACAGCTAACTGGGTGTTTTGAGCTATTGAAAGTCGTGATGATTGTGGGCTGGTTTCTTTAAGGGGGTGAAGGAGGGTCGGGATGGATCGGCCAGAGCCGGCGGCTGGTATTTCACTCCGGACTTCAGAGATAGAAAACGTGAGTTGGAGGGAGAGATAGAGGCCGCTCTCATTCAGATCGATGGTTAAGATCTAAGTAGAGAGGGTGAACCTCAAATTGTGTTTTATTTGGTTAGTTCATTGGTTTAAAGTTAAATTCTTCATCATATAGTTTTGTATTTTTTTTCCTCGAGGCCTTGCGTTTCTGCTGTGCAGTAAAATTCACCCCGTGGTCCAGTGGTGGCCTAGATGGAGATGAATCGTTCGTTTTAAAAATTGCCCTTTTTTTCCCTCTCTGGCTGTAGTTTTATCAAAGTCATTCGGATTTTGTTCTCTCCCGCATCAGTTACGTCAAATTAGGGTCGATACTACCTACCAGGGAAGAAATACAACTGTTTAAATAGATAGCACCCTAGTTGGTGATCCTCTCGCCGGTCACAAAGATGAGAAATAACGTTCAATCTGTTTATATGTATTCAAACCACACAGCTACCTCCTTTTAAAACATTACATTTTATTTTGAAAAACGACGGATTGTTCAAAAAAATCTTTCTACCTAGTTAGTGTGGCAAAATTAAAACGTAATTTTTTATGTGTTAACGTGTAAGAGACTTTAGTTGTCATTCATGTGACAGGCGATTTCTTTTTTAATTCCGGTTATAAAATTTAAATTTTATTCTAGGCAGCTCGTGGTTTTTGCAGGTGGGTCCAATTTTTCCATTTTGCTCCCTTTTCCATTCCTTGAACTGAGTGGCTGCTAATTTGTGTTAACCGAAAACAAAATTTGGATAGGGAAATCTGAAATAAAAGCATAGGATGCTGGAAATAGTCAGCAGGTCACACAGCATCTGGAACAATGTTAACAGTACAGGTTGTTGTGATAGGCTATCAATCAGTAATGTTAACTCTTTCCATGTTTTGCAAAATTTTTTGAGGAATGCTGACTTGTTTCTTGTTACTCCCCCCTCAATGATGGGTTGGTTCAATTTGTCTATATGAGAAATTTTGTAGGCAAATGTTGACAGGTTTGCACTTGGGTCTCATACCATAAGAAAACTTATTTTTTCTATTGAGTATTTTATAACAATTTATGTGATATTAGATAATGTTTTGAAAAAATTGTAAAAATTAAACATTTTTTATTTATGGTTTGATTGTCATGTTTGCAGGGTGGTGAAATTTAAGCATTTTAGTGGCAGTTTTGTAGCTTGTGAAATTACTGTAGATGTGCCTGATGAATGTATCCTAATGTAAATAAATTCTATTTATATGATGTAAGATTTCAAAATTAAATGGATATTTTTCTCGTCTTTGCATTGGACTCTCAATCTCTTGGATCTAGATCTGCATGGACTTCAATCATTGAAGTGGAGCCTTCTGATACATGTATCTGAAATTAATTGAGGTCTTTCCAATTCATAGTGAGCACACTGATCTACAGAAAAAAAGTTGGCTACCTTACCTAAGTTATGCAACTCATGGGAATTGAAAATGTATTCCATTAAAAGCCATCCTGAGTTTTGGCTTTGAGCACAAGGAATGGTTTGAATATGATACATTTGGGGAGCAGATGTTCTACCTCTATCATGATGTTCCTGTATTGCACATGCTTAATATTGGCCACAAAATAACACTTCTAACTTACCCAATCCTTCCAATAACTGAAAGATCATGTGTCTCAGCAGATTTAATGTAAGATAGTCATTATTCACACAGGAGAGGAGCTGGCATTCCATGTGCTTTCTAATTCCCCCCCCATTCAAGCCATTTTTGACCAGTGTTGTGTGTAAATGCTGTTCATTCATTTAAGCTGACCTCAGTTTCCTCCCTGTAAGTCCTGCAGTGACTGATCAGCATTTCAAAAGCATAGACAAAAGCTTTTAATCTTGCAAATCAAAACTGGTCAAAATGACAAAGCAGTGCAGATTTGATGATAAACAATCTATATTTAAGCTATTAAATTTAACATCTGTTCTTTCTCAAGTTCATATTGATATAAAGTATACCAACTAACGTGTTAAGTGAAGTTTGGTAATGCTTAGGATTTTCTTTCCTAATCAGTTTTTCGCTTCCTGTTTTGAAGATGTCGACTTTTTCCTGGGGTATGGTGCCATGTGTGTTATACCCTTCAGGAACTCTCCCAAATGGCCACTTTTCAAATGTGAGCTTTTGACAATAAGTTAATAAGTTACTGATGGTTGGATGCCTGATCTTGCTCTCCACTGATGACCATAAGTGCCTGCTCTTGTCCATTAGGGCTTGAAGCCAAGTGAACAAAAATGAGAGCTCTGGTTTTGGGGCAATTTGAAAGGCAAAGGACGAGTTGGAATTGGGAGAAAAAATTTAGGTGTATGAGAGGAAAATGTTAAATAGAAAACTGAATATAGCAACAATAAAGGGGGAGAAATTGTTTTAAGCTTTGCGTATAATTTTTTAATGTATGGTTTGAATGTGTGTACTGAAATAGCTTTAAATCATTTGTAGTGTATGGTTGTTCTTATTCTTTCATTACACTTTACTAATATAACCTGTGGCTGCATTTCAAATTTACCTGTTCCAATCCTTGTACAGACCAATAGGTAAATTTGCATTCCCAATGAACAACTTGGAATCTTTAAATTCCTTTAAGTTTTAAGACTTTTACTCTTAACAAACAATCTAAAAGCAACATCAACTAGTAACTTAAACTACAGAAAAGACATTTCATATCAATATTTTAACGCAGTCGATATTCACTTATCGCATTTACATCCTGCTCTTCACAGAAATATGCCCTTTTTCAAGAAACAGCCTAATAGGTCCACTTCTCCCCATTTCACTGAGTTGTAATGTACAGTATCCATTAAAATGATTTTCCTCTGTCTTCCACAAAATCCCAAACAAACCTCCAACAGAATAGCTCTCCCTGATGATCCCCCCCCCTCCAGTTGTGCCAGGAAGAATCTTGCGTGATTCTTAAACTCCTGCCAGTTCCTCTCCTCAACTAGCAGACCAGCTGCTGTCAAAACTTCACTTGGTGCCTAACACGGAACAGCCTTTTCTTTGTTGCTCATTCTTGCTGCTGTGTCTCAAGATCCCTTTCTCTGTTCTGGGACAGAACATTTGTGATTCCAAGAATATCTACTTCAGCCTTTGTTTTCAGTTGTTAACCATAGAATACCTACAGTGCAAAAGGAGGCCATTCGGCCTATCAAGTCTGCACCAACTCTCACATGTATTAAACCTGGCCTGTGGATTTCAACAGCACTTAATCTGCCCTGTGTCTCCAGAGTAATCAAGCCATACAGGCTTGTCGGGCGCAACTCGTGTAGAACATGTGAAGATTCATTACTCCATTTTATCTTAAACTAAAGAGATGGTTTAAAACATAACCACATCTTATAAATCTTTTAGTTGAAAACGGTTGTCAAGTAGTCATGTGTAATTTCAACATTAATTTGTTATATTACAGTCAAAGTATCCCCAAATTGTGTAAATAGGTCAATATTTTTATAGCCAAGACCATTAATTTACCAACCATTTAACAATTTACAATAGCTTGAAAAATACTTGTTTTATTTGTATGTGATTTGTCTTTCCCCAGGAAATAGGAGACCATGACACTTCTGCAGAGAATGTGACTGAAGATTCCAATCATGATCCCCATTTTGAACCAATAGTTTCTCTTCCTGAGCAAGAGGTAAAAACATTGGAAGAAGATGAGGAGGAACTTTTCAGAATGTAAGTAATATGTGAGAAAGTACTCATCAAATGGGCAACTCAGTCCAACTGATGGTGACTTTCTTCAACTTTAGCTTGGTCGTGCATGATAGATGGTTTTGTAACCTACCTGTTTTTGACTTGATCAGATATCTTGTTGCCTTGAACTTGTAGTTGATCTTCCAATTTTTCGCAATCCTGGCTTCGTTCTTCTTTGCCTTGATCTTATCTGGAAAAGGTGCATTTATGTTCTGGACCTGGTTCCAACCTGCTCTCTGATCTTGGAATCTCCAGCATCAGTATCCTATTCTTCCCTCTGTCTTGCTTCTGGTCAGTGTGCGAGAAATACTTAGTCTTTCACACGCAGTGGTATCCCAGAATATTTCTTGGTCACGGTATGTAGGCACTGATACTTCTGTTGGGAAACCTGACTAGCAAATTTGCATATGGCAAGATCCCACAAATGAGAATGAGGTGAAGTTCAATCAACCTTTTTTATTTGAAGCACGCAAAGTGGGAGAGGCCGTGTACTGAGTGAGAGACATTCTGAATGAGTATATCTGGAGCAAAGTGGGAATTTGGTGCAGAGGGGAAAAAGTGCTCTTTTGCTGTCTACCTTTTTCACTCTTTAGGAAGTGGTCTTGCCCTGCTGCAGGAGTAGCTATCTGGTGAGTATCTGGGAAGTGTTTATTCCATTTCTAAGGTTTAGGAACTGTTCTTCTGTAATTTGAAAATATAGTTAAAAGCACCAGAAATATTTTAATTAACTAATTATTTGAAACACATTAACGATATCAGGACAGGTGATATGTTAGGGCTAAAGCTTGTGGAAGCTCTTGGATAACATTATGATCCAGGGCAAACATGCCTGCAGTAAGTGTTTGTGGCTTGAAGAACAGGGCCATTGAGCTAGAGGCTGAGCTGTGGACTCTGACTCGTCAGGAAGGGAAAGAGTTACCTGGACGTTTGATTTTAGGAGGTCTGACTGCAGTTGAAGCTGGTAAGGGGACTCAGAGCATGAGTGAAGATGTGTCAACCTCTGCAATATCCAACATTGTTTGAGGTTCTTACATCTTGTTGGATAGGAGTGAGGACTGCAGAGTGAATGAGCTGACTAGCCATGGTACAGGAAAGCATTGAAGTGGGGAGGGAGCATATAAGTATGTACTATAGTAGGGGTCAGTGTAGTGAGGGGGGGTTAACACTGTTCTTTGCAGCAAAGAGCTAGAGTCCAGGTGGCTGTATTGCCTGACTGGTTCCAAGGTCTGGGACACCTGCTCCAGGCTGGAGCAGAACTTGCAGTTGTCATGGTCCGTGTAGATACCAACAACATTGGTGGAATGAGGTAGGAGCCTCTGTATAGAGAGCTTGCGGAGCTAGGCACCAAATTAAACAACAGAATCTTCAGGGTTATGAATTCTGGATTGTTACCTGAACCTTCGGTGAATTAGCACAGGGTACATAATTTTATCAAGATGATTAAGTGGCCCTGGGCTGGTATGAGAGAAGTGGACTTTGGTTAATGGGGCGTTGGCACCAGTACAGGAGAAAGTGCGGGCTGTACCATTGGGATGGCCTACACCTGAACTGTGTTGGGACCAGTATTCTTGCAGACTACGTAACTAGGAAAATAGAGACGGATTTAAACTAATTAAAAGGGGTGTTGGTTCTGCAGAGGGAATACGTAGGCTTATATATCAAAAGGACAATTTCAGTAATGATAGCCAGAATGTAACAGGAAGGGACAAAGTATTACAAACATTTTTTTTAGAAAGGAGCAAATAGGGTCAGTTGGTGTGGGGGGAAGGTGGATGTTAAAAAGGCAACATAGTATTTGGCATAAAATAAATGAATTAATGGCACAAATTGCAGTTAACTGGTATTGCAGAGATATTACAAGGAAATTGAAGCCGAGAACTAAATAATTGGTGGAATATGACTTTTTGTAAGGACAAGCAGGAAGGAAAGGATGGTGGGGTAGCTTTGTTAGTACAAGTTGGAAAAGTACAATAGCAAGAAATGATCTTGGATCGAAAGATGTAAAATCCATGTGGATGGAGGCAAGACACTAGTGAGAGTAATCTAGAGCAGAGTTGGGCAACCTGTGACCCATCTGGTTTCTGAGTGCGGCCCACAAGACATTTTGTTGACTGTTGTCCACACATGTGTTAGGCAGTGGTTTGCATCCACATAATTCTTTACCTGCCGGTATGACTGAAGTGATACACACGTAAAACAGCGGCAGATGAAATGAGGTGCTTGCTGATTGCATGCAACGTTTACTGAGAGCTGTGCTCTCCCTCTGCGCCCAATATTTCTTTTTTGTTTTTAACACTTTGAAGTTGATGACAGATCTATTAATATCTAAATGATTATGTATTTTCTATAGCTTATTATGAAATATTTGGTGTGTATTCAAGTTCACTATTTGGGAACAAGATCAATTTCAAACTAAATGGAGGTAAAGCAATGAAGGCAGAGTTGGCTGGAGTGGCCTGGCAGAGGAGTTTAGCAGAAAAGACAGTTGTTGATCAATAGCAGACCTTAATAAAAATATTTCCTGACTCCCAACGAAGATATATCTCGATGAGAAAGAATCATCTTGGAATCATAGAATCCCAACGATGCAGATGAAGCCATTTGGTCCATTGAGTCTGCACCGACAACAATCCCAGCCAGGTCCTATCCCCATAACTCCATGTATTTGCCATGCTGATCCCCCTGACACTTCAGGGGCAATTTAACGTGGCCAATCATCCTGACTTGCACATCTTTGGTGTGTGGGAGGAAACCAAAATGCAAGGAGGAAACATTCACACTTAAGGGGAGAATGTGCAAACTTCACATGGACAGTCTCCCAAGCCAGAATTGAACCTAGCTCTCTGATGCTGTGAGGCAGCAGTGCTAACTACTGTACCACTGATACAAATCAACCAGGGTTAACCAAAGAAGTTACGGATAGTATTAAGCTGAAAGAAAAAAAACATACAATGTGCTAAAGGTTAGTGGTAAGCCAGAGGATTGGAAAGGTTTTAAAAAGCAACAAAAGATGACCCAAATAATAAAGAGGGAGAAGGTAAAATAAAGACAGACAGTAGGAGCTTTCTTAAATATGTAAAACGGAAGAAAGACGCCTAGCTACACATGGACCCCTTAGAGAATGAGACTGGTGAAATAATAATGGGGAACCAAGAAATGGCAGAGGAGTTAAATAAATACTTTGCATCAGTCTTCACATCAGAGGACTAAATAATCATGGGGCAAAAGGAGGATAGGAAATAAATGTAGTAACTATTACTAGAGAAAAAGTAGTAGGGAAACTAATGGGGCTAATGACCAATAGGTCCCCTGGAACCTACTGGGCTGCATACTGGATATTAAAGGAAGTAGTTACGATAGTGGAGGGTGGCTTGGCTCACAAATTGTGAGGGGCCGTGTAGTTGGCAAATGTATTTGTGACTTTGTGCCCCTTCCTAATGTATACATAGATATAGCTAGAAAAAGACTTGTTTACATTTGATTTGTGTTTGTGCCTATTTCAAAGAAGCATTGACATAATGAGAATGTTTGGGGTTCCCTCTTGGAAGGTCGCTAGGGGTTTCACGGCTCAAAAGGTTTGGCAAACTCTGCTCTAACTCGAAGTCGAGAGTGGTACCAAGAAGCTAAGGCTGTTTTGTAATGGATAAATGCTGTCTAGGGCACTGCGAGAGCTGCCTGTGTTTTTTTTTGTTTGGTCTTTTCCTTCCAGCAGAAGATGAGACTTGATTTAACATCTAATAGTGTGGTATTTCCTCAGTACTGGATTGAATTGTCCATTTTAATAACAAGCTCAAGTCCTGGAGTGAGAGTGCTCACTTCAACAATATGACGCTTGCATGTATTGAGAAAGCAGCCTAAAAGATTTAACAGATGCGTATGAAGCTGGCAAATGGTTAGTGGTTGTCAGAATTAAGTGGAAACCATGTACGATGCACCAATGTCTGTTGTGCTTGGAGGGACACGTTACATCATAAGCTGATACAGTTTTCGCCCTAAATCGTACCTGCTTTGATGAATACTTTTCGATTGGTAATTTCCCCATTTAAGTACAATACATCATTCCTCAACATATTGTGTTCGTAATTCAGCTGAGTATTCTTCACTTGGAGTTTGTTTTTCTGACATGTAACATACAGGCTAGGACCATTTGACTGCCCATCTGGAATGAGTTCTAGATGGTCAGAAATAATTGCATTGAAATAGTGTTACTATTTTTCCACATTGTACTTTTGTTTCAAAAATACAAATTTTTTTTTGTGGGACCCAAGTATTGCTCAAATTTACATTAATTTTTATGTTTATCAAACAAGGCGTTCTGTGTGAGGAAGTCTTAACAAATATTGGGGGCCTAGTATTGTCCAAATTATGGAAATCCGCAATGCCACAGCAACCCCAAGTTTGAAACTGTATCTTCTTGTACCTTATGCCAGCAATATACCTTAACCTCAACCTAGCACACAGTGTGGACTTTTTGTATTCGGAACCATTGTCTTCTAGATGCCTTCCAAACCCTTAGGCCTTTCATTTTGTTGGACTCCACTCCAGATGAAAGCATCTACTGATCTACTCTACCACCTTGTTCCCTTCTCTTAAAGAAAAGGTTATAAAGTAGATAATGACCACCAGTAAATGCTTTGTGAAGAAAAATTGTAAGATATAAATTGGCCTAATCTTGTTTTTATTTCACCAGGCGTGCAAAGCTCTTTAGATACGCATCAGAGAATGATCCTCCTGAGTGGAAAGAACGAGGAACTGGGGATGTCAAGTTGCTGAAGCATAAGGAAAAGGGGACAATTCGCCTTCTGATGAGGAGAGATAAAACTCTCAAAATTTGTGCAAATCACTATCGTAGGTCCCTTGCTCTCAAATTTTAAATTGTACGTGTAGATTTGAATGCAGATTCTTATAGGAATAAATCTTTTTCCAGTGATTGTGTAAATCAGGGGATCTTAATCTTTTTGTTTCTGAAGAACCCCACACACAAAAATTCCATGGACCCAGTAGTACAGGTACTTTTTCTGTATTTATAACTTGACTGCTGCAGTCATTCAGTTTTCCTCTTATTGGGCTGAAATTCTTGTTTCTCCATCCTGGCAAAATCTCACAAGATTATCCTTATAATTCACAAGTTCTTTGCACCTTGAGCTTTATTAATGATGCATATTCTATGTAAATATAGTATTGGATAGAATAATACAGCAAGCACAAACTGTTTTGAGAGAGGGCAATCACATGGGGTAGAAGAAATTGGACGCACAAAGAAAGCGTGAATACTGAGAATTTTGCCAACTGATTTGCCTTGCATAATCCCACCACTGGGGAAACAAGAGATGAATCTTTAAATTATGGTCTCTTTCTCAAGGACTAATTGTCGGTGCTGTTTGCCCTACAGCCTTTCCCTTTGGTGTTTCCCTCTTGTACATTTGTCCAAATAGGAACTCTGACTCAATCTCCTTGGCAGCGCATTTCAACCATCACTTGTCCCTACTCAGATTCTGATTGGTCGATTATCACAACACATTTTCTTTCTTGCATGTTCTTTGGTATTCCCTCCGCTCCTTCCACACACCCCCACCCCACTTGAGCATCATTAGTATAAGCTACAAATATCATGTGTTAAAACCCCTGGGTGCACAAGCCAGTGTCTGATTTAAATGGTCTTATTCAATGGTCTAGATAATTCTCTGACATACTCCTATCTTTAGGTTTTATGGCTGTGGCTTGCTGCAGGAGAACAAATGTGATTCTGCTATTGTTAGCACTTTAGAAGCTGCTGGGTAATCAGTGGATGAGGATTAACAGATTGGGGTGTTCCTTATGGTAAAATATTTTGGTTACTCTGTGATTGGGTAAATAGAATTAAATGGAAACTGTCTTGTAGATTACTTTTGACGATGAAAACCGTCAACGATCTGACATAGGCAGAAATCCTACTTTACAACTGTGGGAAAGGAACTATCAATGTCAAGACTAACAGTTTTCTCCTTCAGGATGTAGAATATCAACCTCCCCCTTTTCGTTTTTCTTTCCATGCATTTTTCTGTTTCTGGTTTCCGCTAATAGTGAATAAGAAAATACGGTTTTCACCTTCCAACTCTCTGCACGCTTGTGCTCTATCCTCTGCAAAGACTTCAGTTCTTTTGCTACCACTTGGGGTGGACTTGCAATGCTGGACATATTTCTCTAACCAGTCTTAAAGTTACTTGTTGAGAGCCTGATTGAAGTTGTTGTTGATCTCTCAAACTTACACAAAAACAACAGAACAAGGAGTGCAAAAGGTTTTGGATTAGATTGAGTGGATCAAATGTATTCTGTTTCAGATAGTTAGGAAAAATCATGTAGCTTTAGTTTGCAAGTCTCCCAGGAACCTACTAAAGTTTTCACTGTAGTTCAGTAAGTGCATTAAGCAATCCTGGGTTTTTGAATATATTGGTTACCTAAAACTGAGGAACTAAATTGAGGCCTGTTGCTCCAGTATGCAATTTTTGTATGAAATAGAATGGTCATCCAGAGAACTGACCAAATGAAAATCCATCTATTGCTACATGATTAGCAAATGTTTATTTTGATGAGGGGAAACACTAATTTTGTGTGTTCTTTCTTTCCAGTTACACCAACAATGGAGCTAAGGCCTAATGTAGGTAGTGACCGGGCATGGGTCTGGAACGCACCTGCTGATTTTGCTGATGAAGAACCCAAACCTGAGCTTTTGGCTATCCGGTTCTTGAATAAAGAAAGTAAGTATTTGGATTGAAAATAAACTGTCTGCAGGCGTGACCTTTATTCCAGTAAACAACACAAAATTATACATTTCAATAGGAAAATGATGGAGTCCATTTTAAAGGATGTAATAGCAAAGCATTTAGAAATACATAATACAATCAAGCAGAATCAGCCTGGCTTCGTGAAGGGGAAATCATACCTGGCAAACTTTATTCTTTGAGGTGATAATGAGCTGGATAGATAAAGCAGAATGATGGATGTAATATACTTGTATTTCAAGAAAACATACAGTAAGGTATCACACGCAAGGCTACTTAAGATGAGAGCTTATGGTGTTAGGGGTAGTATATTAGCATTGATAGAAGATTGACTAATTCTTAGAAGACAGAACCTTGAGTTGAAAGGGACATTTTCAGGATGGCAACCTGTGACTGGTGAGTGCCACAAGGATCAGTGCTGGGGCCGCATTTATTTACAATTTATATTAATGATTTGAGCAAGTGAAGTGAATGTATTGCCAAGCTTGTGGGTGACAAAAATAGGTGGGAACGTTGATAAGGATGACGGAGTCTACAGAGGCTGGATAAGCAGGTTAAGTGAGTGGGCAAAAACTTGGCAGGTGGAATGTGTGTGAAGCTATGCAATTTGATGGGAATAAAGGAGCTGAATATTAATGCAGAAAGCTGCAGCGCAGAGATTTGAGGATCCTCGTGCATAAATCACAAAATCCAGCATGCAAGTTCAGCAGGCCATAGGGAAAGCAAATAGAGAATTGAGCATGCAAATAGTGAAGTCTTGCTAAAGCTATATAAGACACTAGTTAGACCACACCTGGAATACTGTGAACAGTTTTTGTCCCCTTATCCAAGGAAAGATAAATTAGCATTGGCAGCAGTCCAGAGAATTTTCACTTGGTTGATCCCAGACACGGAGGGATTTTCTTATGACGGGAAGTTGGGCCTGATAATCTCAGAGTAAACAATTGCCTATTTAAGACAGAGGAATTTCTTCTGTAGGTAATAAATTTGTAGAATTATTTACTGTAGAGGTTGGGTCATTAAGTATGTTCAAAGCTGAGGGGTTTTTTTTATCAGTAAGGGAATCAAGGGTTATGGAGATATGATGGGAAAGTTGAGTTGAGGATTATCATTTCACTTGTGATCTTATTGAATGATGGAGTAGACTTGATGGGTTGAATAGCTTACTCTTGCTCCTACATCTTAGGGTCTATTGTATCTTGTACAGTATAAGCACTGTCTTGTCATTTGTAACCGACCCAGGTTGCCCAAATCAACTCTGACGTACGGTCATCCAGACTCAAAACTTTGGCTCTATTCTCTCCACAGATCCTGCCAGACCTGCTGAGTTTCTTCAGCATTTTCTGTTTTTGTTTCAGATTCCAGCATCCGCAGAATTTTGCCCAAATTAAAGTCAGGCCATGCTATATGGAAAATTGCAGAGAGATGCATTTGTCACCTGCTTATTCTTTGATATTTGAGTTTGTATAGAATAATTTAAATTTTTGTTGAAAAGTTTTATTTTCTTGGTACAAATGCAGTTCGAGTAAGACATGTAAAGTCTAACCCCTGCTTTTTTTTTCCCATTCTTCCTCCAGACTCTCTTTCCATTGACTCCCTCCCTTTAACATAGTTTTTGCTGGAAAATTCAAATTGGTTTCGACCAACACATTAACGCTGCAGAAGATCAACTATTGTGTTAAAAATGGTGTTTGACCCACAAATTCCACATCAAAACGTATAGCCAAGCTCTGCCTGTGTTCAAATATTCTTAAGTTGTTGGCATTTACCTGTCGTTGGTAAATTACCATTACTATATTACATCTTTCAACATAACATTCAGTGCAAAAGTCCTTTACTAATACTGATTGTAATACTGATGTAATGCCGATACAAATCCATTGGGTGGCAGTGCAAGAACATAAGGAGGTAGGATTAAAACATGGAAGAAATGTAAATGTGTAGAAATAAGTTCAGGGAATACCTATAAAAGCAGCACATCTTTTAATCGAAGCCTGAAATACAAATCATTTTAACTCCAGTGAATAAAATTTTGCACACTTGTCATTTAAGCCATGAATAGATAGCCGCCTAATTATGGCATTAGATTACCAACCTGGAGGTTATGCGTTCAAATCCTATTATGGATGGTTGTGATTTGAATTTTAAAAATCTGGAAACTTGTAGGTCTGCATCAGGGAGAAAAAACATGCAAGCATCTGGATTTTCATAAAGGCACAACTGGTTCACCAGTATCCTTCAGGAAAGGGGACTTTCCCTCCCTGGCCCAATTAACATTTGATTTTAGACCTTTTTGTCGTTTACACTGGGTGGATAATGAACACCTCTTTCATCTGTTGCAGTCTCCATCAGTAGTGCTAAAAACGGGCAGTTGCTTAAATTCTCAGTGGCAGCCTTCTGTCTTATAAAACAGTTGTCAACTCTGTTAAACATCGCCTAGTGCGACTTAAGAACCCCAATCCAGCATGGCAGTCTCTGCTGCCAAGGAACACGGTGCTTAATGTTTAAATTGTCCCTAAAGGAATAATCATTGTCCATTTGCACTGATGTCAATCTTGAAGTAACTTGTGTCGCATCTTAAATATTTTCTGAATATCCTGAAAACCAATTTCAGATTTAATAAGCATGCAGTCCCTGCTGCATATACATGAAGGGAGGTAAATGCGTCAGACTCCCTGATTCTTTCTACACATTTACAGTTGCACTCTCTTTTAGAGGGGAAGTCCTAACCAGAAAAAATCTAATAGTGCCATTTCCTGCTTGTCTATTAAAGACAAAACTAAAGATAATCAGAATCAGCTTTTGTATTTATTAAATGGTGTGAAATGTCATCCGTGAACTCCTAAGTGTTGAAATATTTTGAAAATTTCCTTTTATTTGATGCACCATATTTAATATATAAAACAACGTATGTGAATTAACCCCTACCAGGCATAGGAGCCAATGTTGAATGCAAACAGCACTCCAGTCATGTACTCTCATTGGGTTGCATGGTTTACTGCGCAAAGCGAGCAAATTGCATACGCACAAATGTGCCAACAATACGCACTGGGGACTGTAGCCCGAAAGCAGTTTTTCAAAAATGTTTCAAGAATCATGGCCACGCCCATTTCTGCAAATGCATGTACATCAGTCAAATCCCACCATGAGAGGTTATAACAAGCTGGTAATGTGCTGACTGACTCCCACTTATCCACTTTGGTTTGGATTAAAGGATATATATTCCTTTGTCTGGATTATTACGATGGGATTTCAAGGACATCTGCCCTATCAGACAATGGTCTCCATTGCCTAGCACTAACATTAGAAATGTAAATTGCCTTTGTACAATTCTTTGAATTTGATCTTTGATCACAGTGGTCATTCGCATTTCTTCAGAGATAACAAGGTAACAGCTGTTCTGAAACCCAGGAGGTTCTTTCATCTGAGTCATACATAGCCACTTGTGGCTTCAGTTATTTTTAATCCTTTGTCCAATTTTTAAGTTTTATAAATTAACCACAATTTTATATTTGTTTAAAATTTAGAATGAGGTCTAAGTCTCGGACATGAAAATCACACTTGGCTCTAGCTCTCCTATGTATTATAGGAGAATGATTAGTACCTTTTTAAAAATAGGATAGCTGTCCTCTCAAAATCTCATCCCACATGAAATATTCCAGGTCACCAAGTAACTTAAGTTGGACTGAATTTTGACATTGTCCAAATCTTCTCAGATTTTAATAACCGAACATGATGTACTTCTGCTGTGTGAGCCTTCAGGAAATTGAGAGCATTACTGATCGTAGAGGAATTGCTGCAGATTATTAGCTTGGTCTCTACACGTGTAAAATATGTACCATATTCTGTGTGGTCAAATTGCTTATTTATTTGGAGGGCCTCTCAGTTTCAGATATCTATTTTTCACTTTTCAGATGCACAAAAGTTTAAGGCAAAGTTTGAAGAATGCAAGGAGAAAATGAAACTAAAAGGTAAGTCATTTTCAATTTGCAACATATTCAAGATATAAAATGCTTACAAGTCAGGGTCTACCCCATTCACAATCTTGGAAATTTTACGGAAATCAGGAAGGACAGGATTGTCTGCCAAATGAACCTTCACTGAATCGTCAGAATAAAATGTTAATTACTATCAAAGCTTATTTTAAGGCTTCTCCTTGGTCACTGTGATGCAGAAACACTTTGTTTGCTTCCTTTCTGATAAAATCTACTTGTTAACTTTGGTGAATGTGTGTAGCACTGGTGACATCAGTTGATTGAAAACATCACGATAATTTAGGCATTAGTAAAAGTTACATCAAGAAAGCAAAATATCAAAAAGGCAAAACACACTTCAGCTCAGAATCATGTGAATCAGGAACCTTCTATGCAAAAGGCAGTAAATTATTTGCCAGATAAATCTTGATTGATTTTCCATGTAGCTTTGGAATTATGTGGTAAACACAAGTCCACCGTGGAAGTTCCTGCCCAGAACAAAAATAAAGTGATGGAAACCTCCGTGCTTAAAGGAGCAACTGAAAGCAGTTCAACAAGAGAAGCAATGGTTGAGTTAATGGAGGCCTTCACTCTGCCAACATACCTTTGGAAAAATGTACTTCAATAAACATATAACAAATGCTGCAAGTTTCCCTGTGCAAACAAACTTTGATGTGGAGATGCCGGTGTTGGACTTGGGTAAACACAGTAAGAAGTCTCACAACACCAGCTTAAAGTCCAGTAGGTTTATTTGGTAGCCACTAGCTTTTGGAGCGCTGCTCCTTCATCAGGTGAGAAACGAACTTTGTCAGGATTATTTACAACAAGTAATCAGTTCGTCTGTCAACTCTGTTAAATCTACACTGACAAAATGCGATTCAGGTTCGATCATAGCGAATGAAACAACAGTTGCACAGGATAATTATACACTCCATATTTTCTTGTACCTGGCAGCTGGAAAGATGACAACACGCATTTGTTTCTAACAAAGTCTGTTCTGCTTGAGTCTGTAGATTTCTTAACTGTAGCATAATTCATAGAAAAGACTGTTGTACAATGTGGCTTAGAATTCAGTAAAGGTTCTGCATTTGTCTTTGACAGTGTAATGTACATGAACAAAGCTTTTTTTCTGAGGTGCTGTAGGGAATTGTGCCAAATGCAATTCATGTTATCCGCAATGCACAAATTATTTTCTTGGCTGGTGATGTGTAGTGCACAAGTTTCCCTGATGTGGATATCCTGGCATCTTGTTTCTAAAAAGCATTTAAGCATTGCCCATTTCCTACCGGGAATCAATTACTACTCAAAAGTGACAACATACCTGCAGCTTCCACCAGAACCAGTGATTGAGATGAAATTCATGATTTAACACAGTTACCATGCAAAGAACATACAGTATGATCAGCAATTTGTGTCTGATCAACTTGAAATCAGATCAGGCACTCAGTCCTTGCTTAAACTCCACAATCTTTTAAAACGTAGTGACATTGAAGACCAAGTGAAATCTGTGGTGGAGAACGTGAGCAGGTTTAAGCAGTTTCGGATTTGTTTTGAAAGTCAGACTGTTTCTGTTCACCAAATAAGCAATAAAGTGATCGATCTGATTGGGTTGAGAATATGGAGGTGCGTCAGCTTTAGAGCTGCCATGCTGAAAAATGCCGCAGACAACGTATTTCGGTCAATAAAAAAATCAATATTACGTGTGCGATTATTTAAAGCCATCACAATTTAAACAAACTGCTGTCTACTTAGTGCTGTTTGCATTTTTTTATCCATGTCAGATATCTTTTCTATAGTTAACCCTAGTCTAATTAATCTGGGTGGCAGAAAAAGCATGAGGATGAATATGCTGCTTACTTGATCTTTGTCGAAGAACGCCTTTAAAAATGACTGAGTTTTGGGGCATTGTTTCCAACTGGCTTTCTCGTCTCCGCAAGTTGACCAAACGCTGCCTTACAATTCCAGCCAATTCTGTGAAGACAGAGTACGCACTATTTATAGCCCAGAGTCATAGCATGTCAGCTGCAATGGCTAGTGAATGCTGCATCCTGCCATTGAACAAATAAGACAGTTTATTTTGTGGGGATAAGCATAAATATGTATTTTTAAGCTATGAAGGTAGTATAATAGGGACAAGCTCTATTACAATGTATAGATGCAGCCATGAAATATACCAACGTTTTGCTTATGCCATGACGGATATTTGTCAAGTGTTGAATTTTTTCACAATTTGATTAGACGTGACAAGGTGGTCTTCTCTGGGCTACTGCCTGAACCGAGTGCAGACGGGCGTAGGGTTGACAGGATAAAGGAAGTGAATGGGTGGCTCAGAGATTGGTGTGGGAGGAATGGGTTCGAATTTATGGGGCATTGGCACCAGTATTGGGGTAGGTGGGACTTGTTCGGGCGGGATGGGGTTGGTCTGAATCGTGCTGGGACCAGAGTGCTGGCGAATCGAGTAAAGAGGACTGTAGACAGGGCTTTAAACTAATTAGGGGGGGGGAGGGTGCGAGGGTAGGTGATGTTAGGAGGTCTACAGTTAAGGATAGGGTACAGGTAAGGGAAGAGGCTGAGGATGTCCCAAGTGGTGGCGTTACGGCAAATAGGGTCCAGAAGAAGGCTGGGATGAAAGCGCTTTATCTGAATGCACGAAGCATTCGGAATAAAGTGGATGAGCTGGTGGCGCAGATCGACACAAATGGATACGATCTGGTGGCCATTACAGAGACGTGGCTGCAAGGTGACAGGGACTGGGAGATGAATGTACAGGGCTATCAAGTGTTTAGGAAGGATAGGCAGGAGGAAAGAGGGGGTGGCGTAGCTCTGCTGATTAAGGACAGCATCAAGGTGGTAGCAAGGGATGATATCGGAGCCAAAGAGCAGAAAGTGGAATCGTTGTGGGTGGAGATTAGGAACAGCAAAGGGAGGAAGACGCTGGTGGGTGTCGTCTATAGGCCCCCGAATAATGATCTGGAGGTGGGGCGGGCTGTTAACGCGCAAATAAGTGCGGCGTGCAGGAATGGGACGGCAGTAGTTATGGGGGATTTCAATCTGCATATTGATTGGTCGACCCATGTTGGACGAGGTGGGCTCGAGGAGGAGTTCTTGGAATGCTGCCGGGATAGTTTCCTGGAACAGTGTGTGTTGGAGCCGACGAGGGAGCGAGCTATCTTGGATCTGGTGCTATGTAATGAGGCGGGTAGAATTAGGGACCTTGAGGTGAAGGATCCTCTTGGAGAGAGTGATCATTGTATGGTGGAGTTTCTGTTGCAGGTGGAGGAGGAGAAAGTGGGTTCCCGGACACGTGTCCTTTGTTTGAATAGAGGGGAGTATGGTAGGATGAGAGAAGAATTGGCGAATGTGGACTGGGGGAGCGCGTTGGAAGGTAGGTCTGCTGAGGAGCAGTGGAGGATCTTTAAGGAGATCTTTCTTGGTGCTCAGCAGAAATTTATTCCGATGGTTAAAAAGGACAGTAGGAAGAGAGGTAATAAGCCGTGGATAACGAAGGAGGTGAAGGAAAGTGTTAAATTAAAAGCGGAGGAATTTAGAGTAGCTAAGAGCAGTGGGCGAGAAGAGGATTGGGAAAGGTTTAAATGTCAACAAAGATTGACAAAAAAGTTGATAAAGGAGGGTAGAAGAAGCTATGAAGCTGGGCTAGCGCTTAATATAAAAAAGGATAGCAAGAGTTTTTATAAATATATAAAAAGGAAGAGGCTGGCTAGGGTGAACGTTGGTCCCTTAGCGGATGAGAAAGGGGACCTAGTGGTAGGGGATGGGGATATGGCTAAGGTCTTGAATAACTTTTTTGTTTCTGTCTTCACGGAGGAGGACGTGAATAATTTGCCGGGTGTTAGCGATGGAAAGGTGGTAGGACTGGAGGGTCTTAATGACATTACTGTTACTAGAGAGGTGGTGCGTGACAGACTGGAGGGGCTGATTGTGGACAAGTCCCCAGGACCGGATGGAATGCATCCGAGGGTTCTGAAAGAAATGGCGGAGGTGATAGTGGATGCCTTGGTGGTTATTTTCCAGACGTCGCTGGATTCCGGGGAAGTGCCGGAGGATTGGAAAACGGCTAATGTTACGCCGTTGTTTAAGAAGGGTGCCAGGCAAAAGGCGGGGAATTACAGGCCGGTTAGTTTAACGTCTGTGGTAGGTAAAATGTTAGAATCCGTCATTAAGGAGGAAATTGCGAGGCATCTTGAAGGGAATTGCTTGATAGAGCAGACGCAACACGGTTTCATTAAAGGGAAGTCGTGTCTGACAAATTTACTGGAGTTCTATGAGGATGTGTCTAGGGCGGTGGATAGAGGAGAGCCGGTGGATGTGGTCTTTCTGGATTTTCAGAAGGCGTTTGATAAGGTACCTCACAAGAGGTTACTGCAGAAGGTCAGAGGACATGGAGTTGGGGGTAGGGTGTTAGCGTGGATAGAGGATTGGTTGTCAAATAGGAGGCAGAGAGTGGGGGTCAATGGGCGCTATTCGGATTGGCGGTTGGTGACTAGTGGGGTGCCCCAGGGGTCGGTGCTGGGGCCTCAGCTATTTACCATTTATATAGATGATCTGGAGGAGGGAACCGAGTGTAGGGTGTCGAAATTTGCTGATGACACCAAGATTGGGGGAAAGGCAAATTGTGCGGAGGGTGTGGAGAGTCTGCAGAAGGATCTAGATAGGCTGGGCGAATGGGCCAGGAAATGGCAAATGGAATTTAATGTTGGCAAGTGTGAGGTGGTCCACTTTGGTAGGAAGAATGGTAGGAAGGACTATTACTTACGTGGCGAAAAACTGCAGCAGGCGACGGTGCAGAGGGACCTCGGGGTCCTTGTGCATGAGTCGCAAAAACCCAGCCTGCAGGTGCAGCAGGTGGTCAGGAAGGCGAATGGGATGCTGGCCTTCATAGCGAGGGGAATTGAATATAAAAGTAGGGAGGTCTTGCTGCAGCTGTATAGGGCATTGGTGAGGCCGCAGCTGGAGTACTGTGTGCAGTTTTGGGCGCCGCACCTGCGCAAGGATATTTTGGCCTTGGAGGGAGTGCAGAGGAGGTTTACTAGGCTGATACCGGAGTTGAGGGGGTTGAGCTATGAGGAGAGGCTGAATAAACTAGGCTTGTACTCATTAGAGTTTAGAAGAATGAGGGGAGATCTCATTGAGACGTATAAGATGATGAATGGGATGGATAGGATAGAGGTGGAAAGACTCTTCCCGCTCAAAAAAGACAGTAGGACTAGGGGGCACAGCCTCAAGATAAAGGGGGGGCGGTTCAGAACGGAGTTGAGGAGGAACTTCTTCACTCAAAGGGTGGTGAATCTCTGGAATTCTCTGCCCGTTGAAGTGGTGGAGGCTGCCTCGCTAAATATTTTTAAGAAGCGGGTTGATGGGTTTTTGATAAGAGAGGGGATTAAGGGTTATGGGGAGAGGGCGGGAAAGTGGAACTGAGCCACGACAGATCAGCCATGATCTTATTGAATGGCGGGGCAGGCTCGAAGGGCCAGATGGCCTACTCCTGCTCCTATTTCTTATGTTCTTATGTTCTTATGTCTGTCTACAAGCAATTATAAATAATTATCAAATTGGAAAAATATTAAATGAGAACTTCAGTTATTTAAGTTGAGTATGGAACCTATTTAATTGAAGTCAAATAATAATAGGTCTTTTAACAGATTGCTGTACTATAATTCTCCTATCATTCAAGACTTTGTTTAATCTCAACAAATATCAAAATTTGCAAGTTTATCAAGTCACGTACCCTGGGTGTGCTATTATTATTTTTATGATTGTTTGTTTGCGTGGTGCACTGCACAAACCTATCCATTGGTAAAATCAAAAACACAACTTGCATTTTTTAAAAAAAACAGCTTGACTGGCATGTTGCAAGGCTATGTTTACTATAGTTAATTATAGGAATATTTGAGCCTGCTTTGCCATTCAATGAGGTCATGGCTGATCTGGACGTGGTCTCAGCTCCGTTTTCCTGCCTGGCCCCCATAGCCCCAACTATCTTGTCTATCAAAAATCTTATCTTGACTCAGCCTTGAATAGAGTCAGTGACCCTGTTTTCTGGAGAAGAAAATTCCACAGATGCATGACCTTCAGAGAAAATAATTCTCATCTTCAACTTGAAAGAGATACCAGATTCCCTCAGGATCTTTTGTTTAAATGAGATCACCCCTGCCCCACTCTTCTCAATCCAATAAGTATAGGCTGAATCTGTTCAATTTTTCTTTCTAAGACATGCCCTTCACCCCAGGAATTAGTCAAATGAACCAACTCTGAACGACTTCTGTATGCAATTAATCCTTTTTCAAAAAAGAGAGACCAAAACTGTACATAGTACTTCAGATATGATCTTGTAAGTTGCAGTAAAACTTCCCTAATTTTATATTTCATTCACCTTGCAATAAACATCAATGTTCCATTGCCTTCCTAATCATTTGCTGCATAAATAGTAGTGTTAATGCTTTCAAATCGTGTGATCCAGTGATTCCTTTATAGTTTGACTCTGACTACAAGGGAACAACTTATTGGAGGCTTACAATTTTTGCAGGTTTTTTTTTTTGTCCAGTATTTAAACTATAGTTGCCTCTATAACTATTGGGAATGATTTTTCTTTCTTCCTTCTCTCCACCACCCCCTCCTCTCTCCCTCTTTTTTTTCTCTCTCTCTCTTCCACCATCCACCCACCACCCTGCCCCATAGTGGCTTTCAATAACCAGGGTGGCTAGGCAGTCAACCATATTGTGCGTGAATCTGGAGTCATTTGTAGACATGTAAGGACAGCATCGAATTGTGGAACTGTTGGCCAAGATACAGGGAGATCTCCCAGTTTCTTTAAGTTCATGAGACCATTTGACACTCATTTCACTGTCTGTTTTCTATCAGGTGACAATGAAAATGCAGATAAAGTTGCTGAAAAGCTGGAAGAGCTAACCGTTAAGGAAGATAAAAAAGAATCCACCAAAGAGGAAGAATGCGTGAAGAAAGAAGTGACCAGTGAAAAAACTGAAGCAAATTAAATAATCCTGGTCCTTGTTTCCCTTTTCCTTTTTTTTACAGCAGACTGTAATGAACTGGATTTGGACACAGAGAAGCCCTTTTCTAGGCTTTTGCCCTGTGGTCCCAAATTGGTTATGAAGATATAGTACCTTCACAGAATGTCATTCCTCAGTCATCAACCACCGTAAATGTGCTATTGTATTCCTTTGAAACTTTAGGAGTGTTTACTACTGCCTTATCTATTTACAGTCTTCTGAGAGAATAATTTAATTCTGTTACTTTAATTCCTGAAAATTGGTGATTTAAACTTGCTTTACTGTGTATGACTTGACCCTTTTTTTTTAATTTCTTTTTTTCCCTCTGTGAATAAGATTCCAAATACCAGAATTCCCACATTGGGTAGGACATGGTTTATAACTAAATTAAATTCAGTTAAGTTGTATATGAGAAAACTTAAGTTTTTTTTTATATTTTTGCCCTACAGTGTTTCTGGATGGGTCAAGTATGACAACAAGTTGGAAGATTGCATTTAAGACTTTTTTTAAACTTTTATTGTAGATTCCCCTTACTTTGCCTAAATTGGTTAAATTAGTAACTGACAGATTACACTATGGAAAGATTAATGGTAAGTTCATTGTGGATTTAAGTGAAATTTTATTCAGTAAACTCTTGAACCGTAAGGAGAAGGAAGAGACAAAATTTCTGTTGTAAATTGGCAATGCTTGGCTAGATTATCCTAATGAGGAAACTATCAAGCAGTGGTGAACTGGTCCTGTTCCTGACAGTTGGTCTAGTCTCTTGTCTAAATTGGACCCTCCCCCTCCTCCCAATCAATTGTAAACCAGTACAAGTCCACATGCATTGCTATCAAATCACTTGTTAGATCTTGTACTGAAATGGAATACTGTCTGTGATGGTATCAACAAGATGCATGAACAATGCATGTGAAGAGAAAGGTGATGGTTTCACAGTGGGCCGTTTTGATTTTCTGCTGGCCACAGCTGGGTTGCTGATATATAGCAGTATCTATATTTGAAGCAGTGTGACATTTGGCATGTACACAATTAGTTACACTGACATTACCTACAGAAAAGGTCACTCAATTTGAGAGAGAACTTGTGATGAGTTGCCATGGACCACAAACATTTGCGAATAATCTTGTTTTCTGTTGGAATGAACAAACCATCTTGATCTACTGTTTTGTAATTGGGAAACTTATAAAATGGAACTGTTGAAAATAGTCTCGTTAGGAAATTTGCAATAAAGATTTTTGCAAACAGCACACAGTGTAGAGAGGATATTTTCTTGGTATCATCTGCATAGATTGATCTCATCAATAGATCATTTGATGTCAGTATGAGATTTGTTTCTGAATCATTGGTGTATTATACAGGATCCAGTGTCCACCTACGTTGTACAGTTGTGCTTTCTGGAATTCTCCGCAAACCTTTTGTCTTCACTTCTTCCCATTTGCCTTAATTATTTAAATATTTGCTCAGTATCCAATTTGAATCCCCCTCCACCAACTCCCCTGTGAAATGCTTTTGGATATACATGCCTATAATATGCAGTTGTAAATTGGTGAAATCCCCCTTGGAACATAAGTGCCTGTTAGCTACAAAGTTCCAAGTCAGAATTTTAAATTCAGTCAGACAATTTTTCATTAGTAATATGCAATTTTATTCTCATTTGAAATTCTGTTCAAATAATTGATAGACCAATTGCACATTATAAGTACTAACAATAATAATCTACCTGGAATGAATTTCGCAGTATTTCTTTCCTGCAAAGTTTGTGTCTTCCCACAAACATGACTTCTCTTGGCTTGTAATGCCTGGTTCCAAAGGTACTAGTACCTTTTAACCAAGTGACCGTTCTTGATAATGTGAGTCTGCATGATGAACTCTGCATTCTGAACAACAATGACTTGGCACTATAGTTGAGCCAGTCTTTTGTTAAACAGTCCAAACCTTTTTCCAGCAGCAATCATTGGATAGACTTCAGGTTCAGAAATCCTTGCCTGTTTAGTTCCACTAACTATGTTAATCACCAATCATTGTTGTAATGACCAATTTGCATACACCAACAATCTTGTGAGAGGTTTTCTCCAGGTGGGACAGTACATTTATGTATTGGCCATAGGAAGGCAGAGTCTCCCTTTTATGAATGAATACCAGTGTGGAATGGGTGGTGGGAATGAAGAGTGCAGTGGGATACTAAATTTTAACATTATACCTTGCAACAGGGGCTATGATGTCTTTGGCATACACTGACTCTGTCTAACTCTGTTTTAAATTTTCATCCTTGGGTTCAAACTTAATGCCTCTCCCTATTTCCTAACCACCTCCAGCCTTGCAAATCTCCAAAGTCTTTGCATCACTCGTTCTGACCTCCTTGCTTTTCACTATACCACCATTGGCTGCTATATCATTAGCCACCTAAGTTTCAGTCTTTGGAGTTATCTCCCTAAAATACCTCTAACCTCTTTCTATAAGACGTATTTCTTTGATCAGGCTTTTTGTCACCTGTCCCAAAATGGCTATGTATGGAGAAGTCTTTTTTTGTTTGTTTTGATAATGTTTCATAGAAGTACTTGGGATGCTTTAAATTAAATGCAGATTATTGGAATGCATCAGTGATGTGCACTTTGACAGCAAGGCTCCACCATCTTTAATCCATCCATAAGTGTCCTCCTTTACAACATTTGAATGTTTCTTAAATGATTTCTACTATCACTTCATCAGGAAATCTAATGCGTACATTGATCACTTCGAAGTTTCTCCGGATGAGGATAAATCCTTTATTGATTTGAACTGGTATGCCCATGCAGTCTGCAATTGAATTTATCTTTTTCATTCTCATAACCTGAAAGGAGCAACTTGGAGTTATCACTTGGATTTCAGCTTTGAGCTGAAAAGCCAAATTTTCCAACATTCCTTCATTCTTTAGATATTTAATATTAGGGATCAGTCTCTCGATTATTTTACGGTTTGCCTCTAATGCTTAAGAATCTCCCTTTTTTAATTTCAACAACTGGTATTTAAATGTTATATTTGAAGCGTGGTTGGACCAAAGCGATGTTTGATTATTACTTATTTTGGCCATCATCTTATTTTTGACTGTTGCTCAATGTTGTTTGGATGCTGCTGACTTCTAAGATAAGCCCAGCAACTACAGGCCAGTAGCAGTGGTGGGGAAGCTTTTCAGAAACAATTTAGGAGAAAATTAATAGTCACTTGGCCAAATGCAGGTTAATTGAGAAAGCCAACATAGAGATGTTAAGTGTAAATAGTGTTTAATTTGCTGGAGTATTTTTGAGGTAACAGAGTGTTGATGAGGGCAATGATGTTTGATGTGTATATGGACTTAGAAAAGACAGTTGATAAAAGTACCACACAACAGACTTGTGGTCAAAGTTAGAGTGCATTGGAATAAAAGGGACAATGGGAACATGAACATGAAAGTAACTGATAGGAAACAAAGAGTAATGGAGAAAAGTTGTTTGTGCTGGAGGAAGGTTTTAAAGTGGAGTTCCCAGGCATCGGTGTTTGGACACTTGATTATAGGTCAGTCATTTGAGCCTAGGTATATAGAGTACAATTTCAAATTTTGCACATGATACAAAACTTGATAGTGTTGTGAACCATGAGATAGTATAGAACTTTAAAATTGTGGGTTGGTGGAATGGACTGGTAGATTAAATTTAATGCAGAGATGCAGTGATACATTTTGGCAGGAAAAATGTAGAGACACAATATAAAAAAGAGAGTACAACTTTTAAGGAGGGGTGCAGGAGCAGAGGGACTTGGGTGTATGTGCTCATAAATCAGTGAAGATGGCAGGGACAAATTGAGTGGTTAATAAAGCAATCAGTATCCTGAGCTTTATCAAGAGACAGGAAACAAAAGCAAGGAAGTTTTGTTAAACCTGTAGAAAACATTTCCAGCCTTAACTAGAGTATTGTGTTCAGTTTGATGGAGGGAAACTTCCCATTAATCAAAAGATCAAGAATCTGAGGACACCGATTAGCTAAAAAAGCAATGGGTACATGAGGAAAACTTTTACAAGCTTAAGTGGTTAGGAGATCTGGAATTCACTGCCTTGGTGATGGAGGCAGGGTCAACTCAGAGGTTTGCAGAAATGAATTGGATCATTGTTGAAAAGGAAAAGGTTTGTAGGCCTATGGGGAAAAGGCAGTGGAGTGGCACAGACACAAGAGGCTGGTTTCATGTGTTGTAACCTCTGATTCTAAGACTCCAGGATATACTTCATTGTAATCTGTAACCATTTTAACATTTTTCATGATGAATATAGATCAACTAACTTGCCTTTACGTTAGTGAAACTTCAACTTCCATCAACCAAATATTGGGCTAGGTTTCCTAGGAAAAGAACAGCGTGTTATTAATGTGCAAGTTGGCAAGCATGCCCAGACAGCACAAGTTGCAGATCTCCAGAATTTATAAGCCATGCCACCTTTTGCTTCATATAAATGACATTTCACCTTTAGCTTTCCCACTATCTTGGAGAAGCGGCTGGACTTGCAAATTAATTATTCCTGAAAATATCTGCAGAAAGTTAGGGCTGTAACTTAACAGTTTTTAACAATGTGATAATTAATGCAATGCCAGTCAACTTCTCTGATCAAAATAGCAAACAATTTAAATCATTCTGATCTCATTCCTGTATGGTCAGTTGTTGGAATTTTTTCAAATGTTTATATTTTTTGTCTTGTCTCTCAATCTAAATTTCCTTTCTTTTATATACATTCGTCTGTGGGACATGGCTGTTGCTGGCTGGCTAGCATTTATTGCTAATCCCTAGTTACCTGAGGCCAGTTGAAAGTCAACATTTTTGTGGCTCTGGAGTCACATGTAGGCCAGACATTTCTCCTTCAGAAAAATTTGCGAAAGTTAAGCAAAATTCAAGGCTCGGGCTTGTTTAATGTGGAGTAGTTTTGGATCAAAAACAAAGCAACAGAGTTAATTACAGCCTTTTCTAATCCAACAAACATATTATAAATGGGAGTGACTTGCCTATGCTTCAACATTAAATTTACAGGCTGCAGTGAGGTCTACCCCTTCTCTGAAAGGACCAAATGGGTCTTCAGTACAAATTACTTCAGTTGCAAGAATAAACCTTTCGTTCACTCTTTTTAACTAACAATCCACCTTGAGTTTCCGGTTAATTGCTAAGCTTGACGTGACTCACATCCTTAATTACTTTTTGTTCCCCTGTGTATATTTTTATAAGAGTTTTTGATCATATTTTCCATATGAACTTGCTTATTGTTAATTTTCTCATTCTTTTCCACATCCCCTGAAAAAGAGGTACCCAATGTTCCAGGATTGCCCTGAAGTAGCTCAGGAGTCAGATCAAACTCCTATTCTCAATTGTGAGCAAAGAGATAATGATTATTGGGGCATTAAAAGAAAAATATACGTCTTAATCCCAACACTTTTATTTGTAATAAAAGTGATTGAAGATGGGGAGAAAGTGTTTGTGAATTGGGCTGCTCTTCGATGGTGATAGGTCACATAATGAAACCTCCAAGAATACATTTGAAACAGAGTTGGCAACCCTGTTTGAACTTGTTTTCATTTTCCAGCATTTATTCCTCCTGAATCTTAATCCCCTCCAATCATTCTCATGGCATTGAAAGTTATTTTTGGCTTTTATCATAATATCACTGAAGTACAAGTTTTCTTCCTCCTTCTGCTGTTAATCATTGTATATGTTCTGTTGATTACTAAATCTTGTGTGCTTTCTGCCTGGGCGCCCTCTATCATGTGCTGTCTTAGGCAGTTTCCCATGATCTCTGAAATTATTTATACTTTTTTTTGCTCCTCTCTTCCAGTTGTGGGTACATCAGATCTGAGAGAAATTTAAGTTGCATTATAGTTCTCTCTACTTTATCTCATCCTTTTTTAAAAAGCACCAGCTATCTTTACTTGCTGGTTGTTAGCCAATTTGCAGTTTTTAACCTAATAGCTATTGAACAGAAGCAAAATACTGTGGGTGCCAGAAATCTGAAATTAATGGAAAATGCTGGAAGTACACAAGGTCAGGCGGCATCTGTGGAGGGAGAAACAGCAAACGTTTCAGTATGATGTTCCTTCGTCGGTACTGGAGGTTAAGAGATTTTAACGTTTGAAGAAAATACAAGGTAGGCAAATAAGAACATAAGAAATAGGAGCAGGAGTAGGCCATCCAGCCCTTCGAGCCTGCCCCGCCATTCAATAAGATCATGGCTGATCTGTCGCTGCTCAGTTTCACTTTCCCGCCCTCTCCCCATAACCCTTAATCCCCTCTCCTATCAAAAACCATCAACCCGCGTATTTAGCGAGGCAGTCTCCACCACTTCAACGGGCAGAGAATTCCAGAGATTCACCCCCCTTTGAGTGAAGAAGTTCCTCCTCAACTGTGTGAGGGTGGAGGGCAAGGAGAGGTTAATGAATAAAAAGTATGATGGTGCAAAGCAAAAGGAGGTGGTAATGAGACATAAAGGAACAATGATAGGTCTAGAAGAGGTGTAAATGGCAGCAATAGCAACATTACTAGCATTGATGTGGACATGCCAGTGTTGGACTGGGGTGGGCACAGTAAGATGTCTCACAACACCAGGTTGAAGTCCAACATTTTTTTTGAATCACAAGTTTCGGAGCACTGCTCCTTCATCAGGTGAGTGAAGAGTTTGGGTTCACAAACACAGCATATATAGACAGAGATGCACTTGCAAGATAATTACAGATTGGAAAATGAAGAATGGTTGGAATGTGAGTCTTTACAGATAATCAAGTTTTTTTTACAGGTACAAACAGTGTGAGTGAAGAGAGAGATAATCACAGGTTAAAGAGATGTGAATTGTCTCAAGCCAGGACAGTTAGTAGGATTTTGCAAGCCCAGGCCAAATGGTGGGGGTCACAGAGAATGTAACAGGAACCCAAGATCCTGGTTGAGGCCGTTCTTGTGTGTGCGGAACTTGGCTATCAGAAACTGATGAAGGGACAGCACTCCGAAAGTTCGTAATTCCGAATAAACCTGTTGGATTTTAATCTGAACGTCGTGAGACTCCTTACTGTTGCTAGCATTTGTAACAGAATGGCTGATATTGGATGAGGGAAATATTCTGACCTCCATATTGCTGTCAAAGGGATGGATTCTTGCTGATCTCAATTTTTAACAACAGCCATTGTCGACTTGCTATATCTCGGTCTCTGTGTCCCTGATCCAGCAAAACTGGGATGGGTGCACTAATCACATGGATTCATGGATTCAATATAGTTCACAATTCAAGTACTCTCCTCAAACTATAATTCATCAGTAGGGGGAGTAAGATGCTTAGTTTTCTGCATTGGGATGGGGAAAATATTGTGTTTGGATGAGACTGTTACAAATGGTCTAGAGGGAAGCAACTCACCACATGCCCCGTTGGACATTTTCCTACATCTTCCAGTCTAAAGAGTTTTGCTCAAAGTGAAAGCTGATTTCCACACTGCTAGGACAAATAAGACATCTGGGATCTCAATCAGCTTGGAGTTCAGTCTTTCTCCATAACCAGTGAGGAAAAAGAGGAAAAACAGAGAAGGCAATCGGGTGAATTAGAGAAAGAAAGAAAGAAAGAGAGAGAAGGAAAGATTGGATTAAGAGATAGAAGAAGAGTGGCATGGTGGCACAGTGATTGGCACTGCTGCCTCACCAGGGACCCAGGTTTGATTCCCAGGCTGGGTCACTGTCTGTGTGGAGCTTGCACTGTTTGTGGACCATGCTAAATTGTCTCTTAGTATCGGGGGGGCTAGCTAGGGTAAATGGGTGGGGTAGGCCTGGGTAGGATTGTGGTCAGAGTGGACTCAATGGGCCGAATAGGATTCTATGATAAGAACTAAAGTTAAAATTCAACATTTTTTTCAATCTATAAAACTAATTTACCACTTGAGGGGAATAAGACTCCCACCGTTTGAATTGCTCAATTTCTCAGTCAAAGTTTAATCAGCATTGCATTGTTAATTACCACATTGTTAAAAAGATACTCGCACTGTTAATAACAAGATGTAATGTTCTGTGGCAAGTTCAGTGGTCAATTAATGTGCAAACCATCAAGTTCTTAGGCTGAGGGGAAGATGCCGTTTGTTAAAGCAAGCAGTGTGAAATCACCAGCAGGTTCTTGCACGCAATGATGTTACATTTCTTAATCCCCTGAACCTGCTGGCTGACTTGCACATTAAGGACATGCGCTGTTAACATGCCGTTATCCTTCTAGCTCAATCTGACGCATTATTGTTTTAAATGTTCCCTTTTCTCTCCTGAAGATACCCCGAGTGTCAGGCAATTTCCAGCACTTTGCATAGTTGGCCAATCTTTACAAGTGAATTGGTTCAGTGATTGCTGGCGGGCTATTCAACCATAGAAACTATCACAGCCAAGTCTGATTTTGTTTCTATTAGATCTTCAGATGATCAGCACTTTATAGCAGGACTCACAGGATTGTGATCAGGAACAGGGAGACCAACTGGGTAATCTCAAAATTACTCCAGAAAGTCAATTAGCGAAGGAAAGAACTGGAACCAAACTTTAGCACTTTTGTAAACATTTATTTGCAGAGCTACACACAACAAGCAGGCACCATTTTTATATTATTTCTTGGGTTATGGGAGTCACTGGCTAGGCCAGAATTTAGTGTCCATCCCTAATTGCCCTTGAGAAAGTGGTGGTGAGCTGCCTTCGTGAATCACTGCATCATGTGCTTATACATCCACAATGCAGTTAGGAAGGAGGTTCCAGGATTTTGACCCAGCAACAATGAAGGAATGATGATACAGTTCCAAGCCAGGTTGTTGTGTGGCTTGGAGGGGAACTTTCAGATGGTGGTGTTCCCATGCATCTGTTGTCCTTCAAGGTTATGGAGGTCATGGATTTGGAAGATGCTGCGGAAGGAGCCTTAGTGAGTTTCTGTGGTGCATCTTGCAGATGGTACATGTGGCTGGGAGTGAATGTTTAAGATGGTGGATGGGATATCAATCAAACTGATTGCTTTATTCTGGGTGGTGTTGAGCTTTTTGAGTGTTATTAGAGCTGCTTCCAGGCAAATGGAGAGTATTCCATCTCATTCCTGATGGATGGGCTTTGGGGAGTCAGGAGGTGATTACTCGCCACAGGTCTCTGACTAGCTTTTGTAGCTACAGTGTTTATATGACTAGTCCAGTTCAGTTTCTGGTCAGTGGTAACCCCCAGATTATTTTTTAGTGGGAGATTCAGTGATGGTAATGTCACTAAATGGCCAGTGACATTATCATTACATCATTGCCTTCCCTCTGAATCCAACATACAGTTTAAACTGGGCCTATTTATAGTATTTTATTTAAACAAAGATCACTAAATTGAACACAAATAAGAGGGGGGCATCAGCACCTGGTGGACCACTGTAACTAAAACAAAAAGTGAGAGAGGAGAGATACAAAAGGGTCCAATTTTTTCACTCAAGAGGGTGGTGATTATCTGAAACAAGCTGACAGAGGCAGTAGTAGACATGGGGTACAATTTTGTCTTACATGGATACGATGGGTATAGAGGGATATGGGCCAAATACAAGCAATTGGGACTAGCTTAGTGGTTAAAAACTGGGCAGCATGGACAAGTAGGGCGAAAGGGCCTACTTCCTTGCTGTAAATCTCAAAGGAAACTTAATTAATAAAACCAAACTATCTTCTTAAGGGTGACAATGCACCCAGCCCCCAAATCAATTGTGGAAGATCTGAAATGTGTCAGTGGACACCTTATGCTCCCTCTCCAAGGCTGCCAGCCGTGAGTGTAAGTACAGTAGAGGGGCAACAGTTGGGTCAGTCGACTCTCTGGACCTATTAATGGCCAGCTTTGTCAGGCCCCAGAGTGGGGTTATGAGGAGATCCTGTAAATGACGATTAGGGAAATGGGGCTAAAGTGTGACCAAAGGTTAAGGAGCAGCCCCTTCAAATAGCTAAAAAGGGGCTGCAACCTCAGTCAATCTACATAAACTTGGAACATGGAGTCTCCTTGGCCGCAGAAATCTGTGAACCACCATTAGCTACAACACTCACTGCTGGACGCAACATCCTCCACACCAGGGTCCTGGTGGGAAAAGGGCAGTCTCCCACATAGAGAGCCCCCCACACTGGGGTGCTGGCTCTATTTAAAAGGAGACATGAATTCCCCAGCAATGCTAGGCACCTGCATACAATTGAACACCATTAATATTCAATTAACAGCCGTTCTGAAGCTATTACATAATATAACAACATTATATGCCTTTGACAATGTCTGTTATTGATCAAAGAATCAGCTTACTTTTTGATGACATAAGCTGGTGCTTAACTGTTTTTCCACTGACAATGGAGCCCAGCATGGAGGGCCAGCAGTGAAGTGTTACAGCTAACTTCACTCCCCTGGGATTGACGGGGAAATCAGCCAGGGTTCCGAATTCTGATGCAGGTTCCTGGATGGAAAGTGGACGTGTTCCTTCTTCTGATGACAGGAGGGCTGATTCTGGCTGCGATGGCCTCCACAGTCAATCGGCCTGACAAGCGTTACAATCTAGATTCACGGGCGAAGAACAGTAGAATTAGGTGCAGGAGGGTGGATAAGTGATGAATGCAGAACCTATTCCAGAATGGAGCTGATACCTTCAGGACAGGTGGAAGAGATGGGTCAAAAGAGAAAAAGCGGGAAGGAGAGGCTGAAAATAGGCCTTGGCTCAGCTGTGATTCCTCCACAGTTGAATAGTTTACCAATATTCTGTATGACTGTGCATCATTAATGACACAGGTAAAGTATCCATGGAATCAATTTCCAACAAATCAACATCTTTACCAAAGGAGGAAATCAAAGACAATTTCCAAAAATTGTAATGGCATTTCATTCAAATGATACACTGGGAACGTGCAGGGTAGACGTGTGGGGTTATAGCGATAGGGTAAGATGCCCTTTTGGACAGTCATTGCAGACTCAATGGGCCGAATGGTCTCTCCTGCACTGTTGAGATTTGATGCAATTGATAAATCATCTCTCATGTATGTCAAATACATTTTGTTAGATTCCTTACAGCTAAATTCAGGCACTGCTCAGGAGTCTGGACCGTCTACAAAGCTGATGTTATTATAAAGGTGATTGTATCCATTGTATAAATTAATAAACAATAGACCGAAGTAATGTTGTAATCCGGTCTCAGTTAATATTTATGGATGAAAAGTTGTCATCACCAACAAACACAGGCATCGTCATGGTCATGGTCAGGAGTAGAGATGCTGGAAGATTTTATAAGCCCACTTGTAGCACCCAGCTTCTGTTGACCTACTTTTAACATTGCATTGTTAACATCAATTAAAAATAGTGCTTTCGGTTCCCAATTCTTTTCCTCCCTGTTAATCATGCAAAATAACTTGGTCAGCATGGGAGCTGACTAAGGGCATTTTATTTAGGTTAATCGTCACTGGTTGTCTGATGATAGGATTTACTGGGAAAGTTAATCCTGCTTGATGCCTCTTTAGGTGCTGCTGTTTATAAAGTCTGTCTGAAGGCTCTTACACTTGTCTGTGACACACTGTACACCAAGGCACTGCTGATCTTACATAAAGTGACAGCCCATGTTTTCAATCTCGATTCCCAGTAAGGGATTATTCAGCTGGAGCCAGATGGCAAGATCTGATGTATGTTAGGGGACGATGGGAGAAGTGCTGCCTGTCATTTGTATAGCATTGAGTGTAAACAAGAATGCCACTAACCTTTCTCCATTTCGGTCAATGTCACCCTCATTGCTGTGTTGCTCTATAACATAAGAACATAAGAACATAAGAAATAGGAGCAGGAGTAGGCCATCTGGCCCTTCGAGCCTGCCCCGCCATTCAATAAGATCATGGCTGATCTGTCGTGGCTCAGTTCCACTTTCCCGCCCTCTCCCCATAACCCTTAATCTCCTCTCTTATCAAAAACCCATCAACCCGCTTCTTAAAAATATTTAGCGAGGCAGCCTCCACCACTTCAACGGGCAGAGAATTCCAGAGATTCACCACCCTTTGAGTGAAGAAGTTCCTCCTCAACTCCGTTCTGAACCGCCCCCCCTTTATCTTGAGGCTGTGCCCCCTAGTCCTACTGTCTTTTTTGAGCGGGAAGAGTCTTTCCACCTCTATCCTATCCATCCCATTCATCATCTTATACGTCTCAATGAGATCTCCCCTCAGTGTTTTTGACCTTTGACCTGTGTTCAAAATTTAAAGCTTATTTATTAGTGACACAAATAGACTTGCATTAACACTGCAATGAAGTTACTGTGAAAATCTCCCAGTCACCAGACTCTGTTCAGATACACTGAGGGAGAATTTAAGCATAGCCAGTGCACCTAACCAGCACGTCTTTCAGACTGCAGAAGGAAACTGGAGCACCCGGAGGAAACCCACGCAGACATAGGGAGAATGTGCAAACTCCGCACAAACAATGACCCAAGCCAGGAATTGAACCCAGGTCCCTGGGTCCGTGAGGCAGCAGTGTGCTGCCTATGATGTGAGGTCAGCTAACCAGTAACTTGGCCACAGGAGTAGGTTTTCAGGAATGTCTTAAAGGACTAAGGAGAGGTGGGGAAGCTTTGACAGCTTAGCACTGAGACAGCAAAAGGCACGGCCATCACTGATGAAGTGATTAAAATTAGGTATGTGAAGAGATCGGAACTGAATGAGCTTCGAGATGTTGGAGGGTTGATGGGTTGGAAGAGGTAACAGAGGTAGCAAGGTCAAGGAGGGATTTGAAAACAATTCAATACAGTCAACAATTGCAAGGTCTTAATCTTATCATTTGGTTAATCTAATTTCCCAATAATCCATTTGAAAACAACCATTGGCAGTCTGTGTTAAAGTAAACTGTTTGGAACAGCTCTGATTGGTGTGATGTAATAGGTCATTATAAGTTTAACAGAGCATTTAGTTTGTTGAAAAAAAAGGCACAAGTAGTTGGAAAATAAAGATTTATATTCCCTGAAATTGCTCTCTAATTTCGCCTGGGACTTTTTACTGCATGGGGCAAAAGCAGAGCAAAGAAAGAAAACAAATGACCTGATAAAAAATAAACTTTCTGTATCCCTCAGGACATTTTGGAATATTTATGAATTAGTTTTGAAATGTCGTCACTGGCAAAAACAGCAGCCAATTTTCAGAAGGTTATAAACTTTGAAATGGAAAATATAATAGCTTGCCATTTCAAAAATTTATTTTGTATAATGCTGTACTGTGATTTAGAAAGAGTGCAAAGAACAAAGAACAGTACAGCAAGGAACAGCCCCTTCGGCTCACCAAACCTGCACCGATCACATTGATATCTCTAGACCAACCGCCTGTATCCTTCTATTCCCCACCTGTTCGTGTATCTATCCAGTGAAGTCTTAAATGTCACTAATGTGTCTGCCTCAGTCACTTGGCAGTGCACTCGAGGCCCCCACCAACCTCTGTGTAAAAAAACCTCTCCCACACATCACTACTGAAACATCCCCCCCCCCTTACCTTGACCTTGTACTCCCTTGTAATTGTCATTTATGCTCTGGGAAAAAGCTTCTAAATGCCCCTCATAATTTTATAAACTTCTATCAGGTCGCCCCTCAGCCTCCGTTTTTCCAGGGAGAACAATCCCAGTTCACTCAATCTCTCTTCATAGCTAATATCTTCCATACCAGGCAACATCCTGGTAAACATTTTCTGCACTCTCTCCAAAGCCTCCACACCCTTCTGATAGTGTGGTGACCAGAATTGGACGCAGTATTCCAAATGTGTCCTAACCAACATTTTATATAGCTGTAACATAATATGCCAACTTTCATACTCGATGCCCCCAGCCAATGAAGGCAAGCATTCTTCACTGCCTTTTCCACCTGTGCTGCCACTTTTAAGGATCTTGGACTTGTATTCTCAGATCTCTCTGTGTATCTATGCTCCTGATAGTTCTGCCATTTATTTTGTAGCTCCCACCTGAATTGGATCTACCAAAGTGCATCAGCTCTCATTTGTCCAGATTAAATTCCATCTGCCATTTCTCCACCCAATTTTCCAGCCTATCTATATCCTGCTGTATTCTCTGAAAACCTTCATCACTATCTACAACTCTAGTCATCTTAGTATCATCTGCAAACTTATTAATCAGACCAACTACGTTTTGTCCAAAGTCAAACAACAGAGTTCACAGCACTAACCTCTGCGGAACACCTTTAGTTACAGACTTCCATTCAGAAAAACACCCTTCAACTGCTACCCTTTGTCTTCAATGGCCAAATCAGCTCTGAATCCATCTAGCTAGTTCATCCGTGATCCCATGTGATTTAATCTTTTGCACCAGCCTGGAACTTTGTCAACTGCTTTACTAAAGTTCATGTAAACAACATTCACAGGTCTTCCCTTGTCAATCATTTTTGTCACCTCCTCAAAAAAGTCAATCAAATTAGTGAGACATGACCTCCGTCATACAAAACTGTGCTGTCTGTCGCAAATAAGATCATTCAGTTCCAAATGTGTATAGATCCTATCCCTAGAATCTTCTCCGACAATTTCACTGTTGCTGATGAATCCTGCCTGTTAAGGACATTTCCTGACCCCCTTTTACCCACCTAACTCCCCTTTTGAGTTATTTTCTACTTTCCCTGTATTCTTCAAGTGCTTCATCTGTTTTAAGTTGCCTAGACCTAATGTACACATCCTTTTACTTTTTGACTACACTCTCAATTCCCCTGGTCATCCCAGGGTTCCCAAATCCTGCCTTTCCTGTCCTTCCTTTTCACAGGCACATGTCTGTCCTGTACACTGATCAATTGCTCCTTAAAAGATTCCCACGTGCCAGATGTGGATTTATCCTCAAATAGTCTCTCCCAAACAACAGCCTCCAAATCCTGCCTACTCTGACTGTAGTTAGCTTTCCCCCAATTTAGCACCTTAACCTTTTGGGCAACACTTGTCCTTTTCCATGAGTATCCGAAAACATATGGAATTGTGGTCACTGTTCGCTGTGTGTTCCCCCACTGCAACTTTGATGACCTGACTGGCTCATTCCCTAGTATCAGGTCGAGTATAGCCCCCCTCTCTGGTCAGACTATCCACATATCCAAAAAAACCTTCCTGGATACGCTTAACAAATTCCTCACCTTTTGATATTTCTGGTAGCCATTAATTGTATTGCAAAATGCAGGATACCCCAGATAAAACAAGTGAAATTAAATTATGTCTAAGATTAAACAGCTATTCTGATATAACCATTACTATTTAGCCAAAGTATCAATGCCATTTTCTATAGCCATGCAGTCAAATCATTTTGAGAATTAAATTTTAGTTTAATGTAAGATTATATTTTTGACCTTCTTCCACAGCAACTGTTAATAAGTCCTCTGTTGCTTTGTTGATAAGGCCCTTTCTAATGAGAATTCAGAAATTTGAGACTCTGATTAACCAGTTGCGTTAATGGGTTCGCACACCCCATCACTTAATTATTCACATGTGTCAGTAGGGGAGACTTTGGAATAGTGGTAATTTTATTTTATTCATCCGTGGGTCATGGGTGTTGCTGGCTGGCCAGCATTTATTGTCCATCCCTAGTTGTCTTTGGAGGGCAGTTGAGAGTCAATCACATTGCTGTTGTTCTGGAGTCACATGTAGGCCAGACCAGGTGAGGATGGCAGATTTCCTTCCCTAAAGAATATTAATGAACCAGATGTTTTTATCTGACAATTGACAATGATTTCATGGTCATCAGTAGATTCTTAATTCTCTTTTTTTTATTGAATTCAAATTTCACCATCTGCCACGGCAGATTCATGTTACTGAACTAGTAATCCAGCGGCTCAAAGGGGGATAAGGGTTCAAATCCCACCGCAGCACCTGATGGAATTGTAGTAGGGCTCCCACAGAGCTTGGGCTGCAGTGAGATTAGAGCGGAAAGGGTTAAGCAGGCAGCCTCCTTAATCAAAAAAGCGGCACGGTGGCACAGTGGTTAGCACTGCTGCCTCACACTGCCAGGGACCCAGGTTTGATTCCCGGCTTCAGTCACTGTCTGTGTGGAGTTTGCACATTCTCCCCATGTCTGTATGGGTTTCCTCCGGGTGCTCTGGTTTCCTCTCACAGTCTGAAAGACATGCTGGTTAGGTGCATTGACCCAAACAGGCACCGCAATGTGGTGCTGAGGGGAATTTCACAGTAACTTCATTGCAGTGTTAATGTAAGCCTTACTTGTGACTAGTATAAGTAAATAAATGATCAAGGATCAGGAAGATGGTGACAATTAACACATACAGTTAAAATTTATATTCCAGAAGGACATTGCAGGGCTTTGATATTATAAGAAAGCAGACAGGATATGTGGAAAATAACGATTAAAGATAAAAGCGCGCAGCCCAATGTGATGAAGACAGGACTTTAACAAGTTTAAGGTAACAAGATGATGACCTAATTGAAATCTCGTATTTAACACATTGTAACACACTGCTTATCATAGGCTCTGCATATCCTTACACTGCAAAAAAGTATAAGAATGTGTAGAACCTATGATTAGCAGAGTAGCTCAGAAATAAGCTGGAATTACAGCTCTGAGTGCTGCACTCCCTCATGCATGTTGAATAAAGCTATTTTTGTTGAAGCTCTATGGGATCTCGTGGAATGCCGATTCAATTCCTCCAACAGAGCTTAAGTTGAAAGATAGTTTCAGTAATGATTACCAAGCCAGTCTCAGTAATGGTGACAACTATTGTCAATTGTTGTAAAATCCCATTTGGTTCATTGACATCCTTTAGGAAAGAAAATGGAGTCATAGAGGTTTACAACATAGAAACAGGCTCTTCGGCCCAACTTGTCCATGCTACCCTTTTTTTAAACCCCTAAGCAAATCCCAATTATCCATATTTGGCCCATATCCCTCTATACCCATCTTATCCATGTAACTATCTAAATGCTTTTTAAAAGACAAAATTGTACCCACTTCTACTACTACATCTGGCAGCTTGTTCCAGGCTCTCACCACCTTCTGTGTGAAAGAATTGCCCCTCTGGACACTTTTGTATCTTTCCCCTCTCACCTTAAACCTATTCCCCTACCTTTGGGAAAAGAAATTGACTATCTAGCTGATCTATGCTCCTCATTATTTTATAGACCTCTATAAGATCAGCCCTCGGCCTCCTACGCTCCAGGGAAAGAAATCCCAGTCTATCCAGCCTCTCCTTATAACTCAAACCATCAAGTCCTGGTAGCATCCTAGTAAATCTTTTCTGCACTCTTTCTAGTTTAATAATATCCTTTCTATAATAGGGTGACCAGAACTGCATACAGCATTTCAAATGTGGCCTTACCAATGTCTTGTACAATTTCAACAAGACGTCCCAACTTCTATATTCAATGTTCTGACCCTTGAAACCAAGCATGCTGAATGTCTTCTTCATCATTCTGTCCACCTGTAACTCCACTTTCAAGGAGTTATAAACATGTACCCCTAGATCTCTTTGTCATGAACTTAATTTCCCAATCCTTAACAGGAACCATCATTTATTTGCTCTCCCATCTAACACAAACTCTCAAAATCTGCCATCCGTACCTGGTGTGGCTTACATGTGACTCCAGATCCACATTTGACTTTTAAATGCCCTCTGAAATGGCTCAGCAAGGGCATTTATGGATGTTCAAGGGCAATTATGGATGGACAAGAAATACTGATCTTGCCAAAGATATCCACATCCTATGAAACAATATTTTTTAAATGCTGAGATAGGATTGAGTTCACCTATTTTGCCATCAAATTGTTGTGACTTGTGGACTAACACTCCTCCCCAGAATATGCAACTGGGGTAATAAATCATATCTCAGCATAAGGAATGTGTGTCAAGAGAGAAGGGGAGGGAATAGCAGGGACAGAGTATGTGCCATTAGAATCTATCAATTAATAATTCATGTCTTGAAATTCATAGAAAATCATTATTGTCTTTCTAATGAACAGTTGGCATTGAATATATTCCCTGGGCAGCAAGGTAACAACAGTGTACTCTCGTTCAGTCATATGTCTCACAATAAAACTGAAATGAGCATAAAACTCTGCTTCTGCAAATGAGGAAATGAAATAGCTCTGGTATGATTCAGTGTGACAGAAGCTGAACTCACACTCTTTATGGGAAGGCATGTCCTGAGGGTATAATTTAAATCTTGATTTCTCTGTCTTCAGTCTGTTTTTATGGGATGCAGATCTGAACGGATAAGGCTGACAACTGGTTTAGTCAACTGCTGGATCAGCTCGAAAACATGAAGCCCGATTGAGTTCAGCCCTTGTCTGCTAAAAGCGTCGACTGTATCAGGTTCATCCTGGAATAGAAAGATAACTCCCGGTTTCTTTACTGCAAATTGTCTTCTTAAACCCTCTTGTGTAGTTAGCACTGTTGCCCCAAGGTACCAGGAGCCTGGGTTTAATTGCCAGCTTTGGGTGACTGGCTGTGTAGTGTTTGCGTTCTCCCTGTGTCTGCGTGGGTTTCCTCTGGGTGCTCTGCTTTCCTCCCACAGTCCAAAGATGTGTGCAGGTTATGTTGATTGGCTATGCTAAATTGCCCCTTAGTTTCAGGGGATTAGCAGAGTAAATAAGTGGGGTTATGGGGATAGGGCCTGGGAGGGATTGTGGTCAGTGCAGACTTGATGGATCAAATGACCACTTTCTGCACTGTAGGAATTCCACGATTCCACCTTCACCTCCAACAATCAGTGTGAGGAGCTCATGGATGTTTTTGTCACTAAGATCAAGAAAATCTGATCAGTTGCCTCTGTCTCACCCATTCCTTCCAATAACCCACCCTAGGCCAAACATTTAAAGCCCCCCGTCCTTACCCTGAAATTGCATCTTTCTCTAGTTTCTCTCTTATCCAACCACTTGCCCTGGCTAACTGTGTTATTAAATAAAATTTGTTTTGATAAATGCTCACTAGTTTTGACAGTCAAATTGCGCCTGGAGTGACACATCATATCCTCACACAAAGTAGAAATTTGTTGGGGTCTACTCTAATTTCAAAATATACCCTGGAGTTCCTGATCTGCTCCTTAACACATTGGGTGGGATTTTATGCCCTCACTCCTCCTGAAACTGTACAATCCCGCTCTAAGTCAACAAACCTTTTCATTGTTCATCTCTCGCCCACTCCAATTCCTATGATGGGTGGAATAGTAAAATTCCAGCCTGTATATATGCACAAAATTGTGTATTATCAACAAATACACAATGTTCAACTGTATAAGAACAAAATCTCTTCATGTGACCCACTGAATATACAATAGGGTGGCAACTCTTGGCAAAACCCAGAACCTCAGAGGATCTGGTGCAGAAATCCAAAAGCTGGAAAATTAAAGGAGCAACATTCTGAATTGATGGAAAGCAGCTGAAGTGAAGACACAGAGGGAGATTTTCAGAATTAAGTAAAATTATAAAACGTGATCTTGAAAGATAACACAGAGGAATTAGGCTCTGCTAAGAAAAGAGTGATCAATGCAGAGTAGCAGTTCCCAAACTTTTCAGTAACATGACACACTTCGGAGATACAAACAATTCCATTGCACACCCACTTTTTTACAGCTGAATCAATTGCTCTTAAACGCCTCACAATGTAATAGCGAATCACATTCATGAGATGGGGCATAGCGTGCCCCACAATTCAGCATTCTGCAACAGAGTGTTTCCTCATTGTGTGGCCATTCATCCTGTGTGCTCAGTTTAAATCAACATTCAGAAGTCTCATAACACCAAGTTCAATAGGTTTACTTGGAATCACAAGCTTTTGGAGCGTTGCTCCTTCCACAGGTGAGTCTCAAATGTAATCCTGAAAGATAACACAGGTGAGTCTGAAATGTGATGTTAGGATGCTACCGGGACTTGATGGTTTGAGCTATAAGGAGAGGCTGAATAGATTGGGCCTTTTTTCTCTGGAGCGTAGAAGGCTGAGGGGTGATCTTATAGATGTCGATTAAATAGATAATCAATACCTTTCCCCAAAGGTAGGGGAGTCTAAAACTAGAAGGCATGGGTTTATGGTGAAAGGGGAGGGATATAAAAGTGTCCAGAGGGGCAGTTTTTTAACACAGAGGGTGTGAGTGTCTGGAACAAGTTACCAGAGGTAGTAGTAGAGGCAGGTACAATTTTGTCTTTTAAAAAGCATTTAGACAGTTACATGGGTAAGATGGGTATAGAGGGATATGGGCCAAATGCGGGCAATTGGAACTAGTTTCGGGTTTTAAAAAAAAAGGCGGCATGCACAAGTTGGGCTGAAGGGTTTGTTTCCATGCTGTAAACCTCAATGGCTATGACTCAAATCAATGTGATTCCAAATAAACCTGTTGGACTTTATCCTGGTGTTGTGAGACTTCTTACTGTGCCCATCCTTGTCCAACTCTGGCATCTCACATCATAAATCAATATTCAAACTGAGCTTCAGTTTAAAGCAAAGTGATTATATTCAGTGCAACAATAATTCCAGCTAAAATGCTAATAGGTATTAGATATGAAAATATACTAATTAATGCCAACTAGAAAACAAGAAAAAACATATTGTTGCACTGTGATATGACTGATGCCCACAGTATATGAAAACAACCTTACATTTACCAAGTTAAAGTCAAATCCAAACACCAAAGTTAGTTTATTGCACATACTTGTTGTTATGAATTTAATTTCTCAATCCTTAACAGGAAGCATAATTTATTTGCTCTCCTTTAATAAGACATGGTTTGCAATGGCATCATTTTATGTTACACTGTTGTTGTGTGCTGAATGATAACAATATGTTTCATATTAATTAATGACTACATGCTTTACAAAGATTGGTTTCTGTGGGTGTTTTATTTGCACAATTTGATGATAAGCTAGGTGTAAGAACTTCAATCAAGGTGTCTTGTGCTATTTAGTGTTTCATGTTTGGAATTTTCATCCATTATATATTTGATTCCTTGTTATTAAGTGTGTGAAAATGATTTGCTATGAAGTATTAGAATAAATAGAGGTGCATATATTTCCTCAACATTCTTCTATGTTGTATTGTTGAGTACATTTTAATTAAATGATACATTCCGTCATGAATGTGCCAGCAGGTTCAAAGCCACAGCATTTCAAAAAGTATTTCACAAGATGTGAATTCCAGTAACAAGATTATTTGTAGACAGACCAGAAGAATACATTGAACTGCTAATAGGAAACAATTTGGGTAAATGATTGCACCACCCAGGGAAGGCACACATATGCTAATCTTTTAGAACTACAGAAGCTAAGGAGACAGACAGCAAATACACAGAAAGAATCTTCAAAAGGAAATAATAGTACAATTGGCAAGCTTTTTTGTAGAAGTAGAGAGGCAGATTTCATCCAGCAGCCTGAAAGGCAGATTCCACCTAGTAGCCTATAAGCCAGTGCTGGTTCACAGACCAGAAGCAAGAGTGCAAAAAACCTGCGTGGAGGCATTTGAAAATCATTTTTTTACTGAACGAAGAAGAGATGTTCCCTAGAGTAAATACACAATCATATAGCATGTTGTAATTATAAGCTGGCATTTACCTACAGATCAATTGATTTGGCTGTTGTTTTGAGAAGAGGAAAGTCCTGAAAGAATTCAGATCTTGTAAATGTATTTTGGATCAATAGGGTAATTTATAAATAAACAGTGTGGGTGTTTTTAGTTGTTCTTATACCTAACTGTCTTAGATCATTTTATCCCTGTTTGTTTTCTGTGTCTTTTTGTACTGTAATAAACAGTCTTTAGTAGGTTTAATACCATGCCCGGACTGGTAATTGTTTACACTGGCTCTCACAAGTGGTTCCACACATCATTCCTGTAAACAAAATTACGCAATATCATGAACTGGGGTCCTATATTAGGACATCCTCGCCAATAACATCAGCCGGGTTTGTGACAATTCCACTTTAATGAATCACTAAGGACGTTGTGTATATATTCAATGAATGGACAACCCTATATACAAAAATTCCTTTCTGGTCTCGGGCTCCAAGTATCATTGTCTCCTGTAAAATCCCAGAGTAAAACTAACAGACAAAGACTCCCAGGAAGCAGAGAAGCAGCCACAGCTTCTTGCTGGGTATTTCCTCCATTCATAATTTGGCTACCTCACCTGGCGTCTCTGGCTCCACAGCAACAATTTCAGCCAGTCCCATCAACCCTCATGCCTGCCAGGAACCCATTTCCCTCCCCGCTCCACCCCGCTTGCCCCAGCGTAGGGCCAAAACAATCTGAACAAAACCTTGCAGCCTGACAACGTAAACTGCAGCTGGTCAGTCTCTTTCGACTTTCACTCGTTTAACAAGAATGGAGAGATGTTTCTGTGACGTCTCTCTGAATGAGGAGAAATACCCAGCTGACTGGATCCCTGGTTGAAGTGGCCCTGCGATAACAGTTGGGTCTTGTTGGGTGGCTTGATGAAAGGGATTGCTGGCAGCCGTATCACAATTGCCCCTTCTTGTAGCACACCAGTTGAAAACCACTGAGGTGGAGAACCAACTTTCATATACAAGAGATGAGTTTGCTAAGGAGAAATGAAAACTGAAAGGAGTGTTGCTCGCAGGAAATAGAATACTTGAAACAGAACTTGAAACACCTGAATGATGAATCTATTAGAGGAAAATTAAGCAAAGATTGATCTTTAAAACTTGATGAACTTAAAGCATTTATTTTAAGTACTGTGAAAATACCTGCCACAGGAGAAAGATAAAATTGAAGACAGTATTAACCAAAACTGATGAAATTCTTGAACTTTGATCCAATCTGAACAACATGAAAGGTGAAATACACTGTATGGAAGAGCAAATTCAGATATTGAAAGCTGATAAGGAACATTCTAAGAAATAGACTGAGGATCTAACAAGTGAATTGAAAGTGTCTAAGGAGCAGCTGGTGATTCTGAAGGAAGATTCTGAAAAATATGACTGCCTGGGCAAAGTTGTTAAAACTTAAATAAAGTTGAACAACAGAAAACTCTGAAACAAAGACAACTGAATCCTTAGAGCAAAGAAAGCTGAGGGGGAAGCTGATTGAGGTGTACAAAATTAGGAGGGATGTCGAGTGTTGATAAAAATAAACCTTTCCCCATAGTAGAGGAGCAGGAGAGTTGGAGGGGATTTGAGGAAAACATTTTCCACACAGGGGGTAAAGGAAATCTGGAACTCACTGCCTGAAAGGTGAATGGGCCAGGAAATGGCAAATGGAATTTAATGTTGGCAAACGTGAGGTTGTCCACTTTGGTAGGAATAATGGTAGGAAGGACTATTACTTACGTGGCGAAAAACTGCAGCATGCGACGGTGCAGAGGGACCTCGGGGTCCTTGTGCATGAGTCGCAAAAACCCAGCCTGCAGGTGCAGCAGGTGGTCAGGAAGGCAAATGGGATGCTGGCCTTCATAGCGAGGGGGATTGAATATAAAAGTAGGGAGGTCTTGCTGCAACTGTACAGGGCACTGGTGAGGCCGCAGCTGGAGTACTGTGTGCAGTTTTGGTCGCCGCACTTATGCAAGGATATTTTGGCCTTGGAGGGAGTGCAGAGGAGGTTTACTAGGCTGATACCAGAGTTGAGGGGGTTGAGCTATGAGGAGAGGCTGAATAAACTAGGCTTGTACTCGTTAGAGTTTAGAAGAATGAGGGGAGATCTCATTGAGACATATAAGATGATGAATGGGTTGGACAGGATAGAGGTGGAGAGGCTCTTCCCGCTCAGAAAGGACAGTAGGACTAGAGGGCACAGCCTCAAGATAAAGGGGGGGCGGTTTAGAACGGAGTTGAGGAGGAACTTCTTCACTCAAAGGGTGGTGAATCTCTGGAATTCTCTGTCCGTTGAAGTGGTGGAGGCTGCCTCGCTAAATATTTTTAAGACGCGTGTTGATAGGTTTTTGATAAGCGAGGGGATTAAGGGTTATGGGGAGAGGGCGGGAATGTGGAACTGAGACACGACAGATCAGCCATGATCTTATTGAATGGCGGGGCAGGCTCGAGGGGCTAGATGGCCTACTCCTGCTCCTATTTCTTATGTTCTTAAAGGTTGGGAGAAATGGGAACCCTCACATTTAAGAAGGATTTAGATGAGTCATTGAAACAGACCCATGTCTGTGTGGGTTTCCTCTGGATGCTCTAGTTTCCTCCTACAGTCAAAAGATGGTCAGATCAGGTGGATTGGCTATGCTAAACGTGCAGGGTTACAGTAGATGGATGGAGGAGAGGGCCTGAATGGGATGCTGTTTCAGAGGGTCAGTGCATTCATAAGGTTTATTTATTAGTCACAAGTAAGGCTTACATTAACATTGCAATGAAGTTACTGTGAAATTCCCCTAGTTGCCACAGTCTGGCACCTTTTTGGGTCAATGCACCTAACCATCACATCTTTCAGACGGTGGGAGGAAACTGGAGCACCCAGAGGAATCGCGTGCAGACATGGGGAGAACGTGCAAACTCCATACAGACAGTGATCCAAACCAGGAATCAAATCTGGATCCCTGGTGCTGTGAGACGGCAGTGCTAACCTCTGCGCCACCGTGCTGCCACATGGGATTCTATAGCGTACCAGGCTGCAGAGCAAGTGCTGGAAAATGGGATTAGAAAGGTGCTTGAAGCCAGCACACACACTATGGCCAGAAGGGCCTCTCACTTGTGCTGCAAAACTCAATGTCTCTATAAGAATAGTGAAAGTAGATTCATGGACGTGGAGACATAATTAGATAAATACTTCAAGGCAAACAATAGTTGTAGGTCTCTGGAGGGAGAGCCGGGGATGAATGATACAGCCCATTCCCACCACGCTCTGACTTCCCAACGTCCCGCGAGCGCTCAGTGTGAATGGAACAAAAAGCGGCTGAGGGGCGGAACCCGCACCTCCGCTCCAGCCAATCAGAAAAGTGCTGCAGGAGGGCGGGCCACCAATCGGAAGGAGGAGGAATCGCCTATGCAAAACAGGAAGGCGGGGCACCTTGGGAGGAGGCCGGGAGCCTGGCTGCGACTCGGCGGCATCTAAACTCCGCCCCCTCACTGTAAGCGCCTCCCCCCGCGCCCGCTGCCCATGCAACGCATGCCGTCAAGCCCCGCCCCTTAATGCCGAACCCCACCCTTTATCCGAAATCCCTCCCACTCCGATTCTGACTGTCCATTTGCCGCGGTGCGGGGGTGGGAGGCGATGGAGGCTCCGCCCCTCTGGCGTTCACAGTCCATCTGGCTCCGCCCCCGCTCGTGCTCGCTGCCTATTTAGCGCGGGGCCGTTAAGCTCCGCCCCTTCGCTCCCCCGCCCTCCAGCCGCTCGCTCCCGCCCCTTTTCGTCCTCCCCCGCCCTCGCTCCGCCCCCTTGTGCTGGCTGTCCATTTGGCGCGGGCCATTAAGCCCCACCCCTTTCCCCGTAGGCTCCGCCCTCCAGCGCTCTCTGTCCATCTGGCGCGGTTGCTAGGGGGAGGGGGGATTTTTTTTACCGTGCCTCCGCCGCCCATTCCCCCGGCCTCGGCCCTCGGCCTTCTCACTCACTCACTCGCCCGCCTGCCCGTTAAAGCTTTGTCGCCGAGCTTGGTCGGTGTTTGATTTTAATTTGTTTTGTTGCGCGCGCGGCTCAGCCCCTCACTCTCCTCCTCTCGAGACTATGTGGAAATTACAGGATGCCCAGTGGAAAGAAATTTAAACCCACCAAATACATACCGGTCTCCACTGCCGCCGCCTTGCTCGTTGGTGCCACCACCTTATTCTTCGTCTTCACGTAAGTAAGGAAAGGGGTTTATCCCCCCCGGGCTGTGGTAGTGATGGTGGGGGTAGTGGAGAAGGCTGATTTGTGTCCGGTTGCTAGGATGTTAGTTTGACAGGAGCTACAGGCCCCGACAGCGCTGTCTGGGATCTGCTGCTCTACCCGGTTGTATTTATGCACCAAACGTGCGTATCACTGTCAAAGATAAACCAGAATACAATGTAAATTGCATAAATCTACTTTTTGATGTACATTGAAATCTATTTATGTGGCTGTGATTTATTTTGAATATTGAGGTTGTGTATATTTTCTGTGCGTAAATGAATCGGTGTATGTGATATGAGCGTATATACATACATCACTTATCACATTATATCACGATGCATTTATACTTAACTGAGCCCATTGGTTTTTCATTCACTGCGAATTACTATTCTGCTTTCTGTCCGGGGAATGCAGGCTCAAACATCTTTAAGGTGATTGACGATGCGTTTTTACATTTCATCATATTTGCACAACTTAAGTAGCATTTTATCGATCAGAGAATAAAGTCTTCTCAATTGTTGGGCATTCCGAGATGCCGCTTGCTCCTGTTGCCTTGAAGTCTGTCCGGTGTTTCTGCTAGGTTTCAGATCCTGGGCAATAATTTGTGGGAATGGTCAAATGGTTGGTGTTGGAAAAGCACGAGTTTTTCAGTGCGAGAACTGCTCGGAGTAAAATGTGTTGGAGATTGAAACAAATGAGAGCGATCTGTGAGAGTGCTTTGGGTCAAATTACGTGAAATTTAAAATGGAAATTAAAACCTGTTGACTTTTTACCGTTTTCAAGAGACTTCTTGTTGATTTGCATTGTTTTAAATATATCATGAACTTGTGTATTTTATGATTCAAAGGTAAACCAAATATGAAACTAGCCTAATTCTGACAAACTACAAAAAAAGCCAGTTGTTTTAAACCCAACTCTTGGACTCCACTCTGCAGCAGATGTCAACCCAGCATGAATGTAATTATTTATAAAATAAAGTTGCACCTAAAACTTATGATTTGTTTAAAATAACTTGAATCGTATGCATCTGTTTAAACAAAACCAATGAGCTAAATTATTATTTTGAGTTATGTAAAAGGCTCATTTATCTTCCAGTCTCTCGTGTTGATGGGTGGCTTGGAACTTAAATGTTAATATCTACCTTTTCTTTTCAGATGTTGCTGCGTGTTCTGTTTTGATTTCTGATTCCAGACATTGCGGTTTCTTTTGCTTTTCTGTTGTCGGTTTTGCTTGATTCATTGCCCTCCTTTTCTTCCAGCAATGACAGCTGGGAAAAGTTACATCCCCTTTTTCAATATGATATCGCCTTTGATCTGATAGCTGTCACTTTTTTAAAAAAATCTTATTTATAAGTACATATTTGCCAAAATCTATCATTGCAGTTACAGTATTTTTTTCTTTCC